>NC_137083.1:8795550-9395550 GCF_951640355.1 Cnephaeus nilssonii
GGGTCAGAGTGTAAATAGCTTCCTAAAACACCATCTGTGTATCCATTAACCCTCGGGGTGGGGGGGTGCTGTGCAGACAGGACACATGGCCTCGAGGATAGCATCTCCCCGCTCCCACCCCACCCCACAGCCAAGCACCAGTCCGTCTTGTGGAGTAGAGGCGTTTGCCAGAGAGGAAGACAGCCCTCGCACCCCGAGGGAGGGGCGGCTAAGCCTCCAGGAAGGAGCGTGAACAAAGCAGAAGCAGCTGGAACTCCAGGTAGAGTAAGGACAGACTTGAAATGATGGCGATTCTTTCGTGCCCAGTAACCTGAGACACAGTGTCATCGTTAGGAAGAGTCTGCCTGACAAGCGAGCAGAGCAGGGGGTGTGCCTGTTAGATTGGCGCAGCCGGCTCCTTCACTACTGGGTGGCTCAGTAGGTATAACAATAATGACTAACCAGGCAAACTACTCTGCTCCCTAGCTGATGTCACCCCACGTTGCGGCTGGCCCAGCAGGAGGCCAGGGGGGACCCGTGTGTGTTCTGGAACCACTAGCTGCACTCTCCACCGAGGAGCTGACGAGGTGTTTCTGGGGAAGGTGTCCGCTGAGCTCTCAGCGTTGGGCGGGGTGGGGGGAGGGAAGCACATAGAGGAAGGGGAGTGGGAACCACCTCGCTGGCCATTGCTTCCGGTCTGAAGGGAGAGGAGTGGGGGTCCCAGGCACACGCTGTCCCAGAATCCTTTGTGCTTCCGGCACTTCACCCCACAGGCCCTGCGTCCCAGCTCCCCTCCTGTGGTTTGTGTCGAACATCCCGAACCATCACGTGCAGATGTCTCGTGGGCATGAACACGCACACGTTTGCGATCGTGTTGCGAGGAGCTCAGTGTGTGCGTTGGACAATGCCGTGGGCAGGGAGCACCAAAAAGGAGAATCTTTGTTTCCTGCAGTGGGAACTGACCGTGTCGTCTTAACAGCCTTTTGTACAAATACCCACAAACCAGACAACTTCCCCACCCAGTGCTTGCCCTTGGAATTGTCCCTAAATACATCCAGCATACAATAATGATAATAAAAAAAACCTGAAACTGATGTCTGGTGTGGCCTTTCCTACCTTGTGTCTCGTGAGTAAATGTGGGCCTCAGTCACGACACAGAAAATGTGTAAAAGGAGATACGTTTTTCTGACTTTAATCTTCAGAAAACCCAACCTTTTCAGCAGTTTCCTCCATTTTTGTACCATTCTGTGGATAAGTTCACTCTTTAAAAGTACTGTACATACAAAACCACAAGGAGATACCACCTCACACCCGTCAGGATGCCACTGTAAAAAACCAGAACTGACAAGTGTTGGGGGGGACCTGGAGAAACTGGAACCCTTGTGTTTGACTGTGGGAATGTAAAAAGGTGCAGCGCGGGTGGAAAACAGTGTGGAGGATCCTAAAAAAAATGACAAAGAATTAGCATATAATCTAGCAATCCCACTTCTGAGTATATACCCTAAAAAGTTAAAAGCATGTTTTCAGAGAAATATGTGTATACACCCATGCTCACAGCAGCATGATTCATGAAAGCCAAAGGGTGGAAACTACCCATGTCCGTCGATGGATGAATGAATAAACAGAATGCGGGACAGACATAAAATGGGATACCATTCAGCCTTAAAGAGGAAGGGCATTCTGACACATTCTACAACATGGATGGACCCCGAGGACATCATGCTAAGCGAAATAAGCCAGTTTCAAAACGGCAAGTGTTGTATTATTCCACACGCAGGTGAGGGGCCGGGAGGGGCAAATGGGGAATTTCTTAGGGGGTATAAAGTGGAAGTTTTGCGGTTCATAAAGGAGCTCTGGAGGTTGGTTGCACAATCATGTGAATGCACTCAACACTACTGAACGGTGCACTTACAAAGGGTTAGGCTGGTAAACGTTGCTGTGTTTATGGTACCACCATTAAAGCCGTACTCGCAACAGGAGTCTAGATCCTCAGATGGCTGCTGGCATCTATGCCAAGCATCTTTATTTTAAAGCCCCGAGTGGGTCCACCAGAGGAAAGGATGTCGCTTAAGGGAAAAGTCAGCCTCTCCCCACTCCTGTGGCCTAGAAATGCCAGATGGCTCCCACCACCCTGTCTCCACCAGGATGGGCATATGCAACTACTTACCTTGTTCACGGAAACGAGTGACCTCGGTCAAGGTCAGAGTAGTCAACTGCCCCATTTATATGACAAGGAACTGCTAACCCTTTAAACTTGACCTCCAGCTCTGTTCCCTATAATAGACTCCTGCAAAACTCCAAGGAGACAAAGCCTGCATGAGTTTTCTAGGGCTGCTTTAACAAAGTACCGCTAAACAGCAGAAATGAATTCTCTCACCGTGCTGGAGGCCCGAAGTCCAAGGTCCATGTGCAGGCAGGGTGGGTTCCTTCCGAGGGCCGTCTCCTAACGCCCGGGGCTCGGCTGGCCGTCTCCAGCACTCCTCGGCCTGGAGAGCATCGCCCCTATCTGCCTTCATCTTCCCATGGCGTTGTCCCTGTGTGTGTGTGTGTGTGTGTGTGTGTGTGTGTGTCCAAACTCCCCTTTTTATAAGGACACCAGTCACTTTGGGGTAGGGGGTGCATCCTACTCCTTTATAACCTCATCTTAACTAAGAACACCTGAAATGACCCCATTTCCAAATAAGGTCACATTCTGAGGAGCTGGGGGTTAGGATTCACCCTGAGAGTTTTTGGGAGACACAACGGAACAGATTCATGAAGGAAGCCAAGGCCTCGTGGGTCTGGAGGTTGATTCAGGAGCCCAGAGCCCTTCCCATTGAGTTGCTCCCTCCCATTGCAGGCACCCCTCCCCCCTTAACCTATAAGAGGTGCCTGCGATGCTGCTGCTTCACTCCCTCCACCCCGACCCCCCGCAATGGCTTCGAGTGCATCACCCACTTTGTGAACTTTCTGGGACCATTGCGTTTCCTCTCCACCCAGACGGCTCCTCTGGTCATTAAAGAGCTTATCGAACCTCCACCCCTCAGAGGGCAGGTAAAACAAGGCAGGGCCTGGACTCACAGGGATGCAGAGCGTGTAGCAGCGAATTCTTTATTTTTAATATATATATATATATATATATATATATATATATATATATATATATTTATTGATTTTTTACAGAGAGGAAGAGAGAGGGATAGAGAGTTAGAAACATCGATGAGAGAGAAACATCGATCAGTTGCCTCTTGCACACCTCCTACTGGGGACGTGCCCGCAACCAAGGTACATGCCCTTGACCGGAATCGAACCTGGGACCCTTGAGTCCGCAGGCCGACGCTCTATCCACTGAGCCAAACCGGTTTCGGCAGTAGCAGCGAATTCTGAAGTCAGTGTCCAGAGGAGATCTATTCAGAGGACATCCGTGAATTCTGATTGCTGCTCTCTCCTTGTTCTCCAGCAGCAGAGCCGGTGCAGTGCGGTCTGAGCCGCTCAGCAGACGTCTAAAGGGGCTGCCTGGGAGGCGGCCAGTAAGAGCTCTGTGCCCAGCGTGCAGTGCCCTCGGCAAGGGCAGGTCGCAGGGGGAGGGGCGGGCCGATGCCCGGGTCTGCTGTGACGAAGGGGTTCAGGGTTGCCCGGGTGTTACGTCACAGCAATCACCACTATGTGCTCAGGTACATATTGATGTCTCCATTTTATAGGCGAGGAAACTGAAGCACAGGCTGGTGAAGTAATTCACTTCCCTAAACGTGTAAGGGGCAGAACAGAGGTTCAGATTATGTTTGCCCCCGAACCAGCGCCCCAGTGGGTAAACCTCCTCTCCCTTTCCCATGTTCACCTGCAAATACGGGCATGGCAGTTGGGGTGATATTGCTGCTCCATACGGGAGGGTTTTGGAGGAGTTTGCTACGTTGGGGGGTGCTAAGTGTACTGTAGGTTGAAAGTTGAAAGTTGTTCCTTTTAAACAGAAGTTAGAGGAATTCTCTGCATATACTCTACATAAACACACACAGACACATACATATTTTAAATGTTTTTATTGATTTCAAAGAGAGAGATAGAAACATCCATGATGAGAGAGAATCATTGATCGGCTGCCTCCTGCATGTCCCACACTGGGGATGGAGCCCACAACTGATGTGCCCTGACCGGGAATCGAACTGTGACCTCCTGGTTCATAGGTCGACACTCAACCACTGAGCCATGTGGCCAGGCCACCCATATCAATAAAACTGAAAAAAAAAAAATGCATTTAAGGAAGTTTTTCCCTTGGTTGGTTTCTCCAAATACCCATTTAGTTAGCTTACCAACCCCAGGGAAACATTAGACGGACTGTGACTGTGGTTTAGTCGGGAACGTCAGCTCAGTAAAGAAAGGCCTGGTTCTGACAGGGTGTTCCAGCAGCGCCAGGCCAGCCTGAGTACCGAGCCGCTCCGTCCTGTCAGCCCTCCGGACCCTGAGCTCGTACTGGCGACCACGCTGGGTTCCAGGGAGACGGCCAGAAGCATGTCTGTTTATCAGTGTATTGGGTACAGAGAAATAACTGCAGAGGTTTTTCATGTTTATGTTTGTAAATATAAAATGCGTGGGAAACGCTGGGGAGCGCAGACACAGGCCTGTTGTGGAATCTCCTCTGAGGAGGGGGGGCCGCTGCGATCCGCTGTCTGGGGGCGCCAGGGGGTGCATGGTCAGGGGCTCTGCCTCTGGCCTGCGAGTCCAAGGGGCCCGAATGCAGTGACTGGTCTCGAGGAGCGATGCGACGCCGATTCCTGAGATCCCCCCTAACTGCGACGTGTGGTTTCTGCTCATTCCCTCCGTCTGCCCTCGAATCGTCTTATTTTTCATTTCTAGCCCAGCGTGTGGACCCAGCACGTATAAACACCTCATGGGCAGGCGGTGCCCCGTAGGCAGGACTGCCTTTGCTAGGGCCTTCTTAACCGCGATAATTAAATCCTTTGTAATTATGTCGTACAACCGGGAGGGAGGTGGTGTGGCTACTGTTATAATAAAGCAATTCTGACCTTCTGGAAACCTTCCAGAACATCTGAAGCCCAGCAGCTATGCTCGGAGCTGGTGACCTGGAAAACTCCTTTTCCACTGATTTCTGTTACCGTTTGGCTTGAGTTAGTCCCCGGAGAAGGGAACGTGACCTCGCTCACTGGCTTCTCCCTGCGAGGAGGAAGCGCAATGGGGGAGGGTAGCATCCTCGGGGACTCCAGACCACGGCTCCCTGCGCGCGGTCACGTGCTAGCAGCACCCACCTATCCGGCTGCCTTTTTGGGTGGCTTGGTTGGGGCATGGTCCCCCCGAGGTGGAGCCCAGGCGAGGCTGGTTCCAGAGGGAACATTTTTACCGCCTGCCAGCCTGGCCTTCCCCGTTTCCTTTCCTCTGCAGCTATTTTGATGACAGACCAGAGATCAGCCCGTTTCCTTCCATTCTCTCCCCTTCCTCTGTCACAGCCGGCCTCTCCAAGGACAGGGAGCACTCGGGGTCAGGCGGCAAGCGCGCACACACACTCCATTCCCTCGCCAGCTCGAGACCAAGGGTGTGAGCAGCCGTCGGAGCCCGCCCTGGCCTGCTCCTTACCCAGGGGTGGCTGACCCCACAGAGAGGTGCCTGCCACCAGATCGAAGGCCAGGTCTGTTCTTAGCTCAGAGGGAGCTAGGTTTTGCCTGAGGGCTTGTCCTAGGGCTGGGGGTGGGGAACCAGATATTCGAGGCAGATATTCATAATACATTCGGCCCACACTTTTTCTTGCCATAGAAATCCTGCACTTGGGAGAGAAAGACCGCTGAGATAGAATTAGTCATTTACTCTAAAAATGAGTGTGATGCAGGTTTCTAACTTGCAGGGAAAATACCCTTATCTCCTAAAGCTCACCCCACCTCGGCCTGGCTGCCAGGGAGGGGCTGGGGGCTTGGAGGGGACGGGAGCAATGTCTCAGGGACTTGGGCACGAGGGGCACTGTAAACAGAGCATTGGCTACTTGTAGGAACATTCATTTACAAAAGGGGCCGAGCCCACGCCTGCCTGGACTTTGCGTTATATTTACATTAGGCAGCAAAGAAAAAAAAATCCCTGTACTGCAAGACGGAAGCGGGACGCCGCGTCCCGTCCGCTGGAGGCCGAGTGGCGTCGTCTGGGTGAGGGGACACTCGGGGCTCTCTGAGCTGTGTCACGTCTAAGGCATTGTTTGGTTTGATTCTGCAGTCCGTGTGCTGAGAATATAAAATCATGCCAATCAGAAGCCACCGTGGATACCGTGACTGTGGGGCACCTTGCAAACCAAGGAATCTTCCAAACACGGGCCCGTGCGGGAAGGGCCAGCCTGCACGGAGTGCACGTCACGGGACGGACGCGGTGGGGCGGGGCGGGGCTCCATCTGCACCGGCAGGCGAACGACAAGATGCATTTTGAAAAAGTGGAGAAACGGGGAGGGTGGCTTTTTTTACAAAATAAAAGTCCACTAAGATACCGATTTAAAGCCTGTGCAAACCACGTATTTACAATAAATAAATGCTCCCTGCAGAGCCTGAATGTCAACTGCATTGCAACTGGAGTACGGTGAGGCCAGACACGGCCTCCCGGGTTGCCCGTCTACAGTGGGGAGCCCCCGGGGCTCGCAGGACGTTGGCTTCCTCGGTCTTCTCACCGGAGCGTCTTCAGAGTTAACTGTGGAAACACGAGAGCACCGCCAGGTGGGGTTAGAAGACTCTGCACACAGGTGACACCCCCCTCCCCCGGGGCCGGGCACTGAAGCTCTCTCCCCCTGCAAGGCTGCCAGGACCTGAAGCCCCCTCATACGCAAGGAGCTGATTTTACCCAGGGGTCACAGGTGGAAAAGGGGTGAAATGGGACATGTAGTTCCTGACAGGTGGGGGCCTAATGCCACTGAATAAACATGTATCGGATCAAGCATTCTTCAGCTCCTTTTATGTTTCACACAGTCTGGCTTTAGCCAGAAATTTCAAATAAAAATGCTCAATAAAAAGAGTTAAAAAACATTATAATACTAGAGGCCCAGTGCACAAAATTCGTGCATGGGGGGGGGGTGTCCCTCAGTCCAGCCTGCACCCTCTCCAATCTGGGACCCCCTCGAGGATGTCCGACTGCCCATTTAGGCCTGATCCCGGGCAGGGGAGGGCAGTTAGGGGTGGATTGGGCCTAGTCACTTTTAACTGCCCTCCCCTGCAGGCTTGATCACCCCCAACTGCCCTCCCTTGCAGGCTTGGCCCCCCCCAACTTCTCTCCCCTGCAGGCCTGGATCCCCCCCAACTGCCCATCCCTGCAGGCTTGATTGCCCCCAACTGCCCTCCCTTGCTGGCCTGGTCCCTCCCAGCTGCCCTCCCCTGCTGGCCATCTTGTGGCGGCCATCTTGTGTCCACATGGGGGCAGCCATCTTGTGTGTTGGAGTGACGGTCAATTTGCATATTACTCTTTTATTAGATAGGATTGATGGGTGAAGAACCCCCCACACCCAGGGTAAGAAACCATGTGTTCTACGTATGAGAGAGAACATGGAATTGTGTTTATAAACGTTACTGCACTCTCTCAGGCTTCTCGAGCGGACATAGGAGGGCAGAATGGGTGGGGAGTGGACGGTGTGACTGCAGGACGAGCCCACAGGGGTTATGTGGTGGCGATTCCAGGGACCACCCCCACCCTCACTCTTTAGGTTTTGAGGTTCGGAGTGTCATTCCAGCGGGAAACAAAGGCACACCCCGTGGCTCTCCCGGAGGAAAGAGGTGAAGGCGTTAGGAGAAGACATACCCGCACCGTCTCCGAGGGACCTGAGGGACGCGTTACCTGAGAGTTCCTGCCTTTGATGTCATCGGAGCTCTGCCCGGCAGCCTCGGCGTGGAGCCAGGGACCAGGTGTATGGCCTGAAAGGCATGGGGACAATCTCACCATCTGCTGGCGCAGGGCCCGGCCGTGCATGGCACAGAGACTCGGGCTAGACCGGTGCTCACAGCGCGGACAGCGGCCACAAAGGAACCGAGCAACGTGAGCCGGCCCACCTGAGACCTGCAGCTGCTGGCCCCAGACTGCATTTCCACACTGCGGCTGGGCCCCGGACTGTGTGTCTACGGGTCACGTCCAGCATGCTGGGGTCGGGGTGGGGTGGGGGGAACAAGCCACGGAGGCCTGTCATCTCAGTGTCTACATGGAGAGCGTCTTAGCTCAGACATCCGCCAGCCCAGCACCCGAACGTGCCACGCACAGCGCTGGCCTTGCTTTAAAAAAGAGCCAAAGATAAGTACATTCTGAGAGTCACCCTCTGTCCCACCAGGACCCAACTCCTCTGAAATGCATTATGTTGAAATATTACACGTTATATATGACTGTATTCTCATAATGGAGAATCCAAATACAGAAGAACAGAGCAGGGAAAGAAAACCAACCTGAAGTGGCCCTCTCTGCCTACCCCTCCACCCAATCCCAATTTTCCATCCCAGAGTCACCGTTCTCTGAGTTTGGTGTTTATTCCTCCAGATACTTTTCCACTTGGGATTTACCGTGTAGGTATATGCGCATATATGGTCTCACAGAGTTTTCCTTATTTGTTTTTCATACACTTTTATTGCTAGCTGAGTTTTAAATCCACATTCCCCGATGTTCCTGTGAGGACTTCTCCTGAGCCAGGGTTCCGAACGGTGGCCCTGCTGTCGCTTCTCCTGCTGCATTTGGTACAAGACCCTCTGTCCTGCTTCTGCTACAGATGAGAATTAAAGAGCCACCTCCCCGAGTCCTCCGGACACCCCCACTGCTGTGCTCCTCACAAAGCAGCGTGAGCAGCAGGAATAGTCATCGCAAATCCATATATATAAAAGCTTAAGTGACTGGCCAGTAGCTATGACGTGCACCACCAGGGGGCAGACGCTCAACGTAGGAACAGAAACCAAAGGCATGGAAACACGGAACAGACTGATGAATTCCAGAGGGAAGGGGGAGGGTGGGAAGAGATTAACCCAATATCTTATATGCATACTAGAGGCCCACTGCATGGATTTGTGCACCAGTGGGGTCCCTCGGCCTGGCCTGCGGGGATCGAGCCAAAAACAGCTCTCTGACATCCCCCGAGGGTTCCTGGATTGTGAGAGGGTGCAGGCTGGGCTGAGGGACCTCACTGGTGCACGAATCCGTGCACCAGGCCTCTAGTCCTATCTAATAAAGAGGAAATATGCTAATTGACTGTCACGCCCTCACAAAGATGGCAGTGCCCACAGCCAATAAGGAAGGAATATGCTAATTGACTGCCATGTCCTCAAAGGTGGTGGCGCCCACAGCCACAAGATGGCAGCGCCCAGTCCACTCAGCCCTGCCAGGGCGGCAGGCGTGCGGCACGGCCAGTCCCGCCCCTAAGTAGGTCTGGCTGCTCTGAACGCCTGCCTCCGGAGTCCCCCAGTCCCCTCAGCCCCCCAGCCGCCCAGGGCCGGCACAAGGCACAGGCAAGCCTCAGATGGCAGCTGCCCAGCCACCCAGGGCTGCCCGAGGTTCAGGTAACCAGGGCTGGCCAAGGCTTGTGCTGCCGGCAGTGGCAGCAGCAGAGGTGTGATGGGGGTGTCGCCTTCCCCTGATCGCCGGGTTGCTTCCTGCCCCTGAGGGCTGCCAGACTGTGAGAGGGGGCAGGCTGGGCTGAGGGACCCCCCCTCCAGTGCATGAATTTTCATGCACCAGGCCTCTAGTTATTTATAAGATTGAAAACCACAAGAAAAGTGTCCGGGAACCTAAGGTTTATCTTCCTCTGAAGGAGTCATAGCAGCTGTCTGAATGTTTACAAAGGCTCAGAGAATTTGGGGTGACATTCAAAGAATAGCAGTCATCTGAACACGCCAGCTGCTGTGTGTGCTCCTTGGGAGAGAAAAGCAGGCTAGAAATTGTATAAGGAGGATGACCTGAACTATTTTTAAAATTCATAAAAATATGTATAACAGACTGAACTGATTCTTCCTGGATCAGCTGGTTTTCTTTAATCTCTGAAGAATACCTTTTCAGTTTCCTATAAGAACCCAGACGTGGTCTTGGGAACCTGTTGAGGTAGGACACGGTTTTCTGAGCGAACTATCTCACAGGAGGTCTCTGCAACTGCCACACCCTGAATCCAACAGGCTCTGTAATTTCCATTAAAGTGCTTTATAAATTAATAAGTGCATTTGTTCTTCTTTTTTTTTTTTTAATCTTCACCCACAGATACTTTTTCCATTGATTTTTAGAGAGAGGTGAAGAGAGAGGTAAAGACAGGGAGAAATATCAATGTGAGAGAAACACATTGATTGGTTGCCTCCTGCACGTGCCCTGACCAGGGCCCGGGCAGCGGAGGAGCCTGCAACCAAGGTACGTGCCCTTGACCAGAATCAAACCCAGGACCCTTGGGTCTGCAGGCCAACGCTCTATCCACTGAGCCAAACCAGTTAAGACTACATTTGTTCTTGAATAAAGATATTTTCAGGTAAATGACATAGAGAGTGCTAAATTTTTTGCCAGTTTATTAACTAAATGAAAAGTAAAAAGACACTGATGTACAGCCCTAATTCCACGTGGCAGTATGACCTTGAACTGACTGTTCTTACGTTTAAAAAACTCCAGTCAACCACAGAAAAGGCTTCCTCTAGGCCAGGGTATCTTAATGTGGCTCATTTTGGGCTATTTGATCGTGTGTGGCCTGCCTGTGAGCTGCGGGCTGTTCACCATCATCCCAGATGCCAGTAGCACATCCCCAGACCATCTGCATCAACAAAAAATGTCTCCAGACAGCACCAGGGTCCTCTGGGGGCGGGTCCGCCCACTGGAGAACCACTGGGCAGTACTGCAGGCTCCTCCATAGCTCAGCCATGCTCACTGGTCTTCCCAAACCCCACTGGAAACAATAGCGGAGCTAAAGGAGAATCACTTTCCTCACACAACAGAAAGGAAAGCTCTGCCTCCCTCCTATGCACTGTTGATGGGAATGGACAATGGGAAACACTAGGGTGGTCTCCCCCCACCCCCCCAAATTAAAATTAGACTTTCCCTACGATCCAGCAACTCTACTCCTGGGTATGCACACAAAGAATGAAAGCTGGGTCTCAGAGAGATAATTGTATACCATGTTCAGTGGCATTTTAACAAGTGCTGAAAGGCAGAGGCAGGGCAAGTGTCCGCCGGTGGACGAATGGATAAACAGAATGTGGAGTATCCAACAGCGGGATATTATTCAGCCTTACTAGTAAAAGGGAAGGAAATGCTGGCCAACACTCACCCGGCAAAACCAATGTTGTCTCCCAGACCTCGATGAACTCTAACCTGGGGACCCAGGCCAGTGGGTAGAAGGAGAAAACTGTAAGGGAAATGTAATGGGACAGGCCTGACCCATAGCAGACTCGCACTGACATAATTAACAAGGTTCTACCCTCCGGCTTGTGGGGATGGCCGGGACATGCTGATTTAATTGTGTAGAAGGCGATGGAAGTATTTTATGTCTGCTAATTACAGATGCCTTTTCTGCTCTGCAGGGTGTCAGTTCATTTAGTAGGTTTCTCCCCCTCTTCTTCCTTCTAATTGCACCTACCCAAGCATCAGGAGCCTGTGTTTTGGTCTGGGCACTGAGTTGTGTTGAGGGGAACACAGCACAGACTGCCAACTGCACCCTCCTGGGCAGCTGTGTGCGGGCATAGCTTTTCTTATTCTCAGAGATGAGACTGGGCACCATGGGCTCAACGCACAGAAACCTCACATGAGCATTTCCTGAGCCTGAAGGTAGAAGGACTCCGTAGCACACTGAGAAAGGCTGTGGAACAGAAGGAGACTTTTAAGAACCTGCCTGCTGGAATGGTTGAGGACAGAGGTCAGCAGAACATGGCCAGCAGATCAAATCCAGACAGCACCTGTGTTTGTGAATAAAGTTTTATTGGGACACAGCCATGCCCTTTCATTTACACACTGTCAATGGCTGCTTTCACGTGGAAATGGCAGAAGCGAGTGGTAGTGGCAGAAACCATGTGGCCTGCAGAACCTCAAGTATGTCACCTCTGACCCTTCAGAAGAAACGTCTGCTGACCTCTGGCTTCACCGAGGGGTCGGCAACTGAAACGCCTCCAGGGGCCAGGGGGTCACACTTGTGTGTTGCAGTTGGGGTGTAACAGAGCAGCGGGTTGCGGCATGAAGGTGGACAGCTGCAAACTAGCAGGAAGCTGAACCCTGGAGGAGGGACATCACCAAGGTCCTTGTGAAAGAGACTCAGGATGCCTGGTCTTGGGCTAAGCCCGGACTCTGGTGATTTTACCATTTTCCACACTGGCCCACAGAAGTCTGGGACTGGGGGCCTTCCTCAGCTTGTGGGTGGGGAGCACATCAGACCCTCACCTGTGTTGTTGACTGTCCCGTCTCGCCAGTTCCTGTCCAATCGGACTGGCTCAGCACCAGACACGAATTGGCTCATGTTTTAACCAAGAAGCAGCATCAGTGTGCGCTCAACACCCCACCTTGCTTTGCTTTGCTTCCCGTGTTCAAGTCTTGCCTCCCGGGCCTTTGGGCCTGAGGGGCAGGACGCCAGCCTCTCCCTCTTGCACTCTTGGGGCTGAACAGCTCAGCGGAGGGAAGGCCTCCCTAGGAGCCTGGCCACATAATGAAGCCAGGAGGAGGCAGCTCTCACCGGGGGAGACCTTCGGCCTTAGCTGGACGTTGGAATCGACGGGCAGCTTTCGAAATGGCCAACACCCTGGCCCTACCTACGAATTCTAACATGGTTGGTCTAGTGCAGCCTGGCCTTCAGGGTTTTTAAGTTCTCTAGGTCATTCTATTGTGTAGCCGAGGTTGAGAACCGTTGGCCTGAGGACACTCCCGTTTCACTGTCTGCCAGAATGGGGGCTTTTAGGGTTCTTCCAGGCTACTAATGCAAAGTTCCTGCATCCCATGTTCCTTGGGGTATTTAGCTCCCTAGTCAAAAGCCCCAGAGAGGGGAGGGATCAGTGGTGAATTCACCCAAATATGATTAAACGATTAACTCTGGTATTGTGTGCAAGCCTCTAAGTGAAGCCTTGGGGACTGGGACTAATCCGTGTTCTGGAACTTCAGATGTGTGAACGGCACTGTATCGCTGTCCAGCACGGTGAGGTAGATCTTGGTAATCTCTGAGAGGCAGTCTGTGCCCAGTGAACACACGCCCAGCACCGAGTGCTGGAGAGTCCGGGAGAACCGGGGGTCCTAGCATCACGCAGGCGGTACTTACTTCTGGGGATCTTGCTGGGGTAAATCTTCTGGCAGGGCTTATACTCATCCGGAGGCGGGAAGTCTTCCACAGAATGGAACGTGAATTTAGACTCGAAGTCATCTGCACGCGTGGGAAACGGCAAGGTTACTCGGTTGCTGTGATGACCCCAGTTGGGGGATTTCCCGGGGCCCACAGGTTGGCCTGCCCAGTGCTAGGGTTTCAATGGCGGGGTTTCCCCCCCCCCAGACCACCATCCACTTCTCAATTTTTACTGTTTAGCTGGGGAATCAGGGAAAATTAAATCAACAGACTCTCCCCATCACCCACCCCAACGTACGCCCACCAACATCTTAAGGAAGCTGCTAAAGGGAGCGGAAGAGCCACAGGGACGGCAGAGTCCTCATGGCCTGAACCCCCTGAGCTCCTGGGAGGGCTTGAGTGGGGAGGAGTGGGCCGAACAGGAGTCCCCAGCCTGGCTGGTGAGACGGGACATGGCCTGTGTCCATGCGGACCGATCTGGGTCCCCAAAGCAAGCGGGCTCTGTCCTGAGCTCTTGATGGCAAGGGGAGGGGCATGTTGCCTTGTCAGTGGTTGAGGCCCTGCTTTATGATCCGGGCTTTGTGTCTGACAGTAGCTCAACCCACAAAGGGATCCAAAGATTTTTGGTCACATCCAACCCCATGTGCCTCAGTTTTCTCCTCTGTCCAATGGGAATAATAATAGCATGCCATACACACACACACACACACACACACACACACACCTGCCAGAGTTGTTGACTGAAGGAAGTCGCGTGTAGTAAGGGCTCAATAAATAGCTCCATATTTTTGCCCTAATTGTCCCCCTGCCTGCTGGGCCTTCTGTCCATTCATTCGCCTCATCCAAATCACTCTATCCGTTCAGCCCTATGCATGGGTTTCTCCATGGAGACAGACACGGCTTTCACGTTTGTTTTCTTCCCTCTCTTTAAACCCAATCAGAAGGTTAAGAGTGGGTTCTAGAACCCTCCAGAAAGCCTCAAGGGAAACCCTATATGTAACACAACCTGTGGGCTGTTCCATGCTAGAGTGAGCACCCTGTTCTTGCAAAGCATGCACCCTGGTGGGCGGGCTTCCTCCTGGGACCGGGAACCACCCGCTCCCTGGCAGCCAGAGCGGCAGCCCCTGGCCCCGCTTACCAATGATGTGCAGGCCTCCGTTCCACAGCTGGCCTCCCGGCTGCGGTGTCGGGGTCCAGCCTGGGGCCTGCTGGCTCCTGCTGGAAAGCTCCGTGGTGGGGGATCTCGCAGGGGGCGCTGGGGGTGGGTTCAGCTTTCCCCCACTGGTACCTGCCAGAGAAGAGGATGGGTGTACTCAGATACTAGAGTGAATGGGGACAGCCATGCTGTAACCTGCTGTGAGGGGTGAGCTATTGAGACCTTCGGATGTAAGATGATATATGGTGAGGAAAAAGGCCGCCTCGGGAGCCGACCTGCTTGGACTGAATCCCAGTTCTCCCACTGGAATAATAACATAACCTCTTTGTGCCTCAGTTTTCGCCTCTGTCCAATGGGAATAATAATAGCGCGCGCGCACACACACACACACACCTGCTAGAGTTGTTGACTGAAGGAAGTCACGTGTAGTAAGGGCTCAATAAATGTTAGCTGCTGCAATAATCTTAATGACAACGGCCACCCTCATCATCAGATGGCACAGCCCCCAAAAGGGGAACCACTGCTATAAAAGTATTTCCTGCGCCGAAACCGGTTTGGCTCAGTGGATAGAGCGTCGGCCTGTGGACTCAAGGGTCCCAGGTTCGATTCCGGTCAAGGGCATGTACCTTGGTTGCGGGCCCATCCCCAGTAGGGCGTGTGCAGGAGGCAGCTGATCGATGTTTCTCTCTCATCGATGTTTATAACTCTCTATCCCTCTCCCTTCCTCTCTGTAAAAAAAATCAATAAAATATATATTAAAAAAAAAGTATTTCCTGCAATATTCACAATAACCAAAAATGGAATCAACTTTAATATGTAACACTAAAAATATGGTACATACTGATTATAATATTAATATACTTATAAATTTTAAAGATTTGACAAATTGCTTTTAAAATAAAAGATAAAACAGGATAGAAAATAGTAAATTCAAAATAGTATTAACTATGCAAATACATAGGTACATTCAGAAAAAAAGAAATAAAACACATCCAAATATGACCGTTTTTATTTCTGGGTGATGTTATTACAGGTGATTTAAAATTCTTCCTATTTGCTCTACGATGAGCTTGTGTTATTTTTAATGCAAATAAACACATTTAAGAAACTACGCATCAAAGAATTTTCTGGAAGATCAAGGAATATGTGTATACGTGTGGATGTGTGTTGGGTGCATGTGTGGGTGTGTGTAAATATAAAGTTGGGGTATTTATGAGAGTGTCTGCAAGTGTGTGCGTGGATGTGTGGGTGTGCTCCCCAATCAGACAGGCACTAAGAGTGAACGAAGCCGTTCCGCTACACCGACATCAGTCAGTGTATGCTCAGTCCCAAACCATTGCTGCTGGGGAGCTAAAGGAATTCCTTTTAATATTTGGCTGAAATACAGACCCTCATTTCCTTGAGTCAGCAGGAGAACCTGCCAAAAAAAAAGGCAGAACACTGATCCAACCTCCTGAGGGCCTGGGACATGTTGGCTGGGAGCCAGGTTGAAATAACTCGGGAAAAATTGAACAGGAAGCTGGTTCTGAAGCAAACGCACCACAGCCCCTCCACCTCAGGGAGGAGATCTGGCGGCTGAACGTGATGGGAAGAATACATAACCCCCCGCTGCTGCTTTCGGGCCTGTTCCAACAACTGCCTGAGGGGGCGCTGCTGCTATCCCCACTTCACAGGGGAGAAGGAAGCACTGGGAGGCTGTGATTGTCCAGGGTCACGCAGCCAGAGCGGCAGGGGGATCTAGGCCTGTGATCTGCATCACCTTGGATAGGTCTCCCAGCCGCCCTCAGCCTTGATTTCCTGCCTCTAACATGATCACCCCAGCTAAAGTCCCACAGCCAGGCTTTATTACGCTCCACAGGGGCACTGAATAGGTCTGTTCTAAACCTAAATCCAAGCCAAGCGGCTCACAGGAGCAGGTCTCTGGCTGTGGCCCTGGCACCTCCCCGACTGCCAGCAATGCCTGGTGACCCTCCCATCTGGCCACCCAGGACCGGGACAGTGGCGCTCACCTGGGCCTCGGCCCGGCCTCTTCTTCTGCAGGAAGGGCTGTCCAGGCGGGGCGGGCGGAGCGGGCAAGGCCTGCACGCTGGGCTTCGGGGGCTGCGCCTGGAAGCTGGGGGACTTGGGGGGCAGTGGGGGTGGGGCTTCGCTGCTGTTGTTAGCGCCTGGCATAGGGGGCGATGGCACCAAGGACCTCGGGGTGCAGGAGGCGTAAAGGGGGAGTGGTGGTGGCGGGGGCGGCGGGGGCGGGGCGGGAGGCTCCCGGGCATCTTGGGTGGGGCTGGCAGCATCCGCATTGAGCCCTGGGTACCCACAGGGTGGGAGGAGAGGGAGCGGGGGTGGGGTGGGCGATAAGTGCAAGGGGGCTAGCTGCGGCTTCACTGTCTTGTCACTGAGAACGGGGGTCTGGGGAAGAGGGGGTGGCGTTGGGGGAGGTGGCGGAGGCGGAGGGGGAGGCGGAGGGGCGGAGGGCGGTGCAGAGGGCAGAGCGGGTGCCAAGGGTGCCAATGCCAGGGCATTCCCTTTGGTCTGTGAGCCAGGTGGGGACACCAACGGAGCCCTGATGGGAGAGGAAGGGGGCAGGGGTGGGGGTAGCGGCGGGGGCGGTGGGGGCAGGGTGGGAGGAGGTGGGGCAGGCACGCTGGGGCGCGGAGGGGCCGTCCTGGCCTCCGAGGCAGTGCCTAGCCTGGGAGATGCTGGGGCGTTGAGCGGCCCGCTGATAGCTTTGGTGGGAAGCCGGGGAGAAGGCGCTCGGGAGCCAGGGGCCTGCCCTGTCTTGCCACCTGGAAGTGAAACAAGTTCCGAGTTAGCTCAGCGACAGAGGAAAGGAAAGGCCAGGTGTGCGGGCAGCAACACCCAATGCCCTCAGGCATGATGTCGGGGAATCGCATTCTCCCTGCATGCCCATCGAGAGGCCTCAGGGGCAGCAGCCGTCACCCAAGAGGCCAGCTGGCCAGCCGCAGGGTCCTGGCCAGCATCACCGTGCTGTCCTCCTCTGAGACGAGCCCAGCTCAGCCACCAGCCTTCCTACTGCCTCCACCAGGCCCGCACCTGCCAGGGCCTCCCAGCCCAGGCACAGGACTGCCCGCCCTCCTCCGCCTTCCTCACCTCAGGGTCACCTCACACTCATTCACGCTTGCCCACTAGGTCCATCAGCCCATAGGTCCTTGTTTGGGTCCTCGGGTGTCAACCAGACTCTCCTGGTTAGGGGGGGGGGTGTTCCTCACTCCCCGCATTTGTGAACAAGGACTTTACATCGAGAGCAGGAGCTTCCTGCTTCCCTGAACATATAAGGTAAGTCCAAAGCCAGTGGGAAGATCCAGGCCCTCGGGGATCCAGGTCCAATGACTTTGAACCTCCCCATCTGCTGGCCTCTGGAAGTTGCAAGTTCCTTTTCCCGAAGACGTGTGCCCATCTCTCAGGGGCTCGCTGCCTCCTGGTCTCCTGGCTTCCTCACCCCATGGAGCCTCCACCACATCGACCCCAACGGGAAGCCCAGAGCCTCGTGGATCCGACCACACATGGCCTACAGTCAGCCCTGTGCTGGGGGTGCTCCCGGGGCGTGGCCTTGCCACGCCGCACACCCTGCGTCACAATGTGAGTTCTGTCCCTGTTTACTGTACAGAAGTTTTGTCATCACTGATGTTTCCATTTAGGAGGCATTAAAAGTACTTCTTCCCAACAAATACAGAGCTCTCACTAAGAGGAATTCTGGGGAATGCTTTTTCCCCAGTTTCAGGACCCTTGTTTTACAATCCCCAAGAAAACATGTGGCCCTGGCCGGTTTTAGTGGATAGAGCGTCGGCCTGCAGACTGAAGGGTCCCAGGTTCGATTCTGGCCAAGAGCATATGCCTGGGTTGCGGGCTTGATCCCCACCCCCCCCAAGTAGGGGACGTGCAGGAGGCAGCCAATCAATGATTCTTTCTCATCATTGATGTTTCTATCTCTCTCTCCCTCTCCTTTCCTCTCTGAAATCAATTAAAGAAAGAAAGAAAGAAAGAAAGAAAGAAAGAAAGAAAGAAAGAAAGAAAGAAAGAAAGAAAGAAAGAGAAGAGGGAGGGAGGGAGGGAGGGAGGGAGGGAGAGGGAGAGGGAGAGGGAGAGGGAGAGGGAGAGGGGGAGGAAGGAAGGAAGGAAGGAAGGAAGGAAGGAAGGAAGGAAGGAAGGAAGGAAGGAAGAAAACATGCGGAAGCCCTTGAAAACATGCGCGCTCCCACACCCTACCCCAGTGTACTAGATGCCAAAAGCCAGGCCCTCGGAGCCAGGTGTGGTCCAGCTGACTCGGCTGAGGCTAAGTGGGCAGGGCTGCGGTGTCTGGCTTCCCAAACGGAGGACCCTCCTCTGGCTATGATGTGACAGCCACCAGGACAGCACTACTCATTACAGGTCTCGGCGGTGGAAGGGCTGCCTGGAGGCGGGCCAGCGACGGTATTATTCCTCTGTTGAGGATTTCCTTTGAGGTGGCTCCGGAAGAGATGCCTTTGCTTGGGTGTGCACACCCTGGCTGACTCGATCCCCCGGGCGTCTAAGGCAGGCACTGCCTGAGCAGCTTGGCTGAACTCGATGGGAGGAAAGCCCCCATCTGGCCTTCTACCTCCTGGATACCCAACGTTCTATGTGAGCTCAAGGGCAGGGGCCAGGCTCAGGGATTCCTGCCTCTGAGTTTGAAAACCTGCTTCCTTAGTCCGCAGAGAGGAAGGCGGAGAGCGCAGGCAGCTCCCTACACAAGGCAAGGCCTCCCTCTGCCCCGTCGCTGGCTGAACTGTAAAGGGATAACAGAGGTGAGGAACAGAATCAGCCCCCGAGTGACCAACCCAAGCTTTCTAAGTGGCTGAGCACACCATGTCTCCAAGTTTCAAAACCCTGTAAAGTGAGTCAGTTCAAAGGACAGGAGCCTCTGCTTACTACGCAGCCAGACAAAGGAGACACGGGCAAGCCCATTTTTATCACGGCATGAGGAGCAGAAGCAAGGAGGGTACTGATCCTCCTTCGGCTTGTGTCCCTGCCCACTCTGGGATCACGCGCAGAGCTGGCAGCGTGCATGTGAGGTGAGCCCGACCGGGGAGAGAGGAGCTGATGGCGTGAGTGCAGGCGACGAAAGCAGCCAGGCACTGGGCCAGCAGAGAGCTCGGCAGTGAGTGCCACGGGAAGGAAGGGAGGAGACTTTCCAACGCAGCCTAAACGCTAGTCCTAGAAACCCAAACAGAAACACAGAAGGAGACCATGAGTCGGGCGGGGAAGGGCCAGCTGGAGTGCACACAGGAGGCTGCGCTGATAGGACAGGAATGAGCGGCCAGAGCCCGGGGGTTACCAGATGATGAAGTCAGTCATCTTCTTTCAATGTGGCACGTTTCCAAAAAACGTTGGACTGCACGAAGTCTCATTGCACATTCGATTTTAAAAGAAATTCAAATGTCTTCACAGGCCCCTAAAAGTACTGTGAGCACTAGACACAGCGCTCTCTGGGCCTAATGGCTCCGAGCAACCATACCTCCCACTCACACATTTCATTCAACAAATATTTACTGAGAACCTACTATGTGCCAGGCATTTGTAAAGCAGTGAACAAATCACAGTTCCTGCCTTCATAGAGAATACATTTAGAGAGAGAAGACACAGAATAAACCAGTAAATGTATAATGTGTCCAATGGTGGTAATACAAGAAAAATAAGATAGAGGAGCTACAGAATGACAGGGTGTGACTCATTTTATATGGATGATGAGTGACGCCCCACTGATAGGCTGATCAGATGCCACGTGAGCAAAGATCTGAAGGAAAGGAGATAGTGAACCATGTGGACACCTGAGGAGGAGTGTTTCAGGCCAAGGGAGCAGTCAGTGCAAGGGCCCTGTGGCAGCAATATGCCTGGTTTGTGCAAGAACAGCAAGGAGGGCAGGGTGTGGCTGGAGTGCAGGGCTTGAGCCAGCAAGAGTGGGAGGCCAGAAGACCAGAGACATAGCCAAGGCCAAAGTCCTTTTCTCTGAATGACAAGGGGGCCGATGGGAGAGTTCTGAGAGAGAAGAGCCATGGTATCTCACCCTGACATGGCACTAAGCCCATGCATCTACCTATTGGTCCTGACCTTGAGTTTCCCTCCTGTTACCAGCATCCTTAGTCGCGTCATCATGGATTTCGATCTCCTCTAAAGAGATCAATGCTCCACTTCACACAGGGGCTCAAACACCTGACGCGTGTGTCCTATTGGAGACAAGTAGGAATAGTCTGATCCCTGTTATAAGCTGATTGGGGTTATTTCTGAGAAGAGAAACTAGTGGAATTTTTATATCCCAAACGATATTTCTTTGACACCGTGAAGGAAGTTTGAAAAAACGTGGGCGCAGAAGAATGCCAGGTTTCAGAATGACCTTGGAAGCTTTCTTGTCTGAGAAACCCTCAGCAAAATTGATGACATGAAATGGCCTCTGAGAAGGTTCAAGTGGATTTCAAAGCATCCTATAGCCCCTATTTGTGCTGGACTTTATCAATAGGTGACGGCAGCAAATGCAACCCTATGTCAAACAGCCACAGAGCCCAAAAGAAAGTTAGCAAAGTCACATGGTAGAAGATTCTATACCAGGAATTTGGGGGGCTCGATATGAAATTCATTGAGTTTATTTTTAAAAAACCACGTTTTTTGCACACAATAAATATATATTTTCCTAATCCCAATGCAATATTTTTAAAACATGACTTCCACTAAGACACAAATGACTGTGGTAGACTGCTTGCAAAAATGGCCTTGATTAGCCACTCATTCCTGGTTGTGAAACCTTTAAATGTGATCTTACACCTCCTCTCACCAAGAGATGAAGTGTCTTTCCCCACCCTTGTCTCTGCCTGGCCTTGTGACCTGCTTTGGAAAAGAGGATGTAATAGGAAGCAATACTACGCCAATTCCGAATCTAAGCCTCAAGAGGCTTTGTATACTCCTGTCCTCTCTGTTGGAACCTTGCCGCCACTATGAAAACTAACTCCGAACAGTCTGCTACATAGTGAGGGACCATATGGCTCAGGCCGGCCAGCGGTCCCAGCTGAGGCACCAAAGATAGAGAGAAGGTGAGCAGACACCTCCCCAACCTGTGGATACTAGAGGGGGCCCAGCTGAGGCCACCCTGCATCGTCAACTCACGAATCGTAAGTTAAATAAATGGCTGTTAGAAGCCCCTACGTTTTAGGGCATTTTGTTACGCAGCAATACCTAACTACTACAATGACTGAGAACCTTTCTGACTCATTCATTGCAGTGAGGCCACAGCGATGCCACTAACGTGATTTACACCTGCTGTCTGTACTTCGCAGCCTGGGCCACAGTCACACCATCACCAAGCACTGTGCACTACGGCCAGTCATTCTTCACTTATTACAAGGGGAGGATTTAAACAGAAGGGTGATTTATAAGATCCCTCGAGCACAATTCTGTGCTTTGGAAACTTCCGGTGCTTGGGCTCCCAAATGCATGATCTCCTACCGCACAGCTCTTCACTGAAGACATGTCACTTCCTGGCATGTGAAGGGTGGCCCAGGTGGGTCTACAGGCAAAGGAGATGAAGGTCACAAGAGAGCCAGTCTGGATGCCTCCTTACCTGCTGCATCCCTCTGGCCTGCTGGTCGCAACACAGGGAAGCCGCCAGCAAACAGATCTCCCAGGGCTGGGGGCGTGCTCCCTCCTCGAGAGTTTGCAGAACCTCCTCCTTCTTTGTTGGCTCCTTTAGGACCTTTAGAGAGAAGAGGCCAGTAGACGAGGACTTGTGAGCAGAGCGGAGCTGCCAATTCTCACCTGGGCCGTGGTCGGACCCTGCCGGGGACAGCCTCCCCTCCGCTCATCTGCAGTGTTACCCTTCCTGACGGCATCTTTCCCAAGCACCCTCTGCCTTGATGCCCTGCAGGCTGGTGCCTGGGCCTGTGTGCTGCCCTCGCTGGGTCTACCAAAGGACCAGCCATCGGTAGCTGACCACTCTGAAAAGTGACCGGAACCCAGGGCCTATCCACTGCCAGTGAGTAGATGCCAATGGAGGAACCAGCGATGCCTTTCAAATGAGAAAACCCAAACATCATCGGTGCAGGGCTGGTCCTGTTTTCAACTTGACTGTGGCTGTGGGAGGACTAGCCAGAGAGAACCCGCAGATTTAATTCAGACAGTAATTGTAACTTCCTGTCCCCAGAGCCTGGCCCCGAATTGCAGGCAGGAAGTGAGGCCACGCAATGACTTGTGCTTCAGCATTTTCCTTTCCTGCCCCAGCCCCGCACCCGTCCCTGCACCTTTCCATCTACGGAAGGGCCCGGAGGAGAGGCGTCACTACTTCCAGCCTTCCGGGATACCATCTACATACGATGAGAAGACATTCAGCTTAGACAAGGATTCCTGACAGAAAACCGTGGTGACCTAAAGCTAATGTGCTAACGTGGAGAAATTAAGGCACAGTGCCCACTGGTGGACAAACATGGCCGGATTATTCTAAATACCAGTATTATCTATTACCTGCTCACTGCAATGATTAGGAAGTGAGTGTTCCTACAAAATGGACTTCTCTGTTGATTGGGCTTAACCAACTAGTTAGTGGGTCTCGCCAGAAACTACTTTTTATTGTAATTGTTGGAAAAATTTCTTAATTTGTCTATCCTTGATATATAAAGGCATTTAAACATTCACTGTGTGATCGCAGATATCCTTATATCTATATATATAAAAGCCTAAGCGACTGTTACCACAGGACGACCGGCTGGTAGCTATGACACACACTGACCACCAGGGGGCAGACACTCAATGCAGGAGCTGCCCCCTAGTGGTCAGTGCGCTCCCACAGCCAACCTCCCACAGCTGGCCAACCTCCCGGGGTTTGTCCCCCTAGCTGGCCAGCCCCTATAGGCCCCGATCGGCCCTGATTGCTGGTCAGGCTGAGGGACCCCACCCGTGCATGAATTAGTGCACCAGGCCTCTAGTTAACATATATAATTACAGATACTAGATACAATTATATTTTTGGGACTATTTTTGAGAATTGACATCATGCTTACCATTGAAAAATGTGTGAAGACATAATAATATCTGGCATTGATAAACAGTTCTGCATATATTATTTCAACCTTCCACTATTTTGACACATACAAAAAAGAGCAGGTATTATTCTCTCTCCCATTTTGCAGGTGAGCACAATGAGTCCCGAAGAGGTTCCCTGGCTGGCCCGGTAGCAGAATCAGAAGTCACCTGACCCGAGCCCAGGGCTCCGTTCACCCTCTCATATTCTAGAAGACATAGAAAGCTGCAGTCCTTTGAGCCTGTGAGAGAATACTGAATACATCTTTTTCCTTGTGCAAAACAGAAACTCTGCACTTTTTAATGTTGAGACTTTATGTTTTCTCTCATTGAGTTTGAGGACTATTTTGACACAACGAAGTTTAAATGTTACCTCACAATGGGTAAACACCAAGTGGCATATCCTAAAATGAAATATTAGTCAACAATGAAAAGGAATGAAGGACTGGTTCCTGCTGCATGGATGGACCTTGAAAACATGCTGCTCAATGAAAGCATCCATAGAGGCAGAAAGTAGACTTAGTGGTTGCCAGAGACTGGGGGATGAGGGGAAGAGGGAGTGACTGCTAATGGATATGGGGTTTCCTTTTGGGGTGATGGGATGTTCTGGAATTAGAAGAAGGTGATGGCTGCGATCACACAGGGAATGTTTAAATGCCACTGAATTGAACACTTTCAATGGTTACAATGGTGAATGTTATAGACTATGTATTTTATAATGATTGTGATATTTTTAAGCACTAGAGTGATGACTGAGGATGCCCTACAAACTGCCTGCACACCTGGAGGGAAGTTCCGACTCGCCCACGTGGCCTGCACACTGAGCAGGTCTGAGAGGGTCCGATGCTGTCCTGGTAACAGACGAGGCCCCTGCCCCGAGCGAGCCGGGGTGTCTGGCTGAGCTCCCATGCTCCCAAGGCTCAGGGCGGTGCTGGCCCACGTGCGCACTTACTCTCGATTTGCGGGGCACTGCGGTCATTGATCTGCGTGACTTTCCGAAGGCGAGTTCCTTGCTGGATATCAGCCAACAGTGCACTTCGACCTTTGGGATCGGCCTTTCTCAAGCTGGAAGCTTCTGTACTCGCCTGTAAGGGAGGAGGAGGGATGCGATTATAATCACACAGAACATGTGCAGGGAAGCCCAAAGTCCTGTCTGCTGTAAGGTTTACCTCCATAGTCCACCTCACCTGCTTGCCCTGCCCCCACCATTCCTAAGGCCATCTTACCTTGATCTCTAGGCATTTACCCACAAGACGCAGTGGGCACTTAGCTCCTGCTGCTCACACCCCTCTCCCTGGGGACCTAGAATGGACTCTTTCTTGTGCTCACACCCTTATAAGTCTCAAGGAAGCCTAAGTCACAGACCCTCTTCCTCCTCATAGTTAAGGCCACATGCAGCCCCGGGCTTCAGTCTGGGTGCTCCTGACCCAGGCTGCCGGATTCTGAGTGATCACCCTGCCCGGCGTCCCAGGTCCCCTCTGGACCACGCCTTTGCTGACCCCAGCTTGATGACGGAGTTGGTCCTGTGGCCCTGTCGTGCCCTGGGCTATTCTCCTGAGTGGCACTAAGTAGCGTGCAGTCCCCCTGGTAGTCATCCTCCCTGCTGTGGGTGGCCCATCGTATCTCACAACGGAAGCAGGTTCGGCCTTGAGGAGCTGGTTTGGAGGGAAGGAGGACGACCTTCATGTGAGCACGCAGCAAAGGGGAGAACTGGGACCCAGAGGGGTCACAGAATTGGAGAGGAAGGGGGGGGGGAAGGGGATTCCAGGAAGGTTTAGGGGCTGCCTACTCGGTGCCTGGGTGTGTCACTCTAATCCTCATAAAACCAGTGAGTGTCCAGTGAGCTTGCCTTCGTTTTACAGATGAGAAAACTGAGACGATGAACTTGTCTGTTCAAGGCCACAGGGCTGGGTTCAAACCCAGATCTGCTAAATTCCCACGGCCATGTGCTTTGTACTTGCAACCCAGGCATGTGCCATCATTGGGATAAGTGTCTCACTGACTGCTAACTTGCTTCATAAATATATTTGTGAGAATAACCTGTATCCTAACTCTGCAAGTAGCCCCGAGGTCCAACGGTTTCACTTCCATTGCAGCTCAAGCTGACACGCAGGGGTGTCCATGGGCTATCAGAACCAGCGGGCACCAGAAACTACACACGTAGGTTGGTAGCAAATAAGGGGGTGTGGGGGGAGGGCTGCATTGGAAGACACAGCCAGGAGGATCCTCTGAAGTTGGAGGGTTTGTACCACGTGACCTGAGAGCTGGTTAACCATTTCTCAAAGCATGAAATACACGTGTCTTCTGTTTTCCCCTTAAATAGCACCACCCAGAGGTCTTTTCTGACCCCCCCCCCCCCATCTAAATAAGTCTACCCAGTGTTCTTGCTTGGGGTACCATATGCTTTTTCCTCTGCAACTTTTATCATGGAGGATACATTTTTATTTCCATTTTCAGTGTGAAAATTTCCATTTGTGCTCATGAGTTCAAGGGTCACCATCCCACATTTCTCTCTATCAGGAAAAAGATCTTGTTCATCAATATGTCTTCAGAGAGTAGAACAGGACGTGGGTCCAGACAAGCTCAATCACTGTTTACTGGGTGAATGAATGAGTAGTGAATGATGAGTGAATAAATGAACTAGACCCAGGATGTATAATACGCATGTACAGGGAGTAAGGGCATACATGCACTGAGTTAGGCCACTACATCATGCAGCATATGACCGAGCACCCATGTGAGTCTCACAGAGAGGAAGATCCCTGAGAATTCAGAAACGGCCATATTTGCCAGGCTGAGCTGAGCAGACTGTAAGGATGATATGAGACCTCAGAAGGTTCTTGAAATACAGATAGGACTCACGAATCCTTGTGGAGGCCTTTTTGTTTTGTTGTTATTGTGGTTGTGCAGAAAAGGACAAACCATGTTTGCTTACTAGATAGTCAGAGACTCCTCAGTGTCACAGATTAGAAACGAAGGCAACTGTGGTTTTAGCTAAAATGTGCGGAGTCAGCATTTTCCTGGGCCGACTACTGCATGATGAATCGGAAGGACACAAGTTCAGAGTCGGCTCTCATTGCCTGGAGACATGCCTTTTGCATCCTTGAGAGGGGCTCATGGTCAACAGTAGAGGTCTGAGCTAGGGACCCCAACCTTACTGCTCCATCGTTTCTAGGAATGCATGTAAGCACACACAGGCACACAGGGGGTTTCCCACACAGCATGCTTGAAACCCCCACACATATAAAACATTAACATCAATACGTTATTTTAAACTACAACGTTTTGAGATTTTTAAATTTTATTTTAAAATGTTGTTCATAAATCATTAGTGACAGGAAGAAAGGCTCAACAGAAGTATCACAACCCTAGCCAAGAGGGCAGGAACATTTTCGTAAGAACCTGGCCTTGTACTCTCAGACATGTGTTAAGGTCAGGGGTCAGGGAGAATGCCCTTTGTCACTTTCTTCCTAGTTGCAAGGTGACCAGCACCATGAATTATAATGACAGTCAAGACCCGGTTCAGGTGCTGGCCCCGAGGAAGGCAGAGTGAGAAAGGGGCGTTCTTCTGCTTACAGAACTGGAGATGAGCACACCTGAGCCCTAGTGACCTGCGGGGGGTCATCTCAATATCAAAATTCATCCCCCCACCCGACCTAGGGCCCCCCCCCCAGGCTTTTCAGGGGAGGGCTGTGAACAATGTTGTACGTCCTTAGGGTTATGCTTTTGAACGGATTCCTGACTTAGCACAGGTCTCAGGATGTTCTCGATGAGTCCACATGACAGGTTGGTTGATAAACACCTTCCAAATCAGTGGGAGGACGTGGCAAGGCACGTCATGTTTGCGTGACGCAGTCCAACTCGCGGGACTAAATTTAACAAGCCTCCGTGACTGCTCGGCTTGCTTTCCTGCTCTCCGTGGGCCCGGATGGTTTTCCACTAGAGGGCCCTCCTCCCCTGGCATGACTATGTGTCCTCCAGTCCTCTCCTGGGAGGTGGGAAAGAATGAGCAGCTTCCGGGCTAAGGTGATCGTGCATATGCAGGCTCACCTAAAGGGCAGCTAAGGGCTCATTCATTTGAACATGGAAAACTAAAGCACACAGAGACAGTGGTTCCTGTCATCTGCAATAGCTACTAACCATTAAATCAGAATGTGCTTCTTAAAAATCCACAGTCCTAAGCAGTCTTGTTACTGTGGTTACAGGATACAGAAACAGGAAAGAGAAGATTTCCAAATAAACCCCGGGCTTTTATTCTATGCAGATCCCGATTCTTGGCAACTTTACTAAAAATATAATCAAGGGAGAGAAAGCCGTTCCTGGACACTTTTCCCAAGGCAACTCGATCCACCAAACCCACCTCCTCCCTTCCCTCTTCCCCCCAAAATGAGAAACCAAAGCATCACTCCAAAGTCTCCTCTGGTTCCTCAGTGTTAGCGTTGTCGTGGGGTGTGACAATTTGGGGGATTCCACACAGGCTTTTGTGGGCTCCGTTCTGCTAGAGCAAGTTCCAATGGAATAGCCCCGACCCCAAAAAGATGCAGAGCAGCAGAATGGTCATGCAAATTAGCCCATTGCTGGGGTTGCCGAGGCTGAAAAACTGAAGTGAACCAGTAAGATTAGAAATACAAAAATGAGTGGCAGGACTCAGCGAGCCAAGGGCGTGAGGTGACTGCCCTCCTTTTTTGATGGATCCCATTTGTCTTTCCAACGAACGACTCCATCAGGTTCCAGTGCAGTTTAGGGTGAGGAAGGATGGCAGTTCAGTGCACATCCCAACTTTGAAATGCCCAGTCTTCCTGCTATTTGTCACCCGGCCACCAAAGGCCATGACCGCATCTGTCTGATTTGAATACTGGTTTCTGTGCAAAACACTAATAAAAATCTAGCCGGCTGACCCGCACCTAGCAGGCTGTCTCAGGATGATCTAAGCCCTATCATTTTCCTACAATTTCAGCCTTGCAGCCTCGAAAGATACTTTCTCCTTGTGGCTGTCACACCTAAAATTGGTCCTGCCCTAACCGGTTTGGCTCAGTGGATAGAGCGTCGGCCTGCGGACTGAAAGGTCCCAGGTTCGATTCCGGTCAAGGGCATGTACCTTGGTTGCGGGCACATCCCCAATAGGAGGTGTGCAGGAGGCAGCTGATCAATGTTTCTCTCTCATTGGTGTTTCTAACTCTCTATCCCTCTCCCTTCCTCTCTGTAAAAAAATCAATAAAATATATTTTTAAAAATAAAAAAATAAAAAAATTGGTCCTTAGGTTTCCAGACACACAGCCTGCTCATGACCCCAGACCTCAGCCTCCTCCTGCTTCCTCTGAACTTGGGGGGCGGACAGGCAGGTGTCGGCAGCCAGGGTACCTGCCTTTCATGAGCACATCTGAGTCCCAGGGACAGCCCGCATGGCCCACAAAGAGCCTGGACTCCAGGGAATATTTTCAGACACTGACTCTCCCCTGCCAGGCCTGACACCGTGTTCCCTGCACCCCAAATGTGTATACGTCAGGTAGTTCCAGAATGAGGCATATCGCAGTTGAGTAGTTCTCCGTCTCATTTTCAGAAATGCAAATATACACTTAACATCTATGTGCAAAAAGGATGGACCCGTTAACCTTTTTTAAAGTCTGGTTTATTGAGCAACGGACAGTTACCTAGACCAGAGAGCTGCCATATATATATATATTCCTCATTATTTAGTTCCTGGACCTGAGCCTCTGAGCTGGTCCCACAAGGGGATCCTAATAACTTGGAGGCTGCCCTCGCGGCTGTATTGAGAGCACCCGCTGTCTGATTCTCCACTCTCTAAGTCACAGACTCAGCCATCCTGCCCCAAGCAATCCTTCCACCTCATCATATATTTCTCACGGAGTTTAAGCTACTGTGGATTTCTCACATGTTTCTTTCCCACTCGCAAGCCTGTGCTCATGCTTTTGCCCCTTCTATGACCACTCCTACCCACCTCCCTGGCCCCCCACCCTGGCCTCACCATACCTGCCAAGGCATTTACTTCTCTTTTAAGCTTCATATCAAACAGCGTTTACTTGACAAAATCCTTTTGTCCTTTTAACTTCTTCAACTAATCTTTTCCTTGTATGATCCCCAAGCACCTTGCCATTTTCTACTGCACTATTCAGGTCTGGCCAGATATTATAGCTTTATATATTGCTGTTTCCCTTCTTTGTGAGTGGAAATACCTAGCATGCAAAAATGCAAACATGAAGCCATGCCCCTTTTAGTATCAGCACGTCTTGTTTTTTTAAAAACCATGTGAAGAGTCTATCAATATTTTGTGCAAATTAACTACACGGACCCCCTCGCCCCTGGGTCCCTGCCATCTGTCTGCTCGGACAGAACTCGGAGAGAAGCTGCTGCCTTAAGGCTCTGCCACGCCCCGATTCTTTGCACGCCCTCACACTTTTTATCCTCTGGCCACTGTCCCGAGAAATGAGAATTCAGTTCAGCACCTTTCTCTCTTTTCTGATGATGCCACTATTCCTAGGCTTATAAGACTAAAATGAAATTATGAGAAAACCTAATGTTAAAACCTACACTGGATCTGGAAAGTACAGCCTTGTAAACAACAACAACAAAAAAGGTCAGCAAGGGAGTCAAGGGCAAGGGCCTGGCAGGAGGCGGGAACTGCTAGTACATAACACAGGGTTTGAACAGTGCCTCACATCTGGTGGAGGTTTCCTATCTTTTATTCTCTTAGACAAAAAGTACCATCAAAAAGAAACATGTTGGCCCAGCCCAACCCTCCCAGCAGATTAATCTGTAAACTATATCAAGTTCAGCTCATGACCTCAGCAGGACCGTTTTCATTCCAAGCTTGAAATCTTGACTCCTTTCCCTCCTCCGTTTGACATAACCAAGGTTCACTGGTTCCTTCTCTTTCCTGTGACACGCAGGTGGCTGAGTCTGGGTAAGGAGGCTGCACCATGCAAAGGGTGACAATGACAACAGCAATAACAAAGAGCAACGAGAAGACATCTGTGTGTGCCAGGCACTGTTCCAAGTATTTTACATGCGTTAACTCATTGAAAGGGCACTTGGACAGCCCCTTGATGTAGGTACCAGTTGTGAGTATTGGGCCCGGTTTACAGATGGGGCCCAGAGCAAAGCAGGCTGTCCATCTCCGGCTAGTAAGTAGAGAGCAGAGACGTGAGCCAGGCGTCTCTTCATCACCGTGCCGGCTGTACAGCCTCTTAGAAATAACACCACCCAGGAAACTGGTGAAGGTGAAACACCCAGGAAATACATGGCAAGCCTGCAGCTGGGGGAAGGAAGTAGTCCAACTGCCCTCTGGCTTGGACCATGGTAGATATTGCCTCACAAAGAGTGTGACAGGCAGAGCAGGAAGGAGGGGGCAGGAAGGGCACCAGAAGAAAAAGGAGAGAGAGAGAGAGAGAGAGAGAGAGAGAGAGAGAGAGGCTTCTAGGAAGGCTGGGGCCCAAGGAGCTGGGCCTTTGCCAGGCCCGGAAAGGAGGGCCAAAGCTGCGTGGTGGAGTCTGATTCGTGCACTAAACGTGAGCCAGCCGCCGTCTTGGCAAGGGGAGCATTGCGAGCCCTTAGAATGGAAACTGCACAGAGTAACCCTACGCTGTGAGGCCGATACCCGCAACTGTAAATAGCCTGTACTTAACCCTCCCTTGTCAGGTAACACAGAACCCACCTCCCTGGGCCAACCTGCTGGCCCACCTCTTTCTTTCCAAGTGTCAGCCCCTATCTCCTTTCACACCTCCCTGCTGGCTGCGGGAGGAAGGAGGGCTTTCAGCACGTGGCCGCCCTTGGCTGACTGAAATAGATAAGGATTATGGACGTTGCTCAAATATGAAAGGAGACGAAGGCAACAGAAATGCCAAGAGGGGGCAGGGAATTCCAAAATTTCTAGAAAGTTGGAGATATTTCCAAAGGAGTGCACCTATTATGGATAATAATGCAGATGGATCTAGACTTTCTCTTCCCACAGTCACTTTTCTAGGTCCTCTGGATGGAGAATGCAACAGAATCCTCTGGGTGTGGACTTGGACTGGCTCCTAGAGAAGCAATGGCCCACAGCTTAGCCCAAGGACAGCACCGAAGGGGTCTGTCCGCACGGCTGGGTCTGATGCTACTCATCCCGGAACCCGCTTCCAAACCTCTCTGGGTTGGGAGCCTCGGTCTCCGACTTGGCTGCTCAGCACATGTGCTCTATAACTCTGTCATGACTCTTGGACCTACATCAAATATAAGTAAATATAGAAAATTATTTCCATGCTGTAATTTTCCAGAAAAGTGTATGCTCGTCTTCTAATCCTCCTGGCATTGCCTGACTGAGGCGAATGCTCTCATCCTTCAATGACAAATGTTCACTGTGCTTCTGCCATGGGTGGCACAGCCCGGGGGGAAGCCAGACACTTCCGTGTATTACTGGCTGGGTAAGACTCCGAGATGTGCCAGCGGAGCCGAAAGACCTGGAATCTGCTCCGTCTATCTTTGGACCTGCTGGCATTTATGCAGCTCAGATAGGTCACTGCGGAAGGAGCTGAGTTTGCAGCCCTAGGCTTATGCTTCCAACTGGCTGCTGGACATCTCCACGTAGGTGTCCCACCAGCACGTTAAACTCAACACGCCCCAAACAAACTCACTAGCTCCCCCATAGCACCCGCCAAAGACACATACACACACACACACACACACACACACACACACACACACACACACACCTGTTACTGCTCTTGTGATAGGGATGTCAGCAATATCCTTCTAGTCAACCAGGCTCAAAATCAAGAACTCCCTAGATCAGCGGTCGCCAACTAGTGGTCCGTGATGTCCGAAAGGTTGGCGACCGCTGCCCTAGATCGTACCCTTAGCATTGTATAACTCCTCAAATTGACCTACTATGAACTTTACTTCCAGAATGTATCTCTAATTCCCACCACCTTCCTAGTTCCTCCACCACTTTTTACATTCACTTTTCACTGATATACAATAAACACTGTCTTAGAAATAACACATATGCCAAAAAAAAATCACTAACATAAAACAAGTTCTTTAATGTGAAAAGACAGTGTGAATTAAAAACGTTTTTGTCATGAGAATCACGGAAGGGGCCCACTGGAGCACCCAAAGTGTGACTCATACAACAGACTCTGATTAATGACATTCCTGCGTATTTTTAATAAAATGGGCCCACCTCAAAGCCTCCCTTAAAAATACAGTAGCATCTGTTGAACCGAATGCCAGCAATTCTAGAGGAGAGCAGAAATAAATTGAAGGTCACGACAGCTGCAATGAATCAACAGGGAATGCAGGCTTTCCTTGTTCTTAGTAACCATCCACGTGGCTTGGTGACAATTATGACAGGGAAAGAACTGAGCTTAAACGGAGCAGGCCTATCATCAGAGGGAGTGAATTGTAACAGAATAAAGAGGGGGCTATTTTTAGTTCATTTCTCTCAACTGTATTTTTGTCTGAGACCTCCTAAAATTAGGCCCGCTGGTTGAGGCTGTATGTAGTCAGTGGTGTAGGCTGACGCAGCCAACCAATGCTTCTGAAGACGGAGATGGATCCCCATCCAGTGTCCTTCCCCTGCATCGCTGGATCCCTGCCTCCGTGGCATCTCAGAGAAGTTAGCCCTGCAGAGGAAGGGCCTCCAGCCGGGCACAGGGACAGGCCACGGAAGGACCACCGGGTTCCCTACAACATGATGACAGCCATGCCCTTCCAGGCTGAAGACTGCTCAGGAGACTCGTTAAGGAACAGACGAGAATCAACATCAACTGCCTTTGACAGGCCAGCTGCTACTCCAATCTTTGGTTCATTTAATTCCATTTTAAGAATCGACAGTGCTGGTACTGGCAGAAAATATGACTACCTTACAGGAATGTAAGATGCTATAAAAGTTAATACATCAACATTTTTTTAAAATCACATTTAAAAATTCCACTGATCTGTGGTACTTGTTCTGTTCATTTTAAGTAACAATGCCATCCAAGGAATGGTTTCGAAGATGCTGAATCTTTAACAAAACAGAAGATGTAAGTCTTAAAGAAACATCTGATGTTCATCGTGGGGGAGGCTGTGCGTGTGTGGAGGCCAGAGGGATAAGGAAACTACTTTTTGTCCAGTTTTGCTGGGAACCCATAACTGCTTTAAAAAACAAAGCCTATTTTTAAAAAATCATATCATATACCCGCACAGAGGTACATTCTAGTGTTTACACGGAAATATTGTAAATAGAAATATTAAAGCACTCTAGTTACTGAAGTCAAGGTGTGGGGTCGAGGGAGAGTGGAAGCCCCAGATCATGCCCACGGCCCACAGCGGGTCCCAGAGCTGGGCCTGGAAAGCGTGTTTTATCACTGAATTAGTGGTGCTGCCTGTACAGAGCTTTTGCTCTGTTTTGTTAACAAACAAACAAACAAACAAACAAATCTGCAGGCGCAAAGTTCTGTGGAAAAGTTGTAGAAGCAGAGTTCTAAGCAATGGCTGTGTCAACTTTTGGTAGAATGAGGTGGAGCATAGTAATTTTAAGAAGTTCACTTATTTATATGTTTTTCTCAAATAACTGGGAGAAATGGTGCCACGGTTCTTTTTGAAAGAAAAACAACTGGGTCTAGCTTCTGAGATGCTGGGTTGCGAGGGAGCAAAGCTTACCTGCACTATGTCACAGGCCGGGGCCCGGGGGCGGTGAGGGCGCATCTGGGTGCAGAAGAAGAGCACGTAAGTGCCCGGAGGGGCCCGGGCGCCTCCCCTCTGTCGCCCACTGAGGAAGGCAGTAAGGACTGAAGTCCCTTATCACTCAGTTCTGGCTCAACCCACTCTCCTTGTTCTTGGCTGCAATGAGTACAAGTCACTGTGTATTCTTATCTTTTCATGGTCTTATCTGAGAGAAGAGACCAATGGGCTTCACTCATTTGGGATTACAGCCTAGCACAGTGATTTGCAAAAACAAAAACAAACAAACAAACAAACAAACAAAAAAACCCCAAAACACACACAACAATAACAAACCCAAAATAGACGTTACAGCAATTTATGCCTATGAACAGGTAGAACTCAAGACTTGGAAAATAAAATGGGATGAACGTTAGAGAAAAGCATTATTCCTCAAGCTTCTTACGGTGCCCACGAGGTGCTTACATGACACGTATCTGCCCCATCAACCTTCTGTCCAAGGGGATAAGCCCATTTCACAGTAAGAGCCAGTGACCCTGCCAGGCAGGATAAATGTAAATAAAAATAACAAAACTCAAATCAAAATAACGAGGCTAAGAATGACTGCCTTTACTGGCTTTTAAAGAGAACTAATGCTCAAGTGCTTTACTTCTCAACATTTTAAAGGAAGAAGGAAACCAAGTTATTTTAAGTAGGACCAATATTTAGGGAGGGAAAAAACTGTAGTTTCTAAAGATAGATAAAGACGATATATAATCAGGTAGGGATGTGGAAGAATGAACAAAGGGGAGAAGAGATATATGTGTGATCACCCTATACATACAAATGAAGGTGAGGAGTGTGTGTGGTGGGTATGCAGGGGGAAAGACAGATAAGTAAAGCCTGTGAGGGAGAGATCTATATATATATCCATATCGATATCGATATCTATGTATCATCTATACCTATATCTACATCTACATCTGCATCTATAGCTATATCTAGATCTATCTAATGCATACATAGATAATAGGGGAGAAACACACAAAAGAGGGCATATTGAGAGATAGATAGGGTTGCCACCTAAAATACAGGATGCCAAGTTAAGTTTGAACTTTAGATAAACAACACTTATACTAAAACAATGATCTGGTTTCATTTTTTAATTCATTTAGTTGTTTAATTGAAGTCCACGTTTAATTGGGCGTGTTGCATTTTCACCTGCTAACTCTGGTAACAGAGATAAAGTAACGAAGAAAAGGGAGCATGAGAGAAAGGAAAGGAGACCAGAAAAGGGGAAGGAGTAAGAGGATTTGTAAAAAAATGAACTTCCACTTCCTGTGGTTTCTCTGGTACGGTTAAAAGCTTTACAGCATTCCGTAGTTTATGCTAGGACCCCTGAGCTTACCGCGTTCACCCATCCACACCAGCCATGCCGGAGGGCCATCATTCCAGCAAGAATCCCTGAGGAGCAGCGAGGTCCCGAGAAGGGAGTCGGCAGCCGCTACGTGGCAGGTGAGCAGAGCCATTTGCTCTGTGACGGCTGACAGACGGCCCGTAATGGATGCTACAGCGATCTAAGGTTGCAAGGAATAGACACGACTCTCCCTATGAGCGTCTAGAAATAGAAGCTATCTGCCCATTGATTCTGGGATGCAGCACCCCTGCAGCACACTCAGCAGTTTATGGCGTCAGAAGCAAAGGCCTTGGAGGCCTTCACAGGGTCTGAGAGGCGGAAGGCCGCCTCTAACCAGAGCTTCTGTGTTTTTCTAAACAGCAGACGAAATGAGACAAGCCAGAACCAGTAAGGACAAAACAAGAAAAGCACAGAAACCTGGGGGAGAGGATGCTTGCATGGCAGGGGAGTGAAGAAGATACAAGACGCAGGTTCTGTCTGGGGACGGCTGACCCTGGAACTGCCTTTCCCCAGGGACCTTGCCCCAGGTGTGGTGGGACAGCAGAGGACAGAGCTGGGCGGCACCGAGCTGACGGAGCTGGTGAGCGGCTTCTCCACCAGCCTAACCAAGTATCACAGCCTGAGCGGCTTAAACAAGAGAAGTTTATTTTCTTACAGTCCTAGAGGCTAGAAGTTCAAGATCAAGGTGGCCGCAGGGCTGGTTTTCCTCTGAGGCCTCTCTCCTGGGCTCACAGGTGGCCATCTCCTCCCTGTCGTCACACGGTCACCTCTCTGTGTGTCTGTGTCCTGAGCTCGTCTTCTCATAAAGACACCAGTCATATTGGACCAGGGCCCGCCCTAATGACCTCATTTAACCTCTCTCCTTCGTAAAGACCCCATCGGTCACATCCAGAGGTCCTGGGGATTAGGACTCAATGCATGAATTTCAGGGGAGGACACAATTCAGCTCATATAACATGTTGGATCAGAGACTTGGTGGCCATAACCCGCCTCCCACTCCTGGGAACCTCTGACGTTTACCTAAAAGAACTTGCTGGTTGTGAACAAGATCCTGGCTTACATCGGTTCTGCCTCAGGCCCTCTGCACGCCTCAATGCGGCTGAGTTCCTCATATGCAAAACAGGACACCCAAGTTGACCCTGACCCACTTTAACGGTGTGTCAAGGTCAAACAGATGTCAAAAGCCGCCCACCTGTTGCCACACAGCATTAATACCCATAATCACTGGTAGGCGTTAATACTGCACATGAGAATGTCACACTCGTGTTTTCATTTCCAACTACATCTCTCTGAGGATTAAAGAGCTGAGCCACAGCTGACACTCCTTTTGATGGCCTCAGAATAGGGTCCCCTAAATACAGAGGACATTCTGGGAGGAGTGCACCATGGGGGCGGGGGCGGCCGTGTTTCACATTCTTTCTCTGCTGATGTCACCACCAGCAGGCAGCTTGGCTGTGTAACCTGAGCTCCTGTGTCACCAATGAACCCCAGGGGGACTGGACTCTCATTCATGAGTGGGAATTTCCTGAGCAGCTCCTGAGGCCATGAGGCCATTCCGTGAAGGGCGAGGCCAGCACGAGCTTCCTCCTGAGGGAGTCATCTTCATGCACAGTGAAGACAAGCAGTAACAGGTCATTCAACTGTAAGGTGCTTAAACTCAGTAACAAGTCATCCAGACTGTAAGGTGCTTAAACTCAGTATTAGCTCACCCAGACTGTAAGGTGCGTAAACTCAGTATTAGCTCACCCAGACTGTAAGGTGCTTAAACTCAGTATTAGCTCACCCAGACTGTAAGGTGCGTAAACTCAGTAACAGTTCATCCAGATTGTAAGATGCTTAAACTCAGTAACAAGTCATCCAGGCTGTAAGGTGCTTAAACTCAGTAACAGCTCACCCAGACTGTAAGGTGCTTAAACTCAGTAACAGGTCACCCAGACTGTAAGGTGCTTAAACTCAGTAACAGGTCACCCAGACTATAAGATGCTTAAACTCAATCTCAGCTCATCCAGACTGTAAGATGCTTAACCTTTTGCACTCGGATGTCGAGTGTGACTCGACACGGTTAGCATTAGAATAAAGGAATCGAGAAAAAAGCAAGCGAATGCAAAGGGTTAAACTTGGTCAGATGCTCTCCAGACATGAACGCAGCAATGAAATGTGAGCTTTAGCTTTACATTTACCCCGAGAGGAAGGATGGTGAAAGTGAGAACGCCTCGGTATCTGGGTGACCTTGGTTGGAGAAGAGCTGCCAGCTGGGAAAGTTTTGCTTTAATAACTCCCACAACTGTCCTCTGTGCTTTGTCTGAGGAGAAACGCCAGATAGGGCTCAGTGTCCTTGTACCAGGGCCAGAACAGTAAATGCGACAGTGTCACAAGCCACTTTGGTTATCTGGAGTTCGTGCTGGACCTCAAGGTTCACCTATGTGCCATCAACCAGCTTCAACAATCATCACCTGTTTTATCAATCATCACAACCAATCCTGTTTTATCTTCACCCTAACCTGCTCTTCTCTGCTTATTAAAAACATATATCTAACATTGGATGATATATATACACTCATATATATACATATATATCCTATATAATAAAAGGCTAATATGCAAATTGACCACCAGCGGGCAGACGCTCAACGCAGGAGCTGCCCCCTGGTGGTCAGTGCACTCCCACAGGGGGAGCACCACTCAGCCAGAAGCTGGGCTCACGGCTGGCGAGCATAGCGGTGGTGGCGGGAGCCTCTCCTGCCTCTATGGCAGTTGGACATCCCCTGAGGGCTCCTGGACTGCGAGAGGGTGCAGGCCTGGCTGAGGGACGCCCCCCCGCAAGTGCAGAAATTTTGTGCACCAGGCCTCTAGTGTGTGTATATATAAATATACATATACATACATATATATATATATATACACACACACACACACACACACACACACACATATATATATGACTTTAAGCACCTTAAATATATATATATATATATATATATATATATACGCTTCAAAATGTAACAATAGTATTGTTAAATAAAATTGACGATAATTTCTTTATATCACCTAATACCTCATTAGTGTTCAAATTCCCCCGGTCACTAGTGTTTAAATGAAACGCTGAGCCAGGCAGAGAAAGACCAAGCCGTACCATTTGAGTCTCAGCTTCCGGGAGCTGCACAAGGTGCAGAGAACAGTTTTGCTTCAGGCGGGGGCTCCGAGCCAGGCGATCGAGAACTCTTGCATGAGCATCACCAGCAAACCTTCCAAAGACACGTGTGCCCTTCGCCTAGTCAGTGGTCGGCAAACTGCGGCTCTGTTGACTAATGAGTTTGCCGACCACTGGGATAGGGGCTTAATCACAAGGAACAACAGCCCGTAATTATTGGAATCGAGAGTCTAGGTCAGTGGTCGGCAAACTCATTAGTTGACAGAGCGGCAAACCGCGGCTCACGAGTTTGCCAACCACTGCCCTAGGCAGCCTCCTGGTCTGCAACTGCCGAAGCTGCTTGTAAAGCGACAACTCGAAGAGCAGCTGGGAAAACAAAGCCTCCTCTGAATGCTGAGCATACTTGCACCAGGCTGCCATTCCACTGAGTGGACCCTCAAGGCCCCTCGGATCACCATGCCGTGCTTGCTCACAGCCTCGGCCCCACAGCTGAGGGCTCATGGCTCTGATCTGTGGCTGATTCCAGCTCCTCCCTCTGCCCCCGCGACCCCCGCGGACTCAGGCCACTCCACTCTGTACAAGGCATGAAAGAGGAGAGGCTGCAAACCATGTACCCCCCAGCATCATGCAGCAGCAGCTACTGGCACGGCGGACTTGGAACCCCGAAAACCTAAACGGGGTCACCTCTGCCCACCTGTTTTTGAGTCTCAGCTTCCTGGAGCTGCCACAAGGCCCAGAGAACAGTTTTCTCTGTTGCTGGCCTGACTGCCCACTTTGAATAAGTCAGGCTCCCCACCTTGACCTTGACTTCTGACCTCCCACCCCGCACTGACCCCAGGGGCCTTTGCCCTCAGTCTATCAGTCCCAGATCTGGTTACTCGCACAGTGTTTCCCGGTCCCTGAAACAACAGTGGCCACTGCCGACTCAGCTGGCCCTGGGTGAGCACAGCTTCGATGGTTACTTCATTAGATCCTCACAAGGACCCCATGATTCGTGCATTCAACGCGTATTTGCCGCATGCCTACAACACGCTAGGCGCTGCTCAGGCGCTGAGGATGCACAGCGAGCAAAACAGACAGAAATCCCTCCCTGCAGGGAGCTCCCACTCTCAGGGCAGTGTGTGCTAGGCGGGGGGACTGTTCTTCCCATTAGCAGATGAGGAAACTGAAGCTCCGAGGGACTAAGTAATTAGCCTGACATCAAAAGGCCCAGCAGGGATTCAGTGTCTAATCGAATGTGGCTCGGAAGCTGACATTTTCGTTCTGAACACACCACCTTGCATCATTACATGATCCCCACTGACACCCACAGCTTGGCACAATGAGCGCTGGGCGGGGGCGGGGGGCACAGCCTGCTTTTGCACCTTCATGTGTTAAACGCTGCATGTGCTCCAGATGGAAACCTGCTTTCGCCAGCTTGCAAACACACTCCCACTCCTCTGGGGTGAACAGGCCTCACGGAAATGGAAACTGACTGCTACCATGTTACAGGAATGGGTACACCGTGTTGCTTTCCCTGACTTTTAGTTGTCTTTATGTAAAGCAACGGTCCAAGGTCTATTCTCTTTGGAAACAATGGGGAGGGCTGTGCCAACGGGCTTTTTATGGCTTTAAAAATAATACCTGGGTGTTGTCTTCCGCTATCCATAAGTTTGTTGCTTCTGATAGACCTGCACTTGGCGTATAAAACATTCTTCCTACCACAACTCGGATGTGTTAACGGTGTTCTGGCAGGACCCACGATGGGGCTCAAGCAGGTGGCAGATGTCATGTCGTGGCTGGTTCGCCCACAGTGGCTTTGCCTTGGGGACGACAGTACCTCCCCTAAACTCACTAGTTCGGGAAGTGATGCCAGACACTGAGCGTGTACGACGTGGCCAGACCTGACCTAGGCACGCGCTCCCCGTCTCAGAGTCACTCGCTAACTGCTCGCTGGCCCCGAGTTCCTTCCATCCTCGACGCGTCTGCTCAGGAGAGAGTCACAGCATTAAGATATATCCAGCCCCTGGAGCTCAGGGAAGCAAGCTCAGGAAGAAGAGTAATTCATTCAGAGGACTGGAGGGCCCCCCAAAGATGAGACTTCGAGGATCCCATAGGTGGGAAGTCTGTCAGGACGAAGCAACACAAGGTACAAAATCCTGGTCTGGGAATAACCAGTTGTATCCTCAGGATTTCCATGACTGAGCAGCAATCAACAACTTTTTACATCTGGTCCGAGCTTCTCGGACTTTGCGGAGGATCCAAGTCCAGGCTGCTCTGGGCTCAGGTTCTCATCTCATCAGTCAGACTGGCTAATGCTGGGCAGCAAAAGCTCGGTCCATTTGCATGATGGCTCGTTCAAGGTCAGGACAGTGTGGCCACTGAGCTCAGAGGTACTGACTGTCCCCACTGTGCCCGCATCGCTAGCAGCAGCGATCCCATTTTTTCGGAGCCCATCGGCAGCCCAGCTGTAAACTAAAGACAAAGCAATACTGACTTCCTTTGCATCGTATCTGCTTCTTTGATGCCGATTCTCTGCTGTTAACCCTCGGTTTTATTCAGAGGGTAACTTGCAAAATGTTTTTTCTTCTATTAAAAAGAAGAAAAAAAACCCTTTTAAATGGAGAGAAAAAACAATAAGCCAATGGGGAGAAATGATGGAAGCACAAAGCAGAAAGAAAAGAGGAATCTGAGCAGGAGGCCTGGGGACACGGGAAGAAATCCGGGTGTGGGGGTGGAAAGCACCGACTTCCTGGCTTTTCGATTCAAAGGGTGGGGGCAGGTCTGCATGAAAGGACAGTGGGCTGAGTGGTTTGGGGAAAGAAGTACACGTCCCAAAGATCCTTGCTCCAAACCAAGGTGGCCCCCAGGTGTAACAGTGCACATACGGAAGACACCCCGGGCGGGGGAATGTTCAGGGGCAGCTGTCTAGGACTTGTTAGTTCCATTGTAATTCTAAAGATTTCCAAGGCCAAGAGCCGGCATTTTCGGTGTCGATGAAAGCTTTGGTGAGCAGTCCTTGCTAGAGAGGGCGGAGGTCTTCGTGTATGGTCCGTTGGCCTCATACCGCGCCGCGCCTTCCTGCCACCTCCCGGGGCTCAGACGCTGAGCTAGAGCGGCTGCTGGGCCTGGGCGCCCAGGAAACTTGATAAAGGCCTTTATCAGCGCTGGCAGGCTTTTCTCTCCAAGCCCGGGCCTGAGGAGTGCACCCTGTGCCCCCAGCACACACCGCAGCCTCCGCCTTTGTCCCCGCAGCCCCGCCCAGCTCAGGGCTGAGAAAAAGAAACGCATTTCCATACATATGCCCTGAATGGCCCTTTGCACGCGTGAGTGGCAGGTCCCGCCACACCTCTCCCGGGTTCCTCACTGAGGCGGCCGGACTGCTCTGCTCGCAGGTGCCAGCCCGCCAACCAGGGGGCGGAATTAAGTTTTCAAATGGACTCGAGGACAAAGGTGTAGTTTTGCAAACTGTTAAGCAGAGAACAAATGTAATACTATATCCCCATGGCTTGGCCTAATGCAAAAGGCTTCTCCCTGTCCCAGTGGCCACTGGCAACCCTGGGTAACCGTCCCCGGTCCCTTATTAACGGCACTCATCAAAGCACCAGGGTTGGGGGGACCTAAGTGAGTGACAGCATTTAAGATTTTTTAAGCCTCTCATTATTCCCAAGGCACCAGTAAACATGCAAATTACCGTTTGCAGAACGTAGGGAAATATGCAATTCTGCTAAGCCCCCTTCCACATAGCTTTGTGTGTGTGTTTTTTTAAACCACAGCAAACACAAAACGGAAAAAGGCTCTGGTGTGATTTCAGATAAGACTCCATTTTTCGCATTTTCGTTCGCAGACGGACATGTTTTTGTACAGCACCCGAGCTCCTGCCTCCTAGAGAGGGTGGGAACCCTCCCGGGGTGACCGCAGCTGGCATTGCCTGACCCTGTGCAAGGCCCGCCTCGCCCATGCGCTGTGCGACCCTCAGACTACTAGAAGCATCAACTCACGGAGGCTCCTGGAGGCAAAGCCTGGCAAACAGGAAGGAGAGGATGGACGGCGAGGGGCCCCAGTATGCCTTTCACTGTCATTTCCCCTAAGCGTTTTTACACTTCACCCCCGGGAAGAGGCAGGCAGAAATACACGGCACCCTGGGGAGTGTTGGTTCTGAAGTTAGGGCGTCTTCCTAACTTGAGAGTTTTGCTTCTCATGGTAAGTAAATGGTTAGCAAGCCAGTTTCCCCTTTGTTTTATGTTCATCCTCACCAGAGGATATTTTTTCCATTGATTTTTAGAGAGAGTGCAAGGGAGGGAGGGTGGGAGGGAGTGAGTTGAGAAAGAGAGAGGAGGAGAGAGAGAAAAAGAGAAACATCCATGTGAGAGAGACACATGGATAGGTTGCCTCCCACACTCTCTCTGACCTGGGCTGGGGATTGAACCTGCAACACAGGTACATGCTCTTGACAGGGACTAGAACCCGAGACGCTTTGGTGCAAAGGACACGGCTCCAACCACTGAGCTACACCGGCCAGGGCCCCTTTGTTTTTAAATAAGGAACGGTTTCCTCCTTAGGATGTTTGAACTTGAACAGCAACATTGAAAAATAATGCTACAAAAACTTACATCCCTACTGTTAGGCTTTGCATGGGGAACCCAACTCCGAAGAACCTATCAGCTGGTCAGAGGCGCATATATTTCCTTCCTCGTGTGGAGACAGTCTTATGTGATCATGACGAGGAGACAAATCACAGGCTGTCACCACGTTTGTTCTCTCATCTCGGACACTACCAGGGGGTCCACACAGAAAACAAAAGATCAGTAAAATGCTGCTGCGTTTCAAAATCAAACACTTGTATTTTTTTAGATCTTTTTAAAAAGCTACATCCTGTAACCAAAGCAACAATAATAATATAGTTATAAGTGGCCCCATGCACCAGGCAGGCAATTTTATATTGTTACTGGATTTTAAATGAATGAGAAATGGAGTAGAACTCAAAAGGCAGGGGAGTTAGGGGGCAAGAAAAACAGTGAAACAGGATGGCGAGGACTGTTTGGCTTCAAGCCCGCTTCAAAAATCGGCAGACTCCACTGGTCCTTCTTCTGGTTTATTACGCTCACGTTCTTGGAAAAAGAAAAGATGCTCGTTAAAGAAGAGGTGGAGACCAGGATGGGAGGGGCAGGAAGGGAGAGGTGAGAGGTAGAAGGAAGAAACCAAAAACTTTTAGCCCTGGCCTAAGCCCCAGCTCTTCCCGAGCTAAGGTGAAGCCAGATAGGCTGCTTTTCATTACAGACCATCAGACATGCCACACAAAGATTACATATATGGGTCAAAGACTGCATGCATGTAGTAATCTGCCATGCTGGTCCATAGCATAGATGTTCACAGTGCTGAACACTGGTTATGAAGAGGGCTAGCTCCATTTCTGAGCCCTATTTACACGATGTTTGCATGCATCCATTCATTCACTCACTCATTCATTCGGTCAATGAGCAGAGTGCTTGTTGTGAGCCAGGTGCTAGGAACCGAAAGACCACAACCCATAAAATTCGGACTCCAGTCCAATAAACAGAAGTAAACACTGATCCGTGCTGTGGGGAGGGTGTGAATGGATGTTATACATTCCAGGGTTGCTCCAGGGAAGTGACCGCTGAGCGGAGCTGAGCAGAAAGGGTTTCCAGGCAAACAGCACAGCTACGCTCACGCCTTAAAGTAGAAGACACGAGGACAGGGCGCCGTGCGAGGTCTGAGAGGCAGGCAGGGGCCAGCCCGTGTGGGGGGAGCGGGCTACTGTCAAGAGGGGGGTGGGGAGTCCTTGAAAAGGGATGCAGAGAGGCACATGGCCCAATGCAAGGTCCTGCTGCTGAGCACAGGAAGGCTGGGAGAAGCCAGCCGTCTCGTAGGCCAGGTGTTGGCTAACTTTTCCCGGGAAGGGCCAGACAATAAATGCTGTAGGCATTGTGCGCCAAGAGGAGAAATCATGGCTTTCATGTAAGTACTATAAAAAGAAAAACAAAGTTCCATAAAACGTTCATTGATGAAATGAAAAATATAATAATAACAATTCATCATCATCAGCATTGGGTACAATTTTAACACTATAGGTTGAGTAGTGACAAAAACGGAATTTTTTTGTTGTTGTTGGGAGGAATAGTAAGTTGTTCAATTGGTGTTCTGCTATGGCAGGATAAAAGCAGCCATAGACAATATGTAAATGAGTGAGCATGGCTGAGGTCCAATAAAGCTTTATTCATGAATCGAAATGTGAATTTCATATGTCGCAAGATATTATTTTTATTTTAACCATTTGAAAATGTGAAAACCATCCTTAGCTTGCAGGCTACACAAACACTGGACCACGGACTTAAATGTCTTTCAAGAAAAAGAATTCCCTAATAAAATTAAAAATTCTATCAGAATTAAAAATTCTCTTCTGATCTCTGCTATTTATTACATATAATATACTAGAGGCCTGGTGCACAAAATTTGTGCACTTATGAGGCCCTGCTCCCCAACCCTCCAATATTCATGTATTTTTGTATATGTGTGTATGTATGCACTGTTGGTTTTTTTGTTAATCCTCACCTAAGGACATTTTTCATAGATTTTTAGAGTAGAAGGGAAGGAGAGAGACAGAGAGAGAAACATGGATGTGAGAAAGACATATCAATTGGTTGTCTCCTGCACATGCCCTGACCAGATCAGGACGAAATAGCGCTGCCAACAGGGCTGACTGCTGGCAGCCCACTGGGGCTCAGATGTTGAGCATATGGCAATTTTCTGTTTCTGCTTCCACATCTGGTAGAGGTCACGCTTGTAGGAGCTGCTGATGTAGCCACCACTTTCTGTCTTGATCTTCTTCTTGTCCTCTTGTCCTGACTGTCCCACAAACCGCTTCTTCTTCCAGTCCCACTTGAGCTGCTGCCGGCCCCTGGTCAGGTTCTGGGCCTCGCCCCCCATCAGGTCCAGGACAGCACCAGCCACCTGCTGCTCAAAGGCACCTCTGGTCCCCACCAACGCTTAGGACCTATTCACTGTCGAAATCTTTGGGCTGATAGGGGACATAGAAATCCTGGTCCAGCTGCCGGGCCTCCTCCTTCCACCTCTTGGCTCCCCGTTCAGGTCCTGGCTATTGCCGTTTTCGGCCCACAACCTCTATGAGACATCCTCCATGCTCTCTCCCGCCACCTCCTCCTCCTCTTTCCCAGGCTGCTCCGCCTGCCACACTGGCAGCTCGGGGCTGGACCAGCCAGGCCCTCCTGCCGCTCCTGCCGGCCCTGCCGGAAGCTGGCAATGGCCTTGAAGTCCTTCTGCTGCTTGGCCCACATCACCTGGCTGCTCAGGTCCCGGCTGGAGGGGTTGATCTCAAAGATGGTCGCCTGTGAGCGGTACTGCTTGATGCTGTCCCACCAGCCTCAGCTGCTGCAGCTCCTCCTCCTCAAAGCTCAAGCTGAAGAGGGATTGTAGGCCCAGCCCCGCAAGGTCCAGCTCCTTGGCCTGCTTAATGGACTCTGGCAAGTACACCGGCTCCCCGCTTTTTGGCCTTGGAGCCGGAGCGGACACCCCTCCCCACTTTAGATGGCAGGGCAGCCGGGTATCCGCTCCGTCTCCCCGCTTTCGATGGAAGGGGAGCTGGGTATCCGCGGCAGCCCCCCTCAGCGGCCACTGATCGGTCTTTGAGAGGCGTGGGGGGGTGGGACTCGCCAGTCCCGGCCCCATGCCTCTCAATGACCAGATCGGCCGCCCGAGTGCTTGCCCCGCGCCTCTCAGCAGCCCCATCGGCGGCCGATCCGGTCACTGAGAGGCGCAGGGCGCGGGACTCATGAGTCCCGCCCCCCTCCCCCCCCCCCCCCCCCCCCCCACCTCACCACCGCCAATCTGGCTGTTGAGAGGCACGGGGCTCGGGACTCTGCGGCCCATCCGGTCATTGAGAGGCGCCTCTCAACAGCCAGATCGGCGGGTGGCGCGGGGGGCGGGACTCGCGAGTCCTGCGCCCTGCGCCTCTCAATGACCGGATAGGCCACCCCGAGTCCCGCCCCCAAGCCTCCGCTGCCCAATTGTGGGCGTAGCGGAGTGATGGTTATTTGCATCTTACCCTATTATTAGGTAAGATAGCTAATTTCATTGTGTTTTGAAACTACCATTCCATGTCTACTTTCCATAACTGGCATAGTTATAAATATTATTTTTAATTACCACTATGGCATAATGCAATTTTTAATTACCAGCATGACTTAACACATTTCACATAGTGCTCATAAGATCGAATTTTTCACTAGAATAAATGGCATTGCTGTGCACATCCTTGGATACATTCCTTTTGGTTCCTTTAGGGTTAATCCTTATATAAGTCTCAACAATGAAACTATTGGATTTCCAGGGGAAACGGATGATACATTCAAGACCACTGTTTTCTGCCAAAGAATACTCCAGAAAGGTTCAATGAACACTGAGTTCCAGGTATTTGTGTGTCACCAGCAAAGTTTTAAAAAAGGGCTTATTTCCCCAAATCCCCAACAATAAGGGTTTTGACAAGTTTACTTATTCTGGCGAAGTTTACGGGTGCACTGTGGTATCTGAAGTGATTATAAGTTGCATTTCTTGGTGCTAGCCGGTCTGTGCAAGATCCCTGTGACAGTTTCATGTATGTTTCCTTCACTTATAAACTGTCCCTCTCCTTTATCCCTGGTGGGGTCAAGTTCAGCAGTGGAACTTCCAACTTACTCCTACACTTTCTAATATACTGGCCAGAGAGCTTTCATATGTAATTCATCTATGTGATTTCTTCCCACTCTTTCCTAGGGCAAAGGCCATGTCTCAGGCAGGTCTAGGTCCCTGGCAATTCAGATATGGTTGTCGTGCAAAGGTAACATCATAGGGGGTGACGTCCCAGGCATACGCGTGCTCTCACGGTGGCCTGTGGCCATGCATTGGGGACCTCATAACCAACACCCCCCATAGTCACGTCATCCGCACACCTGAGGTCACGTCATCCACACCTGGGGAGCGGAATGCATAGCGGGGGAGGATGGCAGCTGAGGCTCAATTCCCGGCTCGGCTGACTTGGCTCAGAGCATCCCTACCAGCCCTGCCTCTGCGTGACACATCGCTATGGCATCCGTATCTTCCATCTTCCACTGAGAACAGGAGCCTTCTGTGGCCACACACCCGACAGGGCCCAGAAGAACCCTCCACGACAAAAAGAATCTGGCCCCAAATGCCAGTGGTGCCGACATTGAGAATTCCTGTTCTCAGACTAAACCACCACCCTCTCCATGCCTCTCCTACCTGACGCCCAGACCAAACTACTAAACCACGAGAGAGCATCCGGCAACACAGATGAAATGGCCTGGTGTGGACAGGGACATTTCCTTTAGAGATTTCTATTTCGTTGTGGCGTTTCGTAGGACACTTCTCTGACGTGGGCCCAGCACCAGGCAACCGAAGCCCAAGCGATCGTTATCACCATCCAATGACACACAGGAACCTGCCTTGGCGGCACGCCCCATTGGCTGCGCACTTCCGAGCTTTCCAGTGAGATGGAAGGACCCATTAGGGAGATCAGGAAGCCGGCATGGAGCAGCAGGAATCAGAAGAGAAATTACCTAGCCGTCTGTAGACAGACGACACTGAGGTGGAGGGTGGGGGTGGCCAAGGACTAGGCAGAGAAAGACCTGCCCAGCCTCTTTGGCAATCAGACCCTGGAGCCGCCATGACCAGCCACCTGAGATGCCACCTGTCACCTGGCATAATTATAAATATAATTTTTAATTACCACTATGGTATAATGGCTGGTTCCGAACATGTAAAACCTTCTGCTCAATGTGCTCAAAGCAGCTTATGCTGGGCAGTCAGTGAGACAGAAAAACAGGCCTTACCTGGGGTGCTGATGGCGGGGGAGGGGGCGGAGCTCCCAGAGGCGGGGGAGGTGGAGGCAGAGGAGGAGGTGGAGGTGGCGGTGGCACTGGCATATGTCACGGCGCTGGTGTCTCTTGCTTGTGAACGGTCCCAAGAGAACGGTTTCTGCTCTGAAAAGGAGAGGAGAGAGTTTTAAATGGGCATGTCTTTATTCACGCACAGGTAACTCATGTCATGCAGACATACGGATATTATGGGTTCTTTCTCTCTTCCGTTCTCTCTTCCTTTCAATAAATACTGTCTATTGTGAGGCAGGCATGGTGCCACGTGCTGGAGACTGAAAGAGCAGCCGGATTCGGGAGAGAACTGGGTGACGGAACTGATAAAACGCAGCTATTTCTGTCTCAAAATTAATAGAACACATAAATAGCAACCCCTCATTCCATGATCTTTCCGAATAACTGACTTCTACCTCCTTCGCATTACCCTTTTATCGTTTCTGACGCATTTAAAAAATATCCCGTACATGCTCCCCGCTCCCTGAGCAGAGCACACGGAATGCAGCGTAACCTTTTCTGCAGGGCGCCGGCGCCACGTTACTCAGGGTGCCAGCCTGGAGCAGGGCCCTGAAGGGCATCAGTCCCTCTCCTGCCCCCGCCTCTCCCGGCAGCTCTTACTGTACTGCTGTCCCTCTGTGGCTTCTAGACAATCCTCTGGGCGGGGGCACAACACTTCTCTGCAAAAGCGTCACATCTGGTTTGCTACACGGAGGGCTTCTTGCCGCCATTCTGCAAACACAGTTATGTTTCAAACAGTTCATACTGTAGGACACCTGGGCTCCTATAAATGTGTGTGTGTGTGTGCATGTGCACATGTGTGTGTGTGTGTGTGTGTGTGTGTGTGTGTGCGCATGCCTTAGAATCCATATCAAGGCACATTGCAAAGGCTTAAAACCCACACTAAAGGCAAGTCCCACAGTTTACAGGAAGGAGGAAAACCTATGTGAGACTCTAAACATAATTAAAGCAGAAACAGAAATAAACATCAGACCTGCACAGGGGTAAATTTGTGTTTTGTGGTGTGTTTTTTTGTTTGTTTTGTTTTTGTCTCTTTAGTCACTGGAAGGTCAGAACAAGACCTGTGCCTGCTTCTACAACTTTGAAACCCTATGGCCCCTGTGTTACTCCACGCTAATATTTTTATCTCCTAGCGGTAAAGAGCAGTTATGTAACACGGTACCTGATTCTTCGCAGGGTCTACTGTTTTGCTTATGTAATACCTGTTAGTTCTGTTTGGCTGCGATGTGACAGGCTGGTCACATTCATTTCCACGATAATATTCTAAGGTCAGAACAACCTTGTTTTCAGCAGGGTTAAGCCTCCCCTAATATTGTACATAATTTAAAAAATGTATGTATACGTTCACCTTTCTTTTGTCGAAAAAGCCCGTGATAGTTTCATAAGAGTTCCAAAGATGTGCATGAGCTGATCATTATGGGAGACCAAAGTTTTCTTAGGAAGTGTCCCCCCAGAGTTCCTAAAGCTGGATAATTACTGTACCCCTGCCTCTTCCTGCAACAGTAACACCAGGACAGAAAGACTGGAGAAACAATACTCATCAGAGTCCACAACGTAAGACGACAGTGAACCTGGGCAGAGATCCCGGAGGGTAGCAGGTACTTCTTCCTGGTGGCGTCGGTGACGTTTTAGTTCACAACCTAACACACTCGGTAACGTATGGTCAGACCAAGCCGGCATTTTACTGGCTGAACGCTGAAGCATGCTGGATGTTGAGTCCGCAATTTAGTTGGGACAAAAATAAATGATCAGTTATTTGTATTTTAACCCTTTCTTTCATAGAAGGCACTGGGCGCATTCTTTATGTGACTCTATTCAGTGGCAAAAATAACTGCAGCCAACAATGATAGTAGGTATTGAAGGGTTGGCCAAAGTATTAATAGAACAAGAGAAAATATGCAGAGAGATCTCATTATATGAGGATTCCATCTCTTATACAAGACAGAGGAGAGGACAAAGACCTGCTTCCCCTGGTCATGAACTGGAAAGAGATTATTTGAAAAGGTAAATGTTTCTTACCTAAGGGTTTCGCCATTTATCTAAGGGAAAATGGCCATAGGTAGTAACCTTAAGGAGAACTGTGGCTGAGCTGTTCACGGAACCCTGGAGCACCCAGCTAGGTACTATTTCCCAGCCTCCTTTGCAGTTCATTGTGACCATGTGACTGGCCTCTGGCCAATAGGAAGAAGGCAGAAGTGATGTGCTCCAACTGTAGGCTGGTCCATAAAGACCTACCTACAACTCCCTCTTTCTCCATCCAAAAGATGTCAGGAGTCTGGGTTCCTGACTCACTTTTTAACACCTGATTAGACGTTAAATACCTAAAAAAATAAACTTCTGTGTTAAGCTACAGTTTGAAGTTAATTTGTTATAGCCACTCATTTTTAACCTGCCTAACACAGGAACTAAATAGATGACAGCGAATTCTCATCATTTGCGGTAGGTATGTTTTATAAAGTTGTCATGATCTCCGAGTTAACACACCCTGAACCACTGCTCCTAGGAGGTACACAGGGTGAGGTTCCTGTGGATAACTGGTTACAAGGTTTTCGTCACCGCATTAATATGTAATCTTGTTTCACGTGTGTTCCTGCTTCAAGACACCTTATAGAGAGGTATATGCTGTTGTTACATTAACATTCATGCCAACAGCACTGTCCCTCATGATGGAAGGAAGCTTATCGCATACACACATTGTCTCCATCAGGCAAACCTCAGCCTCCCTCCACTCAAGAACAGTGGACGGAACCTGGACGTTACGCTTGGAGGGCCATTAAAAGAGTGCAACCGCCGACAATAAGCACCCACATTTGAAAAGCGTGGCACTGCACAGAATGTGTAAAAGACACTAGTTTACAGCACGGGAGCAGCCACAAGGAGGCGGGGGTCGCCGGGTGGGACCTCAGCTGCTATGCCTGCATCGGGGCACTCAAGCGTTCCCCCACTTTGCACACGTCTCCCAATGACCGTGAAGGCGCCTGTGAGTACTGACTTCGAGGTGACAAGTACAGTTCAGCGAGTGGGTGATGAGCAAACTATGGAGCCCGTGAATGATGACATCGACTGTGGAATTCTGGAACTCCTCCGTGTGCTCAGCACTGGGCCAGGTGCTAATAGTCCGCGGTTCTGGTTAACCCTCCCAGCAGCTCCATGGCAGACACCCACATGTCCAGAGGAGAGATCACGCAACGCATGCAGTTCCTACTAACCTTCAGAAAGCGCACCCGAGCTGAGTGAAAGCCCTAGCCCTTCTGATTCCCAAACCTCATTTCTTTGCTTTACTGACTTGGTATAATTCAGGCCATCTTACTTCCCTGCTTTCATTTTGCAAAGATTTAAAAATCGTTTTGCGACCCTCCAGGGACAGGGACCTCATCCAGGTGAGTATAATTCTGCCACTCGCTTCCCCTAAGCCCGTGGTCGGCAAACTGCAGCTCGCGAGCCACATGCGGCTCTTTGGCCCCTTGAGTGTGGCTCTTCCACAAAATACCACGGCCTGGGCGAGTCTATTTTGAAGTGGCGTTAGAAGAAGTTTAAGTTTAAAAAATTTGGCTCTCAAAAGAAATTTCAATCATTGTACTGTTGACATTTGGCTCTGTTGACTAATGAGTTTGCCGACCACTGGCCTAAGCTAAGCATCCTTGCTGCCCACCTCGTCTATCCTCAGAAATCTGAGGATGGTTAGGTACCACTGGGCGTCCGTCTTGCTGAAATCACGGGAACGGTTTTTCAAACGCTAAGATGACAGGGTGTCTTTATATGCGACACTTGATGGCTGGAAGGCTCTCTCCTGACGGAGATAGTAATTCAGCAATCACGGAGGGAAGAGTTTGTTCAAACTGGACGGTCCGGAAGCATGCAGAGTGCCAGGAAGTCGCAGGCTGCACCCAGGCGCTCTCAATGCCCTGTGCTCTCCCGACACATTGAAAAAAAATGCCACTTGTCTCCATAATGCAAGAAAAAGGGCTTAGGATAAAAACGCCAGATTCTCAAAAGCTTTTTTACATTTTCTCCCGATGCATGGAATAGCTCTGGAGAACGGCGTGGGGAGGCAGGTTTGATATTCTTGCGCCGTTAGAGGGAGGCAGGGGGGAGAGAATGAACAGCGCCTCCACGGGAGACCCCGAATGCAGGGGACGGGCTGGCCTTCACGTCACACAGACCGGCGTTCGCGTCTGCCTTCTCCCAGCGGCACGGCCGGGGCCAGGTCACTGAGCCTCAGCGGGCCTCCTTTTTTATTTTATTTGCAAAGCAGCTGGAAGGCTGGATTCTCAGTTTGTTATCAGAATGAAAATGAAGACCGTACAGAAGAAGGACAGAATACAGGTCCTGACACTCGGCAGCCACGTCATTGGAAGCTGTGTTGCTCCTCCTCCCACCACCGCCCGCTCCATGTCCACCACTGAAGCGTGTGAGTGACTGCAGAGAGAAAGAGTAACCTGCGGTACGCACTGGTACACACCAGTTGCTCTTCTCACACTCACGTTGCCCCCCAAGAGTGGTGTGTTGGATTACAGCTGTTCACAAATAGAAAACGTGCCCATTTAAAAACATAGAAGCAAGAAGGGTTACTGCCACTAACCGACAGAAGCGGCTTTTGCTGGTTCTAACAATACATTTCAGTGGGGATCTGAACGTCAGGTTCTCCACGCACTCATAGCTTCCATGTGTTGACACGGCTCCACGGACTCGCTTGTTTCTTGGCTGTGAAACCCAGGAAAAGAACAGAGATTTCCCCCCGCGGCACCGGTAACGGTGGACGCGCCCCAGGAGGCAGCCGTTTCGCACGGCGTGGTCTCAGCAGGTCCTGCCAGGCTACATCACTCACTTACTTCTCAGAGGTGCCCGCAGCCGGGCAACCAGCACCCGCAGGCCATGCGCATACGAGGCACCAATATAAAGGTTCTCAAAAAACATGTGGCAAAGCTGCCAAAGCTTTCGGCAAAGTAATGAGGAATACTTTTAAAAACGGAACACCTTTCTCTACAGGTGATGATGACCATGATTTAGGAAGTGGTCTGTGGCCACTTCCTCATCATCCCAGGATAAAATGCTTTGGGCCCAGCCCTGTCCTGGGACTTCCCTCCTGCAAGGTCTCGTGCCCCAGGCGCCAGCTCTCCCAGTTAAGACTGTCCTGTACAGGCTACATGGAAGTTGCTGTTCTCATGCTCCTCAATGGTACAAAGTCCTGGGAATATTTTGCCTTTTGGGGTGGTGGGGGCGTGTTGGCCTGAGTAAGCAGATAAGCAGGGGACCGGACAGGGGGAAATACTAGTACAAAGCCCAGCATAAAAGATCCTTGGTGTTTGTGCTCTAGATAACAGTAACATGAGCTAGCTCTGACACAGCCCTTAGTATGTGTCAGGCACTGTTGCTAGAGCTTTTCATAAATTAACTCAGTGGTCGGCAAACTCATTCGTCAGCAGAGCCAAATATCAACAGTACAGCGATTGAACTTTCTTTTGAGAGCCAAATTTTTTAAACTTAAACTTCTTCTAACGCCACTTCTTCAAAATAGACTCGCCCAGGCCGTGGTATTTTGTGGAAGAGCCACACTCAAGGGGCCAAAGAGCCGCAGGTGGCTCGCGAGCCGCAGTTTGCCGACCACGGTATTAACCTATTTAAGACCTCAAACACTCCAACCGGATAGATACTGGTACCCCCATTCTTCAGATGGGAAAACAGTGGCACAGCGAGGTTAAGGAATATACCCAAAGTCAGACAGGGACTCAGTGGGGAGCTGGCACTCATATGTAGACTCTGATTCACTGGGGCTGCGGTGGGGCCCGAGATTCTGCATTTCGGACCAGCTCCCAAGCGAGGTGACCACTGCGGGTCTGGGGACCACAGTGAGTAGCGCTAGGTGTGGAAGCACGTAAGAAAGGCACAGTCTCCACCCTAGAATCAGAATCATTTTCTGGCAGAGAAGAGGACTTGGAATTGACTAGGGTCACCAGCACCCCTGCCTCCCACATTCAGCATTCCTGAGCCATGCATGCCACCCCTTTTGGAGCCTGGGGCTCCGAGTGCTCATCAGCAGGAGGCCGGCAGGGTGGTGAGGCGTGAGCGCAGTCCAGGGCCCTTGCGGCAGCTGCATGAAAAGGCCCCCGTGACACACCCACTGCCATCAGATGCTAAGAATGTGACCACATCTGCCACATCCTCAGGGGTCCCCAATGTCCCACACATGAGACATCCTCAGGGGTCCCCAATGTCCCACAAATGAGACATCCTCAGGGGTCACCAAAGTCCCACACATGAGACATCCTCAGGGGTCCCCAATGTCCCACACATGAGACATCCTCAGGGGTCCCCAATGTCCCACACATGAGACATCCTCAGGGGTCCCCAATGTCCCACACATGAGACATCCTCAGGGGTCCCCAATGTCCCACACATGAGACATCCTCAGGGGTCCCCAATGTCCCACAAATGAGACATCCTCAGGGGTCACCAAAGTCCCACACATGAGACATCCTCAGGGGTCCCCAATGTCCCACACATGAGACATCCTCAGGGGTCCCCAATGTCCCACAAATGAGACATCCTCAGGGGTCACCAAAGTCCCACACATGAGACATCCTCAGGGGTCCCCAATGTCCCACAAATGAGACATCCTCAGGAGTCCCCAATGTCCCACAAATGAGACATCCTCAGGAGTCCCCAATGTCCCACAAATGAGACATCCTCAGGGGTCCCCAAAGTCCCACACATGAGACATCCTCAGGGGTCCCCAAAGTCCCACACATGAGATATCCTCAGGGGTCCCCAATGTCCCACACATGAGACATCCTCAGGGGTCCCCAATGTCCCACACATGAGACATCCTCAGGGGTCCCCAATGTCCCACAAATGAGACATCCTCAGGGGTCCCCAATGTCCCACAAACGAGACATCCTCAGGGGTCCCCAAATGTCCCACAAATCTGAATCTTTGGGGGTGTCTGATCAAGTGATTGTTTTGTCCCACAAAGTTTGGCACGACCTGTTCTAGAACACCTGGGATGATGAAACTCTGCCCCACACAGTCAGAAATTACATCCTTTCCTGAGCAGGCCTCTTCCGTGGGCTCACTTAATTTCAGCAGACCGGACCCAGGACATCGGCACGCTGTACTGGCTTGGCATTGACACACAGAGTGAAAGGGAAACCCAGCGGAGTGCCCCCTCACCTCTCACCTAGGTGACCCAAGAGTGTCTGACGCCTGAGAAACACCAGCCCCGACAATAGCTCCAGAGGCGGCATCTGCTCAGCTCTAACCAGATATTAAAGTTAATCATCTGCTGAAATGCCTAAAGGATTGTCTACGTGAGTTCTGAAAGGAAGACGACCTTTAACCACACTCTGATATGAAACCTAGTAAGCCACACCTACAATGAACTCATAAATTAGCTTCTTAAAATGAGATTCATATTGAAATGCAAATTTGTTCCCAGATTATTCATTGAATTCATTATAATATTTGAACAGTATTTGGTGAAGGGAAAATTGGAGATACTGATAATATTTATCATTAACTCAAGTATTTATATTATGGCTAAATGCCATAAAAATCATATGAGTCCCAAGGGAGGAAGGAGAAAAGATTGCTTTCCTGTCATTTATTGTTAACATTTTTGCTGCCTTTGTATTAGCTAAAATAAGAACGAGGCTTATTAAAAATACATGATATTCATTACACACTTATAAGTAAGCTTCATTTTATATAACAGCTACGCTTCTGAAAAAAATGGCATCTCTAATTTTAACATATACTCCTGTCAAGGCTCTTTCTGGAGTCAGGTTCTAACCTTATCCTCCACCCTGCAGTATGCACCCTATCCTCCGCCCACACCAAACCTGTGCCATTTCCTTACGTACCTTTTCTTTCTATCTCTACGCCTTTGTCAGTGCCATGCAGGCTGAGTGTGGTGGCCTTCACCGCCTGGAAAATTCCTCCTAATCCTTTAAAACGTGCCCAGGCGCCAGCTTCTCCACACAGATTCCCTGCTCCCTTTGGCACAACTAACTGCACTCTGGTACTTTGTCCACAATTTCATTCTGTGTGGCACTAGGCGCTCTGGCAATTTCCTTTTTACATGCCTGTGTGTCTCCCTTCACTCAACCGTAGGCTACTCAAAGATTCAAAGAAAGGGACATTGACTTAGATTATCTCGGTATTGCCAAGGCCAAAGGGAATGCCAAATACCATTGCCTTAGTGCGCTATGGGGAATAAACAGAAGACATATATATCAGGGATCAGGCCAACGACTCAAGCAAAAGATGCAGGCGTACCTCGGCACCAGAACATGATGTAAGTTCTATGTGAGTCTACAGATGAAATAGGCATGTCAACGACTGTTAAAGAATAATATTACAAGCTAAAGTAAGACGGGAAGGGAAGTACAGGAGACATTCCTGTCCAACTGTAGGCCTTATTATCAGTGTGGGAATAGATGCTGGATGCTGGGGTCTCAAAGTGTCCAATGCACACTAGGACAAAATACAGGAGACTTTAAGAAAAATTCTCAAAGTCGGAAAACCTCTCTAAAGGCTAGAAGAGAAAAGGTTTCTGCAAAAATAGGTACACACATACAGACATAAAACCACAATAAACAGAGCCCAAGCCATACCACAAATTGGAGGAAAATGACATTAACACAAAAAAGTCATATCACAAACTGGGAGAAAATTACAGTAAAATAAAAATTGCCGTAAAGTGGCCATTTTCCTTTATTTCTTGTATAAGGTGTTTCTATAAACCCATGAGACACATCAATAACTTGACAGAAAAATGAACAGTGGGCCAAACAGTTCACAGATGAAGGAATACAAAGGGCATTTCAGCACACTGGAGAGGCTCGACCTTATTCATGAGGTCAGAACCAATCCAAGACACGAGTTTTCACTCAGACTAGCCAACATCTCAAGTTTGATAAAAGCGTGTTGGAGAGCATGCAGGGGACCAGACTCTCATAGTCACTTGTGGAAACATGAATGAACATTATTTCCTGTAAAGGGCAATGTGCCAATGTATCAAAAACTGAAAATACACATTTTAATTCTAGGAATTTATCTTACGGATACACTTGTGAGAAATAATGTGAATGTTGACATTCATTGCAGCATTTTTTTTTTTAATAGCAAAGGGCTGGAAATAAACGATATACCCATTGACTGGGAAGTGGTTATGAAATTACGGTTCATAACTTTTAATGGCATACCAGGTAGCTGTTACAAAGATCAAGCAGGCCTATGCATACCAATACGGAATGGCCTCCAAGTTATATTAGGTGAAAAAATCAGGCAGCAGAAAATGTCTTCATTGAATGAGTATGCCTTTATTTATGTTATATGTGTATACCTATAAATATATAGATATATTTATAGGTATACACATACATGTGCATGAAATATCCCTGGAAGAATGCATAACATGGTCTGAGAATTTGGTGTGAGAAAGGCTTGCTTTACATCATATATCCTTTTGACACTTTTGGAAGTATGTTTCACTTGCATTACTACCTATTTGAAAAACGAATTTAAAAAATAAAAGTTCTGCATTGCCTTCTTGGGATTATTGTGAAGCATTTTTTAAAAATGCTTTGCACTATCCGATGAGACATCTCTACATCTAAAAGGTAAATACAGATGAATAAAGAAAAACATAAATTTGTCTTGACCATCGAGTCCAGTGACCAGCTGCTGGGTCCATAAAGAACAGTCCTGAGAGCGGACCCTGAGCCTTGCTGAGCTGGCCCTGCACAGACCCCCGCCCCCCAGGGCAGCTGAAATCACCCCACAGCCGCCCACAACTGTCAGAGATGACTGACCACGCGTGCTCAGAAAATAGCCAGGAGTAGACTAAAAGAATTCTCTCAAACCAGTCCATAACTCGTCTGGTTTAATTCTTCTGTTAATACATGGTTAACGCACAGTGAGGAACAGTTTTAAGACACGATTGTCCATCAGGCATGAATCATTTGTGAGTTGGTTCCAGCGGTAACTGATCCTTGTCATTCATTAAATGCGAGAGCACAGGCAAGCACGGTGAGGGGGTGCGTGGGTCTGAAATAATTGGCGACTTTCTTTCAACAGCCACAGCCCACTGCACTCCTAGATCTTACGGACAGGGATCCTGACCCACCCTTTTCAGGCAAATATAATTTATACGGAAAATATCAACCTGACCACGCTTTTGTATGGCTCACTTCAAAGTCACTGAGCATCCAGGAGTGCAAGAAGACAACACCAGACCTGAACCCAGATCCCCTGTGGCCTCCGTCTAGAAGCCTGCAGGTGAATTTCTAAAACCTCAGGCGATACACATTTGGGTGAAAAAAAAAAAGAAAAAGAAAAAGTCCTCCAGAAGCTGTTAGAATGTGAAAAAATTCATTTTAAATTTAGGAAAAATGTTTGCCCACTTGTCTTGTTTTAAGCAGCTATCTTACCTATTTCTTTTGTTTGTTTGTTTGTTTGTTTCATTTTCTTATCTTACCTATTTCTGAAGCTGCTTTATTTTTCCTCTGATTTTCTGGAGAGCAGCATGATAAAAAATATCTTATTCAAAAGTTTAAAAGGGTGTTGGGATAAACAATGGCTTTAAAGGATGCTAGAGGTTTAAAATCTATTTCTGTCATTAATAGGCTGTTCTACCATATGAGGGAAAAAATGTCCCCTGCTATTACAGCAGTAATAATTTATGTCAGACACATAGCAAAGGGGCCAATGCCATTTTTTTTACTATAAGTTTACTCCCTGGGCAGACATAATTGATGTCTTAACACTGACATACATGGGGAGTGCTATGTTAAACAGTCCACTAACAAACCAAGTGGACCAAGTGAACCACCTGTTTGTGATCACCTAAGTGAGTCACTCTGATTGTTATTTACAGAATTATTTTTCATCCCCAAACACAACTCTGCACAGTAGATGTTATTACCCCCATTTACAGACGAAGAAACAAAGGCTCAAAGATGTAAACTAATGCACCCAAGATCAAATAGTCAGGTCATCACAAAACCGTACCCAACCTAAGTGAGTTGACTTCAAGCCTGTGCACTTCCCACTACTCCACCCAGCCTCTGACAAGCACAGCAGACTCTGCCTAGTCAGTGCAATGAAGCCAATATTCACTGAGCTTCTTCTCTGCGTTAGACACTACGCTAGCCACTCAGTGACACCATGAACATGGATTGCAGGAATCAATATATATTTGGTGAATGCATAAATCTACAGACACATGGCTCCTATTCACAAACAATAATCCATAATCTAATTGAAAGTTACTATGCGCCAGGCACTATTCTAGGAAAAGTCAGAAAAGGAAAAAAAGGAAGTAACAATAAAGCAATATGGTACACAAAAGGACAAAATCAGTTCCAATATATCAGTAATCACAATCACGGTAAACCAATTACTAAATTCCCCTGCTAAAAGACAGAGATGCTCAAACTGCTTTTTAAAATCAGCTAGATCTGCTTTATAAAGGACACAGCTAAAACGAAAGGATGTTTGAAATTCTGAGAGTAAAAGGAGGGAAACATGGTAGGCACTGAACACTGGTGCAGAACCCTCACGCATTGCTGGCGAGCTGTAAATGGCGCAGCCACTTTGGGAACGTCTGGAAGTTCCTTGAAAAGTTAAACAGTTATCATTGGACCCAGCCATTCCACTCCGAGAAATGAAAACATATGCTCACACAAAAACTCAAGACTTGAGTGTTTATAGTAGCATTTTTCTCATGAAAGCCCAAATCTAGAAACAACCCAAATGTCCATCAACTTACGAGCAGATAAACAAACTGCATGCAGTGTGACCAGGGAACGAAATGTCACTCAGCAATCAAGAGGGATGAAGTGCTGATACATGCTATCCCATGGATAACACGCCCCCCCCCCCCCCCCCAAATATTGGGCTAAGTGAAAAAGCCAGTCACAAAAGGCCACATATTATACAATCCCATTTATATAAAATGTCCAGACTAGGTGAATCCATAGAAATAAAAGGTAGATGAGGGTTTGTCAGGGCTGAGGGGGGGATGGGAAGTGATTGCTAATGGATTTCTTTTTGGGGTGATGAAAATGTTCTGGAATTAAATGATGGTGTAGTTGTGTGACTCGGAATATCCTAAAAACCACTAAATTGTATACTTGAAAAGAATGAATCTTAGGGTATGTGAATTTTATCTCAGTAAGGCTGTTATTTTTAAAAAACAGGTACAGCATGATTAACATCAGGCAAAACAGAATCCAGGACACAAATATATTAATAGAAATATCAAATGCTTTGGAAACATGCATTAAAATCTACTTAATCGCTTCCATAGGCTATGGACAAGCAAAAAGCATAGAAGACCTCCGAGCCAGGCCTTCCGTGACTGAAGGGAGTGGGGAGGGCATGCGCCGAGCTTTGCTGTGTGCGCATGTGTGGCAACCAGTGGCGGCGAGCATGCACACAGGGCCGGGTTGCCAAGGAGTTCGAGCTTTATTTTGTGGCCTTTTAAAAAAAGGAAAGATGTTAGATATTTCTATTTTATTTATTATTATTAATTTTATTTTAGATATTCCTGTTTTTAAAGGCAGCCCTGCAGGGGCCGTGTGTGGAAAATAAATTATGGGGAGAAGAAGCAACGGATAGGTAGGCTGGAAGACGGATATTTATTTGAATTAGAGCAGGCAATGGGATTGGGCCAAGGGGGATATTCGTTTGGATGCTGGGATAGGGGAGGAGGAGGGGCCCAGGCTGACCCCCACGCTCCTTGCCAAGACAAAGGAGTGGTACACGGAGAAGACAGGAGTGAGTGTGGGGGGGAGGGGGGTGGGCAGGGAACAGTGAGTTTAATTTGAAGCATATGAAGTACTTTGGACAAGTGGAAATTTAGAGCTGAAATTCAAGAAAGCAGGGCTGGTGATAGCGATTTAGGGATCTTGGCATGAGGCAGTTGGGTGTGTTTCGTTTTCTAATGTTCATTGTATGAAGAACTAGGCAAGTACGACATTTTAAAATTCATTTTAAATTACGGAGTCACCTGTACTTTCTTTCTTTTTTTTTTTTCAAATATATTTTATTGATTTTTTTACAGAGAGGAAGGGAGAGGGATAGAGAGCCAGAAACATCGATGAGAGAGAAACACTGATCAGCTGCCTCCTGCACACTCCCCACTGGGGACGTGCCCGCAACCAAGGTACATGCCCTTGACCGGAACCGAACCTGGGACCCTTCAGTCTGCAGGCCGACGCTCTATCCACTGAGCCAAACCGGTTCTGGCATCACCTGTACTTTCGAATGAAGTTAGTCGGGTTTCTCATACTGCTGATTGCTACTCAATAACCATCCCCTCTTCTTCCTCATAGCAGAAGCCCTAATTGGAGAGGGGGCTGGGGTGGCAGTTGCAGCTTGCTCAGCTAAAAACATGTGATTTCTCAGACGGTCATGCATGTAGGGTAACCCTGTGACCTCACTCTGGCCCACGAGATGTAGGTGCAAGTCCCTAAGATGTAGGTGGGAGGACATGACTTGCTGAGCAAAACAGCAAACCGCCCTAACAGGAGGGCCCTCACGCTTTGGCCGTTGACACTTTCCTCTGCTTCCTGCCTGTCCAGCGCTGTCCGCCCAGAGATGCAGCAGCCACGTGTGGCCAGGAGGCACCCAGGTTGAGGATGAGGCCCCGCAGGCCCAGGTGATGGAAAGAGGCCGATTCTCCGATAGCACAGTTCAGCTCCCGCATCGGCCTGGACTGCCTTTCTTGGAAGGCCATTCCACAAAACAAATCAACTTGCACCTCTTTTAGCCAGATTCTGAGGTGTGTATTTTTTCTTTTTTGGCCGCTGAACGCAATCCTGATACAGTATATACGTTGACTATATACAACATATCCACATTTTTAGTACGTGTTTAAAAATAAAATATTATTTATTCTCACTACCAAGAATTACTGAAAGCAATAAGGGGCTTAAGAGATAGTAGAGAGCACTGGAATCTTCTTTTCCCAGACTGCAGCTAAAGGGAGATCCGGGGACCACCAGTCATAAGAAAACTCACCCCCACACACTCACCTACGACTGCGCATATGTGCGTGACGACACCCTTCGCACTGTGGACCAGGTAAACTGATCTGGCTCGCGTAAACGGCTGCAGCCAGAACAAATGTTCTTCAAATGGACTTGTTCACCTGACTCTCCCAAGAATGATAACCTTTGGAGAAAGAGTCTGTCTACTCTCCCGGGGACACAGTCAAACAGGAAAAGGCACAACCTTGAGCCACAGACTTCTGGCCCGTCACAGAGCGCTTTCACGGGCTGTGCTCGGGGATTATGTCTCCGGAACCGCGGTCAGTCACATTCGAGGAAAGCCTTATTGTTGCCTTCTCCCACAAAGCTCCCATTGTCGCCTTGGCAGGGACCGTGTTGAAGACTTGGATCCCTATGGCAACACTGACTGTTTTGAAGATCCCTCAGGAGAAAGGTATTCCAGTTTTCAGGATCAGGAAAAGCTGGGTAACTGATCTGCTTTTATCTCCCGGACACTGTGGGTTGGGTAACAACTATTTGTGTTTTTCTCTTTGTTTTGGCTCCTGGGAAGCTCGGACAAATTTTTTAATCCCATCTCCAGAAACTACATTAGACCTTCCAGTAAACTCGTCTCTAGAAAGTACCTACACCTTATGAAATATTCTTGTTCTCTAAAGTAGCTCTGATTTCATCTCATTTTCTAGTCCATGTGTTCTCTTAATGATGAATTTTGTGTTGTTTACTACCTATTTTTATAAGCTTCTCAAATGCTTTATGGACCAATTTAAGGCAAGCAATTTTTAAAAGTATCAGATAATAATAATAATAATAATAAAAAGTACTAACTTATTGAACATTACTATGAATGAGGCACTGTCCTAGTACTGGACTTACCTTAATTTATTTGCCCTAAATATGAGATAAGTACTCTTATGATGATGCCAATTTTACAAATGGGAAAACTGAGTCACAGAGCAGTTAAGTAATTTGCTCACAACCATACAACAAATAAGGGATGAGAGCAAGATTCAGGTATTCTGAATTATGTGAGTCATACAAAAGAAGAAGTAATAATACTTAATTTCTAAAAGAAGTCGAGGCCTTCTGATTTTATAGGCTGAGCTCAGCATTTTTCTTTCATAAGGAGATGTCTATTATGCATCTTGTCCATACAATGATGCCTGATAAGCTAAATCAATAGAAGGCAATGAGACAGTAAAAGTCAAAAGGACAAGCAATAAAAAAGTAGTTGGCTTTTTATCTTGGATCATAAAGATATTCTTCCCTTCACTCACTCCGTCGGTCCCCATCATGGCCAGGCCTGGTGCAGGGTCTGGGAACAGAGGTGAGGTGGGCCCAGAACCTGTCCTCCAGGAGCTCAGGTGCAATAAGGGCAGGGCAGGCAGGTAAAGGGCACGTGGGGCTATGAGTGGGCTGACGGCAGACCACACAGGGTGTGACGTGATCGTTCTGAGTAACTCTTAGACTCTGTCCCACCTGATAACGGGAATAAGAATCAACTCCCTTTTAGGGCTGTTGGATGATTTCATACATCTAAAGCTCTTAGCCTGGCCCATCACATGAAGGGTTCAGTACGTGTGAGCCTTTACTCTTAAGGCACAGTGGATGGCAGCCTGGGCACCTTGCTCAGACACACACGTGCACTCACACACACACATCCTCTGACATACATGTGCACTCACATGCACTCATGTCCTCAGAAGCTCAAGAGCAGAGGCTGGCTCCTGCCTCCTCCAACCTCCTCCCAGGAGCTAACTTACAGTCCACAGGTGGGCCTGGCACTCGTTTCTGGATGCCACCTTCCAGAACCAGTGTCTGCTGGCATACAGCCCCCGCACAGAATGAACATTCCTACAAGATGCACTTGAAAGCCTTCCTCCACAGAGCCTGGCCCTCATGACTCTCCTGGGGTGCTTCTGCCACATCCGCTCCGTTTCACGGTATCTCTTTGGCACGTGCACCCTGCAGCGCACGGTACGACTCCCCAGCTGCACAAGGGGTCAGGTTCCCGCTTGAACAGGTCTAAGGAAAGACCCAACTAGAGTTGCAAACTGGCTGAAGCCACAGAGAAAACATGTGCTCCACCTGCTCTGCATCAGCTGGGAGCCCCACGCCTCTTGGGTTTTGTGCCGCGGCGGAATCAAAAGGAATTAATCATTGCCTCGCCAGCCCTAGCTCAGACTGAAGAGTTCCCTCTCCGAGTTTGTTTTGTCGTGCCATCAGCAAAGTCAGTCAAACATCACGGTTCCCTGCTAAATATTCCAGCAGCCAGATGGCAGGAATGCTACTGTGACAAGGCAAAACTCGCCTAAAGATAACTTGGTGATGCATCATCACGCCTGATGGCACGCGGCTGAGCCCATTCACCCAGAGAGACCTCTTCAGTTGCCCCACTTTGTCCGGGTTCTTCAAACCCAACGTTATAATTCCAAACACCCAACTCGGTAGTGGGAAACTGGCTGGTAAAGCAGACACGTCCCTGCTTCTCTAGGCTCTGAATTGCAGGCAGAAGTAGATCACACACCAGGACACATTTCTCTAGATTTCCCTCTAGGTACCATGTTACTGAACCCAAAGTTTCAAATATTTCTGCACCAAATTTCATGGGTGTTCATAATAATGTTTGCTAGAAAACAAATTTCCTTCCTTTTGCCAAGTCATTTTTGTAGTTTTTTAGTTGACTGATCCTCCCTGGTGAAAACTCTATATGCTCTCTTCTAGAGTTAATTACATTTTGGTTTCTCAGACCTTTTCTAGGTTGTATTATGTATTCATTCTCTCTCTTCTCTCTTTCTCTCTCTCTTTCTCTCTCTCTCTCTCTCTCTCTCTCTCTCTCTCTCTCTCTCTCCCCCCCCCCCCCGTGTGTGTGTGTGTGTGTGACTGCAAAATCACAACCTGTACTAGATGGTTTCTGAACAATACATCTCCTAAGAAGAACGTTGCCAGCTGGGCCAGCTGGCTTTCTCCTGCTCCTAAAACTGTATGTTCTTAGACACACTGCCTCCATCCCTTCTGCTGCCGGCTAACTCCGGTCTGCGTGACACCATCTCACACTCGCAATTCTTTGAAAACAACGGAGACTCCTGGAAAGGAACAAAAAGGGGGTCTGGCAGGGAGCCAGCCTCCAGGTCTCCGTCACTCAGCTGTCACTCAGCCAGCTGTGCCCTGACTCAGGTGGCCGGAGTAGCCTGTTCATGGTTGCATGTATAGAATTCGAAGTCGGTGGCCCTAGCCGGTTTGGCTCAGTGGATAGAGCGTGGGCCTGCGAACCAAAGGGTCTCGGGTTCGATTCAGGTCCAGGGCATGTACTTGGTTGCAGGCTCCTCCCCCGCTCCGGCCCTGGTCCGGGGCTTGTGCAAGAGGCAACCAAGCAATGTGTTTCTCTCCCATAGATATTTCTCTCCTTCCCTCTCTCTCTTACTCTCCCTAAATATCAATGGAAAAATATCCTCGGGTGAGGATTAACAACAACCACAAAAGAATTTGAAGTCTGTGGACCCAGGTTCTTACCTCTGGCTCCCCTGAGTAAGGCATTTAACCTTATGACCTTTTATTTTCTCATCCGTAAAAAGGCACAGCAACAATTGTGTCATAGGAGGTGATGCATGTTAAGGCATTCGGTCTATTTCCTTTCCTGTAAGTCCCCAAATTTCTTTTGCTCCCCTGTCCTTTTATTTGTCCTGATTTGGATTCTGTGGTTTTTAAATGTCTCTCTAAAATGCATTGGCTGGAAAGCTGCATTAAAATTTTATTTACTTTTTTATTGAGGTAAAACTTAAGTGCACAAATCTCGAGGGAATAACCATACACTTCGATATGCGTGCCCCTGAGTGACCGCCGCTTAGGTGGAGGGGCGCACTTTCCCAGCACCCCTGAAGCTTCCCTCTAGGTGGTCACCAGGCCCAGAGGCAACCCCTCTTCTAACCTCTATCACCTTGATGAGCTCTGCCTAAAGTTAAAGAAAAAAAAAAAATCCAGGGAAGACTGGTGTCCCAGTGATAACCGCTACTGCTGACCAAAATATGTGCCTCCAAGCCTTCCTCTGAGGAGATGCAAGATCCCGGAGAGGAGGCGAGGGCACGGACTTTCTGAATCACACAGGTCACGTCGATCGAGGCCCTCATTTTGCAGCCAAAGGTCTGCACCAAGGCTGGGAGCTCACGTCCCGCTACAGAGTAACTTTCCTCCAAGCATCGCTCCCCGCTCCCTGCAGGACCGCTCTCCAGGGCACAGCGCACACCCGGGCCCCACGCCGCCCCCGCGCCCGCAGCAGGCACCCCACGCGGCTGGCACGCCGCGTTCAGAAGGCGCTGTTCCTGCCACAGGTGCCTACCTGCCCACGGGGTCGGGGCTGGCTCCCCCACCCACCGAGACCCACAGGGCACCCCCCCCCCCCCCAGGCCTGAGGAGTGTATTGGGGGGGAGGGGGGAAGAGTCTCTGCCACCTCCCCCGGCTCCTCCAAAGGACTTGGAAGCCGATTCGTGGCCAGCACTGGGAGGGGAGTCCCGAGACCTGTGCTCCTGAGTGACCGTGGGCAAGTCACTTCCCATCTCCGGACCGGCTCCCTTCTCGGGGGCGGCTGCTGTACCCCCAAAGCCACCCGGAGTTGTGCAATTCCCAGCTCTTCCCGCGGCAGCCCCCGCCTCGGCGAGACCCCAGCCTTTTGTTCTGGGGGTGACACTGGGAAGGGAGGAAGGGGGCTCCGGAGAGGGCCGGCCGGGCGGCCTGGCGGCCTGGCGCTCGGGGCCGCTCCTGGAGAGCCGGGTCGCGGAAGTCACCAGGCAAGCCCGCGGCGACCTCCTCCCTCCGCGGTCCCGTTACCCCGGCCGGAGGCTCCGCGCAGCGCGCAGCGGGCAGCGGGCGGCAGCTCCAGTGCAGCGCGGCGCCCCGACGACGACGGCCCCGGGGAAGGTCCCCCGGACACGGCACGCGCGCCGCATCCCGGCCCCGCCCGGGGTCACTCCGCTTCGGGACGGCCCGAGCGGCCGCCGCCACCGCCGGTCGCCCCACCCTCAGTCCCGGACCCAGACGTGCGCGGAGCAGCTACCTACCGCGGGGGCCGGACAGGATTCGGGCTCCGGCCGCCGTTCCCGCCGCCGCCGCCAGGCTCCGGGCTCCGGGCTCCCGGCTCCCGGCTCCCTCCGCAGCGCCCAGCTCCAGGCGGCGCCGCTGCTGGGCCGCGCTGCTCTCGGTGCTGCGCTCGGTGCGCCCGGCTCGCTCCCCGCCGCTGGCTCTGGTGCTGCCGGGACGCGGAGGCGGGGCCGCCGCCCCCACCTGCTCCGCCGGCTCCTGCCCCGGGGCCGCCGCCGGGACGCCGGCCACGCTCGGGCGCGGTGGGCGGGGTCGCCGGGGGGCGGGGGGCGGGGTCGCCGGGGGCGGAGGGGCGGGTCCAGCCGCGGGGCGCGCCTCGGAGGGACCGAGACCGAGCCTGAGCCCTGAGAGTGGGGCGTGGGAGGGGCTGCGGGGCAGGAGACACGGGGCCCAGCGCCGCCACTCGGGGGACACTACGCTCCGTGGATTTATTCCAAAGCATTTTGAACCCTTCCTGTGCTCTGGGCGGTGTCATGGGGGGGCGGGGCGGGGCGGAGAGGACAAGGTCGCTCTTGCCCTGACAGAGCTCTTAATGCCACTGAACTGTACACTTCAGTGTAATTAAAAGAGTAAATTTTATGCTACGTATATAGTATCACAATAACAACAATAAAAAGATACAACCTTAGAGGGATGTGACGGTGTAGGGCAGTGGGCCCACCCCCGGTAAAGGCTGCCCCACACCCCACACCCCAGAAGCCCTCAGCGGGCTGGGTGGGTGCTGCCTGTCAGACAGAATTCAGACGTGAGCCTTCAGTGCAAGGCTCTGCACAGGGAAGGGACCGGACCGCCCCTCCTGCTGAGGGGAGCAGCTGAGAGGCATGGCATTCCATCCCTTAACATCAGGCTGGGTGACTCCTGCAGGTTCCGGGGAGGGTTCCGAAAGGGCTTCGTGAGCCCCTGGGAACAGGCAGCACCGTGGGAAGGGGCTAGTTCATGCAGCTGGATCCCATCAGGCTGCCTCCAAAAATTCCCCAGTTCCAAACTGTGCCGCAAAGCCAAAAGGGTCCGAGATCTACCTCCTTCACCCGCAGAGGGAGAGGAGAGAAAGGCTGAGGCCCGTGGAGAACACAGGATTGTATTGAACAGGCAGGGACAGAGGAGCCAACCCAGGAAGGAGGTGGGAGAGAAGGTAGGAGAGAGAGGAGCCTGGAGAGAGATGGCTGCTCAACAGTGTCAGTTGCAGGCAGGTCCCGCAGTCCCCGAGGTCAGGGCAGGAGGCCTGGCGAAGCCTCAGCCTCGTGAGCTGAAGTAAGGACAGAGGCTGAGGGAGTGGGGACCACTCTTTGAATGTGCATTAATTTTTTTCAAAACACCCGACCAAGAAAAGAAAGAGATAGAATCATGTCTAGAAGAGGAGAAAGAGTCAATGTGAGAATAAGTCATCTTGTCTGTCAAAGAACAGTTTAGACAGCCGCCATTTTGGACTGCGTGACTTGGCAGCCGCCATGTTGGCCGCATGGCTTGCAGTTCCTCTGGGGGCCACCATCTTGAAACAGCAAAGGCCAACCCCCTCCCTTTGGATTAGCCAATCACGAAAGACTGTGTGCCTGAGCTCCAATCAAGTGCAAAGGACAGGTCACGTGTGTCAGGGATTATAAACCCGAGCAGACCACCTGCTCGGTGTGCGTGAGCTTCCAGACCATGTGTGCACACCCTTCTATGTAGAGGTAAAGATGGTTGCCTTGCTGCCTGGTCCCGAGTATGTTTTGTGTTCTATCATGACCCCTGACTTGGGGGGCTCGCCTTATTTCTAAAAGTCAAGGAAGGGTAGAGACCCTACCATGTTGAAGGTTAAGAGAAAAGGACCAGTAGAAGAAAGGGTTTCAACATTTAGGAAATCAAGGGAGTTGGAAGTGGAGCAAGGAATTCTCTGAAATGCCCTCTTAGACCTGTTCTTTGAGACACTGACAAGGGGTTTGCTGAACAATATTTTGCAATTTCAAGATCTTTGATCCTTCTAAATAAATGACATAACATAGTATTTAAAACCTTGATCTTGGAGAGAGAAGATGCGGATTTAAGCTGTCATCAATGAGCGTGTGATGTTCACTATTTCAGTAGCTCATTAGAGCCTTAAAACCTTCATTCTTTCATCTACAAGACAGCTGCAACAATTTCTGCTATGCCTCAGATCATTATAGAATACCAAGAGACGAATTCTATGAAATTCCTAAAATGGAAAGCACTTAGTTTTACTAATAAGGGACATAGAAATGTAGGAAACATGACTGTACCACATTTAGATTAATCTGCACTTACTGGAAACACCAACTGAAAGAAAATTATTATTCAAAATGAGAAACGTTACTGATAACTGTTTTCCACTTTACCAACGTCCTCATGCTTTTTCAGAGCATTTCCCTTTATCCACACAACGGTCACCTCCCTTTGCACTGTGGGGAAAAGGGACAGTCCCTGTGGTGTAGGAAGAAGAGGGTGATGGAGCTCTGAGTCCCCGCCTCACTTCTATCCAGGTCTGTCACATTTCTAAGATTAGTTTTCTTCACCTGGCTTTTTTTGGACTCTTCTGTAACCAATATGGCCCATTAGCCACAAGGCCAACTGCTTTCCGCTTCTTTGTTGAAATCATTATTTATCATCATCATTGTAGTGTTATCGTAATGATCATCCTAATAACCTGGGGTTGGGTCACCACATTTGAGATGATGAAGTGGAAGCTCTGAAGCTTGCGAACGCCTCAAGGCCGGTAAGGGGCAGAATTGGCAAGGGACACAGATGCCACGGCACGCGATTCTCCTCTTGCTGCCCAGCACAGTGCCGGGAGCAGGGGACGTTGGTTGAAGGCACAGCTGGCTGGGTGACTCATCACCACCTCAGCTTAGTGGTGCCAGTGCAGCCTCCATGCGGTAAGAGCTATGGTGCCATATCAGGAGCCTCTAAAAATGGAATCTATCTTTCTTCCGATTGCTTGTTTCTGTTAGAGGCACCAGCACTCACTGATTCTCTCAAGCAAAACCTCGGGTCATCCTAACCTTCTCGCTGACTTCTACCAGCACTGTCTGGTCCATCGCAAAACCCTATCCTTTCTGCCTTCTCGACCCCTTCTTTCCTGGTTGTTCCCTATTGTTGCTGCTTTAGTTCAGGCCTGGTCCACTGCCATCATCTCCAAACTGGTGTGTCTGGCTCCGGTGTCCTACCCACTCCTGCCAACTGTTCTCTACTCTGCATCCATAGTGATCTTCCTACAGTGAAAATTTAATCAACTTGATGCTTAAAACCCTTCCAATGGTCTCGTTTGATCTCCAGATAAACCCTAAGTAACTTAGTGTGCTTATAAAGCCATTCAACATGTGCTTATAAAGCCCCCTCCCCCCCAACACTTAATCTTCCATGCCTCACCTTCCTCTCCATGTTACACTGTGCTGCAGCTACCCCCAAAGGACTGGGGACCCAAGCCATTCCCTCCTTGTTCCTGAGAGAACTCCTCCTCAACCTTCAATACCAAGGCACACTTCTCTGGGAAAGCTCTCTGAGCCCTCAAGGAACCCAGGGGCCCCTCTTCTGAATATGTAACGCCCTCCTCCTCTACTTGCAGCACTTCCAGCCTCGTGTCACAGCTACGGGTTTATTTGCCAATACAGCAGACCCCCTTATTCGTCATTCCACGTTCTGTGGTTTCAGTTACCTGTGGTCAGCTGCAGTCCAAAAATATTAAATGGGAAATCCAGAAATAAACAATCCATACGTTTTAAATTGCAACCCGTTCTGAGGACCTTACCTTCCCTCATCTCATCACACAGGCATTGTGTCATCTCACATCGTCAAAGAAGAAGGGCGAGGACAGTACAACAAGATATTTTGAGAGAGAAAGAAACTACATTCATGTAACTCTTGTTACAGTATCTATATATATAAAAACTAAGCGACCGAATGACAGAATTACCGTAATGACCAGTTGCTATGATGTGCACTGCGACAGCCAACTGGCCCGATTGGGGCCCCTTTTGCACCCCCCCCCCCCGCAACCTCCCACGGCTCCTCCCCCCTGGCAGGCCCAGCCCCTGATCGCCCCCCCCCCACACACTTCAAACAGGGGCGAAGTCAGCTGGCCAACCTCCTTCGGCCCCTCCCCAACCCTGCTAGCTGGGCCCCCATTGGCCTCCATCAGGGAGGGCCACCAGACCCCACCCATACATGAATTCGTGCACCGGGCCTCTAGTGTTGTTATAATTGTTCTACTTTATTATAGTTACTAGAGGCCCAGTGCATGATTTAATCATGCACCTGGTGCACCAGCGGGCTGGCTGTCCGCCGGTGCCCCAGGCCTTCCGAAAGCCTCCAGGGCAGCCATGGCACAGACGCTGAGCTCGCGGCGCCAGTGGCGCCGCGAGCTCAGCGTCCTGCTGGCCCAATCAGCTACCCCGGCCACCCTGAGTCCCGCCCCCTGCGCCTCCTGCTGACCCAATCGTGGGCGTAGCGGAGTGATGGTAATTTACATATTACCATTTTATTATGTAGGATTGTTCATCTCTTGCTGTGCCTAACTTATAAATTAAACTTTATCATAAGGATGTTTGTAAAGGAAAAACGTAATATATAGCACTTAGTACTATCCATGGTTTCAGGCATCCACAGGGGTCTTGCGACATATCCCCCATGGATAAGGGGGACTACTGTATCCTCAAGGGTAGAAATGGTGTCCTTGTCTCAGTACCACCAGCACCTAGCACAGTTGGTGTCATACAGGAATTAGCATTCAATGTGTTTAATTGATTAAATAATTAACCAAAAATCTTCAGCCCTCTTTTTCTCATCTGTCCAGGAAAAATTCTGCTTAGAGGTGAGAAGGCAGGGAACATGGATACTTTATTTTTCTCTTGGTGAGGAAGGACTTCGCCTGACTCTGAAATCACAGAGCAGTTTGGAACAGAGTGATAGAATAAGAAAGACAGTCTCTGAGCGACTCCTGAGTCAGATCTCAACTTTGTAGCTTTGTTATCTTATTTAAAGTGATGCCAGCTTCTGAACTAGCAGCCACACACATTTCAAATGTTAAACAAAAAAAAAAAAGTAGCTCAAGGTTAAATAGATATGCTTTGAATGTTTCTGCTGATTTGGACGGGTTGTGTTCGTACTGCCTGAACAGAGACACCCTGTTGATACGGACAATCAAGAATTGACTGTTCTCAAAAAAAAAAAAAAGTCCTGGAGTTCTTTCTACACATTAAGATGATAACAAGGGGTGGTATGTGACATGGTGTTAAATGGCCATTTAATGGCAACAAAGGCGAGTGACAGCTCTGTTGTCTGAAAGGCCGGTCCATCAGATGACATAGCTGGGCCTTGGTTAGTCAATTCCCAGAAAGAAACAGCTTACGCTTCTTCTTTTTACAAGCACCAGCTTTGTTTCCCTGCCATTAAAAAGACTGCTATTTCCATGTTCCCTCCAATGCTGGTACTTCTTGATCAGAGGCAGCATAAGGTTGAAGGCAGACACTGTGTCCTGTAGAACAAAAGACCAGCATGCTTGTCTAACGACATTGCTCACGGATTCTCCATAGCTTAGTGAGAATAAAAGACTGCCTCCTGAACCCACTTAAAAAACAGATGATCATAAATCAAAGTACATCTTAATCAGCTTAAAGTATTTATCCTTCTCGTTGGCTATTCAAGCGAATAGTCAGGAGGCACTTGGTGAAGATGGGGGAAGGAGTGGGTAAAGATGGGGGAAGGAGTGAAACCCCAGCAGGGAAGGGGACCGAAGGCCATGGGATCCAGCCCAGAAAAAAAATGCATAGGAATATCAGGGTGTAACTCTCAGTCTATCTCCACACATTCAAAATAACGAGTCCCACCCGCTGGCCTCTGCTCTTAGCCACCACCCTGCACTGCCTCTGAGATAGAAATTCCGTAGGATCTCACAGGTGTGGGCACATGAAGACCACACGTGGCAAGCAGGTGATACACCTTCTTTTGCTTTCAAGAGTAAAAGAGTTTTATTTGAGGTTTCTCTTACGTTGTTTTTAATGATAAAGTAATATACGTTCATGCCTCCTTGTTGCAATGATCTGGAAAAGACAGAATATTATAAAGAAGGAAATTTGTAAATGACCCATATTTATTCTACAATACTGATAAGCACAGATAATATTGTAATGTATTTCTCTGAAACACACACACACACACACACACACACACACACACACACTCCCACCCACATATATGACATATGAATACTCACGTTCAGCTTGTTCTTTTCACTTAACGCCATACCATGAGCGAAAGTCCTTGTCAGCACAGAGTCCAGTGTTGAGAACAGAGGGACCTGAGCGTCGGAAGCTTTGCTGCAGTGTACTCCTCATTTCAGGGGTCAACCTGGAGTGACATTACCACTTGAGGGCAACTGGGTTTCAAGGTCCGGTGTTTATTTGGGGTGAGCTGAGGGCTAGGAGCCTGTGATGAATGGAAAGCCCGCATCTGGAAAATAAAAAGATGTTTCACGAGGGCTCAAATCAAAGAGAGGAAAGGCATGGAGCTCAGTTACGGCAGAATCAAACCCTCCTGTGCTTTCTCCTGCTTGGGGTCAGCAGGGAGCGTGGCTAAGCCCGTGGAATCAAGGCGAAAGGCTTGCTGTGGCCCTTATTTTGCTCACCTCTGTCACACACACTTTCAAGGCCCATTAACTGCCTTTCGGTTGTTATCTACAAGGGAGAAAAGCTTCCAGGGGCTTCAATCGACTCCTCTTTCACAGAGAGAAAGGAGAAAAGGGAAGTCTGGGTACGTTGGCACGTGTTAAATAACACTGTGCGCACACATTCTTCTGTCTTTTTCAGCCCAGGAAATGCTTTGAGTAGCTGGATTTCTTAGTGACAAACTTGCACAGTGAGTTTTCAAACAATACTTATCTTTGGAGAGATGTTGTGTTAGCTGTCTTCTTCCCTGCTTCCGTTTGACAGATTCCTTCTCTCCACAGTTTATCTCATTAATGCATTTTGGCTTTTTTTTTTCATCAGCAATTAAACTGGGTTCTTAAGAACCCAGGAGTTTAACAGTCTGGTATTTATAAACCATTCCAGTGGATCTTTTGTTCCAAAGTCTTCAAGTCCAATAGTGAAACATGGACAGAAATGCCTGTGTGTGTGTGTGTGTGTGTTTACACATGCACATTTGTTGTCAATCTTCCTGAGATAAAATGGCATTTCTTATAGGTGCTGAGATTGAGATAGATAGACTTTGAACATGGAAATTTGACTTCTGGAATCCTTAGGATCAGTTGATAGAACTATTGAATCCCTAATAAAAATAAAATTAAGCCAGATTAATCTGTTAGTTTATTTCATTTCTCAATAATTTCTGTGAAGGACACCACTAAAGTAGTTTGGATAATTTAGTAAAGGAAGAACAACATGGTTATTTGTTTTTATGTTTTAAAATTTGACTTTTTAAAATCAAAGTGATAATGCATATAAGTTTAAAAATAGTGCCAAGAGGCTTATATGAACAGCAGAATTTCTTTCCTCTCACTCCCATCACCTTCTTCTGCAGAAGCAACCACTCTCAACTCTTATAGTTTAAAAACAAGTCTATACCCATATTAGTTTGTTTTTGAGAGAGAGAGAGAGAGAGAGAGAGAGAGAGAGAGAGAGAGAAACATTGATGTGAGAGAGAAACATCCAAACATTGACTGGGCCTCCTGTACGAGCTCTGACTGGGAATCAAATCTGCAACCGGGTATGTGCCCTGACAGAGAATTGAACCCGCCACCTTTTGGTGTATGGGATGATGCCCCAACCAACAGCCACACAGGCCAGGGCTAGGCCCATATTTTTAATGATATGCATACGTGCTATTGCTCAATTAATCTGTTTTAGACATTATGGTCTAATTTCTATCATGGTAGATATGGACTTAGCTTTTGTAATTGCTTTGTTTTGAAATTTGTTTAGTTTTCTTTGTATCTATTGCTAAGTTTCCTGACACCCCCTTACAGTTTCTCGGTACGAATGTGAGATCCTCTATCTATTCATTCTCCTCGTCCTGGAAGTTTTCTCACTCTTCCCGTGCTGGATGTTCTGCTTCCTAAAATCCACACTTACTTCTTTCTTGGATTCTTCCCTAGCACATTCTTCAGTCATCGAGACTTTACACACGTGATTATTAGTTTTGCGAGGTATGGAACTCTAGGATGGAAATTATGTTCCTTGACATTTTGATGGCACAGCCCCACTGTCTTCTAGCTCCCCATGGTGCAGTGGACAAGTCCATGGCTACTCTTAGCCCGATCCTTTGTTTGTGAGCTTACCTTAGCTCTTCTCTTTATGACCAGTAATCTGAAATCTTTAAGGATGGGCCTTAGTGAGGTCCTTTGCCATGTATTACACGTGGTGATTAGGATTGAAACTGGTAGGCCTTATATTAATGATACACTTATGGTTGTTTGGGGTGTGTGTGTAGATTTTCAAATAATAATCCAAAAACCACATAAACTTAGTGGCTTGAGGAAGTTGAAACCATTTAGTCAAGGAGTCTTCTCTACTCCTCACTCACTACCCGTCCCGTATAAAGTTTTACAGAGTTGAGCTGACTGTTGGAATTGAAAATGTGTAAAGATGCTTGACTGCTGCTGGGTTTTGAGCTCACTGGGCTGGGAGGGGATATGGCATATAACCCAGTAAATAGTCAGGATTACTCTTTATCTTTTTCTTAAAGAAAAAGGACGGGAGAAGAGGGAAGATTGTCACAGCAACATCTTCAGGGCTGTCCAGTGGGCCAGATTCAAATGATTCCGCCACAAATGAATCAGACACGTTGAAATTGTCCACAAGGTGAAAACTCAGGAAGTACTAAAGCCCTTGGATAATGTCAGGTTTGATATAAATCAAAAGACAAGATAGAGGGGGAGGAAGAAAAGCAAAACCAAGCACTGTTCAAGCTTAGAACATCAACTCTTTGCATTCTGTTGGAGGAGCCAAATTTTTTCCCTTTTGAAATGATCTGGGAGAGAAACAGAAAGAGAGAGACAGAGGGTGAAAAAATTTGGATTGTGCCCCCATATGGATTTGAAAAAGAAAATGTTCCTTAGAGTCTCAGTTTCAAGTGCTGCCCAATTTGGTGTCTGCCATCCCTCAAACTGGGACATCGCCTGCACGATCTGAGGATCAAGTGTGTCCTGGGGCCCTTCTGTGGACCCATAAGGTCACAAGAACTTGCTCACACCATCATGGGTGAAGAAACAAGAAACCAGAGATCTGACTTTTTCTTCCTGGGTGTCCTCCCTGCGGGGACCTCAGCCCAGGCTCCCAGCGCTGACATCCACCTTTATTTTGCTAATATTGCTGCTCGGCTGCCCTCAGAAGATGGAACCGGGTTCATTTTCAGTTTGAGGAATTACAGATTCACCATTTTCCACCACACAGGTTTCCAGGAGCTTTTAAAGAAATCATTAAGGTGAAATAACCAGAGGCAGAGGCCTTAATGCACTCATGTTGGCAGCTGCTGTTTCTCCAGCCCAGAAATTGAACAGTTCTCTCTCTCTTCCCTTCTCCACAAGTGCATTTGAGAATATTTTCTGTAGGGTCGAGGGATGTCAAACTTTGAAAAAGCCCTGAGAAAGGAGATGGGAGAGAATCCATCTCAGAGAGAGTTTCAGATTTAATAAACTTAGACAAAAGGTGAAAATCTCATTAGTCCATGAAAAATCTCTGCTTTTTCTCCTTCAGAGGGGGGTCGGGATCGCCCAGGGAATAAGCCCCCAAAGCAGCTTAGCGGCTTGGTGTAGGGAAGCCTCACCCTAGGAAGCAGGCCTCACTCCCCTGGTTTGCACAATAGCTTCAGAGAGGGTTTGAAAGCTCTGCCCCAGGCCCCTCTTGCTGGCTGGGCTCAGGGGAATCTACATGGGCCTTGGAACCGCCAGCCCTGAGTTCATGCCCTGGTACCTTACGTGAGATCTTGGGCAAGGAGCCCGACCTCCGGGAATGTCTCCTCTTCCTTATCTGGATTTCTGGGGTTGATGACAGGAATGACATCTGTCCTGTAAGACCGAGTGTGGAGCATAGTGACCTGTAGGAGGGCCATGGGTATGCCAGGCGGCTAATGAATGACCACAGTTATTATGAAGATTGTGCTTCTTCTAATTGGGGTTTTTGTTGCCACAACAATGTGTAGCTTTAATGGTGAATATTTGTGACGATGTCAGGCTGTGGGGAGCATCCTATTTGTGTCCTAAATCCCACCCTTTACCCACGTGGAGTGGGCGGGGAAGGAAGGCTAGCTCTATCATGTTTAATTAACTGGACTCCTCCAGTCTTCCACAGGAATTCCTTAAAATAATTGAAAGTGACACGCAATTGCATCATTTGTCCTCAGCTGGAATGCCTAGGGCTTTGCTCACTTTGTTGTTGTTGTTAATCCTCACCCGAGGATATTTTTCCATAGATTTTTGGGGAGAGCAGAAGAGAGAGGGAAAGACAGAGGGACATATCAGTGTGAGAAAACATCGATGGGTTGCCTCCTGCATAATCCCCGACCAGGGCCGGGCTGGGGAGAAGCCTGCAACCAAGGTACACGTCCTTGATGGGAGTCAAACCCAGGACCTTTAGGTCCGCAGGCCGATGCTCTATCCACTGAGCAAAACCGGCTAGGGCTGCCCACTTTTATTGGCATACATTGTTCTACCAGAATTTTAAGCAAAATAAAGAGTGGTAGAATAGCAACCTCTTCCAGACCAGCAATTTGTAGGACACTATTTTAAGGGTATTAACAAAAAAGAAAAAAAAAACAAATACAAACAACCACCCGAATGTCCCTACTTCAAACTATCAAAGGCTCATGTTTTAGCGGAAAGAGGGCAAGCTCCCGTCTGCTCTACCCAACAGGAGGCTGCCAGTGTGGTGGGTGACAAGAGCTTGGACCCTGGAGTGAGACAGGCCTGGGCTTCACCTTGGACCTGCCTGTTCCTCAGTCTCTTTGAACTCTGTTCTGTTGTCTGTGGGCTAAGAGCTATTCCACAGGGTTATCTGAGGAGCTCATGAGCTAACACATTGAAAACAGCCCAATCCCTGGTCCTCAGAAGCTGCTCGGTACATGCTAATTCCTCTTCACCTCCCCATCACGAAGGAGGGTGTCTGCCAGCAGTGCCTTTGGCTGCAAGCACAGAAGACCAGCTAGAGGGGCTTAGACTGTCAGAGGTTGATTTTTCTCACATAACAAGAAGTCGGAGCCGGGCAGTTACCTACTGTTGATGCAAGGCTGATGCCTCTGCATTTCTCCTGGCCGTTTCCAAAGGCTACTTCGTTTCCAGTATCACATTTGTGTTCCAGGCAGGAAGAAGCAGGCAAGAGGAAAGTAGAGGTAAAAGGGCAAAGGACCATGACAAGCAGACCTGTTCATTTTTACCAGCAAAGCAGCCACTTTCCCAGAAGCTCCACCTAGTGGATATCTGTCTGCATCTCATTGGGTGAGCTGTGTCACATGGCCATCTCTAGACCAATCACAGGCCAGAGGGATGAGGTTTCCATGCCCAGTGTAGATCCACTACTGAATACCCCCAGGAGCAAAGGCAGAGTTCTACAGGAGGGGTGCTGGGAGCCGGAAATGAGTAGGCAGTAAGTGGGATAAAGCACTTGCAGGTGCCTTCCAGGAATCAGGCATGCAATCAATATTCAAGGGATGTACCATTCTGGCTTGGGATGCACCAGGGACTCCCAAAAGGGGTGATTATTTATGTGTCTGGGTCCAGAGAGGTCTTTCCCTTGCCTGTTCCCATGGCTACTGATCAGTTGATGAGGTGCCACAAGGTAACCCAGCCATATAATTCTAATTAGAACGAAATGAAAGAAACTCCCACTTTGTACTACAGGTTCTAACTATTGGTGGAGATCGGCAGTTTATGAACAGAAAAAAAACATTCCTGAGTGCCTCACGTATACACTTCCTAGCCAGAGTCTTGCATACACATCTGTCCTTCCTCCGACCAGTTGAATTAAACACGAGGAAGCATTCAGTGGCCCCAAATTAGGCTCCATCCAGTAAAATAACCCACACGAACCTCACTGCATTATGCACTAAATCTAAGGGACATTGAGATTAGCCCGGTTTAAACCTTTACTCTCCCAAACTATCACTAATTCCAAGCAAAGAGCATTTTCACAGGCCGTGACAGGAGGCTCTGATCCAATTTTCCCAAATTGTTCTTGGCAAATGATGCCACTGGCTGAACGAGAAATTCATGGAACTGGGAGCATTGTTAGGCTGTAAAGACCACAGCAGGAGGGCTGGGTGGCAGGAGTGGGAGGAGGAATCAGGCACCGGGAGCACAACAGAATAACCAAGGGAGGGGTGGGGAAAGGATCAACAATAATTTACTCACTAAGATGATAATCACAAGCATTCACGCTTAATAAAGAATAATTGCAGTAAAAGACTACATTTCAGTCCATAGGAAGTGTATCTTTTGACAAATAAAACCATGTCATCCTGAAGAAGGGCTGTGTAGGCATGCATTTGGGAGCAACAAGGAGTAAATCTGTTAGCTCCATGACTATTTCTTTGTTTATCCCCCTGAAGTCAGCATACATTGTAGGAACTGAGGGTGGTGGTAGGTGGCGGTGGAACCAGATCGGTAGTCCCAGGTCTAGAGATCTAAACCCAATGCCAAGAAAGAAAGAATCATAACAAGGAGAGAAGTGTGTGAAGGCCAGCTGGAGTCCCCCATGGCACCAAGCAGGAGCTAAGGGCTCAAGTGTAGGAGAGATTTGATATTCCCTCCCCAGCCGTAGTTCGCTTAGTTTCTAGTCCTACCATTAGGTATCTTCTGTCTCAGGACTCTCATCTGCATGGGGGTCACCCATGAAGAAGGTAGAACCAATTCACATTCCCACCAGCAGGATAGGGGGTTCCAGCTGCTCCACATCCTCTCCAGCCCTTGGCACTGCCAGTCCTCTAGTTTAGCCGCGCTGTGGGTGAGTGGATGGGCACAGCGCTGTGATTTTACACTTCCGCTCCGCTGACGACTGAGGATGGTGACCACCTCTTCTGCACACGCTGGCCATTTGGCCTCTTCTTTTATGAGGGGCCTGCTCAAGTCTTTGGACCACTTACAATTTTTGATCTTGTTTTTTAAAACAATTCGTAGGAATCTTTTATCACCGTAGGAGGGGAGTTCTTAGTCAGAGACACATATGGCACATACCATCTCATGCTTCATCCTTTGCCTTTGAACTCCCTTAATGGTATCTTTTGATGACAGAAAGTTCCTACTACTAAAGACAAATGTTTTTTCTAATCAATAGGTTCTTTTTACTATTAGTTTTCTTTATGCTCTGGTTAAGAAATCTTTGCTTACCCCAAGGTCATGAAATAGTCTCTATTTTCTTCTAGAAGTTTGATTGGTTTTGCTTTTGTATGTAAGCTTATGCTTCGCCTCAAATAAAGTTTTCTCATTTAATTGTCACAAGCTCTCTTTCTAGTAACACCTGCCGGACGACGTAAGGCATCCTGAAGTCAGATGCACGGCATGGTTTCCAGGCTGAGAGTCCAAGGGAAGTCTGTGCCCTTTATGCCATCCTGGCGGAGTTTCAGAAGCACTCTGGGTGCATTTCAAGGTGCCCACTAATGCACAGAGAGCATCCTCCCCAACCCTCCTCCCCACCCCCCACCCCAGGTCAGAGTATGCGCACTGAGCACCACATGCAGAGGGGTTGGAAGCAAACAGCCAGTCATGCAGCTCTTTGAAGCCTTGACCTTCTGATGTGAAATATTTAAAAAGCCCTTCAATGTAGAAATACAATTGTCCTTAGGTTGCATCTTTATAAGGATTGCAAAGAGTGCTTGTAAGCAAACCTCTCGGCTCCTTGTGCTCCCTCAGCTTCCTGAGGTTCCAGCGGGCAGTTGAACTGCAAGAGCATTTTCCTGGGGTGTCCTGGGGAAGGTGTGCTGCTTCGCCACAGCCCACCCAGGCCCTGTGCAGGGAGGTGGATGGCTCACCGCGTCAGCTGGCAAGGGAACGGCCTGGACACATAGAGAGATCTCTCTTATTCCGAGAAAGAATCACCCCCTTTAGAAGGCCCTGCTGTATTACAGAGTGGCACGATGCTCAGTATTTACTGCGTGCTGCTTGCTGGAAGATCCCTGCACGAGCTTCAGCTCACTAACCCTTGCTGCGAGCCCAGGCGGCAAGTATTACTACTTCTGCCAAGTTAGGCAAAGGCCCCCATTCCCAGGCCCAGCGAGGGCAGAGCGGGCCTGGGCATCCAGGCCTTCTACCTCCACGTTGAATGCTTTTTACACGAATTCTGCCTCTCATTTCTGTACGCGTTCTTGAGCACTTGCCTTTCTTTTTTTTTTTAATATATTTTATTGATTTTTTTACAGAGAGGAAGGGAGAGGGATAGAGAGCTAGAAACATCGATGAGAGAGAAACATCGACCAGCTGCCTCCTGCATACCCCCTACCAGGGATGTGCCCGCAACCAATGTACATGCCCTTGACCGGAATCGAACCTGGGACCTTTCAGTCCACAGGCCGACGCTCTATCCACTGAGCCAAACCAGTTTCGGCCACTTGCCTTTCTTAATACGCGTCTCTTAGGTGGTGTCTTAGTCAGGTCAGGCTGTGTAACAGATGACCCCCGAGGGGGTGGTTTAAATAAGCGTTTACTCCTCCCAGGCTGGAGGCTGGAGTCCCGTGCTCAGGGAGCCAGCGGAGTTGGGTTCTGGTGAGGACCCTCTTCTGGGCTGTGGACGGCTGACTTCTCAGTGCATCCTCACACGGCTGAGAGGGCTCTGGTCCCTTCCTGCCCTAAGCAGGGCATCCATCCTTTCGCAGGGACTTGACCCCAGGACCTCGTCTAACCTCATCACCTCCAAAGTCCCCACCCCCAAATACCACCTCACTGGGGGAAATGGCTTCAGCCGACAAACTGGGGACACACAAACATGCACTTTGTAACAAATGGGTAGTTTTTAATCTAGGGTCCCCGTTCCATGCCTTGAGAAGGTCGAGAACTCCTGAAATTTTAAGGAGACGGTGTTTGCTTGTGTGATTAAGTGCATAGAGGCCATTCCTTTCATCAGATTCCAATGATCAAAAGGTTCCAGCATCACAGCGGTGCCTGGTGATGGAGGAGGAACCCCTGAGGTGGCCTTGTCGCACTGAGGCGTGGGCAGCCCAGCGGGAGGCAGTGGGGACGTTTGACGTGCTCAGCTCCTCGGCTTCATGAGCACGCAGCCCTCCTGCGTGTGAGCCAGAGAGGCCTCCCAGCGCTCCATTAACACCCCTCCACTTCAACAGCATGCTCTCTTTCCTCTTGGGATTCCAGGGAAGATGAAGAATGCTTATAACAAGTAATCAAGGCCCCTTGTAAGTAAAATATCAAGCACAGAATGTTCTTCCCAGCTTTTTTTCTAATTCTCTTCCCACACGTCTCTCCGCTTTGTGTTGCATACACATCCCACAGCAGTGAGCAGCCCGCAGACCGGTTAAGACCTGTGTGCAGACATGATTATTGTCAGAGTTGCCGAGTCTCTGGGCAGCAGGCAACACGTGCTGCATTTGCTTCGTGAAAAACCCCAGTAAGAGAGTCCAGAGGGAAGGCTACTCAGCAGAAGCTGTTCCGGGTTGGAAAGAGAATCTCTCTGTTAGCAAGATCCCCCAAGAGATTCATGGAGAAGCACTGACCCAGGGGACACTCAGGCGGGTGGCAGAGGGGCTGGCAATGTGGGTGAGTGTGAGACACCAAGCACAGAATGTGCTTTCCAGAATGTTCTTTCCAGCCATTTCTAGAAGGAGCCAGAAACCAAAATGATTGGAGAGGTTCTGTTGACAGGTGAACAGTTAAGGCAGTGCTGTGGTTAGGGAGAGTACATAGATCCAATGCTGGGTGGCCTTGGACAATGACCCAAACTCTTTGGGCTTCAGGTCGCCACCTGTCCAACAGTGGCTGTAAGGAAAACTGAGTTGACATACATGAAGTCTCAGATGGTTGGTTCCCATAGTTGTTGTTGTTATTACTGTTATTACAGATCGCACTGCAGCAAGTACACTGAGGGTAAAGAAGCTAGAAGTGGGGGAAGCAGTTTCCAAGTATCAGGAAATCAGATCCAGTCGAGAGGGGGGAGAGCGGCAGCAGTCGCCTTTGGAGCTTGCCCCAGCACAGTGGTTGGCAAACTGTGGCTCGCGAGCCACATGCGGCTCTTTGGCCCCTTGAGTGTGGCTCTTCCACAAAATACCACGTGTGGGCACACACGTACAGTGCGATTGAAACTTCGTGGCCCATGCGCAGAAGTCGGTTTTTGGCTCTCAAAAGAAATTTCAATCATTGTACTGTTGATATTTGGCTCTGTTGACTGATGAGTTTGCCGACCATTGTCCCAGCACAAACAGAGCTGTTTCCATCCCTGGGTAAGCAGCTCTCCAGGGCACTAATCATAACCAGCCTGGCATCTGAGCCACATAGCCTCTCCCCCACACCCCTGCAGCTCGAGGAGTGCTCTCCCACGCTCACCTCCCCTTCCTTCCCCTGCTTCCTGGTGGGGCACGGGGTCAGGGTGAGCATGCCCTGAGCAGGTGGGCAGTAGGGTGAATAGGAAAGTGTGTGACCCAACTCCAGAAGTCAGAGGAAGTCCAGGCCCTGTCTGGGCCCCGAGACAGCAGGCATTTCTTTGTCAAACCACCACCACTCACCTGCCTTGACTAGTTGTGTAATTAGAAGAGATTATAATAGTTGTTACCACCAGAGCTCCCTGGCATTAAAGGATCACTTAAAAACAGCGTCCTACGCTCTCACTCATATCTATATCTGTATCTGTATCTGTATCTGTATCTGTATCTGTATCTGTATCTGTATCTGTATCTGTATCTGTATCTATCTGTATCTGTATCTGTATATTTCAGAGAGGAAGGGAGAAAGATAGAAACATCAATAATGAGAGAGAATCATTGATTAGCTGCCTCCTGCAGGCCCCCCTACTGGGGATGGAGCCTGCAACCCAGGCATGTGCCCTTGACCGGAATTGAACCCAGGACCCTTCAGTCTACAGGCTGAGGTTCTATCTACTGAGCCAAAATGGCTAGGGCCTGCTCTCGCTCTTGAATTTACATGGACTTAAAGGATTGACAACTTTTCCAAAGCTGTTGTCTCTGGGGAGTAGAATTGGTGGTTTTATCAGTTTGAGGAGGAGGCAAGTAGCTCAAAATATTTCTCTCCCTCCCTCCATTGTTCTAAAAACAATGGTTAGCACCTCTTTTAAAATGTGAATGCCCCTGGAAAGTAAATGTTGAAGGTATACGGAATTTCTCCTTTGTTATGAATAACTCTCACTAGGTAATTTTCTAGCTGCCATCAACAACATTAAGGGTAGAGCCATGTTCTTGGATGGGGGTGGGAGGCAGGAAGAACATGGGTTGGTTTTGTACAGTAGGGAACTCACTATGGGGTGTGTGTGTGTGTGGAGGGGAGGGGGCAGGGAAGCAGTATGAACCCAGGAAATCAAGTTCTTTGGGTGGAGGAGAATAATATTTAAGAGAAGGCAGCAGGGGGTTGCATACAGGTCACAAGGGAGACGGGATGGCACCCATGGAAGTCTTGTTGACTTAGGAGCTGGGCCAGTGGTTGGAAGCAACTCCCTGAATGTCATTGCAAAGCACCTGCTGGGCTGCTTTGGGCATTCATGGTGTCAGTGTTTTGCTTGCAGAATAACCTCAAGGAACTTCAATGGACACCCACAGCCCTCCCCAACTGAGTAGAGCTCAACTTCGTCACCCACACTGCCCTGTAGGCGCTCTCTGTTCCAGTAAGAATGTCCCACCCCGCCCTGGGTGCAGGCGTCTTTCCTGGCATGGAGTGCCTCCCCCTTCCTGTTTGCCCAGTGACACCTGCCCATGTCCCGGTCCAGCAAAAGCTCTGTCTCCCATGAGACCCTTCCTGACACGGGGTCCACAGTGAGCTTCCCCTCCCACAGTTTGTTTACCACTGGAACTTCTTTTCTTTTTTTACATCACCTTCCTTGTTTTGTTTACCTTTTATTTAAGAAAACAGTGATTTTTATATTAAAAATTAGCATATTATCTGCTAATTAGAAAATTTGGAAAACATAAAAAACCATAAAGGAAATCATACAGGAACTGTTAAATTCTGCTATTCGTCCTTTTAGCCATTTTCTCTTGATACATTTCTTTTTAATTTAGTTAGCATTACGGACATAAGCAAATTGCTCTGATTTTTGTAAAAGTAATGTCCACTTTTAATGATTATGAAATATGCTCATTAAAAAAATACTGAAAAGTAGGAAAACTTTAGATTTCCTAGACTCCCGATATATAGAAATAATCACTATAGATATTAATATATTTCTTCATAGGTTTTCCCCTCTATATTTTTACATGGTCAAGAGCATACTGCCAAGGTCGTACTGCATGTATTTTAAAGTCCAGTGAGCCCAGGAGGTCCTGCTGCTATGAAGAGCGGCCTGGTGACAGGTGACCTCTTCCCCTGGGTAGTTCATTAGGTTTCTCCTACTTACAAGACTCCTCAGAATCATTTAAGTTTAAAGATCCCAAATATCGTTATAAAAATTGCTCAGCCATAAAAGTATCCATTCTGTTGTTCCATGCAGTTCAGCTTTTATCCAGGGGGAAAAAGACTTTTTGTTAAGTATTTCTTCTGGCACAGTGTCCCACTCCAGTGAAAACCTGGCCATTGTTAGCATGTCAAGAGATTCCATCTGATTGGTTGGGTGGAGATTATGGCTCAGGAAACATGATACGGGGAAAGGAAGAGAGGAGTAGGTGGCTAGTTAACTGAAACAACTCAAGGTCAAGCTTTCTCCCAAGACTGCAGGATCCATCTGGAAATACATAATTCAACCAGATTCCTGAAGTCAGAGTGCAAAGAGAATAAGGGGAGATCTTCTTTCCTTCAAACTACGTATTTTCTATCCTTGCTGGTTTGGCTAAAGTCTGTCTTCAAATAATTTTTTCCAAAACTCATATAAGAGAAGTATTGCTTATGAATAATTTAACGTCCCTTCCTTCCATCCTTCCTTCTTTCCTTCCTTCCTTCCTTCCTTCCTTCCTTCCTTCCTTCCTTCCTTCCTTCCTTCCTTCCTTCCTTCCTTCCTTCCTTCAATTCTCTCAAAATATTTGTTGAGGTCACCATATGAAAGCACTCTGTTGGGCATTGTGGTTATATAGCACTTGCATTCTGGTGGAAAAAATAGGCCAGCAACCTGTAATAAAAATGCTGTGATAGAAAGAAAGAGTCCTAAAAAAAGGCAGGAGGGGGCACATACTAAACCTGAGAAGCTCAGGGGAGGCCTGCATGGCAGGTCTTACAAACTCAGAGACTGAAAAGCAACCACATAGGATGGTCTGAACATAAACATTTCTCACTAAAAACAGGTCACGGCAGTAGTTGCATCCCCTAGGCCTGCAGCTTCCCGGGCAAAGGTCAATCTCCACCACACGTGAGCTTTTTTATTGCGCTTTTGCATCTAAGATAACATACCTGTCCGAGTAATCTTCTTTCCTAGACCCCTCAGGGCACAACCACTGCACCAGAGCACAGAGCCCCTCACTGTTGTGTTTCCCACATACCATCTCTCGGTGCTGTCCATGTTTATTATTAATTATCCTGTAGCCACCAATGTAAAAACATTATGTGTCGCTCCATTTTGCTTTTTATCCAATCCCAGAGATTTCCCCCAGTTTGCTTTCTCCCGCCCCCATAAATCTACCACCAATGGATTTTATGGAACCCTCCTTACATTTCCTCCTTTGAGTCTCATATAATAATTAGCTGCTAAACCACCATTCTCCAGAGCAATTGCACAATCCGTTGAGATTTTGCTTCCCAGCAATTGTTGTTTGGCTCAAATAAACTACTAAAAATTCTCTACAAAGGAAGAAAGGAAGGAAGAAGGAAAGAAAGATTTTTACTATAACCAGCCAAACAATAAAAATTCTCCCTAGAGAAATATTTTTCCTCTTTGTTTCCTATATAAATTTGATTGTAACATTGCATTATTATAATTCCCATAACAATGCCTCACTACCCAAGTTCCCAAAAATATTCACAGAATTAATTTGCCTAACTATGCACCTCTACCATTTAGAAGAATCTTGTTCCAAATGCACGCGGACTATCTGTGCTCCAGCGTGAAAGAATTTATGACATGTCCATTTAATCCACTGTGACTCAGCCGAACATCGTGTGGGATTGTGTTCTGTTTAGGCAGCTCATTTAAACTTTTTTCAACTTTTGGGGAACTAGCTTAACTTTTGTCCCTATTCAGGCGTCGCTATATGTGAGGTTCTATTTCAATGTTGGTTGTTCCTAAGCTGTCAGAAAAATAGACATTTTGTGGTCCAAAAATAAACATAAGAAGTTCTTGTCCTCAGAAATGGTAGAACAGATTTTACACAACTGTTCCACCACATTTACTGCATGACACTGGGTTTGGAAAGTGTCAACACCCGGAGTAATACCATGGAAACTTTAGGCATGAAAACAAGGGCTAGAATGGAAAGTACTTCCTTTCCTTCCTTGTGTGAAGAGAGATAACATTAGCTCTGTTAGCTGGCAAAGACAGGAGCAAAAAAAGTACACAGTGTTATTGGATTCCATATAGGATCAAACAACCCCCCCCCCCCCCCCCGCTCCCCCAGGAATGCAGAGACAATTAGTTTACAAAGTTTTCCTTGGCCATGCCCCAAGCTTGTAAAAAAGGGCTCTGTCCAACAGTAGGCAGGCTCTCTCTCTACTCTTACTCTTCATTCAAATCATCAGACCACTGTTTCCTGAAGAGTAGGCCAGGAATTACTAGCTTTTAAGGATAGGTATTGGTAGAACAAAAAGTTTCCGGGTTAAAAAAAAAAAATTCAAGAAACACTCATTTAGCTCTGACCGGTGTGGCTCAGTTGGTTAGGCATTGTCCCATGCACTGAAAGGTTGCCAGTTCGATTCCTGGCCAGGGCACATGCCCGGGTTTTAGATTTGATCCCCCCGTAATCATTGATTGGCTGCCTCCTGCCAATCCTGCCTCCTGGGGATCGAGCCTGCAACCCGGGCATGTGCCCTTGACTGGAATCAAACCCGGGACCCTTCAGTCTGCAGGCCGATGCTCTATCCATTGAGCCAAATCAGCTGGGGCAAGTATGCATTCTTTTATGTTTTGTTTTGTTACTCCTCACCTGAGGATATTTTTCCATTGAATTTTAGAGAGAGTGGAAGGGAGGGGGAGAGACAGACAGAGAAACATCAATGTGAGAGAGACACATTGATTGGTTGCCTCCCACAGGCACCCCAACCAGGGCAGGGGATTGAACTTGCAACTGAGGTAAGTGCCCCTGACCAGGAATCAAACCCAGGACCCTTCAGTCCACAGGCCGATGCCCTATCCACTAAGCCAGATCAGCTAAGGCAAGCGTCTGCATCCTGGATCCTTGCAGGCACCCTGGTTTCTGTCCTTTCTGAGGTCACTGTTTTTCCTTGGATTCTGTGACCCACCCCATGTTTTCAAATTTTTATTTTCTTAGCTTAGCCAGAGTTGGTTTCTGTTGCTTGCGAACAAAGAACTGGAACAGGTACAAGTGTTATATAAACAAAGACTATTATTATTGCCCATTGGTGTGAAGCACGTCCTGTTTCCTATTTGTCTTCCACGTGACAGAAAAGCTGTGTGCTGAGACCTTCTCCCAGAGCCAAAGGTGGTGTCCCGGGTGCAAAATTCCAGGAGGTCCTCACTCCCAGCTTCATGCACGTGCAGCATGGGCGCCTGGGGAAGCTTTCCTTAAGGCCTGAGGGGAGCATTCACTTCTGCATTAAGCGAACCAACCCTCTAACATATGCATCATAGACCAATAACAGAAAGTTCTGGTACCTTCCAAGAGGTGACCTCATCTACAGTTTGTTCAGATATTGTTCCTTGGAGAGGGAGCGGCAGACACTATTCCCAATAGATTTCTGCATAAAAGTCTTAGGAATTCCTTTTTAAAGTTTAATGATATCCATTGAGAATATCTCCAAGGGGTTACACACACACACACATATATGTGTGTATATATATATATATATATATATATATATATATATACACACACACACACACACACACACACACACACACACACCAACACACATAAATGTTAAGTTTATGGCTCTTCCAAAAAATATATACAGTATGTATACATATATATTTAAATTACTTATATATACACTGTAAAAACAAATCATTTACATATATAAATATATTTATTTATATTTTATGTATATAATATATTTACTTAAGTGAAGAAATATTATATAAAATATATGTGTACATTCAGGAAGAGCCATAAACTTTTTAACATCCACAAGGCATTTTTAACAACTGTTTTCCCTGGAGTTCTGATAGAAACCAATATGTAAGAAGAGCGCCCTCTGCTGCCCCTTGCACAAAATAGATTTTCTGTCTGGCAATACTGAGAAAAACCCGTTAAAAGGCTCTTAGGCTATCTAGTTGCTGTCTATAATAAAAAATAAAATCATATTAAAAAAATAAAATTATATTTGAATGAATAGCACTTTCACCTCTTCAATATCCTCTTGATTTTGTAGAAAGCCGTGTTGCCACATCTTTCTATTTGATTTTATTCTTTCAGTAGTAACTGTAATCCAAACTCTTAACTAAATGAAGTAACCTCTCTCTAGATGCCCAAGTCCAGAGGTCAGAGGTCAGAGGTCAGGGCTAGCTCATCAGAGTGGGCAGGAGGAAATGGCTTTATTCACTTCAGAGCCCCCAGGAAAAGGAAACGTGCTTTGACAACCAGCTCTGCTGGGCGTTGCCGGGGACAGAAGCAGGAAGCGGGTTGGAATGGGCAGAGCAGTCCATCTTCTGTAACAATTCCATGATGCAATGATTCAGGAAAATCAAGGACGCATTTGCTTGGCGTCTGTGCTAAGCTTTATATTGGAACAGATTGGTCCCAGATCCTGACTGTCCCACCCACACCTGACCCATCTGGACAAACTAATATGGACTTGAGGGGCCTCACAACTGCCCCAGGTGTTAGCCTGGAAACTTCCATCCCGTCCAGCATTCCCACCTGCTTTTGTCTCTGTAGTTTGCCGATTCCCTGGCTCTGTTTTGTGGCTCCCAGAATCAGCTCTGAACTCTCACCTTTCTCAGCTCACTCTTCAACTCAGGACTTTGTAGGCACTTCTTGATTTTGAAATGTTTGCATCTTCAGGAAGGAGACACTCTCTCAGCCAGCTTCATCCTAGCCTCTTAGCTAAGAAAAGGGATTGGTTGTCACCACATCTCCGAGGATAGTATCTTCTCTAAGCCCCAGTTTCTTTATCATCTGTAAAATGGGAACAATAAGGAACTCACTTCATCACATTTCTGTGATAATTATAGCCGACAAAGCACTTAGAATACATGTTGTTATAATATGTAATAAAATAACTATAAGGTGTTATTGACATTTTCTAAGTAGAGAAAAATATTAATAGACTAGAGGCCTGGTGCACGACATTCGTGCACTGGGTGCAGGGGAGGGTCCCTCAGCCCAGCCTGTGCCCTTTCAAAGTCCGGGAGCCCTGGGGGGATTTCCAACTGACAGCTTCAGAGGAGTGGGCCTAAGCTGTCAGTCAGACATCCTTAGTGCTGCCGCAGAGGTGGGCTGCTCCGCTCGCCAGCCATCAGCTTGGCTTGTGGCTGAGCGGTGCTCCCCCTGTGGGAGTGCACTGATCACCAGGGGGCAGCTCCTGCATTGAGCGCCTGCCCCCTGGTGGTCAGTGCACGTCACAGCGACCAGTTGTTCCACCGTTCAGTTGATTTGCATATTTCTCTTCTATTATATAGGATGAACATCTGATGGTTATGACCCAGCCAGAGGGAGGAAGGTTAGACATCAAGGGATAGCATTTTGTCCATAATAAACTATTTTTAAAAACACATAAAAATCGATCTGGAGATAAATATACTGCATGTTAACAATGGTTACCTTTGAGTGAGGAATCTACAAGTGACTTTTTCTCCCTTGCACACATGCACTTGTTCCTCTGGGTTAGGGAAAGGCAGGTGGGATGGCCAAGTCATGGGCTGCGTGATTTAAAACGTTTAATCTAACATTAATGCTCTCTACCACGGCTGCTTCACTCCCCACTCCCTCCCACGGCAGTGTTTCAGGGTGCCCGTTTACCCCACTTTCCCCAGGCGAGGTATTTCTCTACTTCTCAGTGCAATGCTCCAACTGCTGTGAATTTATACTAATACCCGTGAATCAATGGATCAATGGATCCCTTCCCCTGAATACAGTCAACTGATACTCAATTCATTCTTCCTCATTTTAATGCACCTTCCAGTAGAGCAGGAACTGGAAAGCTTTTAAAACAAACTAAATGTTTACACTTTCCTACAGATAAGGTTCTGGGTGCCAAATCGGTTCTGCCAATGAGATGCACTCATTGGAAATGTGAAGGTGGAAATGCGGTGAAGGCATCTTCCTGTAGCTGTGGGGGCTGTTTCTGATGCGCATGTGGTTATGGAATGTAGTGTTTTCTTCCTCCCAGAAGTGGCCCAGTGTCCAGTCTCCAGGTGTGTGGATGGTGAGACTGTCGGTGACTTCTGGATACCAGCTATTTAATCTTGTATCTTATCTGCATTGACCTCTCTCTCTCTCTCTCTCTCTCTCTCTCTCTCTCTCTCTCTCTCTCTCCCTCTCTCTCTCTCTCTCTCTTAAAAACACCATTACATTATGCACAGAATTCCATTAAATTCCTTGCCTTTTCCAGGACTGAGTTTCCTGGACTTTAAAATGAAGGGTTCTGGGTAGCTTTCAAAGGCCATTTTAGCTCAAAGACTCAAAGGTCCTAGGAAGCCATTAGAGCAGTGGTTCTCAACCTTTCTGATGCCGTGACCCTTTAATACAGTTCCTCTTCCTCATGTTGTGGTGACCCCCAACCATAAAATTATTTTCGTTGCTACTTCATAACTGTAATTTTGCTACTGTTAATGAATCGTAATGTAAATATCTGTGTTTTTCCGATGGTCGCCCAGAAGTTGAGAACCGCTGCTATAGAGCCTAAGACCATCGGAAAACACAGATATTTACATTACGATTCATTAACAGTAGCAAAATTACAGTTATGAAGTAGCAACGAAAATAATTTTATGGTTGGGGGTCACCACAGCATGAGGAACTGTATTAAAGGGTCGCGGCATTAGAAAGGTTGAGAACCACTGCACCAGAGGAACCTAAGCATGAAAGCGTTAACTGCTGAATGCTTCATTAAAAGCCTCGCAAATGACACATTTGCTTCCCTTCCTCCCTGCCTTGCTTGTCAGTTTTAGGTGCTAAGGTTTCTGTGCTCTGTTTGCTTTCTTTTGTTTCACCTTCCATTAATAGTAAATTGACATAAAATTGCAGCTCCAGTGCATTAGAGGTGTTGCTATGGAAACAGACTTGATTCATGGATGTAAACATTAAGCTGTTGATGCTATTCTCTGAGGTGCTGTCACAAAAGAGAAACACGAAGTAAATGTGAGAATGTAAATGTGAGAATGATGTTTTGTTTTCAGAGACAGGGACCACACTCTGAAGGCTTGATCTGAAGGTGTATGTCCCACACGATTGCAGAGATCTGAATATACCCTGGCTCTAAGGACGCTCCCTGACTCTGTGGCTGACATGATGTAGCAAGACTGAGATGTGGGTGTTCATTCTGTCCATGGATGCGCATGCTACAAAGGACTCCCCAAACTTCCAATCTGATTAACATAAAATAAACATACCTCCACTTCAGGCTCATTGGTTGTGGCTCAAAATTGTCCCCTTTTGCGGGGAGGGGTGTGTGTGGGAGCTACTGAAATTTAATTTCTTCCCTCAAATCATTTCATTTACTTTCAGGATGAAGATTTCCTATTCTTGGCTCTCCCTTCCTCCTTATTTCCTCCCTCCCTCCCTCCCTCCTTCTTTCCTTCCATTTTATTGAGGTACTAGAGGCCCAGTGCATGAAATTCCCTCAGCCCAGTCTGCACCCTCTCCAATCTGGGACTCCTCAGGGGATATCCAACTGCCTAAACCGGCAGCCGGACATCCCTCTCACAATCCAGGACTGCTGGCTCCCAACCGCTCACCTGCCTGCCTGCCTTATTGCCCCTAACCGCTTCTGCCTGCCAGCCTGATCACTTCCTAACCACTCCCCTGTCAGCCTGATCGATGCCTAACTGCTCCCCTGCCAGCCCGATTGCCCCCAACTGCCCTCCCCTGATGGCCTGATCGCCCCCAACTACCCTCCCCTGCTGGACTGGTTGCCCCCAACTGCCCTCCCCTGCTGGCCTGGTCACCCCTAACTTCCCTCCCCTGCTGGCCATCTTGTGGCAGCCATCTTGTGATCACATGGGGGTGGCCATCTTGTGTGAGGGTGTGATGGTCAATTTGCATATTACCTCTTTATTATATAGGATAATGTAAATACAATAAAATTCACTCACTTTAAGTGTATGTTTGATGAATTTTGATGAATATATGTAGTCATTTAAATTCCACCAAAATGAAATACAACACTCCGATCATCCAAAAAGTTCCCTCTGTCCCTTTTCAGTGGATTCTCTCCCCAGCCCCAGACAATCAATCATTCATCTGCTTTCTGTCACGCTAGCTTTACCTTCAGTAGAATTTCACATAAATGGAATAATACAGTATGTAGTCTTTTGTGTTTGACTCCTTTCACCTAAAATAATACTTTTGACATTTATCCATGTGATTGTATATATTTCTTTTTTAATTATATTATAATATTTCTTATATTCTTTCATTTTTTTTCTTGCTGTATAATCTTCCATTATGTGGATAGATCAGTTTGTTTATTCACTTCTGGCAGATAGAAATTTGGGTTGTTTCCTGTTTGTGGCTATCCTATATAATAAAGAGGTAATATGCAAATTGACTGTCACTCCAACACACAAGATGGTTGCCCCCATGTGGTCAAAGATGGCCGCCCCCATGTGGACACAAGATGGCTGCTACAAGATGGCTGGCAGGGGAGGGCAGTTGGGGGGGACCCAGGCCTGCAGGGGAGGGCAGTTGGGAGGGACCAGGCCTGCAAGGGAGGGCAGTTAGGGGCAATCGAGCCAGCAGGGGAGGGCAGTTAGGGGTGACTGGGCCAGTAGGGGAAGGCAGTTGGGGGCGACCAGGCTGGCAGGGGAGGGCAGTTAGGGACTATAGGGCCAGCAGGGGAGCAGTTAGGCGTTGATCAGGCTGGCAGGGGAGTGGTTTGGGGGTGATCAGGCTGGCAGGCAGAAGCGGTTAGGGGTGATCAGGCTGGCAGGCAGAAGTGGTTAGGGGCAATCAAGCAGGCAGGCAGGCGAGCGGTTGGGAGCCAGCAGTCCTGGATTGTGACAGGGATCCCAGATTGGAGAGGGTGCAGGCTGGGCTGAGGGACACACACCCCTCTCCTGTGCACAAATTTTGTGCACCAGGCCTCTAGTTATAAATAATGCTGCTATATACCAGTCTTTGTGTGGACTTACATGTTATTTTTCTTGAGTGACTACCTCAGAGAAGGATGGGTTGGTTGTATGGTAAGTGCACAAAGTTTCTTAACTTCATAAGAAACTGCAATACTGTTTTCTAAAGTGGCTCAACCATTTTGCATTTCCTCTAGGGATTTACGAGAATCTCACATCCTTGCCAACAATTTCTGTGCTTATCTCATCTTGGACAAGCACCGTTTGTGGACCACACTCTGAGCAGGACTGCTCCAAGCCTTTCCTAGGAATATGTCCAGGATCACACATGTAATCTGGAAAACAACGAGGCCTTCTGCTGTCACCAACCAGAACAACAGGATCTAATGCAAAATTCCCGGATCAAGAAAATGAAAATTACACACGTCTACTTGTACAGCTACTTTTAACACCAACACAGCAGTATACTTTTTGTGTTAGAAACACTTTAAGTTTTCTATCTTTCCTAAATAATGGGAAATAAACATTATACCTCCCTTTAAAAAATGAATCCTACTCTAGCTCTAACATGCCTCTTGGCTTTGAAAGTATGTCCATTAGCATCATTGCTGGCCTCTTGAGCATGGCCTGCGTGGGGCAGATGTAATGGGTGGCCAGCCAGCCAGAAGTCCTGATACAGGTGCTAGATGGGGGTGGGTGGAGTCACAGAGATGCACCCTGAGTGTGAATAGGAAAAAAAAATCAAGTTGAACCATGGTCAGCAGCCCTGGAGGAGAGAACACTTGGCCAGAGGGAGTAGCTGAAGCAACTTTTCCAGGTCACCAAAGTGTCTTACCATTTGGTGTGGAGAGAAGGAAACACCATTGACCTGACAGGTCAGGAGAGCCTGTTGCCTGCTTAATTTTCTGCCCCTTTAGCAGGCAAATCTGAGTCACTGCACAGTCCAGGGAAGCCGTTCGCACAATCCAGCGTGTGGTTTTCTGTCCGGCCTCCGCAGCCCCGGGGCAGGCTGATTCAGTCCCTATTTGTGATGGAAGAGTGTATTAGAGTGGAATACCCAGAAACGCATTAAAACAGGCTCATCCCTAATTACTTAGCGTGGGTTGGAGCCGAGTGGACTTGTTTTGCTAAGTAGCGACGAAATTCCATTAAAAGATGGATTCACTGAGGAGAGGTTGCTCTCCTCTCAACATGAAAGTAGCCAGAAAGGATGGGCCGTCCTGCTGAGCGGACGCGGTGGCGGCTGCTGAGGGGTTATTTTTGGCAACGTGTTCCGGAATGGAGTACAGTTACTGAAGACACGCGAAGAATTAGGCCTGAGCTAAAGCAGAGCACTCATTTTTTTTTTCTTTTCACACAAAAAAAATAAAGTTTAAGGAAAGTTTATGGTGAAGAGATTTTTTTTTTTGCGGGGGGGAGGAATGAGAGAGGGTTTTGGGAAACAATGCATATTCTTATTTTGACTTGGAAAGTCTTCCTTTTGTCCCTTTGCTATAACCAGCTGTAGGTTACAGTGGCTGCAAGGACTGAATGTATATCGTTTTACACTCCTAAACGTGTGGTCCTTTCTCCCTGAAGCAACTAGAAATGAATGCACGGTGTAAGTGTAATGAATATAGTGAGTATAAGTGTAACTTTATGAGAAAATGTCCCAATGTTTTCCAAAGTGGCTGAACCATCTTGCGTACCCACCAGTAGCATCCTGGTGAGAGTTCCTAGTGTTCCGCATCCTCATTAGCACGTAGTATGGCCAGTTTTGTTTGTTTTTTTAATTAGCCATTATATTGGAATGTGGTTTTAATGTCCATTTCCCTAATGGTTAATGATGGATGATTATTTGCCATCTGTGTATCTGTTTCGGGTGACACGTCTGTTCAAATATTTTGCCCACTGAAAAAATTGGTTGGTTTGTTTTCCTATAATTGAGAATTATTTATATATTACAGACACAAGTCATTTGTCAGTTGTGTTTTGAAAATATTTTCTCCCAATCTGTGGTTTGTCTTTCATCTTCTTAACATTGCCTTTTGAGGAGCAGAAGATTTTAATGTTGATGAAGTCCAATTTATTATTCTTTTCTTTTATGGGTCATCTTTATTTTTTATTTTTTTTTGTATTTAATAAATCTTTGCCTAATCCAAGATCAGTGACTTTTCCCCATGTTTTTCTTCTAGAAGGTTACAGTTTTAGGTTTTCCCATGTTTTTTGTTTTTTTTAATTAAAGATCTCAAAGACACAGGCCTAGAGAAATATGAAGCTATAAATCCCCATAGAAGATGAAATTAAAATATATACATTATATTTTATTTGATCCTACACAGAGATGAGATTGACCACCTTCCATTGTCTGCACAGCCCTAAGTTAAATACACAAGGCATTTACAACACCCGCCATAAGTGTGGACACTCACTGTTTAAGTCTGCCTTCCTCACAAGGCCCCTGGACTTCCCTTAGGCCAATGACTAGATTTGATTCATCTTCCTATCCTGAGCTTTCAGCCCTGTACCCTGCCTCGTTAACTGGGTAACCAACTCGATTTGTCTCCAGAATTGTCCCACTGAGCCGCCGCTGGCATCATGGAAAAGCTGTCCAACCTGGGACAGGGGTTTCATTCACTGGCCTCATTTTTTATATCCTGAAAATGAAAGGTTTGAAGAGATGGTCTCTTCCAGCTTAGAAACTCTAAGATTCCGGTTGGACAGCTGCTTGGGGTGTAGTGGGCAAAGGAGACACACGTGGAAGGACATTTGCCCCCTCTCCTCTTGCTTTATTTTCTATGCAGCTAAAGCTGATACCTGAAATGTCAATGACCTGTGTCTTCTGACCTTAAAAAAACACACACACACACACAAAAAAACCCCTCTCTCGCTCTTTCTATTTAATCTCCCTCCTTTTTAATGTCTTTTGTGTTCTCTGATTCACAGTCTACTCTGGGTTTTCAAAAACCTCTAAAAGGCTTGAGTCCACCTTTCTTGCAAATGGTTGGGGGAGGGCATGGGAAGAAAGAAGAGAAGAGAACAGTGCTTGTGTCCCGTCCACCACCACGCAGCAGCGTCTGTCCTCGATTTGGACAAAGCCGATGAAAGGGGAAAGGAGTTCTTATTGATCGGCAGAAAACAGAGACGGCAGAGCACAGAAGCCTTTCTTTGGCCAGCCTCCCCATTGTGTTCCCCCCTCTGCACTGTCCTCCCAGGGGCTGGACACCCGACACTCCCACCGAGGTTCTCACGACATTGACAGTTTAGCTGGAAACCCAAGTCCCCATCCTGAGGGATTTCTCACTGCCTTCCCACGGACGTCCATGCTGCAGCCCTGGAGGGCATGTCAGTAAGCAGAGGAAATAAGAGGCCACCAGAGCAGGTGCCAGGTGACACGCCTGCTCCGGGCAGCCCCCCAGTGGCCAGGCTTGGCCAGCCAGGCTGTGAAACCAGAGACCAGCCCAGTCCACACAGAGACTCTCAGCCACGGAAACTTCATTACTATGCAACTAGGGCGCCTCGCCCTGCCGGGGCTGCTGCAACCGTGTCTGCTCAGGGACACGGCTCTTCCTCACCTGGGCCTGGAAGATGGATGCCCTGGGCTTTTGGTTCTCTCCTTTCTCTTCCGTCTTCTTTCTCAACAATGTCTCTCTTGCTCTCCTCGTTCGCTTCCTCACTCCCCCTTTGCTGTCTTTCTTTTTCTCTATTTTTTTCCTCCCCCTTCCTCTTCCACCCTGCCCTTCTCTCACCCTTCCCCCTCCCGTTCCCCCATGTCTCCCACCTGCCTCCAGTCTTCCTCTTCCCTCCCCTCTCTAACTCTCCTCTCGTGGAGGACTTACCCAGGAGTGCTCATGGGCTTCCTGACCAGCTGCTGATGCACCAGGCGTCCAGGCAGACACACACCCATGTCAGTGAATCCTCAACATAAACTCTCAGCGATCATGGCCTAGAGCAGTGGTCGGAAAACTCATTAGTCAACAGAGCCAAATATCAACAGTACAACAATTGAAATTTCTTTGGAGAGCCGAAAACCGACTTCTGCGCATGGGCCACAAAGTTTCAATCGCACTGTATGTGCGCGCCCGCACGTGGTATTTTGTGGAAGAGCCACACTCAAGGGACCAAAGAGCCGCATGTGGCTCGCGAGCCGCAGTTTGCCGACCACTGGCCTAGAGGATGGGAGGAGGTTCAAGACATTTTCTTTACACTTCTTCCTTTTTTTAGACAGATTTTTTTTTTCTTTTCTGGACATCATACGTCAGTTGGATTATTGTCTCTGGATTCTCTCTCTGTCTGAAGCCCTCATGAGAAATTGGAGAGCTCCCTTGCAAATATCATAGTTAATCTGAAGTGAGGCATTGCAGGCCTGAATGTCACAGGGATTTAGAAGAAGGAAGTTGCCCAGTAGCCTCCGTTTCATCACATGCCCAGGTCCTCTCTAAGACTTTTCCGATGGCTCAGGTGGGGAGTCCCAGGAAACGTAAAGCCCCAAAGAAGTTCATCTACATGAACGTTTTCGCAAGCAAAGCCACGGTGGCCAGGCATGGGTCCCAGTGCCCTACTCTCTTTTTTTTTTTCTTCCATTTTTTAATTAAGGTTTTATATGTGTACATATCTTACCATTGCCGCCCCCCCCCCCAAACAATGCCCTACTCTTTCGACATAAGGACAATGAGGAAGACGTCTCTTCCCGCCATAGGGGGAGAAGGGATGGTCAGTCATCAATATGTACTGGGGCCCAGCGACGCTGCATGGCAGAAGGAACCATTTCCGCTGCCTCCCAGGCCTGGGCAGCAGGCATGACCCTGTGGGCAGCCACACAGAATGCTGCTTCTCCACGCGGTCACAGAGACAGGCCCTCACGTCACAGCCCTTGGGAGACCACCACGGCCACTAGAAAGTGCACAGTGTCCGTTCTCAACCTCGTTCCTGTACGCAGGCCAGTCCACCGGGGCAGTGAGTCTCACGTTTAGCTGTGACCTTGGGCTCCACCAGGCATCCAGGTGAGGGTCATCCGAAGTGGTCTCTGGTTTCTATGGATTCACATGAAAGACTCCTGCTGTTTCAATTTCATGAATATCATGAGAAACAGACAATCTTTACTTCCCGCTTGGGTTGGTTATTTCGCAGCAAATAGTGTCATCTCATTAAACTTAGCAGTTTCAAAAAAGAGATGGTGTATTCTTTTCACCGTGGATGGTTTTCACTGTTGACTCTGGGACCAGAAATGTTAACACTCTTCCCACTTGAAAACTGAGGAATTAGGGGAGGGGAATAGTCTTTATTGACAACACAAGTGGGTCTTACAAATTCCACTGGTTTCAACTGTAGAAGTAGAAAGCCGTGTATCTAAAATGTGTATTACTATTCAATTGTGAATGTATGAAGTCTTCTCCTTCTAAACTAAAAATCTACCAAATCTAAAGATCTAAAGTCTAAAAAAAATAATAAAATAAAAATCTAAACTAAAAAAATCTACTTAAAATCGTGAAAAAGTCCATTTTATCCTTAGTAAATTATGGTGTCCAAGTCCTATAAGCTGAATCTATGTAGCTTTATTGTTTCCCTGGGATGTGTTAAAAGGAAAGGTATTCTCTTTGGTGTCAGACAGGTGATGGTTAGGATCTCAGCCCCACATGGTACTTAATCCCTTGGCGCCTCACTCAGAGAGACTGTCAACCTACAAAACAAGGTTGTTGTGAGGATTAAACAAGACAATAGCAAATAGTGTCTTGCTCAACACAATGCCTGCTGCACGGTGAGTGAGCAATACTTTTGTCCATGACACTGGGAGAAAACCTGTGCTGCCGACCTTACCCCAGCAAACCACTAGATGGCACTAATTTGGAGATCCTTCATCTACCTTCTAAAAACATCCGGGAATCCCATCCCATCCCTCAATATTTACCTAAGTGTTGGTTATCTAATCTGTGGATTCTGCTCTTTCTGGCTTAAGCTCAGCTATTGAGGATAAATTATTTGGACGGACATTCCTCTATTAGCAAGGCACACACTCCACCTAGACCTGCAGGATACATGGTACGGAATCTAGTCCATGGCAAAAGAGGGGTAGGAAGAAGAGAAAAGAGAGACAAAGAGGATGAAAGAGAAGCAAAAAAGGAAAGTCAGTGGGAAAGAGAGCGACGAGTGGAGGATAATAAGAGAGACTGGGAGAAGAAGAGAGGAATGAAATTAATATTTGACTAAAAAGGGAGAGGACTTTATTTTTGTTTTACAGCCTGTGAAGCCAAAAGAGATACTTCCTTTCCTTGGTAAACCAAGAGGCTTTGAGGTCTGTGTCCCCAGCGCAGGCGGAAGGATGTACCTGGCTGCCCAGCCTATGAATGCCAGAGATACACAGAACCTGGACAAAGTCTGGCACCACACCCAGTTACCTTTCAACTATCAAAGATAGCGCCTCCTCCCTGAGTTGCAGAGGTGAGATAGAGAACAGAGCTTAGGGTTACGGGAAGGTGTGGGGAATGAGAGGTGGCCATCAGTGTTGTTTTTCACTCTGATAATTCTGAGGGAGAAGCTGCTCATGGCACATGACAACTTTTCAGGCTGAAGGTTAATTCTTCAAGACAACGAGCTGCCTGTCCCTAGGAGGCAGGCGGAGGCTATATGATTACCTGTTAGGATGCTGGGAGTGGGGGTGGGGGTCCTGCACTGAGCAAGAGGGTCTTTCAGTTGACCCTTTGAGTCCTCTCTGATGTTGCCTTGTTCCTCACAAACATGGAAGACAGAACTAGCCATGGCAGGCAAGAGTACCCAGCAAAGCCCAAGGCATGCAAAGTTGCTTTACAGCCACCATATGCTAAGTAGCCCTGTTCCGCATGAAAATACATGCTCAGCAGGCAGGCAGATAACACCTTATCTGGTTGATTGGAGCTAATAAAGAGAGCCTACTCCCATTCCTACTCTAATAATTTTCCAAGAAACAGTCTTTGAAACAAATGTTAGGTCCATGTTTTCACTAGTTCCAACAATAAAATTAATCTTATTTCAGCAGATTTTGAACAATGTCTTGGGAGTTGACTTGGAAACTGAGTTCACATTTTTCATCTCTGAAGAAAACTCTGGAAAATACTTGCTGGTGGCCAACCTCCAAATGGTGATCTGTCATTCAAACTTATTAGTAAAGATATTCCCCGTGCTGTCTAGACAAGTAGGACCTAATTTATTTTTAGTGTGCAGAATTCTTCCCGTCTCAAAGTGTTTTCACGACTCCCACGTGTGGTTTCTGGTATCCCAGTAACTCTTGTTTCCTTTTACAGAGCTATTTCTTCCCCCACTTTGGCCTGTGTACTTGAATGGGGCAAGGGCAGGACACAAGAAACTGGGCAAAGCTAATCCCAAGTCTCATTCCTCTGGCCCCAAGAACTGACCCCGAGATGGCCAAATCACCTGTTTGTAACAGGAGACAGAATGAGACCTTTGCTGGGAATTCTGGGTAAGATCCTGGCGGCCTTTGGTTGGCCTGGATGTTGAGAGATAAGAACTTGGAGTCCCGAATTCCCTCCCTTAGGCTTAGAAAGGAGCCACTCCGTAGAAGCTGAGCCAAGGCACTAAGAAAGACTGGTCCTTGGTGAACCATTGAAGCCATATCATTGCCTAGACTCTTCATTTAAGTGAGATAATAACTTTTTTCATGTGTTAATCCAGCTGGAGTTGGAGTCACATGCCAAGAAATGGATGCTTCCCATACAGGGCTGGTGTGTCGATCACTGAGACAATCTAGGAGGAAGCTGAGCACAGTGCCTGGCCTGGGGACCCTCATGCATTTTATCATCTCTATTGGCAGTGGCAGCCCCGGGAGTCACTCACTAGGTATCCAGGATGCTCAAAGAAAACCTCCTGCAGGGTCTGAAGGTTTGGGAGGGACGGAGGAAATGAAGAAGAGGAGAGGAGGGAATGAGAATCCCAGGTAGCGAGAGGAAGAATGTACAATGCATATTGGGGGCACACTGAGAAGACCAGTCGACAGAACGAGGACTTGTGGCGAGGAAAACAGGAGATGATCCGGCTGGACCGAGGCCTAGCTGAGTGCTGATCTTGGGTGCTGGCTAGAGAGCTTGGACTTTGACCTTTAAGATATAGGGAGATATGATGGCCCAGCTTGATCTGACAAGTCAGCATTCACCTGACAAATCCCTGCCTGCAGGCAATGCTGAGGCACCCAGGCCATTCCCCAGGCTCCTGCAAGATGCAGGCCGGAGACAGCCCAGACCTGCCACAGAGCAGGCCCTCTGGCGGGAGGCTGGGCAAGGCAGACAGGGGGCGGAGCCATGCTCTCAGCACCGGGCACTCTGCTCTCCTGTGCAGGACCTCTTCAGTGCAGGGGACGGAATGCCAGCCTCCAGGCTCCAGATGCCTGTTAGCCTTTGTCCCTGAGCAAGACGGATGGAGATTCGCAGTGTTTGCTTTGTTTGGCTTCCTCCGTGTTTATCAGTTTTCTGGGTCTGCTCCCTCACCGCGCCCTCTGACTCACCCTGTGTGCGATAGGCGGGTGTTCCTTTCCAGGGCTTCAGAAGAAACTTCTTTTTCTTCTACACCCACCTCGTTTTCAAGAGTGCGATCAACTCTGATCACTTTACATCGACTTTCTGGGAGGCCAGAAAGCAGTTCCGGGAGAGTCTTGCTCAGTAAAGCAGAGAGGAATGGAGCAAGCAGTGGTTAATTTCACACACAGATTTTTATGAAAGCGTCAAAGGCAGAACAAAACTAAGGCTGGCTTTTCCTGGCTGTTAACGCGGTATTGCGAGAGAGAGGCCTGGAGTCGAGTCTTAGCTCTCGCTCTAGCCATCGGCGGTGGCCTTGCGCAGGCTCCTGAGTAGTCCTGTCCCTGAGTTTCCTCATCCATAAAATGGCATGGCTGCATCTGAGGCCCTCTGGATTGGCTGCCAGCTCCATAATCCTAAACATCTGTCCGAGAGCCAAGGCCTGGGTGCTGCTTCGGTGGTAAGAGAGGGTGAGGACTGGCTCCGTGTGGAGCTGAGCGCTGGGGGAGCCATACTCACCCTGGTCCATGGCTGTCTCCTTAGCAGCCCGAAGGGGACAAACTTTATTTAGTTTTTGAAATATGTTTTTATCTATTTCAGAGAGAGAAAGGGAGAGGGGGAGGGATAGGAACATGGATGAGAGAGGAACATGGATGAGAGAGGAACATTGATTGGCTGCCTCCTTCATGCCCCCTACTGGAGATTGAGCCCAAAACTCGGGCATGTGCCCTGACCAGGAATCCAACCAGCAACCTCTTGGTGCATGGGACGATGCCCAACCAACTGAACCACACTGGCCAGGCAGGACAAACTTTATTTTCAAGAAGCTCTACATTTTATTCACCTTATTGGACCTAGAGATAAGTGGAAGCCCCCTTGACAGGTTTTTTTTTTCATAAGTAAATCAATGTATAATTTAAGGAGCCCTGTTTGTATGCCAGAGGGGGGCATGAGGCACCGTGGTCCGAGCAGCTCGCATGCGCACTCTGCTCCCTACGGCTGGGTGACCTTGCAAAGACACTTGACTTATCTGATCCTTTTAAACATGTTTAACCAGAGATAATAACACAAACCTGGTGGATCTATTTTGAGGGTTCCATAATGTACATAATGTGCTGAGCACTTACCTGGCAGTTAGCAAGGGATCAATGCATGGTAGCTATGGGAAAAAGTAGCCAAAACTACTAGTCTCACAGGCTTATTTTCTGGAGGCTTAGCTCCTCAATCATGGAACTGGATCTAAATATTTCTAGCTTTCATACCGCCACCCAGCTACCTAATCAAGAACTTAGCTGACCTGTGCACCCGCAGGGCCATGGACCCTCGGTGTGTATCGGGGCCTCTATTGTCTTTACTCCCTGAATTGCACGATCAAAGGCCTGCTCACGTACGCCTTCCTCACATAGTCTCTCTGAACACTTTGTATCCCAGTCCGTTTCAACCACAGACAGCTTTCTCTCCCACTTACTGACAGTCTCTCCCTTCCTCTCCCCTCCTCCCCCAAAGAAATATAATGTAGAAAGCGTTTCGGTGGAGATGCGGGCTGTGCCTTAGCAGGTAGCAGACCACACGGTGCTAGGGCTGGGTGACTGCCTGGAGGTCGCCCAGCATGTTCTCTGGCTGAGTCCTTTGCTCCCCGACCCCAGCCTGGCAGCAGGCGAATCTGTGCCTCAGTAAAATGACAGCTTTCTGTGTGTTACATGCCATAGGGATAATTGAAGGAAAGCTGGAACTGCTCATGTTTAACCCATGATTGCCAAATCCATAAATGCAAGGCACTCACATTGCTGGAGGGGTCCGGGAGAGACAGAAGAAAATCAGATAACGGTCCTCTTTCAAAACACAGGAAAAGATGGGTGGTTTGAAATGCCAGGCAGTCCCCAATGCAATCTTGCTCCATTACTCATTAAATTTAGGAAACAACCCAGAACTAGGCCTGCTAGTCGACTATTGCCCAAATGGCCAAAATATGCACTAACTCTGCGGCCCTCTGAGCTGTGGTATCTAGAACTGCAAACCCACCTGCCAGAAATGAAGCAGAAAGTTACTCCAAGTTACTCCTACCCTCTCCTCTCCAGCTCCGAAAATCAGTCTTTGCCAACAAGAACGTGGGCAGCCGTCTCTCCATCGCACAGCAATTACTTTATGAGATGAACAGCAAGAGCGAGGAAAAGCCAGGTAGCCAGAGACCCAGCGGAGCCGCGCAAGGGACGTATATACCAGGTGTGAGACATTGGGCAGAGCCATGACCATCAACAAGCAGCCGGCCACTGGGAAACACGTGACCTGGATAGCTCTCTCAGAGTTCAGAGAAATGAGGATGAAAAGTGGGGCCTGTGTAAACACATCGCTGCATCAGAAAAGACAAATTTTTTTTTAAGATTAAAATTCTCTTTTTAAGACAGTAATGAGCAGAATTGAAATGATGGGAAAAACCAAATCCCATCAATTACTGGTTTGACATAGAAAGGGGAAGCTTCGGATGCCCTCTGAGAATGAAGAGAAGGGAGAAAAATGAAATGAGAGCACGAGGTAAAGATGACAAATGTGGCGATTAGCGTGAAGAAATCTAATTCGGGAATTACAACGATTTCCAAGTGAGAAAGAAGGATTGATGAAAGTAGAAACAATAATTCAACATAATTCAAAACAATCTTCTCACATATGTAGATAAGAAGCGCTTGTTTTGAAAAGGAATTGAAACATCATGGCAAAGGGTTTTGAATGATAAGAATTGTGATGGTGAAGTTTATGAGTCAGCACGTTGGGGTGGCGAGGACGACATCATGTGTTAGACCAGACCTGGGTTCAGCAACCTCGGAACTTGGGTTCTGGCTAGGGAAGAATTCAGAGCCAAGACCCGAACTGGAAGAGAACATCTGGAAAATCACAGAAGTGGAAGAAGTAATTTGTAGAAGAACTGGGTTTAGGAAACAAGTTGTGGAGGTACAGGAAGGGCCCTTGGAGCTTGGGAGTGGGGAAGGTAATGGTAATGGGCCAGGGGCCAGTGGGAGGGGGAGGGGAGGAAAGGCGCAGGGGTGCTCCTGGGAGGGGGGAGGGAAGGAAAGGCGCAGGGGTGCTCCTGGGAGGGGGGAGGGGAGGAAAGGCGCAGGGGTGCTCCTGGGAGGGGGGAGGGGAGGAAAGGCGCAGGGGTGCTCCTGGGAGGGGGGAGGGGAGGAAAGGCGCAGGGGTGCTCCTGGGAGGGGGGAGGGGAGGAAAGGCGCAGGGGTGCTCCTGGGAGGGGGGTCACACTGGGTCCTCCCTCCTGAGGGTTTTAAGGGTGGAGAGTTTAGGGGAGGTCCCAGGGGAAGATCTCAACAGCATATGCAGCAGCTTTCCAGGTGTGTCCTCTCAGGGTCTAGCTCTCCACTGATTGGCCAGCACCAGGGCAGGGCCATTATTCAATGCAGCTGGTCCTGAGGGCAGCCGTGGCTGGTTTTGCTGCTTTTCTGGGCCTGGAGCTGAAATACAACTGAGGCCTAGATGTCATCTCTAGGGAGGAAAGGTCAGGGAGTCCAAACCACTGGATCAATGATACACTAGGGGAGGAAAGGTCACCTGGGGGCAAGGTTTATAGAAAACTGTTTACTAAAATGTTTTTAAAAAAATCAATGTTACTTTTTTGTGCTTTCAAAAGTGATCACGCTCACTATAAAACATTTACATTGACATATAATGTAAAAAGTAACTGTCTCATATTCGCATATCCCAGACATAGATATTGTTAATTGATCAGTGTAATTTTCTCCAAATAGTTTTCTTTGCATGTGTTAAAATTATTATTAACATAACTAGAGGCCCAGTGCACGAAATTCGTGCATGGGGGCGGGGGGGGGGGTATCCCTCAGTCCAGCCTGCACCCTCTCCAATCTGGGACCCCTCAAGGGATGTCTGAATGCTGGTGGGATTGGGCCTAAATGGGCAGTCGGACATCCCTCTTACAATCCAGGACTGCTGGCTCCCAACTGCTTGCCTGCCTGCCTGCCTGATTGCCTCTAACCACTCTGCCTGCCAGCCTGATCACCCCCTAACAACTCCCCTGCTAGTCTGATTGATGCCTAACTGCTCCCCTGCCAACCTCATTGTCCCTAACTGCCCTCTCCTGCAGGCCTGGTCACCCCTAACTGCCCTCCCCTGTCAGCCTGGTCACCCCTACCTGTCCTCCCCTGCAGGCCTGGTTGCCCCCAATTGCCCTCTCCTGCTGGCCCAGTAACCCCTAACTGCTCTCCCTTACCAGCCTGGTCACCCCCAACTGCCCGCCCCTGCAGGCCTGGTACCCCCAAACTGCCCTCCTCTGCTGGCCTGGTCACCCCTAACTGCCCTCTCCTGCAGGCCTGATCGCCCCCAACTACCTTCCCTTGCAGGCCTGGTCCCTCCCAACTACCCTCCCCTGTGGGCCTGATGGCCCACAACTGCCCATCCCTGATGACCATCTTGTGGCGGCCATCTTGTATCCACACGGGAGCAGCCATCTTGTGTGTTGGAGTGACGGTCAATTTGCATATTACTCTTTTATTAGATATGATGATTCTTTTGTTTTCTTTTCACAACAATGGGGATATAGAAACATATTTAATTTACCCTAATGATGATGATTTGAAATAACATTAGTTGTCTCTTAAATATTATCCAAAATGTACATAAATCCATCACAGGATACAGCTATATATTTTCTCTATACTCTTTAGTGCTCTACACTCTGAGCCTAATGAGAGCCAGCAGAGCATATTCGATTGTACACTTTTGGCCAATGAGGGTTTGCGCTGCATGCTTCCAGCCAATGAGAGCTCCAGAGAGCTATCATAATTGTTACACAATTATTTATGCTCCTGTGACTTCTCTTCCTGCTGTTGATTTTGAATTCTGGAAGAAAGTGTAACCTATTATTGACTAGGAAAGGTGCTGAACTTGCAGTAAGAGTCTCTACACTTGCTGGTGTGTAATGGTTCCGCACCAAAGAAACAAAGGAGAGAATCACGCTGGAAGTTAAAAATGAAAGCGCTTTAAACTTTCAAGGTACTTTAATGAAGAGTCCAGGAAACAGGGGATGAAGCTCAACAGGCAATTAGTGCTTGTGGAACCTTTCTGATATCACGAAGGTCATCGTCAATAATATTTTAGCCTGGAAGAAAAAACTGACAATTCATAAACTGTACCTGGAATCATGCAATTATTTCAAGGAATTTGAGGAGCAGGGGAGAGCATTTACCACGGTTGAAAGTCAGAGACGCGGCTCTTTAAGGGCAGGGCTGTACTAACCTGACTCAGCTAGAGCTTCCAGGCCAGGGGACTAATCTGTTTCCTGCACTGAACAATGTGCATAGAGTACAAAGTATTTTGCATCGTCTTTTTAATTTTTAACTTTATATCACATAAGTATATTCTGGACATCTCTCCATGTCAACATATATACAATCTACCTCATGCTTTCTAAAGACTCCATAATATCCCTTTGTACTCATATACTGTAATTTATCTAATCAATCCCCTATTAATGGACATCTGGCTTGCCCCAGCTTTTTATATTACAAACAATACTGCAATTGCCATAAAGCCCTTAGACGATGTTACATTAGTTTACACTTCTATCCAACTTTTGATAATGTTTATTCCTCTGTGTCCTCCCCAACATTGGGTATTATCTAGTGTTTTAAATGCTTTTAAATTTAGAAGTGAAAATAATATTATTGCTTAATTTTCAATTCTTTAATGTTAATGAATTTAAATAGCTTTTTCTGTTTGAAGGACATTTGCACTTCGAATTCTATGAGCTCCTGGCTCATGTCATTTGTCCATTTTTCTTTGGGGTGTATTTATTACACCGAAAACTTGGAAATACCTAAGTTGTTTCATATATTTCATATAATAAACTACTTTGTAGTCATTACAAATTATATTTCAAAGAGGTTTTTTTTTTTTTAAGAGAGAGAGAGAGAGAGAGAGAGAGAGAGAGAGAGAGAGAGAGGAAGAGAGAGAAACATCCATGAAGAGAGAGAATCATGGATCGGCTGCCTCCTGCACGCCCCCTACTGGGGACGTGCCCGCAACCAAGGTACATGCCCTTGACCGGGAATCGAACCCGGGACCCTTCAGTCCGCAGGCCGACGCTCTATCCACTGAGCCACACCGGCCAGGGCTTCAAAGAGTTTTTAATGATGGAAACATTCATTACATGGTACATGAAACTAAAACGGAATATAAAATTGCATATAATGTATCATTTTTTCACTATTTTAATAGCCAATAGGGTGACATCTGTTCAAAGTCAGCCTTGAATATAGAAATACAGAATTATAGATTTCCTGAGTTGGAAGACACTGGAAGTCTCTAAAGAAAACACCTAAATGATGCCTCTAGACCAGCGATTTTCAACCTTTTTCCTCTTATGGCACATGAACTAATTACTGGAATTCTGCAGCATACCAACAAATAGATTACATTTTTTGCTGATCTGACAAAAAAATATAGGTACAATTTTGATTCATTGACGCTGGACAGCTACTGTTGTGTTGACTGTTGTCATTTTTTTTATTTGACAATCTAAGGGGAAAGAGGTCAGTTAGGTACTGCATGTTCTAAACATCCTTGCGCCACACCGGTCGGAGGGTCGGCTGGTTGGAAATCACTGCTCTAGGCAATGAGCTCCTCACAAGCAAAGGCCACAGTGCTTCTGCAGTGACTGCCACACCACAGATGCTCCGGGACCAATGACCAAGTCAATGAGGGAAGGAGCCACACGCGTTGCTGCAGGCCTGTCACCTGCTCTGTCCTGATTGTCTCCGAGGATGGGACCTCCTGACTGTGCACGGCTGCTGCTGACTTTTGTGGACCCCTCTCATTTTTCACAGGAAAATGTTACTTTGGGTAATTTTACTCTCCTTTTATTTTCTGATACTTATAGAAAAAGTATGGATCTCTCTATGTATTATACATGTATTGGAGATGCAATATACACTGAGTGGCCAGATTATTATGATCTCTGTATGCATAATAATCTGGCCACTCAATATATATATACATACTAGAGGCCTGGTGCACGAAATTCATGCATGGGGGGTGGGGGTGGGTGGGTGCCCCTCAGCCCAGCCTGCACCCTCTCCAATCTGGGATCCTACCGGGATCAGGCCTAAACGGGCAGTCAGACATCCCTCTTACAATCCAGGACTGCCGGCTCCCAACTGCTTGCCTGCATGGCTTCCTGATTGCCTCTAACCACTCTGCCTGCCAGCCTGATCACCCCCTAACAACTCCCCTGCTAGTCTGATTGATGCCTAACTGCTCCCCTGCCAACCTCATTGTCCCTAACTGCCCTCTCCTGCAGGCCTGGTCACCCCTAACTGCCCTCCCCTGTAGGCCTGGTCCCTCCCAACTGCTCTCCCCTGCTGGCCATCTTGTGGCGGCCATCTTGTGTGTTGGAGTGATGGTCAATTTGCATATTACTCTTTTATTAGGAAGGATTAGAAGCCTGGTGCATGAATTCATGCATGGGTGGGGTCCAGCCAGCCTGGCCAGGGGAAGTGGACATGGGCGGTTGGCCGGCCTGCCTGCTGGTTGAACTCCTGGTGGAGGGGACAATTTGCATATTAGCCTTTTATTAATAGGATATACACTGAGTGGCCAGATTATTATGCATTCAGAGATTATAATAATCTGGCCACTCAGTGTATATGAACATGTCCATTATGTATATTTCTGTTCTGATTTCTGCATTTTTTTTTCAGGTGACCTTATTTTCCTATTACAACTTCTTAGCCTAAAAAGTTTCTATTTTCATGCTTCCACAATAGCAGATGAGAATCACTAGCTGGGAGATGGTGATAGGGATACAGGAGGTATAGCAAAGCACTAAGGACAGAGAGAAGGGCCATAGAAGCCTACAGAGCACTGAGCATACCTTGACCTTGGCCTTCACCCAAGATCAGCTCTCTTTTATGGAATCATTTACATAGACCTTGAACCTCAGAGCCCTGCAGAGGGTGGGGCGGCAATTAATGCTCTTGTGACAGCTGATGTCTTTGACAGCCCAGAGTGACTGGCACACACGTGTGCTTGCTGGAGAGAATGGTCCTGCCACAGGCTCAAGTTTATCATGACAAAGTGCTACGGGACACATGATAGCCATGCTGTACTTTCAAATCAGCAGACCCAAATCCAGTGTGACCCAGGGAGGTGTTCATTTTGTTAAATTGCCATTGAATCCCTTTGGGGGCAGAATTTGCTGTATTCTCCATGTTAGTATGAGTATTATTATTATTGCTCCTATTAATGACAATGAGAAGAAAATGCAAAGTAGTTAACACACACCATTGCTTCTTCTCACAACACCATTGTGATGTGGATATTGTTGTTCTCATTTCACAGATGGAGATCACACAGGAAATACATAGAGCCAGGTAATAAATAGATCCACAGTCTGCACACTCCTCACTCTCTATGTGGATTCGTGCCAAGTAACACAAAAGCCCGCTCACTCCTGCCCAAGAGAAGGGGGACAGCTCACACTCTTCCCAACTCCAGAAAGGTAGACAGGGTTTTCAGATAATAGGAGCCTTAGCATGTTCTCATTTGAAGCGTGAGAGAGAGAGAGAGAGAGAGAGAGAGAGAGAGAGAGAGAGAGAGAGAGAGGAAAATGTGTAGCTCTAAGACTCCATAGGAGTAAGAGGAATAGAAACTTTATAGCTGTCTAAACACCAAAAAATGCAGGGTGCCCTAATATTCAACCCGCTCTGTAGGAATAAGATGCTCTTGTTACATTTTAGAAATGACACTATGGCTGCAAATTGTCAGCATGCCAACAACAGGCCCAATCTCATTAGATCATCAGAGAAATGCCCATCGGAATGTACATGCGCATACTTGTGTGCATATGGTATGTGTGACCAGTTGGTCCTCATTACTCACAGAACCCATATTGTGAATTATGTTCTAATGTATCTGTAACCCCAGACCCATACTCAAGGCACTTTGTGGTCACTCACGGACTGGCACGGAGCAGTGAAAAAGCTGTCACCCGACGTGTACTTTCCCAGCTGAGTTCAGACAAAGCGACGCTGACGTCTTGCTTCAGCCGAGTGTCCTTTTCATGTTCTATTTTAAATGTGCCTCATGTGTTACTCACATTTTTGTGCTTTTGCTGGTGATTTTACTGTTCAAAATGGCCCCCAAGTATCTGAAGTGTCCCTGAGCACAAGAAAGCTGTGAGGTGTCCTACAAAGAAAAGTGTCAGATAAATTCCATTGGGGCACGAGTTAGAGTGCTGATGGCCATGAGTTCAATGTTAATGGAGCAACAGTGTATGTTAAAAAGGTGACTTTAAACAGAAACACACATAAGACAAGGTTCTGTACTGATCAGGTCACAAAAGCGTTGTGATAACAGGCACACAAGACTTTTCCCGGGGAGCACTGGTTCAATATTTGCTACTTAAGTGTTTATGGTGACTTCTACCACATAACTACCGCGAATAACAAGAATCAGGTATATGTCTATATGTACAGAATGTATATACAATAGGTATGTGTGTTTGAGTTGTGCCTCCTAGTTCACTGAGATCCTGAAAACTTAATTCTATATTGTTTGGTGATAAATGATACTTGAGAGAAAACATTGCATAAAGCACGTTTTTCTAAATTAGGGGTTAAAAGTTCTATTACTGATCTTTTGCTTCACTAGCAATATTTTTGACCAACAATAACAAAATTGCACCAGCATGGGAATGTTGCTTAACTGCTGCTTGGCAGAGTGGGCGTATGTGGGCTATAATGGTTGGTGAATGTAATTGCAAAAACACTTACTTGGACTATGACTACATTCCAAGCAAACTTTTTACTCCAGAAATCTGCCCAAGAGTTTGTTATCTAGTTGATAAATGGGCTTCTGGACGTAATATTCTGTCCAAATCTCTTTGCATGTCAGCATAGCCTGTACCCTGGAACAGCAACCCAAACAGAGTCAGATCTTGCCAAACATGGACACCACCTTTCGTGAAAGCCAAACCCAAGTCCTCCCAGATCCACTCCCCTCCCTGCTACCAAGTGAGATGGAGTAAGACATCCATCAGCCCCATTTATCTCGCTGCACAGTTGCTTCGAGGAGCTTCCCGGCATCTTTCTGTTCTCCACATTGGACCAGAGCCTATTTTAACGCATCTTAAATTTGGGAAAGAAATCAACTAAAAATGTGGCAAAAAAAAAAAAATAAGAAAAAGCCACCATTTCTTATTTGATCGTTTCCATAATGAAATCATAAAGGCAGCCTGTGTGGTGGAACCGGGGTATTATTTCCATTGATGAAGTTAATTGCCTGTGTCAAGTAGGCAAGTCACTCCACTAGGCCTGAATTTTCTTATCTGCAAAGGTTGAAGTTGGACGAAATGTTCTTTAGAGTCCCTTTTAGGTAAAAAATTCCCAGGCTCAATGCTTTCGCTGGACTGCTCAAGATGATCTTGAGGTTTTTCAGATCATCTTGACATTAGAAAGATTTCTATTTTAAACCCTGAAAAATGCATGAGAATGTAACATTTCATATTCTCATGCATCCGGGCCTGGTTGGCTGAAAAACATAGGGGTCGGCAAAAGTAGGTTCACAGTGGGAGTACAGGAAACACAGAGTTCATTCTTATATTACTAGAAGCCCGGTGCACGAAATTCGTGCACGGCGGGGGGTTGTCCCTCAGCCCAGCCTGTACCCTCTCCAATCTGGGACTCCTGGTGGGATCGGACCTAAACGGGCAGTCGGACATCCCTCTCACAATCCAGGACTGCTGGCTCCCAACTGCTTGCCTGCCTGCCTTCCTGATTGCCCCTAACCACTTCTGCCTGCCAGCCTGATCACCCCCTAACCACTCCGCTGCCAGCCTGGTTGATGCTTAACTGCTCCCCTGCCAGCCTGTTTGCCCCCAACTTCCCTCCTCTGCCAGCCTGGTCACCCCTAACTGCCCTCTCCTGCAGGGTTGATCACCTCCAACTGCCCTCCCTTGCAAGCCTGGTCCCTCACAACTGCCCTCCCTTGCAGGCCGGGTGCCTCCCAACTGCCCTCTCCTGCTGGCCATCTTGCAGTGGCCATCTTGTGTCCACATGGGGGCAGGATCTTTGACCACATGGGGGCAGCTATATTGTGTGTTGCAGTGATGATCAATCTGTATATTACTCTTTTATTAGATAGGATAGAGGCCTGGTGCACGGGTGGGGGCCAGCTGGTTTGCCCTGAAGGGTGTCACAGATAAGGGTGGGGGTTCCCTTGGGGTGTGGGGCGGCCTGAGCGAGGGGCCTGTGGTGGTTTGCAGGCCGGCCACACCCCCTGGCAACCCAAGGGGAGGCCCTGGTATCTGGAATTTATTTTCCTTCTACAATTGAAACTTTGTAGCCTGGGGCGGAGCCAAGCCTGCTGCTCCCTCTGGGGTGGCAGCCATTTATGTGGCAGTTAATTCACCTTCTGCAATTGAAACTTTGTAGCCTTAAGCAGGTGAGCCCAGCCAGGGTGTGCGGAAAGCTTTGCTTCCCCTGTTGCCGCTGGCAACCCTGGCTTGCTCTCTCAAGCTCCATTCTGCCGCCATTTGTTTGAATTTGTTTACCTTCTATAATTGAAACTTTGTAGCTTGAGTGGAGGCTTAGGCCTGCAATGGCTATGGAAAGCTTGGCTTCCTCTGTTACCTAGGAAACCTTGCTCTCTGTGGCTGTAGCCATCTTGGATTGGGGTTAATTTGCATACTCGCCCTGATTGGCTGGTGGGCGTGGCTTGGCTGGTGGGCATGGCTTATGTAGCAGAGTGATGGTTAATTTGCATATTACCAGTTTATTAGAGAGGATTATTCATGTATGAATTATTGAATTGTTTATTATGAACAACTGTAAAACTACCTTTGCACACCCTGTATATTAGCTTTCCTCTACCCTCAGTGATTACAGATATTGTTTATTTGTTAATTCAATAGCCTTTCTTTTTTTCAATAATCAATTAGCAAATAAAATCAGAAGATGTTTAAATTACTTACTATATGGCAATGATTTATTTTGCTCTTGGTGTCTAAGTATTTATTTTATTGTTTTTATTATTTTCATAAGCTCCTCAACACCACTTATGAAACAAGATAAGGTAGAAACCAACTAATAGCTTAATTGTGACATTTCAATGAACCAATTTAGTTAATGTCATCTGTTTATATCTATTTTTAACCCTTTGCACTCGCTTGCTTTTTTCTAGATTCCTTTATTCTAATGCTAACCGTGTCGAGTTACACTTGACATCCGAGTGCAAAAGGTTAAATTTTTTTTTATTTTTAATTTTTTAAAATTTCTTTATTAAGGTGTTACATATGTGTCCTTATTCGCCCATTACCCCCCCCCCCCATCCGCCCCACTCATGCCCTTACCCCCTGTTGTCTGTGTCCATTGGTTAGGCTTATATGCATGCATACAAGTCCTTTGGTTAATCTCTCCCCCTTACCCCCATGTTTATATCTATTTATATTTTACCTTGACTGAAGTGTTTTGTTATTTTTTTAGGGGGTAAATCTTCCAAACATATCATCTATAGAGATCTGTATGGTTTCTTTTATTAGGTTTTATACTATCTTCTATGTAAGTCAATGTTTGGCAAAGCAAATCATATCCTTCTATAGCTTACCATTTCTATAGTCAAACCATTTTTGTTTACTTATAAATTTATCTTCAATTTGCGCCTTCATTTTTCTTATTTTGGGAACTTCTCTTTTTCATCTTCTCCACACCTACAAACACTAAAGTAGTTCTGAATTTAAGATTATTTTTGGCAAGTCATTTTATAGAGTATATTAGTAATAAAAAATAATTTCTTTCCCTAAGTCATCTTTCTGTAGATTCAGACTTTTCTTAATTTACAGTTTATTACACTTGGACATACCTATAAATACATGACTTTGATAAGTAATGTTTCCTGGAGCCTTAAAATGCAAAGATTAAGATTTTACACAGAAATGTGTTAATTATTTAGAGTGCCAGGTATGGGAGAACAAGACCACATATCATGTAACCTTACTTCACAGAATCAAATTAATAAAACACAAAATTTCTCTTAATATTCAGCATTATTATTTTTCTTGGATAAACTAAACAGTTTTTATAGAAATAATGCTTTTATGACATATTTTATCATTTAATTTTGCTAATTCGGAAAAAATCACTACTATAGTGTTCCCAAAACCTATAATTCTTTTTAGAATTTACTAGAACAGAAGGAAAATTCAAAGTTCTTCCAAGTTTTTATTCCCCATAGATAAACTATCTTAAATACATTTCTAGAATTAGTCTAAAGAAAATAAGATTTCGCTAAACAATTTAGCTGATTTTTTTTTTTATTTCAGACAGTCAATATTTTAAATAGAATCCGCTAGTGTGATCTTGTATTATCTTAAAACTCAATCATAATTAACTGCCTCTCTCAGCTTTATAGAAGAGGGAGCAAATTCTGATAATAAGACCTTTGCCATTCAATACTGTGTTCAAAGAAGGGTATTAAGAAAGATAAGGATGCCTATTACAAGCTGTTGGCCAACCATAATGTATCTGCCTTTGAGATAATTAAGGTGTGGTTGATGTTTAAATGATTTGTTCTCAGGAAGAATTTTTTAAATACATAGAGTAATCTTTGACCTTTACTGTACTGAGTCAACAGAGTGCAAGAGAACTTCCAGTAATTGTTTTTGCTCTTCCTCAAGAACATCTTTGAGCCCTACCTGCTTTGGCTCAGTGGATAGAGCATTGGCCTGCGGACTGAAGGGTCCTAGTTTCAATTCTGGTCAAGGGCACATGCTCAGGTTGTGGGCTCAATCCAAAGTAGGGGGCGTGCAGGAAGCAGCTGATCAATGATTCTCATCATAGATGTTTCTATCTCTCTCTCCCTCTTACTTCCTCTCTGAAATCAATCAAAACATATTTTTAAAAAAAGAACATAATTGGATTGGGGGAGGAACATTACTAGAACCTCCATATAGACATGTGGATGCTAAGTATTTACATTTTTATTACTTGTTATTTTATGATAAGACCAAAGAGATGTAATTGTGTTTTGCTTTGCATTCTATAATAATATGTGTGCCCAGAAATATTAAATTTTTATGAAGAAAATGGGGAAGAATATTAAATAATGAAAACTACTACTTATTACTATCAACCAGGCACCGTGCTTAGTATTTTAAGCAAACATGAGTTTATTTGATGATGATGATAATGATGATAATAGCTAATATTTGTTAAGCAGCCATTATGTGCCTTGTACATGCTAGGCATCTGAAATACAATAGTATACACATGAAGGACAGTCCCTGATCTTATAGAGATTAGGGTTAAGTGACAAGGTGTAGACAGATCAACAATTATGATACAGCGTGGGGATGCCCGTGACGGGAGAAATACAGGTGCCGCAGAAGTACATTGGAAAGATGTCTGACCCAGATGTTATTAAGGCAAAAGGAGAAGGCGTGTGTCACACAAGATCCCCTGGGTGCAGAAGAAGGAGCATGAAGAAACAGCTAGAGGGTAGAATGTGCATGACCCTTTCAAAGGTCTGCAAGCATTTCAATATGGCAGGAGAAGAGAGTTCAAACATTGGATGTAATGACACAAGCTTGGGAGGTAAGTTGGAGCTGCTCAGGAAAGCCACGTGGAGGAGCTGAAGCTCGGGAGCAGAGAGGATTATGTGCTGATCAGACATATACTGGTACGTTAGAAAGATTACACTGCTACCGTGTAGATAAAGGATGGGCTTGGGCAAGACCACTGACAAGAAAACAACTTAGTAACCCTGCGGTCATTTGGCAAAGGAGTGATGAGAGCCTGACTTTAGGGCAGTGACAGCGGAATGGATAAAATGTGATTTGATTTGAGAGAGATTTGGAATGTAGACTACTTGGGCCCCAAATGTGGGAGTTGAGGGAGAAAGGCATTGCCAAGTATCTGTCTTAAGTTTTTGGGAGATGTGGTTGGCATTTAATAAAATTGGGAACATTTAATTAAAATTAGGAGCTGGTTTTGGAGTGAGGGAAAATAAAGCATTTTGTTTTGATGAGCTGAGTTTTAGACCTTGCATGTGAGGAAATGAAATTTAAGGAGGTTACAAAACAGGATTTGAGCCAGCATGGTCTGGCTCCCAAGTCCCTGCTCTGAACCACTGCAAGTCCCTGCTCTGAACCACTGCACTGCACTCCTCAAGCCTTGCTGCACAGCTCTTCTCTGGAGACAGGATGTTGATAGGCTGCATCCTCTCGATGCTTCTTATTTGATCCTATGGGACAGTGATGCTGGTTTCTAATTCAACGGTGCCACTAACTGCTTGACGCTGGGCAAATCGTTAACCTTTCAGGACCAAGATCTCTAAAAGAAAGGAGTTGAACCAGGTGGATCTTTTTTAAAGGAGCTCTGGGAGTGGGTGTGGAAGGAGCTTAGGACAGCGGTCGGCAAACTCATTAGTCAACAGAGCCACGTATCAACAGTACAACGATTGAAATTTCTTTTGAGAGCCAAATTTTTTAAACTTAAACTTCTAACGCCACTTCTTCAAAATAGACTCGCCCAGGCCGTGGTACTTTGTGGAAGAGCCACACTCAAGGGGCCAAAGAGCCGCATGTGGCTTGCGAGCCGCAGTTTGCCGACCATGGGCTTAGGATAAGGAGAGTGTGAACGTGTGTCCTTACAAAAGGCTTATCACCTGGAAGTTTTTCTCAAACCAAAAACTCTCAGGTAGATTCTTCTCCTCCCCCTGCTTCCAGTTGAGACCCATGGCCTTGGCTGCTGCTGTATAGCCTTCAAACATGCTCAGAGAAATAAAGGTTGACAACCCCTAGACCAGGTGATCTCAAATTCCTCCTCTGGCTCTAAGATACTTTAAAATTCTGTCATTACAAACCAATTTCTTTAAATTATTCCAGAGAACAGTGGTTTTGCTTGTTTCCTTGCTACGTCTTCGTTCATTCATCACATATTTACTGCGTACTAGCTATGGGCCAGTTCAAACTCTACACACTCAGGATATATCAGCGAGTCCTATACTTGCCACACTTACATTCCGGTGGGGAGGGGCAGACAACACATTAAAGGATGGACAAATATATCCCATGTAGTGGTATGTGCTTCCGCAGGATGGTAAGGACAGAGAGGCTAACTGGCTACATCAGATTAAGGGGTCAATGAAGGGGTAATATTTAAGCTGAGATCTGAAGGGCAAGCAGGAGCCCAGCTATGCTGAGATTAGAAAAAGAACATTGCAAAAAGAAGGAAAAAATATGGTGCAAGAGCCATAAGACAAGTGTATCAATTAATCTGTATGGTTTGGGTTTTTGTTTTTATTTTTGCTATAGGTAAGAGAAATCCCAAATCCACCTGGTTTAAGGAAATAAGGAAATTAATTATCTATAATAATAAAAGCATAATATGCTAATTAGGCCAGACAGCCAAACGACCTTCCAGACAAAGCCAGGGCTGCGAAGGCTGAGCCCCTTGCATGAATTTTGTGCATCGGGCCTCTAGTTTCATATAACACTAGAGGCCCGGTGCACAACATTCGTGCGTGGGTACGGTGCCTAGGCCTGACCTACGATCAGGGCCATCTTCCCCAGCTGCCCATAGCCGGCCCCACCCCCTGCCGCCACCCACTCCCCTTTCACCATTGGGTGATAGGTGCCTGATGGCCAGGGGATGGGACCGAGAGGTTGGCTGTTCCCGCCCGCTTGCCAGCCCCGCCCCCACCATGGGTCGCCCTCTGAGTTTGGGGCGACTGGTGGGGTGGGGGCCTTGGCCTGGCGCTGCCCACGCCCCCCACCACCCACCCCTGGTTCCCTGTTCACCATCAGGCGATCAGAGCCTGCAGGGGAAGGGTCCGAGAGCTGGTCAGTGCACCCCATAGTGACTGGTCCAGCAGTCGTTCTGGTCGTTCTGCCGTTAGGGTCAATTTGCATATTCCCCTTTTATTATATAGGATAGTGACTTCAAGGACCTAGTACCACCATCCATAGCACAAAGTCATCTGCAGCTGGTGGTCAGAAGGGGGCTTCCAAAGGCACGTGGAGCTGCATGATTTTTTTGCCCAAGTCCCGACAGTGGGCACCAAGAGGCTCTCCACTGATGTGGAATAAAATCCCATGTGCTCTCTCCCGCACCAGGAATAGACAGCGAGGAAATACCTCCCATGGTTCAGTTTTAGCCTGCATTTCTGGACTAGTCGTTGCCAAGGGGAATGAGCTAACTGCAATTGTTTAGGTTCTAATCAGGCCCATTCCTTTATCTGGGGTCGCGGTGAGCTTTCAGTATTGCTTTTCTTTCAACTCGGTAAAGCTGTCCTTTCATTATGTCCTGTCTTGCCTTCGTTCTGATGAACTGTCATTAATTTTCTCGCTGATCCTCTGTGTATAATGTCTGATCTCAGAGCATCTCTGGATTATACAAGGGAAGAGGCCCTGAGAGCATTAATTCTCAGAGAGTACACACTTAAGTCTAGCCTCTACTATGGTTATTCATTGATACAATCATATTGTTTTTGGTCCCTCAGAAATCCATCACAGTCTCTGGCTGGCAGGTATATTTTCCCTCCCATACTAACACTAGTATGGATGTATTCCCTCTTATACTGCTGTACAGTCCTGCTAGTTAGTGTGACTTCGGAAGAGATGGGAGGGAGGTAAAATTGTTAATCTGCCATTTTTAACCAGAATTGCCCGAGATTTCAAAAGGAGCGTCATTAAACATAAAGGAGAACAGGACTTCCCCTTTCAGTTAGAATATAGAAGGGAGCAGAAGACCCTTGTTTTCATGGTAATCACAAAAAACAAACAAACAAACAAACAACAACAAAAAACCCCAGACAAAATGAAATGCTACTTTTCTGTGGGGCTAGTGAAGAATGATTGGCCTAATATTCAGTTACTCAAAAGAAGATCAGTACTTAAAAATCAATCATATTTATTTTACTAGCAATGAACAACTGAAAGTTAAAATAAAATAAAAAGGTACTATTTATAAAAAAATGAAATACTTAGGGTATAAATATAATAAAATAGTTGCAGAATCTGTATGATAAAGACTACGAAACATTGATGAAAGAAATAAAAGAAGCTATATTGTGTTTGTGTAATGAAAGACTAAATATTAAGATATCAATTCTCCCCAAATTGACCTACATGTTTATTATAATTCTAATAAAAATCCTGACAGGATTCTTTTTATTTATTGACAAAATGATTTTAAACTTTATATAAAAATCTGAAATAAACTAGAATTACTAGATAAAATGATGTTTAAAAAGAAAAACTAGGTTGGAAGACTCAAGTTGTCTCATTTTAAGACTTACTATGAAGCCTCAGCAATTCAGACAGTGAGGTATTTGCGAAAGAATAGACACAAAGAAGAATGAACAGAGTACAGTCCATAAATAGATCCACCCAAGTATATTCAATACACTTTTTGACAAAAGTGCAAAGACAAATCACTGAAGAAAGTATAGTTTTTAAACCTATGGTACTGTAATAATTGAGTAATATACATATGTGCAAACAAATGTCAATGCATCTTTGCATAAAAATTAACTTAATATGATTCAGAAATGTAAAGGTAAGACATAAGATTATAAACTTTAGGAAGAAAACATAAATGAAAATCTTTATGATCTTGGATTTAGCAAAAAGTTCTTAGATATGCCATGAAAGGTCTAATGGGAAAAAAAGGTACTAAGTTGGAATTCAAAAAATTAAAACTTTTGCTATGTAAAAGACACTGGTAAGAAAACAAAAGACAACCTAGAGACTGGGAGAAAATATTTGCAAATCATATATCTGACAAAAGAATTATATCCATAATATATAAAGAGCTTTCAAAATTGAACAACAAAAATTCTTAACAAATGGGAGAAAGATCTGAACAGACACGTTACCAAAAAAGATATATAAATAGTAAACAGACACACGAAAGGATGTTCAATGTTATTAGGAAAATGCAAATTAAAACCACAACAAGATACCTTTATGTACCTTTTAAAATGTTTAATACAAAAACTAAAACTGACAATACCAAGTCCTGACAAGAAACATGGACTATCTGGAACTCTCATACTTCTGATGGGAATGAAAATAGTACAGCTACAATGGAAAACAGCTTGTCAGTTTCTTGTGAAGGTAAACATTACTTGCAATACACATGAAGCAACCTTACGCCTATGTATTTTACTTCAGAGAAACGAAAGCTTATGCTCACAGAAAAACCTGTATTTAAATAGTTGTAGCAGCATTATTCATAATTCCCAAAGTGAAACAACCTAAATATCCTTCATTGGTAAATGGATAGTGTTACATCCATTAAATTACATACTTCTCAGGAATAAAAAGGGATGAACGACTAATACCCTCGACAGCATGTATGCTAACCACATATCCTATATAATAAAAGGCTAATTTGCAAATCAACCAAACAGCGGAACAACCTGTTGCTATGATGCTCACTGACCACCAGGGGGCAGACGCTCAACACAGGAGCTGCCCCCTGGTGGTCAGTGCACTCCTACAGGGGGAGCGCTGCTCAGCCAGAAGCCAGGCTCACAGCTGGAGAGCACAGTGGTGGTGGCGGGACCCTCTCCTGCCTCCTCGGCAGTCGGACAACCCTCAAGGGCTCCGGACTGCAAGAGGATGCAGGCTGGGCTGAGGGACCCCCGGAGTGCACGAATTTCACGCACCAGGCCTCTAGTATAATGATAAGTAAAACAAGCAAAGCTCAAAAGTTACATATTTTGTGATTCTATTTACATGAAATTCTGGAAGAAACAACACTGTTGGGATAAACATAAGATCAAAGGTTGTTTGCTATGATTAATTGTGTGTGTGTGTGTGTGTGTGTGTGTGTGTTAGGTTTGAAAAAAAGTTGAAAAAGTTAAGTGGAAGCATGGGGGAATTTTGGAAGTGAAGGAACTGTCTGTATGTGAATGTGATGGTCGTTATACCGTGCTACAAACTCATAGAACTGTATACCAAAAGGGGGGGGGGGGGGGGTTTAGCATATGTAAATTTAAAAATTATTTTAAAAAATAATGGAAGGTCACAAAAGAAAATAAAGGAGTTGATTCTAAAAATGTTGAAAAACCTCTTCTATGTAAACATAATCCTAAATAAAAGTCCTAAATAAAAGCACAGAGAAATTGTCAAAAAGTGGATGAGGAATTGATGAACAACGAGGTCCTTAGGAGAACACTGCTGCTGGCAACCAGTAGAGGCAGCACAGAGACGCCTGAAGCCCTTAGTCAAGCCCGGCTAAGATAAACAGCAAAATAATCACAACATTCTTCCCTCTGGAATTTCTTCAGAGGGCACACTTTGCAGTTCTGGGCTGCTTCCTTTGTTTTGCTCACTCGTGGGTGGCAAATAGAGTGGGCCGATGTGACCGCAGAAGCACGCCAAGTGGGTGCTCAACACACTGTAGGTTTGGAGTGCCCTGCTTGGGCCCGTGAGACCCCAATGCTAGAACGGTCTGCATCCCGGACCTCTCCTTAGGTGACTGATGGTGGAGGGGAGCTTTTGGGTGAGCATGTGCCTCTGCTCAGGCTTCTAACCCTGTCACCGGTGCCTGCAAACGGGAAGTCAGAAACGTGGGATGGGACCAAAAAAACATCTTAACATCACAAAAATAAACTTGCCTTGGTGTGGCGGAATGCCTGAGGGGGCCGGGCGAGGCTGAGGGGGAGCAGGAAGAGACACTGCGTGGAGAAAGATGAGGGCGAAGGGAAAGGCCAAATACCTGAGCAGATGCCAACCCATCCTTACCTCATTTCCCCTTCTTTTGTTTCACATTTGTCTTTCTCTCTTCCTTCTTTTCCTCCCCTCTTCGCATTCTCATGCCTCACCCCCCACCCCCCACCCCACATGTCCCTCCTCTGCCCTTCTTCTGTAGCTGCTTCATTCCTCCCCTCCCCTAACAAGGAGTCAGCGGAATAACAGGTAAAGACTGAGTGTGGCAGACAGAAGGCCAAGGAGAGAAGGACCATCACAAATTACCGTAGATGTGGTGGCTTGAAACTACAGGCGTGTGTTCTTTCACCGTTCCGAGGGTAGAAGTCTGAAGTGGAGCGGTCGGCAGGCCTGCGCCTCCCCCGGGGGCTGCAGGAAGGACCCTCCCTTGCCTCTCCCAGCGCCGCGGGCTCCAGGTGCTGCTTGGGTTGTGATTGCCTAACTCTAACCTGTGTGTGTCGCTTGTAGCCAATTAACCACTGACTTGGGATAAAATTGCCTCATCAACCCTGAGCCTATACTCTTCAGAGGGAATAACAGGTACAAGTCTATGTACACACGCACACGCACTCCCACGCAAACATGCAAACACGCACAGTCACTCTAACGTCCAGCCCATTAGGAAGTTATTTGCCAGGAAAAGTTCCATCCTAAATTGCCACTTTAATGTAACTCTGTTTCCAGACTCCAAGTCTATTTTTCCTGGAGTAGAATCAGAGGACAATGGGGAAAGGAAATGATTGGAATTCAGCAGGCCCGGGTCTGTAGGACTTCCTAGGCATAAGACCTTGAGCGATCACTTAATTTCTTTGCGATTCCATTTCTCATCAGCAAGAGGGGGGTAAAAGTAACATTGGCTACATCAGTTAGCATTTGCTGCCTAACGAGCCTCACCAAAACTTAGTGGCTTAAAATACTAACAATTGCTTTTGTGCACAATTCTGCCGGTTACCACTTTGGACCGTGCTCTGCTGGGTGGTTCTGGTTCCACCTAGGCTCTCTCCCGCCTCAGCAGTCGGGGGCCAGGTTGGCTGGCTGGTCTCCGGTGGCTTCAGGGGGACAGCTTATCTCTGCTCCAAGTGGTCTCCTCCAGCAGGCTAGCCAAGTCTTGTTTCATGGTGGAGGCAGGTCCTGGGAGAGAGTCAAAGTTCACAAGGCCCCTTGAGGCATAGACTTGGTGCCATGGACCGAATTGTGTCCTTCAAATTATATGTTGAAACCCTAATCCCCACCGTGACTGCATTTGGAGATAAGACCTATAAGGAAGTAATAAAAGTTAAATGAGGTTAAAGCTGAGGCCTGGATCTGGTAGAACTGGTATCCTTATAAGAAGAGGATGAAACACCAGATCTCTCTCTCTCTCTCTCTCTCTCTCTCCCTCTTTCCCTCCCTCCCTCCCTCCCTCCCTCCCTCCCTCCCTCCCTCCCTCCCCATAACCACAGAGGAAAGGCCATGTGGGCTCACAGTGAGAAGGCAGCTAGCTCTCTGTAAGCCAGGAAGAGGCTCCATCTGAGACCAACCCTCATAGCACCTTGAACTTAGACTTCTAACCTCCAGAACTGTGAGAAATAAATTCATGCTGTTTAAGCCACCCAACCTGTGGCATTTTGTTGTGACAGCTTGAGCAGACTAATATACTGGGAGCTGTCACAACATCCCTTCTACCACATTCTATTGGCCAAAGCGAGACACTAGAGACTAGCCCCCCGACAAAATGTTAGGAGGTAGACTCCACATCTTGGTTGTAGGGGCTGCAAAGTCATGTATAAAACGGGCATGGGTTTGGAATAACAATCTAAAACACCACCACACATAGTTTCATAGTTCACCATAACATGAAATTCTGGATAGGAAAACAGTTCCTCAATTGTAAAGCCTGGTAGAAATATTAATTACCATCAATAGCCTGTCCTGCTTTGCAACAGCTGTGACTATTTCTTAGCAACTAGGCGATGTGTGATACAGATGTATCTGGGTGTCCATTGTTCTCAGTGAGTTAGTATAAGGCACAAGCCATTGCCTAATGAATGAAGTCCTACAATGCCTATAATTCACCAGAGAGGTAGGCATGGTTTAGGAGCAAGACTGCATTTTCATAGGTAGAAAAGCTTGGAAATAAAGATTTGAATTAGTATCCTACTCAATGGGTTCAGGAACAGGAAGTTTGGTGGCTGGATGAAAAGTAGAAAGGAAGGATGCAAATCAGGTTGGATCTCGTGAATTTAGTCATCCATGCTCACCACTTCCCTGAGAGACCAAGGGGAAAGGGAGGCTGCTGAGTCAAGGAGGATCCTTCCCGGGAAGGCAGATCTGTGGCTACAGCACTGGACTCTATTCTTTTTTTTAAAAAAAAAATGTATATATTTTATTGATTTTTTACAGAAAGGAAGTGAGAGGGGTAGAGAGTTAGAAACATCGATGAGAGAGAAACATCGATCAGCTGCCTCCTGCACACCTCCTACTGGGGATGTGCCCGCAACCAAGGTACATGCCCTTGACCGGAATTGAACCTGGGACCCTTCAGTCCGCAAGCCAACGCTCTATCCACTGAGCCAAACCAGTTAGGGCATGGACTCTATTCTAATTGAAAGAGCTGCCCACGAGTCCTAAAAACTGTGTCTGGGTCACAAACCTTCTTCCACGATAGACTGACAGCCAAAGGAAGAGCACGTTGCCATCTCTCTGATCATCTCCTGACCTCACACAGAAGCACATGCAGAACTCCCTGACAGCCGTGCTAGAGAGAGGGAATCCTGTTGGAGTAGAAGTCTGGCCAGCTGGGAACAGGTTAAACCATACAGCTCAGCATAGACATCATTCTTTCATTGGTGAGAGTGACCCTGTGCCCTGGGGTGGGGCCTACTGGTTCCCAGGAAATGCGTTTGCTTACCTTGCAAAGTCAAGGGGGTTGAGAGGGAAAGGTGTGGACATGATTCAAGGACCTCCAGGGAGGTCCTCCCTTCCCTTAAGGGCTGCTCCAGACTCTGGCCACTCTGGAGCTCTGCCAACTTGAGGAATTAAGAGGCAGAACATTGGGCTCTGCAGGTGGTCTCTCCTACGCATTGACTTAAGTGGTCCAGCGGCAAAGGGTTGAGTTGCTCTGGATTGGGAACGCGTTCAACACCTTCGGGTCATTCACAATACCTGACATGTATCTATTATTGTTGGTATTATACTATATTGCAGGATTATAAAGAAGTATAGATTAAGAACCTATTTTCTCCTGCATCTGCAGTTTAGTTCATTGCCTGGTACCTAATACACATACGGAATAAGTAAAGAAATGAACGAACTCAAGAAATATTTTATAAATGAACAACAAAACAAGAAGGACACAGCCAGGGCTTAAATTTATAAAGTGTGTGAAGCACTACAAACATCTTCCTTTTTTGTCCCAAGGCCTATACACTCAGTAAGTACTCAACTACGTGCTCAACAAATAGTTGTTGATTTACACTGAAGTTATAGAGCACACAGAGGAAAATATTGCAAAAATTTAAAAACTGCAAAAATAAGACAACTGAGTGTCCCCACAATGAAAGTATGCTCAAAATAGCAGAATACAGATGGAGGATTTTGAAGTTGGAAATTGGACTCCATGCCATCATTTCACAGGAGGAATTGACACCAAGATCATCTAAGACTCGTACAAAAGCAAGTCAGAGAGGCCTGGCTGGTTTGGCTCAGTGGATAAAGCATCGGCCCATGGACTTAAAGGTCTAGGGTTCGATTCTTGTCAAGGGCACGTAGCTCGGGTGCAGGCTCCATCCTTGGCCCCAGCCAGGGCACATGTGGGAGGCAACCAATTGATATGTCTCTCTCACATCGATGTTTCTCTCTCTCTCTCTCTCTCTCTCTCTCTCTCTCTCTCTCTCTCTCTCAAAAAGAAAAAAATCAATGGGCAAGAGCAAGTCAGAGAGAGAACTCTGATCAAGTGTCATGGGAAACATGATTGTAGGGTTCGAATCAGTGGTCACCCTTGTTGACTGGCACTAGAAATAAATGAATAACCCAGGGTACTTGTAACTCAAGGAAAATCCCTTCAGAAAAGGCCCAGAGGTCCCAAATGCTCTCATATTCCTACTCAACCAGCCCCTCCCAGGACCAGGGCCCTTCAGCTTCTTCAACATGAACCTTCCTCATTTTAGGGCCAGACATTTTTGTCTCCTGGGTGAACGGTCTTGTTAGACACCTCATTCATAATTTTTTTTTTCAGTTTTGTTCTATTTTTTTAAAAAAATTACCTTATTTTTTTTTATCACCATTTATCCCCTCTATGCCCTCTTCCACCTCCACCACCCCCAATCTTTTTATTGCGTGAGGTTTTATCACTAACTCTGATAGTTCTGAGTCCATCCTTTTGTCATCGGCAGCATGATTTGGTTTGGAAGCCACACTAAGTTTGCTCTGAATACTTGAAGGATCGCTTCTATCCTGTCAGTCTTACCTGCCGTGGTCCAGGGCTATTACCATTTCCACACGGGTGGTCGCTGTCCTCTGCTCCGGCAAGGCCTGTGCAGTTTCCTCGGTGCTCATGGCCTCTCACCATTCATGCTGCCTGTCTCCTATTCCAAACCTAAAGGCCCTCCTTGGACAACGTGGTGGTCACCGTGCAGTGCCGGCAGGGGCTGGGGAACGGCCCTGTGCCTCCCGGGCACCCCCTTTTTCCTGTCCCTGAGCTTCATGGAAATGCATGTGATGGCTCAGAGGCCAGGCAATGGCGCCAGGAGAACAAGAACAGGGGGGGAGGGCTTGCTGTAATGGGACAGTCAGCTTATGGCTGACAGTTTGGGCTGGGCTGCACACTCGTTTCTAGTCTAAGGTACTTGGGTGCTGACACATAAGGGTATAAAATTTCCTTGGTCCTACCTTCTACTTGCCATGGAGATAAACCCACGCTTATCCCGAGAAACCATCTCCTAAATTTCTGTATAATACAATGCTGCACGAATAAAACAGACGTTTCAAAGATCAGTTTCCCTTGCTACAGCTATCAAGCTAGTGTTTTGTGTGTGTGTGTGTGTGTGTGTGTGTGTGTGTGTGTGTGTGTGTGTGTGTGTTTGCTTCCAGTCTGGCTGACACTTCTCAGCTCGGGGAAAAATAATATTCTCTCTTTTTCCTAAAAAGTCCCTTGTGGTCACTGAACATGAGTGTCCCCTTCGTTTACGTTTCGATTCACCTTTTCTTTGAAATCCCTTCTGTTCATTCTAATTATTTATGGGTCTCAGGGTACCAAGCTTCTCATCTGAGCGTCTCAGAAGAACTACCTCTGACCAAGCTTTAGCCAATGCTACTGTTCATTAGGTTGAACGGTAGAAAACCAACACAAGACCAGGGTTGAGCAGTTCACATTATGTTTCGCAGCAGAAACTGCTGTGGTGCCAGCAGAATAGTAGGGTTTATCCCAAAGGGATAAGCACCACATATTTCCAAGTGCTCTACACAGCAGACTCCCTTCACTGTACATGCAAAATAGAGCCCTGCTCTTGAAATGCAAATCAAAACCAATGGACAATAGAAGCAGGAACACAAAGGGACTTTTGGGTGACCTGTAATGCGAGTCACTGCCTGGCCACCGACTTTGCAAGGAGAGTCACTGAGGCAAAAACGACCGGTGCATATAATTATCGAGGCTATGAAAGTACTTAGCAAACGCACCGCTAGATCTCTGCCCCATTAAAAAATATCATTTGGAAACAAGGTATTAAAATGCTTTAACGGTTTCCCAAACTTGTGGAAGGAATGTCGCGTGTAAGGGGGTTTAAGGAAAACAGAAGTCCCTGATCTAATTAACTCCAAAGTTAATTCAACACTGTCCCTTTACTTACCAGAGATGGTCTTGAGGTTTAAAAAAATTTTAAGTCTGTATACGTGTTATGGGAATGTGATTAATCATCTCTAAATCATGTAAATCCCAGCCAGATACGTTGTCACAGTATCTCCTCTTACTCAGGACCCTTCCATCGCACCAGTTTTGCTTGGTTTCCGATTTCACTGCGTTGGGATTAAATCAGTGCACTCTTACTGCATGATTAGGACTGCTTTAAAACTCTGGAATTACAAACCTCAATCGAGGGCTGTGCATTGTACTCACTGTCATAACTGCCATTAGCATGCTTTTCAATCCTTGCGGAACAGTGGGGTAAAAAGGTCTTGTGAATAAGTTCCACTGTGACATGTCAGCTATTGATTATCGGCAGCAATTATATACATCCTGGGCTCCAAAACAAGATATAGAACCTGGGAAAATGCCCAGGTTTTGTGGATCTAAAGGAATTTTGAAAAAAAAAGAAAAAGATTATTTAAATCTGTGGATTAAAGAGCTAGTGTAAGCTTTAAACATTATTTACTTGCAGGCTGAATTTTATAAATGGGCAAAGACCTAGTCTATTGAGGGAAAAGTATCTATTCTAAGTTTTATTGCTTTCTACAGTGTAAAATTAAAATATTTTATGAAGATGTTCTGAAGCCTAATTAGATGGCTTCTGTTCTGTGCATCCCTGTGCACCCCAGCCCCCTCCCTGTCCATTCTTCATCAGCGTCTAGAGATGGTAGGCCCACTTAAAGTTGACATCAAGTATTTCTCATCCAAGCAGCTCACCCTGAGAAGACTTTGGTCACATACTTTCCAGTTCTAAATACACACCAAGCACGCCTTTCACAGTTAAAAACAGAAAGCCTCACGTGGTTTCTCTTTTAATGTAAGGTGTTTGTAACCCCCATATAAACAAGTTCCTTTGGGATAAGTCTTTGGGATGTGGAAACTCATAAGCCTTTGGGATAAACCCTACTATTCTGCTGGCACCACAGCTTGATTCACTCATTTCAATCCCTTTAGCCATTTTCATCAAGGTTCTTCATTAAGTCTCTTTAGACAACCAATATGGTTCACTATTTTATAAACTGCGAATCTGAGAGAAACTCTATATACCTCACAATGTACCTGTAACAAGTCCAGAAGCTCCAATCAAGTTCTTGTTTATAATGATCTTAAAACATATACACTTGGATCGTTATAATTTTCCTACTATGCATTTCTGGGTGTTTATAAATGAACTGAATAGTGGTGGGAAAAGATCCCAGTCGCCCTTAACAACTACAATAACTCTCTGTAATTTGCTGAAAGCGAGTGGTATTCATTTACTCTTTTTCTTAAAGTTCATGACAAAAGCAAACAGGTAGATTTTTGTTAAGAATCTCCAGGTTGGTTGATCTAAAGGCTTTGAAACTTGATAAATGCATACGTCAGACTAAAGAAATAAGCTTTTGAAACAAAGTCCTGGGAAAAGAAGCTGGCTTTGCACACACTAAGAGTTCAGTTCTTCAGTTGGAGTATTTTCAGACAATGGTTAGTAAGGTTCGCAAGGAGGCGGAAAAGAATGATTACTGGCATCGTGACACCTGTATGAGGATGCGCTGAAGTTAAAAGAGAATTTAGGAATAATGAATGAGCACCCCTTTCCCCCTGCTTCCTGGACTCTGGTTAATAAATAGGGATTTCTGGCTAACTGGTTCCACTCCGGGTGTTGCTAGTTTCTTTCTAGAAATGTTCTCCCTGCAGCTTTCCAAGAGTAGCTGTTACATCGTGTGGCAAATGATTAATTCTGCTACCCGGGATTTTGCATGCCTGCTTTGAAGTATGACGGGCTACAGTCTTGCAGTGGAAAAAAAGTACAAAAGTCACCTTAGCGTCTTACAGTGCAACAGTTTTAATAGTACTAAAACAGGCAGGACAGTTTTGTAGGCCGAGGTTAAAAGCAACCTTGCCTTACTTCACATGCTTCTCCTTAGAAGGTTTTCCTGCTCTCCTTACGGTGTCGGTCTACAGAAGTACTTCTAAAGTGCATTTCTCAGGCACTGAACACAGCCCCGATGGCTCTCCAACAGCAAGCTCTTCCTTAGAGCGCGGCCTCCCCGTGGGAGGTCTGCCCCATTCCAGGGGCGCTACCCTCTCTTAGAGCGCTGGCACCCCTCTCACTCCCACAGGTGACCCAAGGGTGGAGGCCACGGAACGGCTTTTTGGAGATAATAATCAGGCCAACTTCCTGGGTTGGCGGGCATCTTCTCTCACCACAAATAAATATTTAATGCAGCCTTGAGTCACGAACTATGGAAAACTCAATGGACACTTTCCATTTCCCGGAGCGTGAAATCGCGGGGGGCCTTGCGTGGATGTTCTGATTCGGTGGGATGGAGACACCACGCTCAGAGGCAGGCCAGAGTTCTCGGGTATGGGGCTGGGGGTTGGGGAGCCGTGGGGGGAAGAGAGACAGTCCGCCCCGCTACGGCTGCTCCTCCTGGGGGTCCCCAGGGAAGTCCGCCTCCTCCAGGGACCGGACCCCCTCGGGGAGCAGCGTGGCGCGCACTTTCCTCTTCTCCTTAAAGCGCCCGGAGCGGGAGATCTTCAGGTTGCGGCGGCTGCTGGCGGGTTTGTCCGCGCACAACTTCTCCGGCTTGTGGGGCTCGCCGGCGCTCGCCAGGAGGTTGGGGTGCTGGTTCTCCCGGGAGCCGCTAGTCCAGTCCGGGCTGGGCGGCGTGGGCTCCCCGGGGGCGGGCTGGGCGGGCGGCTGCACCCCCACCGAGGCCTCCTTGCTTTTCTTCCTGCTGTTCATGAGCGATTTCCACCAGGGGCCGGAGCTGCCCGTGCCGCCGCCGTCGGCCATGGCCGGCCGAGGGGTGCGGGGCGCCGCGAGTGGGGAGGGCCGCGGCGGTGCCTCTTTCCCGGTGGTCTCCGGCGTCCACTCCGCTCCTTCTCCCGCTTCTCGCAGCCGGGCTGCGGGGTGGGATCAGAGGCAGCGGGCTGTGCTGGGGAAGAAAAAAAACTTAGCTTCTGGGTTTGTCAAAGTCACGCCCCCACGAGCCCCTTGTCCCCCCAATCTCATTTCCTCCCTTTTGCTCAGCGCGACTTAGGGAGCCGCGAACCCCAGAGATGCGCATCCCGCAGAAGTCACCAGGGGGCCCCGCAGGGGCGCGGGAAGATGAGTGGCCTCCAGGGCGCCACCGTCTGGCCACGGGACTGAGTCTTGGCACTGGCACTGCCCAGGCTCAACCTTTGCCTGGCCTCCCGAGGCAGGAATAGCGGGGGTCAGCGAGCCAGGGGCACTCAAGGGCGGCCCCGGGCATCTGGATTAACTGAGTCCCAGAGGGATTGTAGGCGGATGCCCGCGGTGACTTGACCCGGTCCAGAAAGGCCTTCTCTTGGAGGACGGAGAGGTAGCAATTGCGTCCCAGTTCCAGGTGAACACAGAATACACCCCTATCACAGGCGGCTGCTTCATGGACTTCTGTCCCAGGACACTTTCCTTTCTTTTTTGTTAATCCTCACCATTTTAGAGAGTGGGAGGAGGAGACAGAGAGAAACACGATGTGAGAGGGACATACGGATTGGTTGCCTCCCACAGGCGCCCTGACCAGGCTAGGGACTGAGCCTGCAACCGAGGTACGTGCGCTTGATCGGCATCGAACCCGGGACCCTTCAGTTCTCGGGCCAACGCTCTATCCACTGAGCCAAACCGGCCAGACCCCCAGGATACTTTTCAATGCGATTCTTCAGGGTCATTTACAGGCGAGGGACACGCTCATTCACGGTGTTTTCTTTTAAATTCTGCTTTTGACACAACTTCTGCCTTGTGTCTTTCGGAGAAGTATGATTAGACTTTACTTCCCTTGAAAACCACCAGCCTCCTCTTTTATTCCCCAGAGACCAACCTTGCGTCTCTCTGAAGCCACCCCCGATGACGGTGGTGATGAAGCCAAGCGGCAAATGTCCTCTTCCCTTAGTTCTGCATTAAAACATGCCCGAGGCTGTTTGTGCTAGGCCGCTCAGGTCGGGGAACCTTGGTTACAAATTAAAGGCTTGGGCTGGTTCTGTTCCTTGCGCAATTGCCTCCTGCAAGGAGAGAGCCACCGGGAACTCCACACCGACTTGCATCCTCCCGGCTTTAAGAAGTGCATTCTGCGGAGCGACAAGGGTGTGTTCAGCACTTAAGGTGCCAATAATTCCAGAAGCTAATGAGTCCTCTGCCCACGGTCTGCGGGGGTCTGCCGGGCACTAACTCCACCAAGGCGCAGGGTTCGCTTGCGCCGCGGCTCAGGGCCCGGTTTCCGCGGGCTCCTTCCCAGCCCCCGCGCCCCGCGCTCCTGGGATTTGCCCGGGCGCTGGAGAGAGACACGAAAGCGCACTTTGTGGCTGGAACCCGGGACAGCGAGTCTGAGCGCCCACGCGAGACGGCGCGGCGGCCTGGGCTGTGCGCAGGGACCGCCGCACCGGCTCCTCCCCAGGACGCCCGAGGGCACACTCCTGCTGCGACTTGAAAACAATAGAAAAAAATGGCCAAACGTTCTTTCCGTACCCACACCCTCAGGCAAAGTTTGCAGTCGGGTGTGCAAACATCCTGCTCCTTCCAACTTGACAGATCGGAAAAGCACCCCCCCCCACCCCAAGTTTTTCCCTGGTGGCGGTGGTGGTGGTGTGTCCGGCGGCTCGCAATTCCTCTTCGGGCGCCAGAGAAGCCCCCCAGGTGACACCCGGAACGGGCTCTGTCTAAGGCGGACGCAGAACCAACCCGATCGCTCACCTGCTCAGGACCCCCGCGGCTCCGCCGGCGACAATGTGAACCGGGTGCGCTTGGGTCCACCTGGCAGCCCGGCGCGGCGTCCCTCCGCGCGGTCCCGGGAAGTCCGGCTTCTTTTTGGGGAGGTGTCCCGGCCGAAATCTCCGCAGCCCGGCTACGCGGACGGGTGGTGGTGGTGGTGGTGGTGGTTTCCCCTGGCACCTCCGACCCCTGCGGGCGGCGGCGGCCCCGGGCTGGCTGTGCGGAGGGCCCCGCGGCCGGGGTGTGCCCGCGCGACGCCCCAGGTGAGTGCCCGAGCCGCTCTCGAGGTCAGCAGCCGCGCCTTCTCGGGAGCGCCCCCGTTCCCTGCCCGCGCCGCTCGGGGACCGCCGGGAGATGGGACCTCGGCTGCTCGCTCGGAAGCTCTGGCCCTTCCTACGCGTCGGCCTCTCGGACATCTGCCCACCTGCTGGTCCTTCGCCAAGTGATTCAGGCAACCTGAACCCAGGGGCGGCGGGAAGGAAAAAAAAAAAAAAATACAACAACGCGGGAGGCGGCACCGCGGCCACAGGTGCAGGTAGGCGCTTTGCATTTCCGCCCTCCGGGGCAGAGATTGGACCGGGTCGCAGGCGTGGCGCCGGCCTTGCGGAGTCTGATTGGAGAAGGGCAGTGTGTGCGGCGCCGGGCGGCTCCGGCTCCGGCTCCGGCTCCCAGAAGAAACCGTGGAGGAGACCGGAGGCCGGGAGGCCGAGGCTGTCGGTGGGCACGGGCGGATGGAAGTCCCGCAGCCCCCCCTCCGCCTCTACCCTGATTTACCTTCCCCCCTTCCTCTCAGGACCCCCAACCGAGGCTCCTCAGCTCCGACCGCAAGTTTTGTTCACCCCCAGGCTTTGCTTCATTTCCAGGCACAAAGTTGCAGCCTAAGGCGCTTTTGGTCGGAAGGCTGTAATATTAACAAGTTCGCAGGGCGCCCGCCGGGCGCTGTTCCCAGCGCTTCTGTGGATTAGCTCACTCGTTACTCGCAGCAGCCCTAGGAGGCAGGTACTCGGAGTGTCCTCGCGTGACAGGCAAGGAGACCCTGCCCGCAAAGGTTAAGGGCTGCCCAGGGTTGCGAGGCTGGTAGGAAGCAGAACCGCAGCATGGGGTTTGAAGCTAGGAGGTCTGACTCCAGCTCCCCCGGTCCTAACCAGCACGCGATCCCGCACCCTGCCTGCGTTGGGCTCCTCGAAGGCTGAGGCTGTGACTTCTCGCAGGTGTGGAAGCCCAGGGCACAGCCACCCGCTCGGGGAGTGCAGACCCAGCCCAAAGCTGTTGCAGAAGCTGGCCAGGGAATTATGTCAGGGTTCAGGGAGCTATAGCCCTGATCACAAGCCCCTTAGTCATTGGACAGAAAAGTATAGACGTAAGGCAATGTCACCGTTGAAGGCAGACGTGCAGTCTTCTCCATCTTCCAGGATGCTCTTTTTTTTCAAAGAACTAGTTTGATGTTCCCTGAGCTCCGTTATGATTCCTCTGAAGGCTGAGGATGGAGCAACAGTCCTCGGAGCATCTCTGTATTGGGGACTTTCTGAAGTACATAAATACTGAAAGACACACAACTAGCAGAAAGCAAGTTGGACAGGCTATTTCAATGCCTGACATACGATGAAAATAAAAATACTTTATGTCGTTAACGTCTTACTTTAGCATTCTTGGATTTTTAAAAGGTATGAGCAGCAGCGTGTGTCTGAAAGCGATGCATTTTCATGAAGTATTGGGATTCGTTTTAGAGAGTAATGTTCCATGCGAGCACCAGGACCGAAGAAAGACAGACAGGCCACCAGCGGTGAGGGAAGGACAAAGGACCCAACAAGTCGCCGTGGTGCCACCTCATTGCAGATGAAGACAGTGGGCCCAGGAGAGAGACCCTGGTCAGAGGTATCGTCACCTTCTTAGGAAGTCGTGGAGCTGGGTTGCTGCATTGTTGATCCAACAGATGAAAAAAGGAAGACATTTAGGAAAAAAAACAAAAACCAGTACTGCCAACTGGCTGGCTCCTCAGGCAGTGTGGTTTAATAAAGGGGCCGGCGTTTTCTTAATAGATGATCGTCTACTGACTGATACAAAAATCCTCCTCTCCCACCCCTCCCATTTATATTGAACAATTCTATTATTTCTGTTGTGTTTTGCTAACTTAATAACATCGTACAAACGACCCTTGCATGCAGTAAAATGTAAATGGAGACATGAGCGCAAAGAACAGAGTAGGCAGAGGGGACCAGGGGGGTAGAGAATGGGTGGGCATTGCAGACAGAGGGCATGGCAGGTGCAGAAGCTTCCAGGTGGGAAGGCACTTAGGGTTTTGGGGGAGCAAAGAAAAGGCCAGTGTCATCTGAAGCACTGCAGGACATGAAGCTGGAAAGGGGGTTAGTGTTAGACACATACAGCTGTGTCCTGTTTCTATTGATCCAGGAACCTACCGTTTGGTTCTGTAAAGAGGACCTGAGCTGGTCCACACTTCCGTGCTGGTAGGCTGGGCATCCTACAGTGTCGATGCCTTTAAAGTTGATTCATCTAACCCAGGCGTCCTCAAACTACGGCCCGCGGGCCACATGCGGGTGTTTTTGCTGTTTTGTTTTTTTTACTTCAAAGTAAGATATGTGCAGTATGCATAGGAATTTGTTCATAGTTTTTTTTTAAACTATAGTCCGGCCCTCCAACGGTCTGAGGGACAGTGAACTGGCCCGCTGTTTAAAAAGTTTGAGGACCCCTGATCTAACCAGTGAGTAGCAGGTGACATGTTACAGAATTTCAGTGTGCTGAGACTGAGCAGTTATTCCTTCTTAATAATATTTCATCTTGCCATTTTTCATTTTTCAAAACAAATGTATAGATAGTTTGAGTAAAGATGCTTTACTTATTTTTCTTTCTTTTTAAAAATTAAATTTCTCAGGTGAACCTTCAAGTGCAATGAATGATTACACTCCAAGACACTAGAGAATGAATTTCTAGAGAGCAGGATTTGCGTACCAGAAATTAAAACCAGAACGTTAGAGGTTAAATTTGGCATTTGCAACCCTCGCAAACCCAGCGTTGCACAGCCAGGATTGATGTTTGGAGGACAGTCCTTTTACTCTTTTTGGCCCTATTTTCACATTTACCCCTTTCATTCTTACTCTCCCCTTCCCTTCTTTTTTCCTTTTCTTTTACAGACTCTTCCATTCTTTGAAAATTAGATATGCATCTCCCATGGCCTTTTCCTTTGTAGTCACCAATGTACTGTTTAATGTTTCTTTTCTCCTTTCTGTATATTTACATTAGTGTTGTTGGACTTAGTTTATAAACATTTAAACATTTTTTATTAATTTTTTTTTTTTTTGACAGAGAGAGAGGAAGAGAGAGGGAGGGAGAGATAACCTCAGTGGTGATAGAGAAAATAATCAATTGGCTCCCTCATGCACGTCCCATACTGGGGATGGAGCGTGATCCCAGTCAAGGCACCTGACAGGGAATCTAACCTTGACCTCCTGGTTCATGGGTCAACGTGCAACCACTTAGCCACACCGGCCAGGCAATTTATTAACATTTTAAATTTAGGCAACATTGGCTGATAACATATAAGTTTCAGCAACCACGTCTGAAGTTGAAACCTACTTTTTGTAGCATCTCATCCTGCATCTTGTCAGGTTAACATGAATGCATATCTAGAAGTACAGCAATTATAGGCACAGAATATTACTGATCATTTTAGTTTTACACTTGAGTTAAGCAAGGCTGACCTGTACAGTGCAGCCTCTCTGAAATTCAGTCCACACCAGCTGACTCTTCCTAGCACCCCATTCCTACCCCCTTTGCGGTCTCTTGGATATTATTGTATGCTCCCCATTTTTTCTTAAAACTCATTTGTAGGAAAATTTAAGGCCTAAGTCAAAGGTGACTTACTCTAGAAAGGATTTCAGAAGCGAGGGGCCCTGCCAGACAGGACCACTTGCCACATGTTCTTGGCTGGAGGATTTGGGGGACAATGAAAATAAGAGATCCATGTGAGCACCCGCCATTGTCACAGCTCTGCCCCCAGATCTTTTCTGTTTCAAAGGACCCTCGTGGTCCGTGCAGACCTGTGGGTGGGCCTGGGCATACGTCACTTCTGGGCTGTGCGAACCTCCAGGCTATGACCCTTTGGGACCTACACTTAAGAAGAAAAGTATCTCCTGTTAACCACTCCACGTGGAGTGAGGCCTCAGCTGAGAATTCTGTCCCCTTTGCCCCAGGAGGCTATCAGCACTAAAGTTGTTTTGGTGCCCAATTGTTTTCTGCAGGAGATTTTGTCCAGATCAGTTAGCCTGCCACAGAAGGGAACGGGTGGGGTTTAGATTGGGAATCATTTGCTTAGTGTTTGTCCCCTTAACTAGCCTATAATTTCCTTGTTATTTATTTGTTTATTGCTCAGTTTCTTCACTAGAAAACGAGTTCCATTTTATGTAATGATCCCTTGCATAACACCTCCTATGTAACCTGTACAGTTCTAATTGCTTTATAAATATTAACTCATTTAATCCTCCTAAAGGCCCCATGACATAGGCATTGTTAAGTATAAACTTAAGTTATGTTCCCAAGGTCATGCAGAGTCAGCGTCCAGGGACCTAACCAGTCATTGTGCTGCTGTCTCTCCATGAGCACTAGGACATGCCACTCATGAAGCATTAGGACCTCGCGTGTTGCCCAGCAATAACAGCTCTCAATATTGCAGATGAGTGACCATCCAATGCAAAAATAGGAATGCTTTGTGGGTTACAATAGGACTGACTTGTAAAATATGTAATAAAAGTAGCAATGAAATAAAATGTTGATCCGTCATTACATGGAATAACAGCCTGATTTTCTTTACTTCTGAGGTGTGAGCCCAGTAGGTGGACGAATCTACACTAATAGAAGATAAAGGTGCAAATTGACCGTACCTTTGTGACACCCACCAGCCAATCAGGAGTGAGTATGCAAATTAACCCACCAAAGATGGATCCACTCTGGCCGGAGCGAAGGCGGTGCTGGGAGCCAGGGGAAGGAAGGCCCATTCTTGCACGAATCTTCGTGCATCAGGCCTCTAGTGATCTGATAAGATTATATCTGTTGGTTCAGCATGGGAGGAACACTATCTGCTGTGAGACCTAAGGAGATGGAGTTGGGTGGTAGCGGACGGGAGGAATAATATAAGGCCAGAGGATGGCTGCGGAGATTTTATTAAACATTGTACTGAGGGAATGAATGGATGACCTAGACTCTAGGTCCTAGAGGACGTGACATCTCGGAATAAGACTCCACAGCACACCTTGACTCCCTCAGGAAACGAAGATCATTCCACTTTATTGTTTGTTAGAAAATCATTGATGTAAATAGAAGTCACGTGTGAACAATCCCAGGTAATGTTCTCTGGTTCGTCACCTGGTTCCAGGTCAGGGCTGGGGAAAACTGGCTCCTTTAAAGGTGACCTGCCATCTGCAGTTGTTACTTTCCCTTTCCAAAGGGTTGACTCGGTGTGCTGTGTTTGCCAGCTTCTGTTTTTCTCCTTTGTGGTTTGTCCATGTCAGCTCATTGTGTCACATGAGTGCAGGGAGAAGGTGGATTTCTGATGACAGGGTAACATGATGCAGGAGGTGAATCCTTTGGTTTCCTCTCCTGCATCAGGCCAATGTCAAACTCACATAGTTCGAAATCCGTAAGAAATAGCTGTTTTCCTACCTCACAGGCGGCCACGGGAGGTGTACCAAAATGTGGGGACTCAGCGCCGATCAGTGCGAACACGGGTGCATCGCTCACTGTACATTGTGAACATTCAGGTGGATCCGTTTGATGTAATTCATTTACACGGTGAGAGAAACGGCTTCAGTTGTGGCGGGGAACTTTTTATAATAATGGCAAATTGAACATTCTTACCTTGGACTTCTCAGTTTATCACGGGCTTGTTCAAAAGTGGGCAGCGCTCTTTCCTCTTTCGCAAATGGCAGAGCAGCCCTGAGAGGTAGGTACTGCAAACCCTACAGTTTTCTCTTAGAAAGTTGAAGCAATTTTCCCAAGGTCACAAGAACATCAGAGGTGGAGTTATTTGGGTTCGGCTTGAGTTACTCTGTCCCTAACACAGTGTTCTTCTGACAGGGCTATTTGAACCTCACATTGCTTTTTAGTTAATCATCCAATCATTAGATGCTTGTTGGTATCCAGGCTATCACATCAAGAGAGCGTCATAATTTAAAAAGCCTAATCAGGTCATTGTTTTCTAAGTTTTCCCCTTACAACAATGCTGAGTCATATATGGTTGCTTAAGGGGAGGGGGCAAAAGTAGGTTTACAGTTGTGAGTCCGCAGAATTTATTCTTGCTTATTAATTACTGTATTATTTTCCGTATGAACTGTAAACCTACTCTTGCCCCATCCTGTATTAAAGCCCTATGGAATCTCAGAGCACTCAGAGCTCGGATGAAGGCTGGGAATGGTAATGATATACATTTCTTGTGAAAAGACTTGATGGTTGGTTTGAATTACTAACTGCTTGGCTTTGGGAGAATTACTTAATAGCTTCAGCTCTGGTTTCCTTAAACCTCAAGTGGGACATGCTATCTCCATCTTCGGGTGGTTGCCAAGACTAAAGCAGACAGTCCCTTTACTGAAGCCCTAGCACTGTGCCCGACACATAATAGGCACCCCGTAAACCTTAGTGTTCTCCCTGACTAGCTTCTGTCATTGGCCATGTGGGGAAATTATGTGAACCCACGCGACAAACCCTTCACTTTCAAGTGCTTTTGGAAAGTCATGGTCCAGAGTCTTAAAGCTCCCTGTCATGATTGTTGGTTGGGGCCAGGTCTTATTCCCCCAGGACCATGATGTACACAGACGCTGGCGTATTTAATAGACAGTAACTTGCTCTGAATCTAATGTTTTCAGGAACACACTTAATGATGCAATCGAATCCAGCCGGAGTTTTCTGTATGAGAGTCAAGAATGCACTTTATTCTTCCAGCACCCAAATCACATTACCTCTGGCCAGAGGAGGAAGTGTGCTCAGCTAAGCTTGAAAGCCACGTTACCAGAAAAGGGATTAACAAGTCATAAGACACAATCCTCAGGAGTAAGGTCACCACCAGCCTGTGGCGCGGGCACATGCCAAGGGCTGTGCTTCATGTCGCTGCCCCATTAGTTCCTGGAATCTTAATACGTAACCTGCCCCGCATCCCCGAGTCACAATCGAAAGAGGGAAAAGACAGGAGCGTCATGTCTTTATAGGGCTTCTAGCAAACGACAGAGGCTTTTCACCATATTCCTCCCCTCAGAACTCCCCAACCACTTTAAACATTTTTGTTTTGTTTTATTGAAAATTTATCTTTAGCCCAGCCCGCATGGCTCAGTGGTTGAACATCGACCTATGAACCAGGAGGTCATGGTTCAATTCCCAGTCAGGGCACATGCCTGGGTTGCAGGCTCGATTCCCAGTATGGGTCAGACAGCAGGCAGCCGCTCAAAAATTCTCTCTCATCATTGATGTTTCTGTCTCTCTCTCCCTCTTCTTTCCTTTCTGAAATTAATAATAATATATATATATATATATATATATATATATATATTTTAAAAAATGTATCTTTATTGTTCAAGTATTATAGATGTCCCCTCCCCCACCCCTTTGACCCCATCCACCCCACTCCTGCGCCATCCCCAGCCTTCAATCCCAGCATTTACACAACTCCAGAATTGTAAACAATATGGGCATCACACTCTCTTCTGATTAATATCCCACATTCTCTGTTAATTTCCTATTACGGTATCTGCAGATTTAGTTCTGCCCTCTGCTTCTCTTCTCAGCATTCCCACCAGCGTCTTATTAGAACGTGTGTCTAACTGACAGTGTTTATGTGATTGTGCCTATGTCCATATGTGTAGGCTAAGCGGTGGTGTGTACAGATGATTATATTTGCTTTCTTGCTTTTTGTCTTTTCCTGTAGTTAATAATGGCCTCCCCTGACTCTCACCCCCCAGTTTTAACTTACTTACCTTTGTTCTCATTTCTAATTTTTCTACACCTTCCAATGGCTTCTTGGTATACTCTTTACAAGTTCAATTGTATCGGGAATATATGTCTTTCTTTTTGGTTTCCTAAAAGGATCACTCGTGGACACCTTCTCCTTTAGTGTGTGCTGGGCATGTTCATCAGGAACCTTGGCCGGGGGCAGTCGATCACATGCTACCTGGTGTAAGCAGGAGGGATCTGTTACAGGGCATTGGGAAGCTGGCTGAATCTTAGGGATCATTTAGATACGTTGACAGATAGATGGCATTTGGTGCCAGAGTGGATGCAAAAGGAGGTGGTTGAGAAGCTGTCACAGCAGCCGAGAAAGAGAGGGTTTTGAGAAGTAGGGAATGGTCAATGTGCCAGCAACTGAGAAGCCAAGTAAGCAGAGACCGGAAGCTGCAGTGAGGTGCCGGGGGGGGGGGGGGGCGGGGGGAGGGTCATTGGGCTCCAGCGTGAGCAGTCAGGGGGCGGTGGGGATGGGTTGAGCATGAGCACCAGAGCCTGACCAAGTGATGTGAAGGTGTGATAGCGTCTCCGCACCTGCTCCCACGCATCTGGCCTCAGGGAGAACCATGAGGGCTGAGCAGGCAGGCTTACAGGGCCATCACACGGCCTTTCCATGACATCGCAGCGGGAGACAGGTGTGGCTTGGCCTCAAAAACTCACTGGGCAGCAAACTGCTAACATTCCGGTAACTCTAATTTGCCAGCTGCATTAGGACGATGCTTTATAACTGCAAATGAAGGACACCAGTGGCCTAAGCATTCAGCCCTGCTCCCCTGCCCATATTGGTTTATCTTCCGAAATATACATTTCATAGCAAAAACCAGATATGGGGGTGTCAGTGTGACCCCTTCCTTCCTTTCAATCCTGGCATCAATTCAATTCAGTAAGCTCTGACATCCCTTCAGTATCTTTCATGCCTACGGCTCTCCCTCCCTGCTGTAACAGCATCTGATTAGCTTGGTGCCTCTGTTCTCACCTCTATCCTTCACGTGTCACCAAACTGCTCTTTGGAAGTTTGACTTGTGCTTGGCACACAGGTTTCTTATTCCCTGGCAGAGCCTGCCTGTTTAATCTATTCCCTCTCACTTCATGTCCTGGTCAAACCCAACTCTTTATAGTTTCCAGAACTTTCTGAACTTTCATATCTTTATGGCTGGCACCTGCCTATGTTCTCTGCCTGAGGAAGCCGGGGAAAGTCTCAGGAAGGAGGTGAACCTGAGTCAAGACTTGAAGGCTGAGTGGGGGTGTGCCCGATGGGCACGTGGTATCTGCGGTTCTTAACCTCAAGGACTTTGCCCTTCAGTGGAGACAGATGTATTCCTAATCTCAGTACTTTGTTAAAACCGCTGGGTTAGATGTACCGCCTCCAGTACGAAGGCAGTACAGTCCTTGAGTATGACACCTTTTCAAGTCAACTTAGAGAAAAGAAAGGACACCGCCGCATTGGCATTGACAAAGCGTCTAAGCCAATCTCTTGACCCATAGGCTCTAACATGGCGCCTTGCACGTAGCAAAGTAAATCGAAGGGGAACAAAAAAATGGACTCGGACAGTGTGACACACCTGAAGACAGGGAGTCTTTCTGAACTGCACTCATGAGCCTCCATGTTTTATGACATTCAATGGACCTCATCTGTCCCCTCCTCTCTCTTCCCCGCTTCTGAATGATGGTGCTGCGGGAAACTGAGTCAGGCCTGTCCTGTATTTCTCGGTTCTGTGTCCCTGGGTACTCCTATGCAGTCCCAAGGTTCCAGTTGTTACCTCTGGTGAGTCACTCCCAAATCCTTGTCACCAGCTTGGGTCGGTTAATGCAATTGCTAGTGAAACGTCTCTGCTTGGAAATTTCACAGGTATCTCCAATCCTAACAGTGAATTCATCACCTTCCTTACCTTTTCCACCCCTTTCCAAGCACCCCAGCTCTTTAAAAAAAAAAAAAAGATTTTCTTTATTGATTAAGGTATTACATATGTGTCCTTATTCCTTTCTTGCCCCCCACTCCTCTAGCTCTTCTCTTTATGTTCATTTCAGTAAATATTATCCAGTCATCAAACTAAGGAACCCGAGAGTCATCCTTGGTTCTTTAATTCAATCTACAACCAAACCTTTTCAACTCTACCTCCTCAATCTAACTCAGTCCTATTTATCTCAGCATTGCTACCACCCAACCCAGGCTACATGACCTCAATCCTGTGGGACAACAGGGAGCATCTCACTGCCTCCCTGCATCTACTCTACTAACTCTCCTACCCCCACTGCCTACATATTCTCCAGTGGATCCATAGTCAAGTGAGTTATCCTTTAATAATCCAGACTGTGTCATCCGTCCCTAAAAACCCATGAATGCTAAATGCAATGTGGAACCCAGAGTTGCATTCTGGAACAGAGGAAGAAAACCTGTGAAATCTGACTAAAGTCTGGAGTTGAGTTAAGAGTAATGGACCAGTGTTGGTTTCTTAGTTTTGATAGATGTACCGTGGTTATATAAGACTAGAGGCCCGGTGCACGGATTTGTGCATAGGTGAGGTCCCTCAGCCTGGCCAGTGATTGGGGTCAATTGGGTCTGTCTCACACAGTCCTGATCGGGGCCAGCCGGCTCGGGGGAGGGACCATGGGAGGTTGGCCGGCTGTGGGAGGTTGGCTGTGGGAGTGCACTGACCACCAGGGGGCAGCTCCTGCACTGAATTTCTGCCCTTTGGTGGTTGGTGCACATCATAGCTACCAGCTAGTAGTCTGGTTGTCCGGTTGTAATGGTCACTTAGGCTTTTATATATATAGATACGAACATTAGGAGAAACAGGTAAGAAGTATGCAGGAACATACTGCAGTATCTTTGCGACTTTTCTGTAAATATTAAAATATTTCAAAATTAATTATAAAACCACATTAGTAGCTTTCCTCTCCCTTAGATTAGGGTCTCAAATCTGTAACATGACCAGCTTTCTCTCTCCAGCCTGACTAAACTCATTCTTTCATTCCTTCAGTGAGATAGGCCTCTTCCTTGATTCCAAGTCTGGCCCATTAATAAGTGCCTGATAAAATAGTCATTACATATTTAAACCCAAAAGACTGAGTCTAAACTTGGGGGTTGATAGGGCTCAGGAATCTGTAAGCTCAGTTGGGTTTGCCCATGGAGTCACAACAGCCCAGGCAAGACTTCAACTGCATGGCACATACTTGCCTGTGCTTTCCTCACTACCCGGCCTCTGCTCTGCCCTTGACCTTCTGCACCAGCTCCCCCACCAGGTGCCCACTTATGTTAATGGGAGAAAGAAAAGGGTCCTCCCCCACCCACCCTGTCCCTGTCCCACCTCCCACAACACATCCGTGGACGATTTAACAGTGGGCTTCTGGAAACGATGCTGACTCCCTCCAGATGTAACTGCTGGAGTTATCCCAATGGCAGGAGTTTCAAGCCAGGTAAGAGGACACACCAGGCTGCCAGATGGCGGGGAAGATAGGCCTGGGTGAGCAGGCTCGAGGTGAAAGCAAGCTCAAGGGGATCAAGTGTTGCCATCGTGTTCAAGAAAGGGAGTCAAATGAACCTCGTTACACATCAGAGAGCCCTGTTATAATACCCCTGTAATTACCTGGACGTGGATTTAACCTGGGCCAAATCCTTCTCGTCTTATGCTTCTTCCTTCCCCTCCTCCATGTTATATCCTTTCTCCTTCTAAGCCATCGCTCTTAAAATAGTGATAACAATAAGAAACAACTATTACTAATTATTTTAGATCATCGTTTCACCCAAGACATCACACTCAGAACATTTCCCCCGGTTTTTCAGGTGAACAAATTCATTCCCAAGATCGTATGCATGCATCGGATAACAGGCAGAGCTGGGATTTGAACTTGAGTCTTTCTGGCTCCAAAACTTTTGTTCTGTCCTCCAGCAAGTGTCCTAGAGTGATTGGCTGTAAAGGACCTATCTCTCAGTGAATGAGTGGGCCACTGGAATTTCATCTCAAGCAGGCTCTGCAGGGGGAAGCTGGCGAGGGAGGGGGCAGCGAGCTGGGGACTCAGTGGGATGTTTGTGTTTGGTAAGAACAGAAACTTTATTGCCAAAATTCATCTGGGAACAACGTTCGCAGAATATTTTGTCTACCTCCACCCGCGCCACTTCCCGCCACAGATTTCTTATGCATACTCCAAAATGATAGACAGAAGAATTGAATGCATTTAATTCCTTTCCTTCCATTTACATGATCATAAATTACAAAGTATTGTCCACTTCACAAAATAAAACCATTTCCAGATAATTTTTGACAGTATCAAGAAGTACATCAGCTACCACAATCCAATCTGTACAGCTGGGAGGAACCAGGATAGCAGGAACCTAGCAGAAGTGCTTTCTCCGCCTTGTGCCCAGGAGTCCATCCGGGGACTTGCCCGGCGACCACGCTGCTGCCTCCTCCTTCCAACCCCCTTGTCACAGTAATTTTCTCCTGGTCACCCCAAAACAACACAGGTGAGTAATTGCATAAATCATCTCAGACAATCAGAGGAAAAGACTGAAGGGGGAAAAAATCGAGATGTACAGTTTTTGATGTTTTAAATATTTTCCCTATGTTACAAAATATAGAAATCTTGGTGTGAAAAGCTCATGCTAAGATAAATATAACCAATCAGAACTGTAGTAATAAAACCATATTAAATTATTACCCATACAGAGCTACTTTGATCAAAGAGGAACAAATATTGATGGAAACCAAACTCATTCATTCTTACTTTGAAAAATAGGCTTGTTTATAAAACAAAAACGAAAAGAAAATCAGCAATTATCCTGCAGATTCGCTTTTCATAAATGCAGAAATGTGGCAAAAATACAATTTGGCATTAACAGATGAACTCTGAGTGCTTGCCTGCAAAGAAAAGGGGGAAAAAAATGCTAACTTTTTATACAGCCCAGATGCAACCAGTGTGGCCAAATGACCTGATGTAAAATGGCCGCATGCTGCATGTTCTGGGGTATGCACACATGATATGGAAAGACCATGATCAATTCCAAACAGACTTTGAGACTTTACGAAATTTTTATGGGAAGAAAGTTTGTGGATGTTCCAGACCAGTGGTCAGCAAACTCATCAGTCAACAGAACCAAATATCAACAGTATAACGATTGAAATTTCTTTTGAGAGCCAAATTTTTTAAACTTAAACTGTATAGGTAGGTACATTGTTATTAACTTAATTAGGGTACTCCTAAGCTGGCCTTTGCTAAAAACTCAAGGGGCCAAAGAGCCGCATGTGGCTTGCGAGCCGCAGTTTGCCGACCACGGTTCCAGACCATTCTTACAATTGCTATAAACATATACCATACGATAGCACAATGCCAGTGCTTAACGGCAGAAAGGATCCAAAGCAGGGACACAGGCAACAGGTGAAGTTTCACTGGAAAGCACTGATCAGGACGGAGGTATGTCAAGATAATACTGCATTCATGGTAAACTTCCGCAGGGATCACAGCACGAAGGCAGGACAAGGTACACGGGGCGATAATCAATGCACTGCATTGAGTTCTATTTGCTAAAATAAAGGAACATTCTTGCAGCTAAAATAAAAATCCATTTTACAATATAAGTCTCATTTAACATTTAACATATAGAATTGTCTTTCTTTTCGTAAGTGGAAAATGTTTAACTGTATCAAGTACCTCTCTGAATGAAGTTCCATTTTATTACTGATAAACCTGAAGTATTAAGGTCTACATTGTTTTTTTTAATAAGTTAAAGAAAGATTTATTAATCACTCTTCCAGCAAAACAGACATACATACGAGGCACGGCGAAGGCCCCAGGGAGGGCGTTCTCTCACCCTCGCCCGTGCTGTTCTCACGTGGAGGAAGCGAGTGTCTATGAGACACAGGAGCCGACGGGGCCATCCATTGCGGTCCAGGAAATTCTGTCACTTGTTTGGAAAACAAATCAAGTGAAAGAAGCGTTTTTATTCCTTGAGCCTTCTGAACTTTCATGGGCCTGGGGCCATCCAGCCCATTTCCCTGGTGGGTTAAAACAAAACATCTTCGTTTTCTATTAAAATCTGCACAATCAGCTTTTGGTACCGCATGTCATGGAGGGTGGTGAGCATGCTGTCCTCGGGGGGCCTCATCAGGGTGGGCCCAAACACGATCCCTAGGTTCTCGGCGTTCATGAAATTGTCCTTTTCATTCATAGTCACCCTGCAAGGCACACACAGACACAGAGACATCCATCATATCAACTTGTGCACATACTTGCATGCGGATGATGCACGTATGCCCCCAAGAACTACTCTGGTTTGGAAAATTGCAAAAGAAAATTAAGAATGAGAAGTACAGAAAAGCGTTTTTAAAGGGATCCTTTTCTAATTGTTTGTTCTTTTTAGATTATGGACATTGGCTCAGCCAGTGCAAGTGAATTACGAAGGGAGTCTGATACAGACACAATCTTTAAAATCAGAAAATCAGTCCTTCTTCCTGGGGAATCGTGAAACTGCCATTGGGAGAACATGGTCTGAAGGGGCGGATTGCTAGCTGACCCACAGTGCACGGAGGGTTGAGTCTAGGCGGGGTTCGCGGAGGAGGCGGCAGGAGGCCTGAGCTTACTTCTTCAGGTGGATCATCAGGTACCGGAGGGTCTCATAGTGGGCGGGAGGCAGCAGCATCAACACCTCGTGGACGGCTTCTAGCCTCTCGTCTGCGTTGGCGATTTCTGTGAGGGTCACACAGGAGCAATGTCAGTGCAGCCCGCGGCACCCGAGTTTGCAGCGGTGTAAGAGGTTAGGCTACAGACGGAGGGAAGTCTAATAAGTTCATGCACCTTCAGGCAACATTTCACTGAAAGTAATGAATTTGTTCGTGTCCTGCCTCGTTCCAGAAAGGGTTTGAGGCCGGGCCCCATGTGGGTACTGCAGCCGGGCCCCATGTGGGTACTGGCCCTCCCGGAGTCTGCAGCCTGCAGATGTGTACAGTTGGCGCCCGCACAGACGGGGCTTTGCCCAGCTTCTTCTCTATGGTGGATCTGCTAGAAATCTCACCACCACAAGCTTTAATTTACACCAGACCTCACTTGGTAGCGTTCCCGTAAAGTTGTCTAATTAAGCCTTTCCTGGCAGGCTTCCAGAACTGAGCAACTTTATAATTGGCAAGGGCGCTGGCCGATGAGCCAGGCAACTCAGCCTGCATTAGTGGTGCTTTTCACCAAAGTGTTGGCACGGTGAACCCTGGTTAGGAAGTGGATACGAGGCACATGACCATGGGAGGAAGCACGCGTGCTCTGCTTTTTAGGTCTCTGGCAGCCACCCACAGAAAGCTCTCACGTCATTCCTCCTGCGACAGAGGGGACCCCGCTGCTGGAACCTTCTCTACTCAGGACCACCAGGACCCAGGAAGGAAGGATGCTCCTGCCATGAAGCGGGGCCACAGCGCCTCTGCAAAGTGCACGGATCCCTGACTCATCACATGCTTAGTAGCACATACCTCAAGATGATACGTTTTTATAAAACGTCTTCAAAATGGGCTTGGCATCTATGCCATGCATCCCAGCATCTGAATCCCTTTCTCACTATGTTCCAAGGCCAAGTGTAGACCCCTACCTCCCCTCTGCCCCCGTCACCACTGTGATCCTCTCTCTCAACAACAGTGGGCCAGAGGGCCAAACATAGAATGAACAACCGGGGGCTGATGGACGACCAAGGCTGGTGCTCCATTCCTAGACCTGTGAGCCTTGCTCTCCTCCTCTGTAAAATGGGACTGTAATATTGGCTTCATCAGGTAGATAAGATAAAACTAGAGGACACTGATGAGAGTTCCTAGCACAGCACTTGGCCTATTGTTAATTTTGAACAGCATCAATGGGAAAAACTTGGGGTATGATTATAATTGCTTAGCAACAGCATTCTACCCGGTGATGAAAGCAGCTAATCTCTAGTCTTCATTGAAGAACACCTAATTTTTCTACTGCAGACACATTCTTGCTTTCAACGTCTAACAGAGTAGGCATGCACAGGTTCTCGGCACAGACGGGCTGATGGGCAGAGACAGCTGGCTGGCATGCGGCTTCAGCTCAGCCGAGTTGTCCTGGTACTGGCTCCACTCAGCTGGGGCACGATGCCTGCTTTCCCACGAACTGCGCCATTGTGGTCAATTGCAAAGCAAGCCGCTCAGGCAATAATGTAAACAGCTCTGAGTTTGAATGCTCTTGAATTCAACAGCATTGTACTTAAACATTTGATACAAATGAAAAATTAGTTCTCAATACTTACTTGCTGCTTCTATAAATTTGGAATAGGTATCATAGGTGATGACAGGAATGGGTAAGTCTCTGAAATACAGTTTAAGGGCTCCAGTGATGATGTTTATGTCTGGGTAGAGGTTGGCAGATATGTCTACCTTTTCACCATCTGAAAAACAATCAATTAATTAATTAGGAGCTGATTTTACCAAGTTAAAGCATGCCCAGGAAGGAAAATAAAATCCAACGAATGCTCCCTTACAAGTCTCAGCTGACTGCTTCCAATCACGCTGAGGTGCAGGGAGTAACACAAAGGAGTTTGGTGAGAGGGATTTTGGGTCTGAGGGTTTAGTGTAGCCAGAAAGGGTAGTGAAATAGACTTAAAATGGTTATTTGGGGCCCAGCTCATGGTAATTTGCTAAGTAGACATTTAGCCCAAAATTCAAATTCTGGATTATATCCAGATTCATAATAGAATACAGTAACAACCAAATTTGTAATAAAAAAAATCAAGAAGTCCTTAAATAGTTCCGTCAATATTTTTTGAACTTGGATTTGAAGATGATATACACAAAATAACTGTTGAATATCTTTGGTTTCTATTGACTCTTTCAGGCTCACTGAGGATTCTTTTAGCTTGATTCTTCCTCCCGGTCCCTAGGACTTTATTTTGGGAAACCTTGACCTTCCCTCATGTATAGGCAATATTATATTTCTTACCATTTTTACAATCATCCTCAAGAAATTTTTGACTTTTTGTTTTACCCTTAGCAACTATCAGTCCAATTTAATTGGCACATACTAGAATATGTTTTTGAATAAAATCTGTTTTATTGAGAGACCATTTGCATTTTCTTTTATATAGAGCATTGAAAGGAGAAATGCTTGAGCAAATCTGGTTCTCAGGATAAAAAAAAGCTGATGCACAGAAAACAGTGAGAGTGTAGCAGATATGCCACACGGTCCCATTTACATATTTTACAAACATGTATTGAGAATCTACCGTGTGCCAGGCACTCTTAAGCCCCAGTGAGCCAAATAAGACAAGGCACACTCCCTTTAACAGCTCTATTCAGATTGGGAGTCAGGCATGCCACTCAACAGCTGCAAGGAGACTGGAAGACTGCTGTGCTGGAGACATGTGGAAACAGGGAGGGGGCATAGGACAGGAAATGGAACTCGTAGGTCAGCGTGGGGCGGGCGGTCAGAGAGGATTCAGGAAAGAGGAAGGACAGGCTGACACCCGATGAATGGGAAGTGTTTCCAGGCAGAGATGTGAGCGCATTATAGATGGACAGAGCGATGTGGGCCGAGGGGCTTGTCCGTGGAAACGGTAAGGTGGATTTCGTGTTGCTGGGGTGCAAAGTGTACAGGGAGGAGGAACTGGCATGAGCTTGAACATACTGGGTGGCCAGATCATCAGAGACTGTGGATACTATTCTAGAGAGTGGAGGTTCTAGCTAGCAGGCTAGGTTCTATCCCTCCACTGGCTGCACCAGTATTCATTGGATTATTCATTAGAAATACAGAATTTTGGGCTCACCCAGCTTTCTGAATGAGTCCCCAGAATGGGTCGTGGTGATCTGCATTTTTAAAAAGTTCCCTTATGACTGTGTCACATGGCCTGGGGAACATATGACACAGTCATAAGGAACAAAAGGAGTTACCTCCTGAACCTCCACTGGCTTCCCCAATTCACTGCATGGGGGACCCCACTCCCTCCCTTCTGCTCTCTTGTTTGGAGCTTCGGGAGAAGGAGAAGAGTCAACAGGATGCTGAGATGGGGAGACAGGATATCCTGGTGCCAGGGGAGTAACCGTAAGTGTTGGGCAACCAACACAAGAATTTAATGGCACCAAATGTTGGCTGCCCATTTATTCAAGGAGTATTTTAAACTCACTTCCTTGTGTGGTCACTTGTCCACACTTAATAAAAGTAATCCCCAGAGGGGCAGAGAACGAGCAGATTTGTAAACCATTACTCCTCGGCTTCCTGAAGAACAGCTCTCAGTAACCCGGAAACCCCAGTCTCAGCATGAATACAATCTGGTTCCCAAAGACAGGGCACTAAAACGTCAGCTGGCTTTCAAGCTCATGCCATGGCCAGTTTTGCTCAGCGGGTAGAGTGTCAGCCCACGGACCGAAGGGTCATAGGTTCCATTTCCGGTCAAGGGCACTTACCTTACTAGTAGTTGCAAGATTGGATCCCCGGCCTGGTCGGGGCTCATAAGGGAAGCTACCAATTGATGCATTTATCTCACATTGATGTTTCTCTCTGTCTCTCTCCCTTTCTCCCTCCCCTCCCCCTCCTCCCTCTATTCCACTCGCTCTTTAAAGATCAATGGAAAAAATATCCTCAGGTGAGGATTAAATAAAAAAGAAGGCGAAAGCCCACCTCTATCAAATGCCATTTTGACATCTTCGATGTGTTCGGTGAACCCGGAGACCCTGTAAAGACCTTCTGACTTTAATCCTGTTAAAAAAAGAGACAGGGAGACTTTAGCCAACTTCCAGCAACATCTAAGAACCACTCTAATTTCATATCTGCTCTGTGTGCTATCAGGAAGTGAGCAAAATCGTCAGTGCTTCTGCATCACCCACTGTTCCATCGGCACTTGGACTTGTCCGTCTCCCTTTCCGCCCACAGGTCTTCATTTGCTGCGGGACGGCGGAGACCTCCGTGATCCGGGCTTCTTCCCGCCTGGCTTTGCAAAGCGAACCCATGTTTACGATTCTCATCAACATGATCTCCTGCTTGTTTTGTTCATCAGACTGCTGGATGCCATTGCCCTGCCTCAGGCAGCTACTTGCTTTCTCTTCAACATCATCTTAGTCCATGTGCCACACACATCAATGTATGCAGGTGTGAGATACGTATTATCCTGATTTTGTTGAAACAGCCCAATGTTATAGCCTTTTACAGTTACAAAATAGTCACAGGGAAGTAAAGCACAGCACAGGGAATGTAGTAAAAACTATTGTAGCCCAGCCAGCGTGGCTCAGTGGTTGAGCGTCGACCTATGAACCAGGAGGTCATGGTTCGATTCCCAGTCAGGGCATATGTCTGGGTTTTGGGCTCAATCCCCAGTGTGGGGTGTGCAGGAGGCAGCCAATCAGTGATCCTCTCTCATTATTGAGGTTTCCATCTTTCTCTCCCTCTCCCTTCCTTTCTGAAACAAATAAAAAAGTTTAAAAAATATTGTAATTACTGTGTATGGTGCAGGTGTATAGATTGATTGGGGGAATCATTTTGTAAGGTATACGAATGTCTAATCACTATGCTATAAGCCTGAAACTAATGACATATTGAATGTCAACTGTAATTGAAAATTTAAAAACGAACACAAATTTATAGCCTTTATATATTCCAAATATGACAATATGTTAAATGTTTACATATGATTAATTTAATTATATACCTTCAAATAAATGTGCCTTTTATATATTCAATGTGTAGCTCATGATAAATGCTCAGCAAGCATGTGCTGAATGCATACATGGAAGCACTTCACACATGAAGAGTTTATGAATGAACCAGAAATTGATTTAGTTTGTGTGTGTGGGTGCACGCATGTGGCACGTGAGCCTATGCAGACCATTTTTCCTACATCAACAGTGGAGAGTCCATTTAACGATTCTAAGAAAATTTCCTTGGCAACAGTACAAATCAAATCCTTCTATCAAGGAGCCTTTTCCCAACCTCTTGCTTCGATTTCCCGAATGCATATGTCCACCACCATGGGCCTCTGGGCGTTGTGCGCCTTCACCAGGGTGGTCAGGTCACAGCAGTACACCTTCTTGATCCTCTTGAGGTCCGGCTGACAGTCGTTGGGAACGTGCTTGGAACACTGCTTGTGGACGTTCAGCCCGCAGTCTGTAAACAAAGAAGCCACATTAGCCTGCCCTGCCCTTTGGTCAAAGCCCAGCACAAATGACACGTTACCAAAAATAAACGGAGAAAACAGCCAAGGGTTTGCCGTATCTCCCTGGAGCGTCCACCCCACTCAGAGGTGGTCCTCTCCATCCAATGGGTGTGAAGCCTGAATGTATTCGGGAAACTCTGACATAATTCACTTTTTCTCGTGAAGCTTTCTCTGCTGCTGGACTAATCTCACTGGGATAGAACTGGTCATTAGCCAGATGGTTTGCATGTTTCTTTCCCTTTCGGGCCTGGGACCTTTGTGGCCACATGCGGGCTTTTGGGTGTGGAGTCTCAGAGCTAGTCCTGGCTCACAGCGGGCCCGTAGGCCTTTTGCTCAGTCGTTTCTCTTAAGTCCTCGATGCTCCTCTTGGGGGAGACAAGATTACTCTCTCTGGGAACCCCTTCCTGGAGAGGCGCCCACAGTTTCCACTCTCTTCCTCCTGGTGGGCAGTGGGCAGGCCCTGTTCCTGCCGCTTGCCTTATTTTGACACCTGCGAGGGGAGATGATGCCTCACTGGACACCAGTGGGAGTACCGGAGGGCTTACAATGCAGAACAAGGCCATGAAATGTGATGATGAAAGTAATTATTTATAAAGCTCATATCAAGATCCAAAGCTGAAAAGGGGCTTTCAAGTTCACCGAACACATTGTGAGCATAGCAAAGCCTCGCGAGCAGTTGGGATCCACTGATGGAATTTCTCAAACAATAATAGAGCCCAGTGTACATGCTGGAAAATAAAAATTTAATGTTGAAGTTGTTCACAGTTGATGTGCTGCTTATTCAAAGTGCCTTCTAATATTACTTGTCTTTCTAGGTATAAAGAAAACAATAATAATGATATACTACATTCTAAGATATTTATATTACACATATGACAAATATTATAATCAATGGCTTTACAAAAAAAGCACATAACCACACCAAGGATTTGAGAGGATCTAAACTTTTGTAAAATCATCAAAAATTATTTTTGGAAATCACTAGATGATCTTTATGTAATGTTTACCGGCAAAGTTCTCTCTGCCTGCCTGCCCTCCTTGCAAAGGTAAAACCATTCTCATTCATTTCAGCTTCATCAACATGAGAAAGTCACCAAAGCTCACGGGAACTTCAATAATACTTTGATAAATCTACTTGGTAGATGCAGATTTTGGCCAACTGAACTAAATAGAATTGGTTGGTCTTCTTGCTTGGTTCCTCTTTTATAAAATGAGGATAAAATAGACCTACTGGTAGGGTTACCATGAGGATCAGAGAAGCTAACATATGTAAAGACTGGGGTGTGATGGACACTACATGAGAATTCAATCAAGGAAATCGCAAATACGGTGATAGAAAACACAAGGATACCTTCTTAGCTGTTCTTAAGTTATTTCATTATTTTTACTACCTTTACAAACGTCATTTGAAACAATTTGGAAAAACTAGGGTAAAAAATACAATACACAAAATCCACCATTTTAACCATTTCTAAGTGTACAGTTCAGAGGTCTTAAGCACTTTTACATTGTGTGCCAACATCACCAACATCATCTGCAAAATATTTTTCATTTTCCCAAACGGAAACTCTGTACTCATTAAATATGAATTCCCCAGACCCTTCTTCCCCTGGCCCCTGGCAACCACATTCTACTTTCTGTCTCTGAACGTGGCTACTTTAGTTGTCTCACACAAGTGGAATCATACGGTATTTGTCCTTTTCTGACTGGCTTATTTCACTCAGCACAATGTCCTCCAGGTTCATTCATATTGTAACATATGACAGGATCTCCTGTAATATTCCATTGTACGCATAGACCACATCTTGTTTATCCATTCACCCATTGCTGGGCCGCCACTATCTTCTGGCTATTGTGAAAAATGCTGCCCTAAACATAGGTGTGCAAAGACCTGTTTGAGCGGCTGCTTGGAGCTCTATGGGGTAGACAGCCAGAAGTGGAAATGCCGGCTGACATAATAACTCTATTCTTAATTTCCTTATACACTTCGTGTTAATATCTGAAGCAACAGTGTTTATGTAGAATTAAGTCCTGATATTTTATTAAAATGAAGATGTTTTATAACAAATATAAAAATATTCAGGGTTTGCAAACGAATACATTTCCATATGCTAAAAATGAAGTGTGTTTCATTTAAAAATGTTTAAAATGTGTAAAATATGGAGAGTTGAGCGGCAAGGATTGTCCTTTTAACCTTTAATGATCAGTTTGCAGGTTTCCTGCTGCTCAGGGGAAGTATGAGGCTATAGGGTGGCCACTGGAGAGAAACACCCTTTTATCCCAGAGAAATTTGCTGTTCAATGCTAATCTGAATCCCAGAGTTTTGTTTTCATAATATTGACTTTGGACACATTTCTTGCTGAAATTGGATGATACCAGCAATTAGGGATATGTTTGGTGGGTATAAGCAGGCAGGCTGAATTAATACCACTGAGTACTTCAGATAGTCCACCCCTTTGCTTAGGGGTTCAGCTGGGAGGTGCTTTGCAGCTCTTGGTGAGTCTTTTGTGTTAATGGGAGTATCTGGGCCATTTCTGGAAAGACTGCTTTGAGCCTATGTTTACTGCTTGTCTCATGGATGTGGGGTGGGGACAGGTGGAGCTAACAGACATACATGAGCATCTACTTGAACCCTCCAGGCATCACCACTGGTGATTGCTGTGTCTACACTGCAGAAGCTAAGATTGCCTCTTGCAAGCAGAGAAAGGATTTAAAATCCCATGATCCTGTGAGCCCAAACAGGTAGTATGGGGAAACAATAGATCATAGTAACGTAGTGTCATTACCTTATTTTATTTTAAATGCTTCATAAGAATTCTGTTTTTAAATCTCACCCTAGCAAGGAAAATATCAGTCACCGTGTTGGTGGAAACCCAATCGATATACCACAGGAGGCTGCTCTTGCTCCCAAACCGAACTGCTTGCCAGAAAAAGCATGGCAAGATGATTTAGGAAGCCCAATCACACATTAACTTGGCAATTCTTTGCTATTTTTTGTTAGATGTATCTTAACAAGATGTGTTGTGTGCTGTTAGCAATGGGTGTGTGCATCCAGTTCTAGGTAGAAAAACACCTAGGGTTTCAAAACGCTTTGAAACTATGTGATATCAAATCAAGGTCTCATTGTTATCTGATGGCAGAAAAATTCTGAGCATGGGCTCTGGCGCCAAATCAATGTTTCACTGCTTAGTATGTGGCCAAGGGCAATTAACAATCATCTGTAAGCCTCAGTTTCTTCATCTATTTCAGTGATGGCGAACCTATGACACGCGTGTCAGCACTGACCGCTGAGGCGGCCGCATGCCGAGGATGAAACATTTGCGAAATAATGTTTTTTCCTCAAAGTGACACACTACCCGAGTTATGCTCAGTTTTTTGGCGAAGTTTGACACACCAAGCTCAAAAGGTTGCCCATCACTGAAATGGGGAGAATAATTGCATCTCCCCCAAGATCTTGTTGGTGAGGCTAATTGGCATGATAAATAGAAAATGCTTAGTTCAGTGCCTGGTATGTGATCAATGTTCTCCAGTATTATTATTTTCATGCCCTTTCTTTTGTAGTAAAGTGGGGATGACAAAGAAATGTGGTTTTTCTATCTATGTGATTCCATTGGAATTAATTTTGTTTTCTTTTAAGGAATCCTGCCTATTTGGGGAGGCAGGTAGGTGCCTACAGAAGTGTATCCACTTGCATTTTTCTTGTCTTACGTAAACAAGCCATTCCTCTCCACTCTAGCAAATACCTAAAAGGATGCCTCGAAACTTCCAGAAAGCTAGACTTTTGAGCTAATCTGGGCCTATTTCCCAGCTCTGGAGAGTTGCCCTCCAGCTCAACATGGTGGCACTTTATATAAATGGAAGAAGGATAAAGAAAGTTCCATGTCTACCTGAGCACCGGACCCCTTGGGCGATGAGCCCCCACATGAAGTTGGCACAGTATTCACACCAGTGCGGGCCTCGGAATGTGTGGACCTGTGATCCAAAAAGAAGAAGAGTGTCAGAAAAGTCAGCCGATGGGGGGGCAGACGGACTCAGTTATGCAACAAATGCACGAAGTCAAGACGCAAAGGCCTTAGTGGGAGTGAGCATCCCTCACTGGGCCTGTTCTCTCCAGTGAGTCGGAGTTGCAAATGGACCAGAGAGAACAGAGATGTGCTTTGATCTTTGAACATCCTACATGGATCTACCATGCCCAGGGCCGGAGTCTGAAAGGAATGAGGAGAAATAGTAAGATTATCGGGCCATGGCATCAGCTAAAGAATGAGACTCTCACCACCCAAACAAGGCACGGTGTGGACAAACCCAAGGTGGCCCGAGCTGGTCGCTACAGCTGCATTAGCTCAGCTTTTGTCTTTTTGACCCAAGTGGCCCCCTGGCAGTAAAATTATAGATCATTTCAATTATAAATATAAATATAAGCATTCTTTAAAAAAGATCCTACTGAATATAGCTTTATATTTTAAAAAATGTTCTGATCAAGGATAGTTTACCAGTATTTCATGAATTTAAGGTAGTTGACATATTACTAGAATTCACCCCAATAACAAAACAAAAGAAACCACATCAGCATTTCAAAAATTAGAATAACAACAATCAAACACAATTCAACATTTACTCATAGTAATAGCATTCCACATGCTAGGAATAGAGGAAACCCTCCTAAAAATAGCTGGTTAAAGGTATTTATGTTACACATAATAAACATCACATTTAAGATGGAACATTAAAATAATTTCCTTCAAAGTCAGCAAAATGACAAGGCTGCCTGCTATCAATGCTTCTTTTGAGTATTATTCTATAGAGTTTAGCCAGCATAACAAAAGAAGACAGAAAATATATGACTGGAAGAAGAAATGAGGCCAAGTTTGCTTAATAAAAGAGTAATATGAAGAAATTAGCATTGCCCTAGCTGGTTTGGCTCAGTAGATAGAGCATTAGCCTGCAGACTGAAGGGTCCCAGGTTCGATTCTGGTCAAGGGCACATGCTCGGGTTGTGGACTCAATCCCTAGTAGGGGGCGTGCAGGAGGCAGCCAATCAATGATTTTTTCTCATTATTGATGTTTCTCTCTCCCTCTCCCTTCCTCTCCGAAATCTATTTATCTATCTATCTATCTATCTATCTATAAAGAAATCAGCATTGCTCTATAGAAGTAATACCATTTTATTAAATAGTAAAAAGCAAAGGCTCCATTTACAACAGCAGCAACACTCTAAAATAATCTATCTATAAAGAAATCAGCATTGCTCTATAGAAGTAATACCATTTTATTAAATAGTAAAAAGCAAAGGCTCCATTTACAACAGCAGCGACACTCTAAAATAATTAGAACATAATTTAATAAATGACATTAGAGACACAAATAAGGAGACATTCTATACTCATGTATGGCAATGCCCAATGTTATAAATAGGTTAATTAGCCTCCAACTGAATCGAATGAATCTATAAATCCAATGCAGTTTCAGTAAAAATCTCCGTTCTGTGGTGCTTTCCACAAAAGTTGACACGATGACCCTAACTTCCATATGGAAGAATAGAGAAGAAAAGAATAGCCCATGATAATTTCGAGTGAGTAGAAGAACGTAGGAAAACACATCTGACCATAGAGCAAGGTGTCTATAGTTACAAAAGGAAAATCCAACAGGCCAGTGGATTCGAGTGGAAAGGTCAGAAACCACCATACACGGGGAGACTGGGCATGTTTCCAAAGTGGCATTACATATTAGGGGAAGGATGTCAGAGAGGTGAATTATTGTTATTTCATCCACCTGTCACCCTCTCATTCATTATTCACTCATTTACATGCTGCCTGCCTATTTGGAACCTGGCACTGTAGAAGTCCACAAAGATACAAAGTCAAAATAGATTGGAGGAGCCCAGACCCCCCTGCCCTCAAGGAACTCATCTACAAGAATAAATAGGCCACAGAAACAATTACCCTACGGTAGTGTGCTGGAGAGAATAACACATGCTTCTGAGAAGGCTGGGGAAAGGGATATTTGAACTGGGTTTTGAAGGATGGATAGGAGTTCACCAGGCTGGGAAACATTGAGCTGCTGGGGAAGTGATAGTGCTGACTGGGGAGGCAGAGTACTTGGGAAAACATTCCAAGAAGCGAAAATAGCGTAGCCGAAAGCCAATGGCGGTGCCCTTTGGTTTTTGAAAGACATTCTTTTCTTTTAGGTCATGCAGAAAAAAAAAAAAGTGAGTAAATTCTTCTCTAGAATATCTCTAGTGGATAAAGAAATTGCATGGGAAATACCTCCATACCTTGGGGTAAAAATGAAAATGCAATATTTAGAAATGAGGAGAGTAGCTACCATGTTTACTACACATTGACCAACAGAAAAACTGGCTGACTCAATGCTCAGGAAATATATAATACGCTACTCGTAGATTTTCTGAAATTTCCCTTTTTGCCAATATTAAAAAAATAATTAAACATATCAAAATTACATTTAATGCTGATTAGCCTCACCCATAATTACCAATATCCTTTCCCGTCAATATATCCCCATTGCCTGTGATCTCATTTCTCTAGCCCAGTGGTCGGCAAACTCATTAGTCAACAGAGCCAAATATCAACAGTACAACGATTGAAATTTCTTTTGAGAGCCAAATTTTTTAAACTTAAACTTCTTCTAACGCCACTTCTTCAAGATAGACTCGCCCAGGCCGTGGTATTTTGTGGAAGAGCCACACTCAAGGGGCCAAAGAGCTGCATGTGGCTCGCGAGCTGCAGTTTGCCGACCACGGCTCTAGCCAAACAAATGCAGGCAGGCACTTCGGAATAGCAACTAGCTCCGTGTGTCCACACATTCCCCAGAGATCAAACAAAAAGGGGCGGAGGGGAACGTCAAGTTAGTTCAACATTATTTTAGGCCCACTGCCTACTTTCCCTTTGTGATGGACCACTGTTTATTTTCACGGCTGATAGAGCGTTCGGTTTTCTTCTGGGTCCACAAGGACACTCTTTGAATAGTAGCCTACATGTAAATGCTGGGACGCTCTCCGAACCCATGTTATTTCCGGTTGAGTTGTTATGTCAACCATTCCAACGAAACACCCCATATCTTGAAAAGTCACTAATCAGCTTTTTCCATTTGCTGAAGTTTATTGATTTTCAAGAATATCTTTTCAGAAAAAAAAAAAAGAGAGAACATTTTGCAAACTTTAGGGCAGAACCGAAAATACCCCAGACAGGAAGAAAATACCCTAGACAGGAAGAATGTCTGCCCAAGGCTATTATACTGGGCCTGGTCTGCCTGGAATTCAAAAACCACACCAAACAGAAGACAATGATAGGCAGGAGATAAGGGATGTTGGACGAAGAGCGCAGGAATGGCCATTTCGTGAAAACAAGAGCAAGAGGAATTGTCAAGGAGAAGCTCGGCGTTGAGGAAGTATCCCCTGACCTGACACTGTGTCAGTGAGCAGGGTGTTATCTGTCTCACATCTGTGGGGGCTGGAAGGCAGTAATCCCTGCTGGTTTCATAACAAGTATGTTTCGATGGGTCAAGGCAGGTGCCGCCCAGTGTATACTCAGCTCAGCCCAGGTTGTAGACGGAGCTGCTTAGGATGTGCTACAGGTGAGACAGTTTGCTTTTTCTTATCAGCGTACATCCGGGTTTCTCAGCCCCGGCACTCTGAAGGTTTGGGACTGGGGAAATCTTGGGGCACCGTAGGATGTTTGGCAGTGACCTTGGCCTCTACCCACCGGATGTCGGCAGCAACCCTGGGCTGAAACCACCGCAAATGCCTGCCGACATTGTCAAATGTGGCCCTGGGACAAAGGAGCCCTGGTAGAGAATCACTGGTAGAGACGGAAACCGTACCACCTCCGTCTGTCACTGTTGCCATTTACATGGAAAACGAGAACTTTATTCTTTTAGTTGGGTTCCAAAAGGACCCTGGGTCAAAGGCAGTTCCTTAGCTGCTTTATATGCATAGAGGAGGGGGCTGGAGGGGGCTGACGTCGCTCCCAGCTCCACGTCACTGGGTTTGGAGGTCACCCGGTCAGGCTTTTGCCCGGGTCACTGAGGAGGTGGAGGGTAGGCAGCCTGTCTGCCGTTAGCAGCACTTGGCCCCCAACCTCAGCCAAGGGTTTCTCCTGCGTTTCCCAGAATCACGTGACATTGAACTTGTGAGAAATTAGGTTAAACTTGGGACTTCTCCGTCTTGCAAGATCAGATGAGATGCTGGCCTTGAAGTGAACCTTTTCAGATGCGAGAAAGCCAGCCGAGGGGAGCCGGTCAGTCGGTAACAGAAGGTTCCCCTGTCCCTGCGAGGCCAGCTGCGCAGACGCAGTGGAGAGCCTGTTTCTCAGCCCGGGCACCACTGACCCCCAGATAATTCTACTCAGCAGCTCTTCGCATGCATTTAAAATAGGGTTTCATTTCTAAAACATCGAGGACCACACAGCTGTTGGGGAATCGCCCCATTGCCTAAAGCGACACCTGCATTGGGTAGCTAATTTCCTCTCAGGAATAGAAGGGCATCAGTACAACACTTTTTTTTTTTTTGACACTTCCCTGCTCAATGCCCTCCAGGCCCCCTCTCCCACCCCCATTGTCTGTTTCAAGTATTCTCAATCTTAGCACTATTGATATTGGGGCCAGAAAACTCCTAGTGGAGGGGGTCTGGCCAGGCCTGCGGCATGCTCAGCTATTAGTAAACCCAGAATCAGAAATGCCTGCACACATTGCCAAGGTGCCCCAGGAGCAAAACCCCTGGGAGAGAGCCACCCAGGAGAGGACAAGGTCACATTTTTTTTTTAAAATATATTTTATTGATTTTTTACAGAGAGGAAGGGAGAGAGATAGAGAGTTAGAAACATCAATGAGAGAGAAACATCGATCAGCTGCCTCCTGCACACCTCCTACTGGGGATGTGTGCACAACCAAGGTACATGCCCTTGACCGGAATCGAACCTGGGACCTTGCAGTCCGCAGGCCGACGCTCTATCCACTGAGCCAAACCGGTTAGGGCCAACATCGCATTCTTATGTCACATACGTCATCCTCGCACCTGGCAGTGCCTGGCGCATAATCAGTCCTCAGTCCATATTTGATGACTGAAAGTTACATGTCTAAATAGTTTCCTCTTGTTAGAACTTTCAGAGACACCCAGCTAATATGACAGCAATCACTGGTGCTTTATTTTCCTCCCAACAAAACACAAAAAGAGTGTTCCTTTGGGTGTAACATGGCAGAATCAGCCATGTTAGTCATTCCGAATAGTCTCTTTGAATCCTCTGTTCTCTGGCGTAGAAAAGACTCAGTGCAAAATTAATAACCAGGAGGAAAAGGCTACAGCAGACTTCCCCAGGCCATCTACGTGGGAGGACTCCTTCCCTTACTCATCACCTGGGCACCATCCACCCCGGGTATCCTGGAGCCCCACCTGCCATTGACAGGGTGGTGAGTCCGCTGTGACTGGGCCGCTGCGGTTGATCATCCAGATGAGCGGCGAGCCCCTCTCTCTCCAGGATGGGGTCCTCACTGCCCCCTGTTCCCTCCTGCCTCCTTTCTGACTCCAAGTTTCCACTCCTGTCGCTTCCACTGCCTGGAATACTCTTCCATTTTTCTCTTACATGTGGTTAATGAGAGAGGGAGAAGGAGATGATAGAAAGAAGAAAGGCATGGCCAAGTCAGGATAGAAAATAAGAAATACAGAGACAGCTCAGGCTAAACACAAAATCACAAGAGAAATGAGGGACACAAAAAGATGATAATAAAATAATGAGAGAAGCTAACTGTATTGGGTGCCAGCGACCATAAGTGATATAGGTATTCTATAAACTTCACAATGCTCCCATTTTACAGATAAGGAAACTGAGACTAGGAGAACTAAGCCCTTGGCCAAAGCTCAAGTCATGGCCAGAATACAAAGCTGGCCACAGCTACCCCATCACTGTGCTAAGTGGGGAGGGAAGGACAGTTATCCAGATCTGGGGGCTCCGGGGCCTGCCAGCCTAAAGATTTTTAGCGCTCAGCCAGTAGGTGATACGAGGGTAGGCCACCTAAAAGCGAGCTGCTCCTTTCATAGGAGAGTGCCTCCTAAGTCAGCCAGATGAACAGAGATGCAGACGTAGTGCGAGTAAAGTAATGAGTGGTTTCCTGTGTATCAAACAGTTCATTTTTGAGAGGAGTCTGTCAACCTCATTATTCCTCCAACAAATTCCTTTTAGTGCCCAGGATGCACAAGTAATCCCAGGGAATTTAGGGTTTAAAATAGCAACATCTGCCTACAGTGTGGCAAAGTACAAAATTATTGTACAAAATGAGGTACAACTTGAATTTGCCTCCAAAAGTTTTGTTTCCTGAGCTGAATGGTGGCTTTTCCTAGACACGCTTCCCAACGCGAGGACAGTGGCCATGTCCTCAGGAGCAGGGGCTGGGGGCTTTCTGAAAGAATGGAGAGGGAGTTCCCACCCTGGACCTGCCGGGTTGGGGGCTTCTATTCATCCCTCCTGACGAGGTACCTGGGGGAGCCAGGGGACCGCTTTTTAGCTGGGGGAACAGACTTGACGGGGCAAAAAAATCCTGTGGGTGAGGCATTAAGATTGGCTGGCAGATGGGAACCTCTGCGAGGAAGCCGCTGGACCAGAGTCCTGACAGGGCCTAGCAGGGCTTATTTGCTGATCAGCACGACAATGTGACTGCTTGTTCCTTTTACTGAGCACTTACTTTATGCCATACACAGAATGCCTTCCAGTAACATCCCAATTACAAATGAAGGAAGTTTCAGGATAAAGCCTATGAAAAGTCAACATAAATAAAACGTTTGTGTTTTACATCTTAATATTACGCTAATTCCAAGCAGATGGCAGGAGCCTTTGATGGAACTTACTTTCTTCAGCTCTATTCGGTGGCCTGTTACTAAAAAACCCTGGTTTTAGAAGGCTCTTCCAAAGACAAATGGGGGTGGGGTGGGTGAAGAGAGGCTGAACGAGGAGGGGCAAGGAGTGACAGAGGGAACCACTACTCCAGCTCCATCCACTCATTCTTAAGGACAGTGGCACCGGCAGTACCATTGAAAGCCACAACCAACTGACACAGCGCCTCAAGGGCCTGCTGCATCTCAAAGACGCTATTTAAACGGTGGAAGAGAACTGCTCCTGTCTGGCTCAAGCATCCTCTCTAACAACGGGTCTGCTCCCTGCTTTGACGTCTCTCAGTGGCTGTAAGTAAGAAGTCACATGGAACAGACACTGACTTTTTTTTTTCCTTTTTTTTAAATTAAGGTATTATATGTGTACATATCTTACCATTACCCCCCCCACCCCACTCCCATATATGCCCTCACCCCCCAGTGTTTTGCATCCATTGGTAATGCTTATATGCATGCATACAAGTCCTTCGGTTGATCTCTTATCTCCCCCACCTCTCCCTAACCTTCCTTCTATAATTTGACATTCTGTTTGATGCTTTACTGTCTCTGTATCTCTCTTTTTGTTCATCAGTTTATAATTTTCTTTATTATCCATAAATGAGTGAGATCATGTGGTATTTTTCTTTCATTGACTGGCTTATTTCACTTAGCATAATATTCTCCAATTCCATCCAGGTTGCTGCAAATGATAAGAATTCCTTCTTTTTTTATGGCAGCATAGTATTCCATTGTAGACACTGACTTTTTAAGTGAACATTTAAAAAGCTGTTGGTGTTTTTCCAGTGATAAGCAATTGATATCAAACTTGTTGCCAACAGGACTATTTAGGAAATTAAGACTCAAGGATCTTTTTGTCTTAAATGTCATTTCCCATTCATAGACCTAAGACTAAAACACTGAAATTAGTTTTGAAAGTATCAATCAACTACCTATGCTTATGATGTTTTTCACACAAGCTACATATACACTGAGTGGCCAGATTATTATGAACTCTGAATGCAGTATATATATATTAGAGGCCCGGTGCATGAATTTGTGCATGGATGGGGTCCGGCCAGCCTGGCCAGGGGGAGGGGACATGGGTGGTTGGCTGGCCTGCCTGCTGGTTGAACTCCTGGTCGAGGGGACAATTTGCATATTCACCTTTTATTATATAGGATGTACACTGAGTGGCCAGATTATTATGTGTTCAGAGATCATAATAATCTGGCCACTCAGTGTGTGTGTGTGTGTGTGTGTGTGTGTGTGTATATATATATATATATATATATATATATATATAGAGAGAGAGAGAGAGAGAGAGAGAGAGAGACAGAGAGACAGAGAGACAGAGAGACAGAGAGAGAAGCTGTCCCATACAGACACATACCATATAGGGCATAACTCCAATTGTCTCCGAAAGCCAGAAGAACTGTGATTTTCAAGAGGAAGGGAAAGAATTTGCAAGTCTAAGAAGATCCACCCTCCCACCCATGGCAGTGTATCCACGAGATGCAAAGGATCAGGATTTCTGCCCCAAGTCAGAAAAATTCCTTCTTAAGGCAAAGACATCAATGAAGGTTAAGATAGAAAACAGGAAAGGAAAAAAGAAAAAAACCATAAAATCTTTTTATACCCCAAATGAGACCTGTCACTATTCGGTGGTGGGAGAAATGTCAAGAGCCCTGTAATGCCGTTCTTCCCCCTCACGCTAAATGCGGAGGGCTGAACTATTCCAGTCCCCAGTTCCATTATAGCATGCAAATGCCCGAGCCGCTCGCTTTCCAAAAACAGAAGCACAGCGAACGGACCACAGCGACACGAATGTAGATTTAATAGACACACATTTGTCCTTATGAGGGACCAGAAAGCAGAACAGAATAGCTTTCCCCGGCCAGCTCCCACAAAGGGCTGTGCTGGTTCCAACAGCCACCAGGCTGCCGGCCATAAAGGAAGGGAGAGTTAAAAAGCAATTCACAATTAGCTGCTCCTGCCTCTTTCATCCTGGGTCTCCACGCTCTCCAGCCTCCTAATCGTCAGCCCCTTTGCTGGGGCAGAGCCTCCAAGGCCACCCAGCTCTCATGCACCAAAAAGCATGGCAGGCAGGCAGGGCAGGCAGTCTGGCACCAGCACTCCACCCCCCCCCCGCCCCCCCCCCCTGCAGCCCTTCTTGGAAATCACTCTGGGGCAAAGGAAACAAGCCATCATTTTCCGATGGCAGGGCATGTCTACCAGGGCCGCTCTGAAACGCAGATAGCCGTGTTCCCAGTTTGTAAACACACGTGGGAAAACCCTGAAACTCCCACCAACTCTCCGCATCTTTTTGTTTGGTCTGGGGAGCAGGACCAAGGCTGGGACCCCGGGGAGCTCGGCCAGGCGGCCGGGGTGCTGCCCGCACGCAGAGGACAAACAGAAGCGACTGGACGGTATCGCCCGTCATCGCTTGCTGTCACAGCTGTCTACACACAGACCAAAGGAGGGACGACAAAAGACAAAACACAGAATGTGAAACGGGCCCCTGTGCCCACTAGCTCGGAGACAGCACCATTCTCCCGTCTACCCTGCGCGGAGAAGCCCTGCGCGGTGACCCCAGGTCTCAAACGCCACCGTCGGGGCATGCTCCGTTTTTCCCTCCCTGGGCATGGCAATGGGTCCAACTCTGCGGGACTCAGTTAAGGTGCACAGAGGTGTTTCCAGGCATCCGCATCAAGCACAGGCTTTCTGAGGTTGCCCGTGAGGTCAGATCCAAAGCAAGCAGCTACATGTGGAGAGCAAGGGTCGTCGCTCTCCTGCAATCACCCATCATGACGCTTTAGCTTCCATCTGCCACTCATCAGAGACCCGATGGAAACCACACACTGTCCTGGTCCGCTCGCCCTCTCAGAACAGAAGCAAGAACGCAGAGGTGGGCTTACCTTAAAGTTGTGTGTCTTCTCATAGTTGAAGTGGTTGTCGTTGTGCGTGAGGGCGGCCCTCCTGACCAGGGAGGAGATCTGTGGACAGGCAAAGAGTTTGAGAGGGGGCCAGAGAAAGCCGCCCTTCACGCCCACCTTCACCCCCCAGGCCGCGGCCAGCAGCTCCTGCCGCTTCCTGCCCGGCTTAGGCTTCCGAACCACCGCACACTTTTTCTCATTTTCTAGCCACAGTTCCTGGGAGAACATTGTGTGTCCCCCGTGGAGCTGGGAAGCGGGGGCTGACAGGTTTGGGGAGCGGTGGCTAATGTTAGGCAGCAGATTTGAGGCAGCTGCCTCTGTCCCGTCTGCAGTGGCCTCAGGCATGTGACCTGGAAGGGCCGGATTGAGGGATGGAGCGGGCTCTGCCTCTGAATAAGGACGGGCCTGTTTTGTGCTGTTTCTTAAGGCCGACGTGTGCCTGGAACAATAGCACATTCATGTGCACAGCAACCCCAGATGCCGCAGCCAGTCAGCCACTGAAGAATCAATGGAGGAGGCCGGGGCAGGCAGCTCTATTCCTGGGGCCAAGCACACTGCCAAGGAGAGACCTCTCCTGCTTGCTAGCACATTTCATACACACACACACACTCACACTCTCACACACACCACACACACTCACACAGGCATTCACATACACATACACTCTCACAGACACTCACACATAGACATTCACACACACACTCTCATAGACACACTCACACAGACATTCACACACACACTCACACACACTCACACATAGACATTCACACACACACTCACACACACTCACATACACACACTCACACAGACATTCACACACACTCACATACACACTTACACACACTCATGCACGCACACTCACACATGCATACACACACTCACACACACAACTAGCTGCGATGTTCAAAGCCTGAGGCTGCATCCAATTATTTTGGGGCTTTGAATCCCATCCTGGGCTTAACTTTAAACCTTTAAACCCTGATGATTATTTAATCATTTGGGATTAAGCTTGAGTCTCTTTTTTAAAAGAAATCTGCTCCAGTATTTGAAAGTCCACTTTTCATTCACATACACGCCTTCAATTAGAGCTGTCCGAGCAGCGCATGGGGCAGGGAAGAAGGCATAGCATTTCAGCTGTGAGGTCTACAGCCAGAATTTCAAAACAAGAGGTAGGATGTCTGCTCCAGGATAACCCCAGTCCCTCTCTCCCTGCCAACTACAGGCAGCCCCCCCCAACCCACACGGACCACACTCCTTAACTCAAACCAAAACATCATAGTTGCTTTTCCTTGAAGTAAAACATCTTCCTTTTCATTCTGTGAGTGCACAGCCTAAAGCCTTCCTTGCTCTTCAAAAAGCATCATCTGTTTGATGGTCTCTCTTGGGACCATGGTCTTTTGGTCCCTGATCTATCTTTCCACTAACAGAAGTGAGGAAATCATTACGTCTTGGGAGAAGTCCTGATCTGTTGGCAAAGTTTAATGCAGCTAACGCCAGGCAATAAAATCAATGCCTTTGCGACTAGAAAGCGAGAAGAACATAGATGGCTGGACCATTACATGGATGGATGGCCCATGGATTTCAGCCCTTCCTCTACTGCAACATGGCTCCATGTTCCAGCCCCTCCAAGCAGCTTTGTGGAGAGTAACAAAAGGTCAATCATTTCTGATGTAAGTCTTCATTCCTGTCCATCACGCTCATTCCAGCTTAGTTCAAAAGTGAACTCTCCCATTTCATCCTCTTGTGACCTTCAACAACAGCCAGTGTTTATATGGAGCAGAGTGACTTATATTGTGCCAGACAATCTTTAGAATGTGTTGTGTGCACTTACTCATTTAATTTCAGCTCATGTGTATGAGGAACTCGATTTTTATTCCTACTGTTCAGATAAAGATATCGAGGCACTGAGAGGTGAAGCAATTTGCCCAAGAACATGTAGCTGGTTTAAGTGGCTGAGCCAGGACTAGAACCCAGAACATGTGTGTCCATCATTCAAGCCCCTGGTGCCTTAGTGAACCTGTGGTACCACATCCACCATCCTGTCCCACCAAATGCTTTATCTGAAGTATTGGCCAAGTCTTCCCCTCCTTACCATGCTGGCCCCGCAATGACTCAGACCCTTCATATCCCTCCGGTCCGCCTGCACACACGGCACAACAATCTTCTTAGTCCAGTCACTGCTCCACGTGCTCAGAAGATGCCAATGATTCTCCATGACTTACCCATGCCCTGGACTGCCCCAATCTACCCAGCTCATCTACCTCCCTCCACCCCCTCCACAAATCCTACCAAACCTCTTCCCTGACATACTCAGCTTCTCACCTCAGTAGCTTGCTCTGTCCTGTAGCACATTCCAGCATCCTTTCAACATGTCTACATTTTCACCAACATTCATATCCTAACTAAAGTGCCCCCTTCTCCAAAAAGACTTCTCTCACCTCCTCACCGAAGGCAAGCCCTCTCCTCTGAAGTCCCATTGGGCTTCCTCACACTTTTTTGTGCTTATCACTTTCTATCTTGTAGTAGGGTGATTTGTAACAGATCTGGTACCCCTGCTATACTGAGAACTCATTGTGATATGCTCTATGTCTAATTCACCTTTTTCTCCCTATAAGAGTGTCTAATAAATTCCTTGCCATAGTAGGTACTGAATAAATATAAGTTGCCAGAAAGTACCTGAACTGTATAGGAAGCCAGAGTTGTGAAGAAAGGTGTGCAAAGGTGTATGGGGTGGGATCTCCTGGCCCATCCTACAATCACCCATCATGATGCTTTAGCTTCCAAGGACCTGAACCTCCACGGGTCTGCCCACCTGATGGGCTCGAACAGACTCCCTGGCCCTCTTTCCCACTACCCAATCCCAAAGGCCATCTGCCACTCACAGGACTGGGTGAAGGTATGGCACACCTTGGAAAGGCTTCTAATCCTTAGCCAAGAGGCAAAAAGACAGACAGGAGGGAGAAGGGTCTCTTCCCAAACCTTCAACGCTAGCAAATCAAGAGACCTTCTGATGTTGAACCACTCTGAGGAAGAACAGATACTGGGATTTGAACGTGGCTAATTATATGGATTCATGGTTTTAGAATCTGATAAAATAACTCTTTCAATGGAAAGTGGGCCAAAGGACCTCCTTTTCCTTTGGGTATATGGGTGGTTGAATACAAGGGGATTTAATATTTTCTCTTGCATCAGTGCCTTTACTTATAACAAGTAATTTTTCATTTCTCTTGGTGACAGTGATTTCTTTTTCAGATAAGTGCTCAATAGAATTTACCCAAACACAAGACACATTCAGACGCATGGAGGAACTAGACACTGTTCATTTAAAGTGTCTCTTTGCACGGAACCAGAGTGTTGGCATTGAGGGAGCATTATTGTGAGGAGTGTGGGTGACCCCAGATCACCCTCTTACTAAAGGAAAAACTATTACAAATGTCTCTTGGTGAAAACGTCCCTCTTCAATAACTCCATCACCCAGAGCTCATCTTTCCAAACTACTCAAGGACAGTGCCTGGGTTTCTTCTACATCCCCCACAATGACTAATACATCTTCTTATACACATGGACAGCTGCTAACAGTTTTTCTAATAACATTTTCTATCTGACCTATTTTTTAAAAATCTATACATTAATTAGATCAGGAGTGGTGAACCTTTTTTTCTGCCAAGGGCCATTTGGATTTTTATAACATCATTTGTGGGGCCATACAAAATTATCAACATAAAAATTAGCCTGCTATATTTGGTCAAGCATTTAATTAACTCCCCCTAATGCCTTGGCAGGGCCAGACCAAATGATTTCATGGGCCGTGTATGGTCCGCAGGCCAGACATTCCCCATCCCTGCTCCACATGAAGCACATTTCCCTAGATGCTCTGTTTAAGTCAGGGAGTCTCAATTTTGGAAGTATGGACATTTGGGGCCAGATAATTCCTTGTTGTGGGAGGCTGTGCACTGTAGGATGTGTAGCATCTCCCTTGCCTCTGCTCACTAGATGCTAGTAGAGCCTCCCCACCCCCAACTCTGATAACCAAAAATCTCCCAGACATTGGCAAATCTCTCCTCTGAAGCAAAATTGCCCCCAGGTGAGACTACCTGGGTTAGATGGATAACACAAATATTTACTTCCTGTAAGTCAGGCATTGTATGAAGCACTTTGAATATATCTATGCATCTAAAATTAATAACCCTATGAGGAAGGTACTGTTATAATTATCCCCACTTTACAGATGAGGAAATGAGAATGGAGGGTTTAAGTGATTTGCCTAAGGTTACATGGCGAGTATGTGGTGGGGCTGAGATGAGAACCCAGGCTCAGCTAACTAATGGTATGCCCCCTCCCCCAAGAACAAGTCTCTTTAATTTTATTGTGATAAAATACACATAACAGCCCTCGCTGATTTGGCTCAGTGGATAGAGCATCGGCCTGCAGACTGAAGGGTCCTGGGTTCGATTCCAGTCAAGGGCACATGCCCAGGTTGTGGGCTTGATCCCCAGTGTGGGACCTGCAGGAGGCAGCCGAACAATGATTCTCTCTCATCACTGATGTTTCTGTGCCTCTCTCTGTCTCCCTTCCTCTCTGAAATCAATAAAAAATATATTTAAAAAATACACATAACATTCACCATTTTAACCATTTTAAAGTGTACAATTCAGCAGTTTAGTGGCATAAGGTACATTCACACTCTCTAGTCCCCGAACCCATCACCCCAAATAAAACGCAGTACCCATTCCCCTCTCCCCCCAGCCCCTGGCAACCACCAACCTGCTGTCTATCTCTGGATTGGCCTATTCTGAATATGTCCTAATAAATGGAATCACACAACATATGGCCTTTGTGTCTGGCTTCTTCCCCTTAGCATGTTTTCAAGGCCCATCCATGCCGTAGAATGCATGAGCACCTCACTGCTTTTATTGCCAAAGGATAACCCATTGTATGCACAGAACACAATGGATTTGTTCCTCCGTCCAGCATTTGGGCATTTGGGCTGTTTTCACCTTTTGGCTGTTGCAAGTCGTGTTGCAGAGAACATTCTTGAACAAGTGTTTGTTTGAACACCTGCTTTCAGTTGTGTGGGGTGTACACCACATCTGTGCTTTTAACTGCCCTCTAAACTGCCTCTCATCCAAATAGTGTTCACAGTAAGAAATGTCCAGGGGTTAGATGCCAGGATTATTCTCTTCCCCATCGTCAGCCTGCGTGCGCTCGCAGGGCTGATGTCCCCATCTGGCTTTAAGGAGGAGACGCGTTCTCCCTGGCGCCTCTTCCAAGGCCGGCGCTGCTTCCGATACTTTTGGGAGCATGTGGGGCTAGAAATAAATGGCGAAATAAACTCACCGCTCCCCTCTCCCTTACTTATAAATAAGGGTTGGGATTCTATTTTCCATGGCCTCCCGCTATCCTTCTTTCTCTGATTGGAATCCTGAATCCAAGAAGGAATCAGGTAACCAGAGGCAGTGCGCGGCAGTCAGCTGAGGACAGGAGGCAGGGGTGGTCCGTGGGCAGGAAGCCATGGCAAACAGAGCCCACAGGTGACTGCAAACGTGCAAAGTGCCCAGGAGAGAGAGGCAGGGGGAGAAGGAGGAGGACCTTCCTTCTGTGCTGGCGCTAGAACCTAGGACCCTAGCCAAGAGGGACCTCAGAGGTTCCCCAATGGCCCCTTCTCGACCCGGCTCAGGCAGGCCCCCCTGTGGGGATCGTGACATTCTGCCTGATTAGGACCAATGTCCAGAAGAGGTGATGAACCATCATCTGCAAGTCACCTGCAGACTTCAATAAATTCCGGTTCTGCATTTTAAGGAGGACTCATCAGTCCCTGGATGGTGTCTCCCAATGCTACACCAAGGAATTGATATCTATTCAAGCACAACATGTGAGCATGCTTCTATTCATACCCCCTCTCCCCCACTTCCCAATATGCCACTGCAAACCTCCACCGATTCGTAAGCTAAAGGCAAAAATCCACACCATGTCCTATGGGGGCCCGTGTGGCCCAGCCTCTGCCACCTTCCCAGCCTCACCTCCCATCCCGTCCTTCCTGCCACCTTGAGGATGTATAACCATAGCCCAGCAGGATGATTTCCACAGTATTATCTATGACCCCCGCCAGACCGCTGGCTTTATGAGCTCAGACACGGAGTGCCATAATTAAGAGCCCGGTGTCATACCTCCAACCTGGCACCAAGTAGGCACTTACTACATTTTTCTGAAAGAATGAGTGTCCATGGCTATGAAACACCGTGAGGTCAAAGAGCCACTATAGAGCTTGTCATCAGCGCTAGCCGTTCTCTCGTCAATTTACTCTTGTGAGGCTGATATAAAAGCCAGGGGCCATGCCCTGTGGCGTTTCCTTTTGGCCAGAGAATTGCATTTCTGATGTCACAAGAGGGGAGCACTGAAAATAGGGGGAACTGCCCCCAGGTCAGGCCTTTAGGGACACGGCCAGGTTTGGGACTAGAATGCTATGAACAGTAGCACATTGTGTCTGTGGAGTGTGTTGATGATATATCTTTCCTCTATGAGGGAGGTCGACCAGGTGTCTTTCTCATCTTACAGGTGAGGAAACTAGGTCCTAACAGGCGTGTCCTGGGGAACGGAATCGTCTCCTGTTGGTCTCTCCATGGAAATCCCTGGCGCTCGGTTGTAGAGAATGTAGTGGTGGTCGCTAACGGCCAGCTGACACGAGGACCCATCCCCCCTCTCTCTTCCCAGGGGACTTTTTAAACCTTTGAAAGGGGTCCTACCCACAGTTCTTGCATTAACTATACCTCTAGTGACTAGCTCGAGGCCAGCACTAGCTTGGCGCTCAGGAAAGTTTTGTGGCACGCGGAATAAACAGACCCGCTTTATTGCAGTCTCTTTGTTTTCCTCGCCACCCATCAAAATGCCTTCCAATTTTAGCCACAGTCATCATGGTCATGTTTTCCTAGTCCCTCACTGCTCATCCCACACATACGTCTGGGGCTCTGGGGCTAGGTGTTGAGTCTGGGCTGCGTGTCATTTCCCCAAAGCCACAGAACATTAAATCCTGCCCAGAGACGTGCAGTGAAGTGCTGCAGGCATTCATTCAACCCAGAACCTTGGCGGGGGGGGGGGGGGGGGGGGAGAGAAACTTGTTTTCTCCTTTTATTGTCACTCTCTGTGGATCACACTTAAATACTTGCAATGGCTGGATATGGGTTTACTGACTGTGTGCTTACTACTTATTTCAATGTCTAAAAAATATATATATGGAGAGAGGGGTGGGGTGATTTCCATTAGGGTCTTGCTGTGGGATTCTAGATCTGGCACTCCTGTTGGCAAATGAAAAAACTATAAAGACGAAGGGAAATAAGCCCAAGTTGCTGAATGAGAATCAAAGGGGTGGTTTTCTTAACGCTGCTAAGCCCAGCCTGTTGGATCCTATGTACCCTGAACACTTCCTTATAGTGACAAATCTTCCTTACGGGAACTCCTCCTGAGTGTCTGCTATAGTCTTTGCTTGTGGTTTCCAGTCCTGAAAGAGGAGGAAGAGAACAAAGAGACATGCCCGACTGCAAGCTCGTTCCCATGACTGTTGAAACGAGAGAGGCCGGGTGGGAGCTGGCCATCTTTCCTGCCATGTGCTAATGAAAGCAGAATAATCCCGGCTTGATTTGCGTCCATCGAACCATCAATGGCTGACCAGGCAGACTCCTAAAACCCTCGGTGACCTCTACACTTGCTGAGTCCTGGTCCAAGGAGGAGAGACCTTTGATGGCCCAGCATGCCCAGGTCTTTGATGGCCCAGCATGCCCAGCATCATCCAATTTCTCTTCGGGGACAGATGGCCACTCTCAATCCAGAGACACAAAAGGGCCAGGTACTGGTCTCGCTGTTTTTTGATGATTCATTTCCCTTCATCCCCAATACTCGGTGTTCATCCCAACCTGCAGGGCCTGTGTGGTCTCCATAGTGGACCCAACGACCTTATTTAGAAGCAAATAATCTGATGCGTCTTGGGTTGATTGGCGGTGCAGTGTTATAACTGTGGTCCCTCCCATCTCCTTTCTCCAGCTGTCGTATTGAGACTGACAGTTTTGGCTAACTGCTGATGTTTCTCACAGTCTGCTTAGACGTAGACACAAAAGATCCTCCACGGTACAGACTTTTTCCTGTACCGTGAAAAAGGTTATGTTAAGCACCTCACACATTTCAACAAGTGGTCGTCTGCTTTTTGTTGTTTTGTTTTTGTATGCAGTTTTTGGAAGAGAAAAACAAATTTACTTGAGTGAGAACTTTAAAAATCTTAGTCAAGTTTCCCAAATGCCGAGTTTAGGAAAGTATGGCAGGGTTATTTTTGAGAGGGTAGACCATTTGTTGAGTCAAGACTCTTAAAATTGCTTTACAATTGTTTAGGTAAACACTTGTAAAACTAAGACCCCAGTAAACAATGCCAATTTTCAGGGCGCCTCAGCTATGATGAAGTTCCCGGCTGCCATTGTCTCTCCTGCCCCCTGTGCCTCTCTTCTCGGATTCCGTATCCATCTCCCTTTCTTTGTATTTTCTTGGTTGTCCTGGGCCTCCCCACCTCTAGCCCAAGAGCTAGGTGCCCAAAGTGACTGACTTACAGGTTTCAGTACAAAAGCCATAGATCATCCATTTCTGGTTTAAGGCACCCGACTGTATGGTAGAACCCACGTGTATATCTCTCTGACCCCCCTGACACTGTCGCTCACTCAGCTAAGAGAAACCTCTGCCCGTGGCTATCACTTGCTGAATTATATTTTCTTGGCACTCAGCAGTTTGGCGATTTGCAAAGCAGAGTGTACCAGACAGAGCCTCATGCTGCCATTCTGCAGGCCCTTTGGTCAGCAGTTGGAATAAGGTGCATCTTTATTGAAAGAAAAACAATCAAAATTGTTTTGTCTAGCTGTTTTCTGCATGCACACAGCTGTGCGCTTTCTCCTCCCCATGTTTTTTCAATGCTTAGAATCTGGGGACCCTGTTTCTTTGAAAATATGCTATTCGTTGGGGAAGCTGTGCCTCAGCACACATGGTCCCTAACACTCAAAACTCACCAAATATATTAGAATCATACCAGCAATAAATGGAGAAAAGTAACCCTAACAGTTATTGTGCACATACTGTGCCAGGCACACGCACCACTGTCTTGTTTATTCTGCACGACAGTCCTGTGACATAGCATGATTATCCCCATTTCATACGCGAGGAGACCCGGGCTAGGACAGCTCTCCCTGCTCCAGCTTGCACCACTGACACGCTGGACTTGAACACAGGACCGGCTGCCTCCGTAGGTCCTACTCATAACTTCATGTGATGCTGCCTCCACGGATCTGTCCCCAGCAGGCCATCAGATCCTGAGAAAGGACCCTGCATTCACATTTTCTAATCCCTTTGGCACCAAGAACCATCAAGAGCACTCAAAAGTTTATAAAGAAATGTGTCCGGTCTGGTCCAACCTCCCGTTTTACAAAGAGCAGAATAGGAAGTTCGTTGCCTGGGTTTTCACAGCCAATGAGGTAGAGGGCCAGGCCAAAAGGCCAATCCGTGGGCTGCAGGTCCAAGCTGTTTCCACCATGCAACACACATCTGGTCACTGTCCATGCCCACCCAGGGCTGCACAAGTTAGATATCATTCTCTCTCTCTCTCTCTCTCTCTCTCTCTCTCTCTCTCTCTCTCTCTCATTACAAAGTACATCAAACATAGGCAGGAAATTGGTAGGCAGTCTACATTGTTAAAAGCGTCTCAGAAAGTAATTTGCCCATGTATATCAAGAGTTTCAAAATAGTAATATCATTTCAGATTCTGTAATTTGATTTCTAAGAATCTATCCTAAGGAAATGATCCTAAATACAGAAAGACATTCATAGCAGCATTATATCTAACATAAAAGTGGAATGTATGTCCTAGCATCAGGAAGTATCTAAGTTAAGTATGACGCGCATGGCAACAATAAAAGATTATGTCTAGAAATTACGCGGTTGTAATATGCCATGTGAAAAAAGCAAGATACAAATTTATAAATGTGTTATGCTTATAAATATATTTAAAAATCCTAACACATAGGAAATCACTGTACAACAACAACAAAAAAAGACAAATGTCTACATTTTCTTTATTGTCCGAAATTTCTTTAATTATATTACCTTCATAAGTGGAATGAGGAAAAAAAAGGGCAAAATTTTGCCGCAGGGAAAGACATTTCCTCCCTCTGGTTTGCATCAGCTCTGTTTTGTACTAGGAAGTTGTTACCTTAGAGGGAAGATTAGGTAAGTTTTAAACCTAATTAGAAACTGGATAAATCTAAAGTATTATCATCTTCTGTGGTCTGGTTCTTACAGCTATAACATAATTAAAGGAAATCTTGGATATGCAAAATAAGTGATTAAATAACATTATTGGAAATGAAAACTCTTAATCTAGCAAGTATTAACGAAGGATTCATTTTCGGTGGGGCCTAAAACATGCCACTTTTTGGCCTTTACTGATATAAGTGAAAACCTTTCCAAAATGCCAAAGAGAACACTATTCCATGTAAAAACATGATTTGGGTTAAATCTCTGAAGAGAGTTTGACCTTGAGCCAAAAGAAATAAAAGCTTTAAAATAAAAATACTGTTTCTATCCTAATAGATTATTGTTCGTCAGAGTCAGGAGATAAAAGAATAAAGATTTTCTCTAAATAAAGTTATTCAAACCCAGAAAATTACGTTAGCATATATAATATAGCTATGAGAATTGAGATTTTGTGATAGCTCAATAGTGATTGGGGATAGAGGAGCTTCCATTTTAAATAACAAAAAATTTCTAGCTTAATTTCTTTTTTAAAAAAAAATATATTTTATTGATCCTTTACAGAGAGGAGGAGAGAGGGATAGAGAGTTAGAAACATCGATGATTGAGAAACATCGATCAGCTGCCTCTTGCACACCCCCTACTGGGGATGTGCCCGCAACCAAGGTACATGCCCCTGACCGGAATCGAACCTGGGACCCTTCAGTCCGCAGGCCGATGCTCCATCCACTGAGCCAAACCGATTTTGGCAGCTTAATTTCTTTTAACTTCAGTCTTTTAATAATAAAAAAGAGACATGGCTTCCTTTTTCTAGTGTGATCAGTAACTGAAGGGTTGCAGCCACCCCCTGAAGCGTGTGCAAGAAGCTACACTGTAGTTGGCCGTGTGCTCTTTCAGTGGAACATGCTGTAGCTTATCAAACCCCTTGGCCGTAGGGATGGCAGCTCAACTCTCAAAATGGCGAGAGCTTTTGTTTGCTAAGAATGCCGTGTTAAGAGTAAAGACTCTGGAGCTAAGTTGTCTGGGTTCAAATTCCTGCTCCAACCCTTCCCAGCTGAGGGACCTGCCAAGTTACGTACCCTCTTTAGGCCTCCTTCCCTCCAGTGTGGAATGTGCATAGTAACAGTCGGTGCCTCTCGATAATTAAATGTGCAATTTAAGTTGTAAGTTGTAAATTGCTCAGATCCATGCCTGGCATCATTTTATATGTATGTATGCGTATATAATTTAATGAATAAATTAACTTTAATGATCATGCAGGCGATGCTTTCAAAGTAGGCCTAATCTTAGGAAGGTGTTGATAACCGAGTTTCACCAAGACCACCTTTACTTTATGTGATGTGGGGGGAAATTTTCTTTTCTGACCTGTCACAATAAAAAAACATCTAGTCACTTCAATTTGATTCGAGAGCTGAATAAACTGGAGGCATTTTAACCACAAAGGGCAGGTCTTCGGAGGTAGAGGGCCAAGCAGCATGAGCTCACACGGAAGATGTGTAAATGCTGCAAACTGCCTTGCCTCCTGAAATATTCTCATGGTATCAAAAGGCAAAGTAATTTAGAGGGGTGTATTTTAGGGTCTGCATTAAAAAAAAAACCAAAAAAACACACCAACAGAATGAAGGAATGGGAGCTATTAGAGGTCCTGGGATGAAGGTATGGCTGGTGGCTTCGGTCCTGGGCTCCAGCATTGCACCCAGGAAGGAGTCTCCCAGCCTCTTGGGGCGTGTGGTGCACAGCAAGGCAGCCTGGGAACACCTGTAGGGGTGTAAAATCTCCACTCCGACCTTCCTCACCTTGCACTGGGATGGGGATGGCAGGAGATGAGCTCCTTGCTCTTGGGATCCAGCAGACATTTTTGGAAGTGTGTGGAGCCGATGACCCAGCTCTAAAAACAATCCACCAGCTACTTTCAGGAGTCACCCGGCCGAACTTGGTATACCATGAGTAACCATTCTCAAAGACGGTCACACCAAACCCAGCTACGATGGTTTAGATGCGCGCCTATTTCCCAATGTTTCCTAGACTTTGTAGCCCACAAAGCATGTTTCCTGCTGACCCACTTCTATCCTACCACCCACTCAGGTTTCAAACGGGTGTCCCTTAAAATATTGCTCATCTCCAGTTGTTCTATGACAAGTTTGAAAATTTATCTATATATCCCTTTCTTGAAATTACCATTTGCAATACTGTTTAGAAGTATCTGCACTTTCCAGACTAAACTATAGCCACGCAAGGCCAATGAGGAGCTATTAGAACTAGTGTTTGGAAAACTAATGCTTGACACTTAACCTTGGGATGGCTCTGAGAATTAAAACAGAGAATCCACATCGTTTGCGGTGCCCAAAACACCAGGGCCCAATGGAGGTTAACTGTGGTTATTATTAGGGACCACCTCTCTTTAAGTAAGCTCAGCTAATGGTGCCGCTGTACCCTGACTGGTGCACACGTAAGAAGTCTGGGTGTGCCAACTACCTGGCGACACTGTGGGGAGAGGGGTGGTTACACTGTGCTCTTTCTCTTCCACATGGCAAGTCATTCGGGGTCAGCAGAAGAGGCCACGTGAGGTGGGAAAGAGCAGGATGACCGGCCACAGGTGATGGCCTGCAGGGCACTTTGGGAACCCAGGTTGGCAGGGCAGGTGGCACGGCCTCAGGGCACTCATGCCCAGGCGTGCACATCAGCAGAACTTGGACACAATGTGCTGTTTCTTGTGGGTCCCTCCGAGCGGCTGTGATGTCTCATGGGACCGAGCCCAGGGTGTCATCTGAACCCCAGCATTCCACACCTTGACCTCTCAGCTCCCTGGTGCCAGTTAGTCTGAAGTCCCAAGATCTCTGGGCCCTGACACAGGTCCTGGCATCCACCCACCTTGTTTTCCTAAACCCCTGATGGATAAAAAACAGTCTCTCGGCCCCAAAGGACATGTCTTAAAGAGTATGAATCCACAGGAGACTGCCACTGCCAGATGCTCCGAGTCCTTCCAGAAAGCTGCTGCAAAGCCCCCAAACCAGCTGCCAGGATCCCAAGGAGGAGGACTCCATGTGTGAGCGGTGGAAGCCGAGGGGATGTCACTGCTTGGGGCTTGCCTGCCTGGTTGTAGGAAGGGCTGTACATGGTGGGAGGTTTGTGCATAATGCCTTTGTGTTAGTTTCTCTGCACAAATAAAACATATGAGCCTGGCTGGCATGGTTCAGTGGTTGAGCATTGACCTATGAACCAGGAGGTCACAGTTCAATTCCTGTTCAGGGCACATGCCTGGGTTGTGTGCTCCATCCCCAGTGTGGGTCATGCAAGAGGCAACCGATCAATGATTCTTATCATTGAAGTTTCTATCTCTCTCTCCCTCTCCCTTCCTCTCTGAAATCATTTAAAAAGTATATTAAAAAACACACACATGTGAAACAACGGATATTTTTCCCATTATGAGAAAAATGCTGTTCCAAGTCCAGTATTAAAATAGGTAAAATGAATGGGAACATATAGACATAAACATGTGTTAGTGTATATGAAATACAAGGTATTTCTATGCCATATGACAATAAAAATATACAATTGCCATTTATTATATGTATGCATCAGGCAATACTCCAGACACTTTATATCTCCTCTCTCCCATCCATCTATCCACTCATCCATCCATTTAGCCATTCACCGAGCCACCTCCCCATTCACCTATCTAGCCAGGTAGTCAGCCAACCCACCATATATTCAACTACTCACCCCTTGATCTATTATTCTTCTATCCTCCCATCCATCTATCCATCCACTTACCCACCCAACCAAACAGCCAACAAATTCATGAAACAGCCAACATTAAGCGAACACCTCCTAAGTACTAGTCACTGTGCTAGACTCTGGGCATCTAAAGCCAAGTAAGAGCCAGTCCATGTTCCCTCTTCAGGCAGTTCACACACTAGGACAAGTGTCTGTAGCCCAGGAAGGGCGACATGAGCAGGGCTTTGCTGTTCATTACAGCTGGATTTCACACCTCAAAGTTTCTCATGCCTATTTCATAGTCTGTTTTTTGTTTTTTTTAAATCCTCACCGGAGGATATCTTTTCATTGATTTTTAGACAGAGCGGAAGAGAGAGGGAAAGACAGAGAGAAATATCAATGTGAGAGAAACACATCCATTGGTTGCCTTCTGCATGTGCCCTGACCAGGGTCCGAGCTGAGGAGAAGCCTACAACCGAGGTATGTGTCCTTGACTGGAATCGAACACAGGACCCTTCAATCGGAGGCTGATGCTCTATCCACTGAGCCAAACTGGATAGGGCCCTATTTCATAATCTTCACTAACCTCCATACTTGGCATTGTACTGAGAATACAATCCCTTATTGCCTCAAAATAAAGAAATTCTTCTGCTCAGTATAACTTAAATTTCGAGTTTATATAGGTGTATGCATAGGATCCCAGTAATCTGGGCCCTCCACTGTAAACTTGGGCTTCCTCAGAATATACTCCATTTTCTCCAACATCATTCTTCCTTGTTCACCTTGATAACTCCTATTCTTCCTTCCCACCTTCCCTGGGCCTCCTGTCCCTTTCTCCAGGAAGCTCGCCTTTGTGTCTGTCTTAGCTCCAACCACTCTTTATGTAATTGTTTCCCTTTTGGCTCCCTTTGACCCTATGTTCTAAGTGGCTGTGGTCCATCTTGCCCATCACTGCGTCCCTGTCTTCAGCACACTGCCTGTCTGTGCAGCACTCAGTAAATATTTCTTAGATGAATGAGCAAACTGAGGGCAGGTTCTTGGAAAATGTATATTTAATAGGCTGCTTAAAACATATGGTTTCCCTTGCTATTTATTGATTTGGCCAGGCATTGGGAGGGAGAGTATGGCTTTAGTTGCCCAATGAGAACGAGCATAATTTTTTCTACAGCACAAGGCAGAGTAAGTCAGTACCATAAAATGGAACAACACAGGGGGATGAGATCAATGACTGCTTCTGGTAAGCCCTCTCATCTTACAGAGGAGGAAACCGAGGCCCACAGAAGTAGAGTAGCTTGTCTCAGCAAAGCAGCAACGAGGGATGAAACTTCTGGAATCCCCATCCACTTCCTTCTGCTTCATTTACCTGCCACCAGCAGCCACTTCCTTCCTTCCACTGTCAGCGAATGACCCTACCCAAAGGAGCCACACTGGGAAGGTTTGGGAATCCAAGACCAATGCTCTAACCAACAGTCCTGAAGCCAAGGTGATGCTCAATAAATCATCATTGATCTTGGAGAAAAAAAACATCAAACCATGACATTTGGAGCTTTAGGCCATCTCCCCAGAATTTCAGATTATTACTCTTAGGCCCAAAAATACAAAGGAGAGAATAACAAGGGGGTCTAACATTTTTGAGAAATCCCCCCACCACACAGTTAACCAGATGTTTTACTGTGTCCTGAGGCAATCAAATCTCTCTGGCCGATCCACGGAGGTGTCATCTCATGAAGAACCTGATGGGGAGGGGTGCTGGAAAAGCTGGATCTGTGGGGTTGTGGGGAGGACTAGCCAGGATCACCTCACCCTGATTTATCCAGGCTGTGTTCCTCTGGCAATGGAAAAAGAGCCCAGCCGACGTGGCTCAGTGGTTGAACATCGACCTATGAACCAGGAGGTCATGGTTCAATTCCCTGTCAGGGTACATGCCCCGGGGTGTGGGTTCAATCCCCCGTAGGGGGCGTGCAGGTGGCAGCTGACCAATGATTCTCTTTCATCATTGCTGTTTCTATCTCTCTCTCCCTCTCCCTTCCTCTCTGAAATCAGTAAAAATATATTTTAAAAGAATTCCAAATTCCGTGGGAAACAAGAGTCTAGTGAGAAAGAGATTTAGTACTGCATGAAAAAAAAAAAAAAAAGATAAAAACACTCAAGGGAAGAAATAGGACAACTCTTCCCCCAAACCTAAAGGTCTTTGAAAAGTCATCTGAGAATAAATTTAAAAAAATTAAAATGCGTGGACCTGAGCCTTCCAGGGGCTTCCGAGGGGGAGAACCTGGCCCCCGCCCCACCCCGTTCCTGGCAGGCGCCTTGCGGTGGGAGAGGCTGCAGGATTCCGGAGAAAACCTGAAACCACATAAGAGGGATCAGGGAACCGTTCCCTCCTAGTTCAGTGTAACTTAATTCAACAGCAGGGCAGACGCTTCTGTGAAAGAATCCCTGTCACATTCAAGGCAACAGAGTTTCTGGCTGGTTGAATTTCACCAAAGTGTCCCCTGGGCATGACATCTGTCCGCTCCTGAATTCCGATATTTCGTCACAACCTCGGATCATTACACAAAGAACTCGGCAGATGAGATGGGCGAAGGGGAGGCCAAAGCAAAAGGACTTATCTTCCTGGATGGATTTGTCACACCGAAAGCACGTGCCTCCACAGAGCCGAGTGACTGAGGGAAACTAAGAATTTGGATAGGAGATATTTGATACACATTTTGATTTGATTGAAAAAATCTCCTGCTTATCACACACACACTTGGGTGTGTTTTTCCCCCTCACTGTTGGAATCTTGGCCAAGTAAGCAGGTCCTCGAATAACATCATTTTGATCAATGTTTCTATATAACATCCATGAGTGAAAAAAATCAATTCCCAGCCGGGGCCACTGTTTGCATGGAGGGTGCAGGTTCTCCCCAGGTCTGCGTGGGTTTTCTCCAGGGACTCTGGTGTCCTCCCACGTCCCAAGATGTGTGCATTAGGTGGACTGGCGTGTCTAAATTGTCCTAACCTGAGTGAGCATGGTTGCGTGTGTGTGGCTGGCCCTGGGGTGGGGGGCCTTTTGGCCAGGGTGGGGGTCTCATCTTGCACCCTGAGCTGCAAGAGAGCTCAGGTCACCCATGACCCTGAACTGGGATCATTGGGTTCAAAAATCATTCTTTTACTTTTCAAAATTTATCTTACTTAAATGTGTGTCTAGCTCACATTTCTTTTAAGGTCTAATATTAGAAGTGTTTGGAGTCTTTATTTAGAGGTTTGGTGATGCTTTAGTGACCAGAAATAAGCTGTAGGAACTTGACTTTTGTTGGTGGATGGTAAGATTGGTTTCGTTATACATCATTTCGCTTATAGTCTCAGTTTCCAAGAAGCTATTGATGTCATCAGGTGAGGATTGACTGTAATCTGACGTAGTAGGCCTCAGTTTCCTTACTTTCAAAATGAGGTCTTAGCCTGGACCCCTTTCCATCTTCAAATGTTCACAAACATTCACTCCTGGCCCTGGGACCACAGATGCCCTCGAGAAGGTAAAAGTTGGGGTAGGGGGCGGGACAAGTAGCCAGAAAATGACATAATATTGGAGCTATGGGAGTGCAGAGTTGGGACAAGCCACATTAGCATCCGATGTCTATTTGTGACATGCGCATGGGGCGTATGTCTTGTGCCATCGGCCACAGTGACATTCCCTTAGGAAGCTAATTATTTAGTTGCGCAACTTGCCTCATAGTTGAGAGACTCAAATAGAACCAACCTAGCCCACTCCTTCTAGAATCTTCACCATCTAAAAATAAAACGGAGACTTATGCTTCAATTATGCAACAAACACCCCTAATCATAGCCTGTGAAAACAGCTCCTCGCTGCATCTGCCTTTCACTGGGGACGTTTGGGATTAAGCAAGAATGAACAAACATATCGCTGCCTTTTGCAGCACATAATAACAGGGGCCTGGACTCCAAAAGGTTAACAGGGATCTATGAATATAACACCCAGAAATTGTTTCTTTAAAAAAGAGTGAGCAGTTAAAATTGTAGCATGATCCCTGTCTGCTTGGAAAGTTTAGGCAGAGTAATGTGCAAGACTTTAAAAACATGTGCTTATTCATAAACAGAGGCTGCTGGGTCACAGGCCAGCATGGTGGTAGCACTGCAGCCCTGAGCCGGAGGCGCATCAGGGCGTGGCTGTGCCATTCAGCACCGCCGGGGCCTCTGCCCCAGGCCACCCAGCCCACCTCCTACGCACTGAACTGGAACTGGGCGCCACAGCGTCAGGACGCCAAGCCCTTCCAAGCTGCCCTTTTCACCACTTGGTTTCTCCTCGTAATTACTTCCCGTGTTCCCCTCCTGGTACTCATTTAAATGCTAAATAAAAGGCGAGAGAGATTCGTGGTGGTAACCCGAGCTGCCTCAGAAAGGAAATTAAAATCAATTATACCCCATGTGGGGCCGATGATAGTAACCTAATGTAGGAATAGCAAATACAGTCTTCTGGGAGAGAAACACACTTTGTTCTGTGAGTGAGTGTGACAAGGACCACTGAGTGCTGGTAGATGTTTGCAGTTCGGTTCTGAGGCCTGCTCAGGGGGGTCTGCAGGGCGTGGAGGGCTGAAGAAGGCCTGTGGGGACTGAGGATGCTGGGAGCAGCTCTTTCCATGGAGATGACAACCTGCTCTGAAGCAGCCTCCAGGACAGAGGCGGCTGCTGGCGCTGTGTGTGTGGCAGCCCCAAGGGCAGGTGTGACTCGAGGAGAGGACACTGTGCTATTATTGCTGAGGCCAGGGCAGCCCGGCTGGTCTGAAGGAGGCCAAGGTCAGTTGGGCAGCGCTCTGACAAGTCGCTGCTTTGCTGGAGGTCTTCTAGCCCAGGACCCCGTCTCAGGTTCCTGGGCGAGACCATCACTAGTTCTAGGCCCCTGTGTGGCTCTTCTGCGGCCCAGAATAATCAATAAATGAACTGGCACTGAAAACGTCAGATGCCAGTGCCAAGAGCCTGTCAGATAGATACCCTGGAACACGAGGGTTACCAGTGTCGCCTCTGTGTGATGTGGCCTGAGTGCGGAGGGACAGGGTGTGGGACACCTGGGATGCTCCAGCTCCCTGCGATTCTGAGAAACTGCAGGCAGTGGAGTGCCCTCTAGAGCCCGGCAGGTACTTTTGACTTGAGCCTGCCCCCTCCACCTTGTCTGCATTCCTGGGCCCACCTGACCTTGCTTTGCGAAAGCGTCCTGCAGATCACTGATCAGAATATCACCTGGAGTGCTTGTGAGAACACAGATTCCCGCTCCCCTCTTGGACCTAGGTCAGAATGGGGTGGGGAGGGGAGGCAGGAGTCTGCATTTTAAGTACATAGGCCTTGGCGGTGTTCATGCAGCAAGGTTGAGACCTGGTGGCCGGGAGAGCACACAGCCCTCTGGTAACTCAGGGCATGGGAAAGTTCGCTTTCCTCAGGGACATCGCTCTCCATCCACAATGGTCCTTCCTCTCTCCCTCTGTTCCTCGCTCCACTGCCTTCCCTCTTTGCTGTCTACTATGGGCAGGGCCAGGACTACGGTGGGTGCTATAAACTGAAGATGACTAAGAGATGGGCCTTGATTTTGAGAGGAAATTCGATCTAGCTGAGAACACAGACATCTGAACAGATAATCACAAAACACTGGAAGAACTGTAGTAAAGGCAGGTGCCAAGTGTACCAGGAGCAGCGCAGAAGAAATGCTACATCAGAGGGAGGTACTCCAAGATGGAGGTCAGAAAAGTCTTCAATGAAGAAGTGACATTGAGGTAGACCTTGAAGGGCAAGAATTTGTTAGATTGAGAAAAAAAAAATTAAAAAGACATTTAAAATGTATGACCAGAGAGAGTCTTACAAGTTTGAAATATATTTGGAGATAAGTCTGGCTTCACCCTCAACTGGTCATTATTATGTTTTGATTATGATTGGTTTTGACTAGACCCGGACACCTGCAGAATAAACTCCTTCTCCCAAAGACTTTTCTTGGCTGCCCCGAAGGTTGGCTGAGAAGGGAAATGCTCAGTGGTCTTATTCTGAACACACAGCTATTGTTAACTCTTCTTGATGTGGAGTGAACAGGGGGCTGGACAGCGAAAGGCCCCCAGAGAACGTGACCATGAACACTGGCTGCCCTCAGATGAGGCATCCGGCTGTCCTCTGTCCTCGCAGGGCAAGATGCATTGCTCGGATCCAGGAGCTATCAAGTAACACCTGCCTCCCCTCCCACCCTCTGAGCTGCACTTGTTCTCCACAGGCACGGCTTAGCTGAATGCTTGACCTTTTTAAAAGAATACTTGTAAGGCGGATATCTGAAAGTGAGCTGGGAACAATGCTACACACTCAAACACTGCACTCCCACAGCCCCTGCAGCGCTGGGAAACCATGCTCGGCCCTTCAGTAGGACGTCAGGAAACCTGGGTTTTGTTTCTAGTTTTGCCACAAGCCAGCAGTCTTCTTCACTGAAGACTTTCCTGACCTTGAGCTTGCGTGACTTTGGGCATGTCTATTATTTTTCTGGGCACCCTCAATTGTGACAGGAACTTCAGGATCTGATTGGCATTATTATTATTATTAATTCTGCATTGCTAGCAAACTGGAAATTTGTATTCAGACATTTGTGGAACATCATGAAGAAGCCATCACCTGGCTGCATATTAAAATGCCAAATATAGCATATTTTAATATCTTTAGTGGTGTACTGGGATTGGCTCACAAGGTGTGTATCTCTTCCTAGCTTGACTCAATGACATCACATTGGCAGCTTGAAATCCGCCACGGTAGGAGTATTTACACCATGGACAAAGGCAAATGTCAGAATTCCCTCTGCTCTCCCAGAGGGAAAACATTCCTGGCTGCTAACTCTCTGGCAGCACACCACAGGTTACAATGCTTCTAAAAGCATCAACAGGATTACTTTTTGGAAATCAAATAACATTTTAAGTGGCCGTTTGGATCATGATTTTAATAAGGCTGGATGTTTGAAAATATACTGAAGTGTTTTTTAAACTCACTTGCAAAGAACTTGTATGCATAGATGCATAACCCATTGACACAATTTCCATGCTGTAAAACCCACTCATGCGAAGCACATGGTTGTGAGTTTTGACTAACGTGCACAGTCATGTACCCATCCCCATGTGGCCGGACTTGCGCTGCCTGTTCCTTTAGCAGTGAGGTGTGGCCACGTGATGTGATCTAGCCAATGAAATGGAAGTAGTGATGCGTGTCACTTTTGGGCAGAAGGGGAAGCAGCAGAGTTATAGCAGATAAACTAGGCAACTACTCTGATGAACACGGAACATGGGTAAGAAATTAATGTTTGATGCCTTAAGCCACTGACATCTGGTGGTTGTTTGTTAATGTATCCTAACCTAAGCCATCTCCATGGAGACAGTGATGATTGCCAACAAATGACAAAGTTGGCTAAAATGTACTGCAAATAAAAAATATGACTCCCTTAGTACACGGTTCAAGGCCCTTCATGAAAAGATTTCAAACCACCTCTCTGGTTTCATTTCCAGACCTTCCCTTCCTGGATTCTTGCCATACTGGGTATTTGACATTCCTTGAACATATTACAACTACTATTGCCACTTATTGAGTACCTGCTATGTGCTATACACTGTTCTTAATGCTCCATAGTTATCATCACATCCCTAGTACCACATCTTTGCTGCATTTTCTCTACTTAGCATGCCCATCTCCCCTTTCTTTGTCCGAAAATATCCTACTTATCCTTTATGCTACAGTTCAAATGTCATCTTCTGAAGAGTCCCTGGCCCTCTCACAGATTAAATTAATTGCTCCACTACTAAGTTCCCAGAGCACTTTGTGCAAAGTTGATATCATGCTATTATTATGTCTACCTCTGAGTTTCCCCCGACCCTGGATTATACACCTACTGTGGCACTTACACAGGCAGGAGTTCAGGCCAGGAAAAAAGAATGAGTAAAGGTGGCATTTTGGGTGGGCAAGGGCCAAATAGGAACAAGGCTGGTTAACGGAATCAAGTGTGATTTCATTTTAGACCAAAAGGTGCAAGTGTACCTTTCAAAATGATACAGAATCCTCTTAAAACAGTTCCTTAGTGGATGGATCTGGATGTAGCCCGGGTAGACCCTGATTTCTCTATCAAATCTAAACCAACCACAAACAGACCTGACCTGACCTGTTAGGATTTAACACTGGGGTTGCAGGATGGCCTCCTTTTCCAAGATGTCACGGTGCTCCTGTGGCAGAAGGAGCAGAAGCATCTAGAAGCGCCCTAGGTGCTCCCCTCGATGATCTGCTTAGAGCCGTGGGGGTGGGGTCACAGCTGGAGATGCTGGACCCAAGCTCCTCTTCCCATGCGACAAAAGTGCCCTCCCTCCAGGGTAACATTTCTTGGGCCTCAAGGTCCCCGGGTGCTGAGAACTTGCATTCCCAGATAATTCCTGTAAACAGCTGGCACCCAGATCCAGACTGCCTGATGCCAAAGTAGTTTCATTACACTGAGTGGCCAGATTATTATGATCTCTGAACACATAATAATCTGGCCACTCAGTGTATATCCTATATAATAAGAGGCTAATATGCAAATTGTCCCCTCGACTAGGAGTTCGACCAGCAGGCAGGCCAGCCAACCGCCCATGTCCCCTCCCCCTGGCCAGGCTGGCCGGACCCCACCCATGCACGAATTCATGCACCAGACCTCTAATATATATATCTATATATATCTGTTTATATCTATCTATCTATCTATCTATCTATATCTATATCTATATCTATATCTATATCTATATCTATATCTATATCTATCTTACCTTATAATAGACAAATATGCAAATTGACCGCACCTTCGCTACGCCCAAGCCACGCCCACCACCAAGCCACGCCCATCAACCACGCCCACCAGGAAACCGTTGCAGGGACGTTGGGGTGTGGCGGAGCCCAAGGCCGGGAAAGCCTCGGGCAGAGGCTTTCCTGGCCTTGGGCACCAGTGGGGAGCCTGCACGGATCGCAGGCAACGACCAGGGGGTCGGCTCCTACGATCCGTAGCAGGGACGCTGGGTGCGGCCGAGCCCAAGGCCGGGAAAGCCTGGGGTGGAGGCTTTCCCGGCCTTGGGCACCAGCGGGGAGCCTGCACGGATCGCAGGAAACCACTGGGGGTCGGCTCCTGCGATCCTTAGCAGGGATGTTGGGTTCGGCCGAGCCCAAGGCCACCGCCCTGGGCCAAGCCCCGACCCTGAAAGAAGGCAGAAGGCGGTGGCCACAGCCAAGGCCTGGGTCCCCGGTGCCGGCAGAAAACTGGTGCAGGCAGCCAGGTGAATGAAGGTCTATTGCACGAATCTTCGTGCAAACGGGCTACTAGTATCTATAGATAGATGGATATAGATATATACTGAGTGGCCAGATTATTATGCGTTCAGAGATCATAATAATCTGGCCACTCAGTGTATATCTGAACTAAGAAAACTGCTCTTACACTTGCCCCATGAGAAGGGAGCTAAGCAGTGGTGGGGTGGGTTCCTCTCCTGGAGCACAAATCCATCCTGCAGTATGTGTAGCCCCAGCAGGCCTGGCCCTCTACTCTCATCCGGCTGGCCCTGGCCTTGGCAGCTGCTTCTTTTCCTCAGTAACACCTTTTCCAAGGCCCCGCTCCTATTGTGTGCTGCTGTGGAATCCACTGCCAGGCTTGGTGGACGTCAGGTGCACCCCAGAATGGACCCATCTTGCACATAAATTCCCCTTTAAAAACTGAACAGTAGTGTCAACAAGGTAGCATTTTGTAATTGCAAAGGGTGTTCAGATGCATCAATTCTCCATCCATCGCCCCCTGGCAATAATCATGTGAGCTACAGATACAGATAGCCTACTGTCCCTGTGTGGTAGGTGAGGAAACTGAGGCTGAGAGGGTACAATGCACTGCCCTGTCACACAGTGGCCTCAGGACAGACCACGGTTTTCCGACTTCACACCACCCCGCTCTTGCTCTCCGGTGACACAGTGCATGTGACCATCAGTGCCATCTACTCTGTCACTCTTCCCATAACATGTCCCCTGGTATTGACAATTCAGCTTTATATCGAATTACATTTACACAGTAGAGCATGCACCAGCCAGCCATGGCCGGTCTTACAGCGAAGGAGGAAACAGGATTCTCTCTCCACAAAGACTGAATGAATAACAACTACTTCCAGAAAAATCCAAGAAAAAGTCAACCGGTTAGGTTTCCAAGTGCCACCTGATCTAGTTGATGAGAATTCAGTGACTATAGAGGCACATGCTAATTTCCAAAGACAGAGAAAGCAGGAGAGTATAGGGTACTGCAGGTGTGGTCCAGGTGTAGTCCAGGTAACTGCAGGTGTATAGCAGATGGGACCAGGATGAGGCCAGAGAGGGGCAACATTTAAGGGGCACTCACCCTCAGGTGCTGATCTTGCATTTGTACAATCCTGAGCATGCGCATCTCCTTAAATTTTGCACGCTAGGCCCCTCCCTCCTCTCCCCCAAGTGCCAGTGTTGGTAGACCACGCCTCCTTATCCCAGAGCTAATGTCTGCCAGACCCTGAGGAGCCAAGTGAAGGCTGTATCTGCAGAATGAGCTCAGAAGCAAACTAGAAATAAAACACAGTTACATTCAAATTGTTTGGCAATTGAAGAACAGGCTACATAATTTGCGGGGCCCTCTGTTCAATGAAAATGTGTGCCCCTTTTAAAAAATTCCACCTCCACAGTGGCATCGGCGTGCAGCATGAGAGGCGCATAGCAAATGCGGTGACTTAAATGCTGCCTCGAAGAAGCAGCACCCAGGAGAGCACAGCTGCAGAGCCAGCCGCTCCTCCTTCGGTGGAAGAGCCACGTCTGTGCAAGGGCTGCGATTCTTCCTGGTAACCGTTTCTGGAATGCCTTTATTTACGAGGCGTCACGGAGCTGTCAGCAGCAGAGTGGTGTCAGCCACGGCCTCCCGTTGTCGGCTCTGATTCCACACAAGCCTTTTTCTTCTGGTTGCAGGAGCCAAATTATAGCTCAAGAGAAACACATAATTATATTCCCAAAGGCCAGGGATAGCTGCTGAAAATGCCCTCACTACAAACAAAACAACAAGGGGCAAACGAGGATTACCCAGGATGCATAGCTGATCCACAATATTCTTGGTAACATGACTATATATATTGCCTTTTGTTCTCCAGTTTAAAAATATTAGTTAAGTATAGGTCTGCTTGATTGACAGGTACAGATAAGTCTATCATATCTCTATAAGTATTACAATAATGCTGGTTCCTCCCAGTACATACCATGGCCACACTCCCAGACCCATATCCACACGAGTTGCCCTCCCCATCCTCTGGTAGGCTCTTCAATTAAAGAGCAGAATGCATTTATCCATGTACGTTTCTGTACATGAGGATCTTAGGAAAATTCTTGCTGACCTATTTGCATTTTGGGCTGGAGGGAGAGACTTAACTCTATCTCGGCTATGGATTTTCTACTATTATTCAGGACTGGGAATCCTTGTTATTCAGACATGACTGGGCTTTGAGACTGACAGTGATGGCTAGGGGTTTCTATTAGCTGCAAGTGGCTGGAAGAGTCAGGAGCCATGACAGAGGTGTTATCCCAGTAGCAGGAGAAAACGTCCCCAGCCGTAAGGATGGTAACTGGGCAGGGGCACTCTCATCACCTTCTGGGCTTCGTGCTTGTTTCAAACACCGCACATGCTTGTGCTGGCCACCCTCCTCCCACTTCGTCTCACTTGCCAATAGAACCCTGATTTGGTTTGGGCAGCAATGTGCCCAGACCCAGAAAATCGATCAAGACTGGTCCAAGTCAGTCCTGTCGCCCTATTCCCTTGGTCAATGACTCGTCTGCGGGAGGGCCTGGGACTGTCCTGGCCAATGAGGTGTGGCGGAAAGTCTGCTGGGGAGACGGGTTCTCCTGTGAAGGGAGGACTAGAGAAGTCCCCTTTTGCTATCACTTCCCTTGCCCTCTGCGTTGGGCATTGTCATGCGACGCCTGTGATGGAGCAGTGATCTGATTGTGCACTTTTGACCAGATCGAGAGGGAAGGCCACATGTTGAGGTCAGTAGAAGTGGAAGAAAAAGAGGCTGCTGGATCCATGATGAAAACATCCCAGGCCACCCTGAAACCACCTACCTCGGCCTTTCTGTTAAGGACACAACCAACATCCTAAAGGTTAAAATCTGTTAGTTGAACTCTGTTACTTACAAAGAATTGCTACCTTTAAACCCTAAGAAAATATGAAGCTATCCATCCTGTCCATTGTCTACTTCTTTGTAAACACAATAGAGATAATAAAGGGAACTAATGAAAAAAATAAATTTGATGAACAAAATAGGTTCAGAGACATAGAAGCATGGAACAGACTATTGAATCTCAGAGGGAAGGTGGGAGTGGGTGGGTGGGAAGAGATTAACCTAAGAACATGTATGCATGTATGCATAACCCATGGACACAGAAATAGTGTAGTGAAGGCCTGGGGCAGGGGGAGGGCTGGAGGGCTGGAAGGGGTTAAATATTGGTCTGGTTGTGTGAGAGGTACAAAGGGGACATCGGCAATACTTTCAACAGTAAAGATTTTTGTAAAAGAAATAATAAAGGGGAGAATCCCAAAGTAGATTTACTGTCTCCTAGAAATGGTGTGCTTATATTTTTAACTGAGCTCTTAAATTAACTCCAATAAATTATAGCACAAACCATATGAAAGCGAGGTTACAGCTATGAATCATTACACACATGCCAATTATTCAAAGACCTCTACCACATGATAAACTTCACACATAGCATTAAAGCCTATCATACTGCTACATATAAATTTTCAAATTCATGTGTAATATAAACATCTGAATTTAACCAAGTCACAACAAATTTAAAACTCAAATTTCCAAAGCACGATTTTGTGTAAGCCTATGCTTGTAACATAGAAACCCACACCTGAAATATACATGTTATGTTGACTAATGTCACTCCAATCAATTTAATAAAAAGATATTAAACTAAAAAAAAATAAGCCCATGCCCTGATCTCAAAGTTTTAGTGTCATAGGACCCAATCACACACTCCAGGCAACTAAACCTTGAGAAAGGGGTGTGTGTGTGTGTGTGTGTGTGTGTGTGTGTGTGTGTGTGTAACTCATGCTTTGTTTCAAAAGGTGTAAGATGGCTGACCCATGATGTAGGTTGTCAAAGATCATCAATTTCTCAACTTATAAAGTAGATTTTGTATGAGTGGTGTAAGATATCAAAGCAAAAGTCAAACCAAAACCAAACAGCAAAACAAAAAGAAACTCTCAATCTAGCTCCAGCCATCCCTCTGTTTACAGAACATTTCACTCTTGTTTAATCACCTGATTGGGTTTGGTTCTAAAAAGACTGATATCCCTGCTTTGACTTCTTTGGCCAAATGTTTTGCTCGTTCAGATAAGTCTCTGCCAACTTCTAAACTACTAAGGCAAAAAGTAGTCTCATGTTACACTTCTGACATTTTTTGCGTTGTCTGAGTCTGTTTAGCCTAATAGTATTGCTCTTGGAAAACACTAAACTCGACGTTTGTGATACATATGTAGGACAGCATTTCTGATGTAAAAATGGAACCTACAAAGCATGAACTGAATGCCAGTATCACGGCCTTCTCTCCGTTCTGCGTGTTGAAGGCCTATTATTCTGAAAACTGAAGGCATTGCCTTGTGCTCCTATTTCAGTACCAAGATCTTTCCCATCACATTTTGTATAACGTTGAGAGCTGTGGCCTGTTGTAGGGACAGGCCCACGTCAAGAATGTGGCCTGTGCCCTAACTGGTTTGGCTCAGTGGATAGAGCGTCAGCCTGCGGACTGAAAGGTCCCAGGTTCGATTCTGGTCAAGGGCATGTACCTTGGTTGCAGGCACATCCCCAACAGGAGGTGTATAGGAGGCAGCTGATCAATGTTTCTCTCTCATCGATATTTCTAACTCTCTATCCCTCTCTCTTCCTCTCTGCAAAAAATCAATAAAATATATTTTTAAAAATTAAAAAAAAAAAGAACGTGGCCTGCAGCAGACCGAGGGAGGAAGTGGAGTGAACAAGGCACATACGTAAAAAGGAGCCATACAGCGCAAGTTCCAAAGCTGACCCTGGAACATGGAAACCTTCCCTCTCGTTTTCATTTCCTTTGGTCCCACTTTCCCCAGAGCGTGTTCTCAGAACACCAACCCTGACAGACGCACAGCATGGAAGGGGTCTATGGACGAATAAGGGTGGGGACCACTCAGCTCTGAGCCTTCTGGGAGAGTCCTGGCCTGCAGGACACCACTGAGAAATCCTGCACAAAAGAAAGCTATTCATCTTGGTAAAATACACATTTATTGGGCCACAGGGAACAGCCTTAACATTGCATGAAAACACGACATGATTCCAAAGGGTTTATATGTATCCAGCAAGCAGTTTACTAATTTGTTTGATTTCTCCTTTTTGAAAACATCAGTAAGTAGCATTTTTTTCCCCCCTTCAATCTGTGGAGGAAAATCTCAGCTGCGACTATTACTCTAGCAATGAAGAGTCACTTACATTATAGCCACAGCCAGAGAGAACGGCCATCTACTAGATGTGGAAACACCTTTCAGATCTGACCTACACCCCGTGGGAAATAGCACTGTCGGAGACTTCATTGTTTAGCATATTCTGGAACTCTCTTCTAAGCGAGCAATGCCCCCGGGGCTGGAATTTTTGCACACCTGGTAAGTGCCAGCTGCTGCGCCTGAATGTACTTCACAAACATTGTGTCACTTTAAAGGGATGCTCAGGCTGGGAGAGGGTAAATGGCCCGCCCCAGGGCATGAAGACAGAAGGGACAGAGCTGGCCTGGGCAGGGAGGCCCATACGCTTTTTAAAAAAATTAAATTAATTAATTAATTAATTTGTGATTTTTTTTTTTTGCTTAATCCCTTCACCTTTTGCATCCAGCCCCCCATCCCTCTAACAGCTGTCCATGTGCTTAAGTGTACCTCTCCAGCCCCACTCATCAGTGCACCATTCTTTTAAAAACAAATCAATAGCAATGAGGCAGGGCTATGATCATGTTTAAAATGAAACTAACACACAAATCCCCAAAGAGAAAGCCACTTCAAAAACCCTCACTTGGGAAACTAATACACATAGAATAGGAACTCTCACCTTTACTCACTGATTTAAAAAGAAATTGAATATCGACATTCCAAAGGCGAACTCCACACTTTCTTCTATGACAGTAGGGAATTTTATTTCCGTATGTGGCATAAAAATATACCCCTGTTTCCAGTCTCCACGTTAACGGTCACCAGACGCTGGACTGCGAGTTCTGTTTTCTGCGCGTCACACAGAGCTTTGGTTAAAAAAGCTTTCTCTTGGATCTTCCCTCCGAAAAGGAAAGATCAGAATGTCGGCCGGTTTTTAAATAGCTGCTTTCTTTTTCCTTTATTTTTAAAAAATGTATTGGGGTGACATTGGCTAATAAAATTACCGTATTTTCCAGCATATAAGACGACTGGGCGTATAGAAGATTTTCCTGGGTTAAAAAGTCATCTTATACTCCAGAAAATACGGTATGTAGGTTTCAAGGGTACAATTCTATAATACATCACCGGTACACTGTATTGTGTGTTCACCACCCTAAGTCAAAGCTGTTTTTCTTTTTAATGTGGCCCTGGTAATAACAAGAGATGCTCTCATATAGACCATGGGCCAGAAGTTTTACTCACCCGCTCCGATGACCTTCCCCATCACCTTCCCACTTGCAGCCACCTACCTGCCTTCATAGGCGTTTGCATGCAGTCTATCCATACACACTTCTGAGCATTTTCTCCCCAAACAGCTATTTTTCATTTTCAGCTCACCGTCTCTGAGCCGGAATGTTCCTGCCAAAACAAGTCGCCGGCCGACCCTCTACTCTGGAGATGAGGACATAAAACTGGGGAAGGCACCATCACCAATGAGCTCTGGTCGTCTCAGCAGTCACTTCCCAGTGGTCAGGGCTCCGGGAGCGCAGCTGCTTGAAACCCAGTGATTTTAACCACTGGCCTCAACTTCCTCTTTGCACAAACCCAGCTCTGTCTTGACTTTCACTTCCTTCCAGAGCCTTCTCTCACGTGACACGTCTCAGAAGCAGGAAAGCAGCCCAAAGGCAGGAAGATGGGGGGTAGGGGTTAACTGAAAACTCGGGGAGCCTGCCCTTGAATAGACTGCAGACCTCCTGAACAGCCAGGCCTGAGCGCTGCCTGGGCCGGGGGTCCTCAGGCTGGCGGAGCCTCCAAGGACAGCGGCAGAATGATGACTATGCATGAGAAATGAACCCAGGTGACCTGGGCTGGGAGCACAAGAAAGGTGTGGGACCCATCGGCTTCTCTACTGAGCTGTAATTTGGTAGCGGGTTCAGAACACTGTGCTGCGTGTAGAATGGGGGAGATTATGTCAAACTATCTAGCTCACCATTAACAAACACACCCTCAAGGTGTCTGCCCCTGACAGCTGATATGGAGTTTGCTATGGACATTACACACACACACACACACACACACACACACATGCACTCATGAGTGGTGTAATAGTGACCAGTTCTTAGAAAATTTACAAAGACCTGCCACCTAGTGCCCATGTGCACAATTACTCTGACAAATCGTCCTGCCTGGCCCTTCAGAATCTGGGTTCCTGTCCATGGGCCTCCCTGTCCTAGACGTTACTGAACACCCACAGTGTGCCGAGTGGGTGCTGAGACTCACATTGAATAGCTATTAGTGAGAACCATATGAAATGGCCGTTTTTGTAGGTAAAAGACACACAAAACTACCGAAGGCCAACAGTTTCATTTGGTTCAGTCTAAATCATTTCGATGTTTCCCACCTACTGGATTTTCCTCTAGTTCCAAAGGTTATAGTAAAAATGTCACACAGACAAGCCACCTGGGACAATTCCTTCCTTCCTTCCTCCCGCCCCAGAGGTGGCCATGAACGCTGGTCTTCTTTGGGCCACTCCCTTAGCCACACCTGTTTCCTCAGAAGAACAAATTAGTCAGGAGCAGACGATGGTTAGGATCACGCCACAGAGAGACTGGGTCCTGTTACCTGTACTGTTTTGTTTAGAAGCTTTCAAATTAGAGGCAGGGCAAATCCGTTTCCTTGGTCAGCATGGGAGGGTGGGAAGGGCAGCAGCTATGAAGTTAAAGGAGTTACTGGCGACACGACCTGCAGTTACTAGTTCTGTGGCCCTGGGCAAACCGCCGGGCCTCCTGGGCCTCGGTTTTCTGGCTTCCTCGCTGAGAGTAGGAACCCAAAACTTAAAGATTGTTATCAAGAAAAATAAAATGATGTAGGATTATAATGGATTACAAACTATGCCATGCTTGATACATGTAAACGTTTTTTAAATGATAATGTTCCTAAAATCATGCAGGATTCAAAATAATAGAAGTCCCTTTATAATGAATTGCCTCCTGTGGGATTATGTGTTCTGTGATAAGTATAGCTGCCCTTACTCTGTTAAAGGCGCCCACACCTCTGTCTTATTTCTGACTCTCGATGTGAGTATTAAAGAAAGATCTATTGCAAATGACAGTGGTTTAACTTCTTTGTAATTTTTTTTAATCTCGAGGATATTTTTTCCATTGATTTATTTTAGAGAGAGTGGAGGGAAGGAGGAGGGGGGAGATAAAGAGAGAGAAACATGGATGTGAGAGAAACACATCGATTGGTTGCCTCCCGGTCACACCCCAGCCTTGGCCAGGGATCAAACCTGAAACAGAGGTATGTGCCTTCAACCGGGAATCGAACCCTCAACCCTTCAGTCTGAAGGCCAACACTCTAACCACTGAACCAGACCAGCCAGGGCTCATTATTTTTTTAAGCCACCCAATCACCTGACGGCAGTAAATGCTGCCTTTGTAAACTTGAACTCACTCTACAGCTGGTTGGACTTCGTTAGCTCCATGAGTGGGGAGGGACTAAGTACAAAGTGAAATATTAACTTTCTGGAAACTTCAAAGTTCTGTGTAAGGAGAGACATTTCTAAGCGATCATCATAAAACCCAGCCAGACATTTCATTATTGAGGGATGAGTAATGCCAGATCTGCAACCTGCTCCAGAGGCAACGAAAACCAATCACCTACTGGGTAGCCTTGGCAGTCTCATTTCCATTAATGTCAAAGGCAATTACTCAGAAACAAAACCCTTTCTCTTCCCCACAGCTGATCTGGGGCATCGGGCCGGGGGTGGGGGGGACCCACAAATTCTTATAGATGAAGCTTTTCATTCATGAAGGTAGCAGATGGGGTTTGACCTTTCTTTCTTCATGGTCTGCAGGTTTCCCACTTATCTCATCTGTTTCCCTGATAACCTGGGAGGTCTCTTGCTGGATCTTTGGCCAGACCCAACACTGCACATGGGGCGACGTTTCTTTCCATTTTGTTGAAAAAGGTTTCCTGGCAATATCAAGAGTAGATACAGATCTGGTTTATCAGCGTTCATAGGACTCTTGTACGTATTCTCTTCATCTTAAGTAAGAGAATATAATTATCAGGAGTCTACAAACACACTTGCTCTGAGCCAGGGGGTAAGAGATGGGGAGGTATACACAGAAGTGGTTGGGGGGTTCCCATGTCTTCCCAGATGCTCCTTTTCCTACTTCCACATCACCATGTTAAAGAAGGATAGTGTTGCTTAGTTAATGAAAATCGAAATGAAGCCTAATCAGAATATCTGAGCTTTCTCAGTCATGTGACAGGTAAGGTGAGCAGGGAGCACAGGATAAGACGGTGAGGGGCAGCCGGTGGGGGTGGGAGGATCCAGAGTTGTTCTGATTGTAAAGACAGCAGGCATCTGAACTGAACTTGAACGTTCCCACTGCCCATGTCGAAAGCCAAACAGGAATTGATTGACTAACATTACGGAGGGAGCGGGCCCCAGCGGCAGCTTCCTGAGAGGCTCAGACAAAGGCCCCGGGACTCAGTGTCATGTCCAGGCTGCACTTTCTCTGCTCCATGTGGGAGCGAGCAGGCTTTAGCCACCCAGACTCTACTTCCTGCTGAGCCCAGGCAGCAGACAAAGGGCAAGAGGCCGCCTTCCTTGACTCACAGTGAAAGTCTATTGGTTTCATTGGCTCTGACTGGACCGCATCCTGGTACCAACCACAGTGGCCAGGGCACGTGACCCATGGGGTCAGCCCTGAACCACAAATCCACCTCTGGGGTTAGGGGACAGGTTTGACTCCACCAGAAGCACATCCACCGAGGGAGGGGGGAGGGCTCTGAGGTCATTTCCAGAAGAGGGCACATGGGTTCTAGGGGCAAAAATGACAGGTCTTCACTGTGAGGGGACAGGGAAGTCCTAACTAGATGGACACAAAGAGGGTGGAAAGAGACTAGAGCAGTAAGCAAGGGGGTGACACCCTGTGCTAGGCCAAGGAAGACAGACATGGGGTTCCCTACAATCGTGTCTCGTCCCACAGTGTTCATTGCGGCCCTGTCACCTTGAGCTTGGGGCCTCAGTTTCTCACTTGTACGGGGAAGAGAGTAAGGCCAGGCCACTGGCGCCTTATTGTGCGTCTACATCAGAATGGCCTGGAGAGGTATTTTCAAATGACACAGGCCCCAGGGTCAGTGCTGGCCACCCCCAGCGAGAGCCACTGGGCAGAGCTCAGAGGTTGGAGGTCGAAACCAGAGAAAACTGCAGTCCCTGCAGGTGGACAGCAGTCCTTGGCGACAAATCATGCACCTCGCAGTCAAAGGAGATAAAAGGTGGCGGGATACTTCCTCTCAAACACCTCCCTGAAGACATGCAAACGGAAACTTCTCTAAAAAGGGTGCTTTTCACCCATCAAAGGTCCAACCAGAGCGCCAGTTCGCCGCAAGGTGTGGTCCACCAATATTTGGGCACCCCAAGATCTTCCCAGAGAGGCCCGGAAGTCAAAACTATTTTTATTAATCACCTCTTCCACTGGCTGACATTGCAACTGGCCTTTAAGGAAGTGCCATTTGTTAAGTCTTCTTCTGTGATGAAAAAGAATAACAATCACATTGACCTAAAAAGGCTATAAAAACATTCTTCCTTTTCCCAGTGACATACCTGTGTGAGGACAGAGCATCTTCCTATACTTCAAACAAAACAATATATTAGCCCTGACTGAATACAGAAGCAGATGTGAGAATCCAGCTGTTGGCTATTAAGCCAGACACTAAAGAGATTTACACACCTATAAAACAATGCCACTATCCTCACGATTTTTTTCCATTTTGGAAAATGGACTCATTTCCCACAAAATATGTTATTTACATAAACACACAATGGATCTAGTACTGCTATGTTTAAAAGGATAAAACGATATTTAATTTTTTCCTCGATTTTACTTTCTATTACCTTAAATACCGACAGCTGTATACGTAAAAGCCATTTGGAGTCTCAGTCACCTGACGAGTATGAGAGGGCTCGGAGATCAAAAGGTTTGAGAACCTCTGGCCCAGAATCACAGTGAATCAGATCCGTGGGACCATATTGACGTGCAAGCAGCCAGGCTGGCAGAACTGCCCACCTGTTTATGCAAAGAATAAACTCAAACCACAAAGAGACACCCCATCGCCATGGCACAGCCTGCTCGGTGCTATAAAACCCGAGGAAGCGGGGACGATTCAATGGCTTCATGGCTGGAAATTTGTTCTTGCTCATTACTCCCACATCTGTGGTCCTTTGAGGGTCGCCAGCATGCAACTCTCTTCCCCGCCACTAGATGACACTACTCGCATAGAAGAAACCAGCAAGGACTGCATCTCAATTTCTAGAGAGATTTTGGAGGGAAATGAACAAGGAAATCTGGCCTATCTTACTCAGACACACACTGGATGTATTAAGATAACTCTCCTTTTTGTTCCACTGATAGTGGGGGACGGGTCAAAAGAGAAGCTTTCTGATAAAAGATAACTCACTTTTAATTACTCTTCTGTAGGAGGGCCCTCAGCATCAGGTGCATATCAGAATCACCCAGAGCACCTACAATCCAGACGCCCAGGCCTTATCCCAAGTCGTTAAGTCTGACTTTCAGCGGCAAGGGTGGAGGGTGGCGGGGGTGCAGTCTAGGCATCTGTGTTTTTGAACACTCCCCAGTCGATTCCAGGGGGCGGCCAAGGGCGAGAACCACAGCCCTGGAAACGGCGTCATGAAGAGCCACCGGCTGGCCCCTAAGGAAGAGACACCCACGTTTTCGTGTTCTTTCATGGAAGTCTCTTTCTCTCCCTACAGTCAATGTCCCCCCATCGTTTCCATTTTAGCCAACGGTCTTGGAGAAGCAGCCAGGAAGAAGGAGCAAAGCAATCCTCTGACCCCATCTCGGGAAGCCTGCCCCCACCCCCCCCAGATCCACTCTCTCCACAGTGTCCTCCTGGAGGACTGAGTGAAGGCAGCGGGCGGGAAAGCACGCTGGGGCCTCGGTTAGAACACAGAGGGTGCACAGAAAGAACAAAAGCGTGCCAGGAGGTGGAACAGGCACCCTTAAAAGAAACTGCTCCCCCAAGTGTCCGACAGCCTTGCTTCCCCATCCGACCTTTCCTCGAACCAGGGGTTGAGAACTTTGGAATCACCTGGGGAACCTTAAAAACCAAGCCTCCTGAAGATCACCAGCGGGGGCTTTGATGCAATAAGCCAGGAAGGGCAAACATGGGTATTTCTTAAAAGCTCCCAGGCCGAGTCTAACCGGCAGCCAGCCTGAGAACCCCGACCTAACCAAAGCAGCTATTTTTCTCGCCGCATGATAAATCCCACACCATCAGGGGATTCGGATGCAAGGTAACGCTCGGGAAGGCTGGTTGCACGAGCAAATGTAATCTAAGTTCAAAGCCATTCTTACGGCATTCTATCCCATTCCATTTTATGACCCGTGCGTGAGCCGGGAGATGGATGGGCAGAGCCATTACTGCACCTGTCACACTTACTAGCTACGTTATGCTTATCGTCCCTCATCCTTGACTCCTGCGAAAAGGCCGGTTATGTCAGTCACATGTTACTTCCCAGGGGCCTCCTGAGGAGCAAGCCTACAGGTTTTCCGGAGCCTGTACCGCCAGGGGTCTTTTTCAGCTCCTCCAGGCTTTCTGCATGAACAACAACACTGGCTCTTCTTTGGCAAAGGAATGTGGCACCTCTGCTTGGGGCAGGGCAATGGGCAACACTGTGTCTGAATCAAGTGCCCTGAGTGAAGTCCCAAAGCCTCTCCACCCACAGAGCCTCCAGGAAAAGAGCTGCCTCACCATCATCTTGCATTCATGCCAAATTTGGCTTCAGAACCCAGTGACCTTGACATTTGAACAAGGCTCACACACACAGTGGGAGAGCTGCTCAGCACTTCCTGCCTCGGTCCTTCTCTGCCTTGCTCCCCGTCCCCGGTTCATGCTCCACCCACTGTCCAGTTTCCACGGTGGTGGGGGGAGGACTCCTGGGCACTGCATCCCTGCTCCTCTCCTTTGTCCTCTGGCTTCCAGGGGGTTGTGGGTGGGAGGTACAGGCAGGAGGTCAAAGGGTGCAAGGAGGGAAGAGTTAGACTCTTTCTCCCCTGCCCCTCCCTCTTGGGTGCAGGTCAGTGGCTGCAGGGCTGGAACCTTGCTTGACTGAGGGGCCCTTTCCCTGTGAGAGCCCCCCTCCCCATCCCCCATATGGGAGCCCCCATTCCAGCCCTCATCAGACTCCAGTAACCCCAGCATCTTCCCCCAGTCCCTTTTGCACCAGGGAGCTAACTGCTTTCGCCACTGCCAGCCCTGGGGAAATCCCTGTGATCCAATTTTCTGGAAAATGCCAGCGAATGTGTGTCCCACGTCCTGCTGGGCCCCGACTGCTGGGCCACCTTCTCCTCTAACTGCCGTCTGATTGCGTTCCCCACTTCTCAGTCATGCACACAGAGTCCTGGAGATGTAACTCGTGTTCCTTGAGTATCTAAACTTTCAGAGAATGTCTAAGCTGCAGGTTACTTTAAAGCATTTTTCTATCCAAGCTGCTGTGACCTCTAGATGCCTTCAAAATACAGCAGACGAATGAGCTGGGGGCCTCAGTTTCCGGTTGTGGAAAACAAAGGGGCTGCACACACAACAGTCTCCAAGACCCTCCTCCCCAGGCTCCAGCTTCTCAGGACGCTACGGCAAGTCAGACCTCAGCCCAGGGAGGACGCACCTCACAGGGGAGGCAGTGGGAGATGCTGCCCCAGCCACAGTGTCGCGGTGCACTGGAGATGCACTGTTCTCAGGGTGACTGAGGCAATCTGCAAAGCCACCACCTGCTGTCCATTTGACAGCGTTTCCTGAGTCCTTCCTGGGCTGGGCTTAGAGTTGGGAAGTAAACCGAGGAGTCACCTGCATCTCCAACTGCCCCCCCGCCCCGCCTCTCTCTCTCCCCCCCCCCCCCCGACTCTAAGGGAGGTGAGAGCTATCCAAACCACGGGTTCTCAACTTGGGTGTGCACCAGAGCCACCTGGAGGCCTGCTCACACCCAGACTGGCAGGTGCCACCCCCAGGGTTCCTGCCCCAGCAGTGTGGGTGACACCTGAGAAGGTGCCTGTCCCAGCAGTCTCCTGGGTGGTGCTGATGTGGCTGGTCCCCGAGGGCCACACTTTGAGAACCACTGACCTAATCAACCACTTGGAGGCAGCATGGTCAAGTAGCATGAAGATTTTGTGTAAAACGCTGGGGTGGTTGTGAGATGGCAGTGATTCCTTTAGAGTGGGGGGGGGGGGGGAGGCGGGGGAGGGAGAGGGAGGGCCAGCAGGTTTTATTAAAGAAGTTGTGCTGGACTCTAAAGGGTGAGTGGGAGGGGACTAGTAAGTCACCGCAGGGGAGGCATTTCAGACAGCAGGTGCAGAGGGAGGGAGGCCAGGCCCCAGGAGGTCTGTGGACCACAGGCCAGTAGGGAGGCCAGCCTGGGAACATGGGCTAGGGAGGGTGGGGCTGGCTGTAGTGGGTGTTTCTGCCAGTTCTTTTTCAAAAAAATATTTTTATTGATTTCAAAGAGGAAGGGAGAGGGAGAGAGAGAGAGAAACATCAGTGATGAGAGAGAATCACTGAATGTCTGCCTCCTGCATGCCCCACACTGGGGATCAAGCCCGAAACCCGGGCATGTGCCCTGACTGGGAATCAAACCATGACCTTCTGGTTCATAGGTCGATGCTCAACCACTGAGCCACACAGGCCGGGCCTGCCACTTCTTTAGTGCCCCTTGCCACCTGCTGGTCCACCCCCTACCCTGGCTTGTCTGAACCAATGTTAAACCCTGTGATTCTTAGATTGCTGATAGTCCATGTTTGCAGGTCAGTAGATAATCCATCCATGGAATAAACTTTGACATGCATTTCATGAAAGAAATTACACTGGGCAATGGCATTCTAATCAAATGTGCCAAATGTTGGCCTTTATACATCATAATGTTTTTAAGATCAATTACGAAAAGAATCAGAGAGAAAACAGATCACTCTTGGCTAACTACCACCACTTTTTCTCCATTTGCACCCTCCCCATCGCTCTACCTCGTCTAAGTTATTAAAGGCCAGTTCACTGCCAGCCACCTTGACAGGAGAGAAATCTGGAAACCACGCAAATCCAAGGGGGCAGGTGATAACTTTCTGCTAATTAACACTTAATATTCTCAGATTTACAGGGAATCTGGTCTCTCTGGATTATCTGGAAATGATCAATAAAATAAATGGGCAAACCACATTTAAGAACTCCGAAAAATGAAATGCGAGGCTGTCCGAACTGGAGAACTATTAGAAAAGGTACACACATTCATTAAAACTTGCAAGATGTGCCATGACCGAAGCACACAGGGGCCCCGGGCACCTCCCCGCCAATCCATTCAAGTTCATGCCCCCTCTCTTCTAGTCACTGCCTCCATGGCAACAGTGCACTGACCTGCCCTTCAGGAAAATAGAATTTCTGGCAAGATTGAGACTTTTAATAACTCCACTTGTCAATACAGATCCAGAGAAATGGGTCTATCTGTACCAACTTACTTAACAAGCCCACCAATAGAATGAGCGACCCCCAGCGAGTGACCAGCCCAGTGTTCAGAGTGCCCCCAGGAAAGCCACACGTTGCATCATTCGTGTCCAAGCAAGTCCACACACTGACCCCTGTCCACCAGCCCTTCCCTGCGTGTGGACGTCTTCCTTCAGCATCTCCTTACCGTTTCCTGTGGCTCATGCAAAGGGATTAGTACCCTGATTATTAATTTCCTCCAAATGTTAAATTTAACAAACACAGACAAGATGATCTCTATTAGGGGTGGGGAACGTCTGGCCTGCGGGCCGTATGAGGCCTGCAAAAATCATTCGGTCTGGCCCTGCCAAGGCATTAGGGGTGAGTTTAACGAAATATTTGACCAAATATAGCAGGTTAATTTTTAAGCTGATAATTTTGTACGGCCCTCGAATGATGTTATAAATATCCAAATGGCCCTTGGCAGAAAAAGGGTTCCCCACCCCTGATAGAGTGAGGGACGTATTTTGCCACACAGGTTTCCTTATAGAAATATCATCTAGAGAGATAGGCGTCTATTGACCGAACTTCCTTCTCGGGGGAGAAAGAATGGAGAAATAACAACCTCAATACCCAGGCTCTGAACTCTCCTCCCCAGTGCGTGCTCCCACGCATCTCTCTTCCCAGACACGTGCCCGTGCGCAGCCTGCAGTTGTAACCGATTGCTTTCTGGGTGGCATTACTCTCCGATTCAGAAATATCAACACAGCTTCGGAGATTTATTTCACAATTCATCCTCTGATCTGTCATGGCCGGGAAGGTCAGCGTCCAGATTTTCTTTTCTAAATGACTTTGGAACAGATTTCCCCAACAGGCTAAGAAATGGCTCTTGCCCAGACTGACTGGAACAAACTCTGAACGTTGGGACTCAAGTCCTCTCTCTATTTCATTAAAAGGTAAACAATCAGAAACCCCACCATTTCCCAAGTCAATTATTTGGGAAAAAAACAAAAAACACAAAATAAGCAGGTGCTTTGGAGACACTGGCATGATTCAAAGAAACTAGCAAATGACTTTTTTCCCCGGGCCAGCTGCTCTATGGATGTGATTCTGGGAAGGTTCTCCAAGGTGCTCAAACTCAATTAGCAAATCAATTGAAATCACCCCCAGTCTGCCAACAGGACGAGCTGCCCCCTCGGCCCCTCCCTGTCTTCCTGGTGCATCCCCATTGCCAAAGCCAAAGCCCACCAGCCCACCTGAGGGTCCCTTGCTTTTGGCTAACACGGGACAACGGGGGCGGTGGGGGCTCCGTTCCGGTTTAATTAAGGATTAGCAACCACCAGAAGGAGCCGTGCCGGGGTTCTGCCCCCTTATTTAGATCTGCCCCACCCCAGCTCGCCTGAGAAGCTGCACGGGGCACAGACTCCGTGGGGGCTGCCGGGCCTGGCCGGCTGTCACTTTCTGTCAGTGGCGAACTGACAGGACCAGGCAAAGCAGATGGTTCCGAAAGGGGCACATCCAAAAGCCCGCCAGCAAACTGTGCGGTGTCTTCCACACATACAGCCAGGTACCGGAGAGGAACATCCCATCTTCCTGCCACCTCCCGCAGCAACATCCAGCCTCACCGCTCACCCGGGGGGCGTTTCTATCCTCTTTCTTTGGGGCAAAAGGCAGTCTGTCTTTCTAAGCCTCCGGGAGGCAGCCATCGTCACCACAAGGCTCACCAGTGTCAGTACAGTCTGCCCCCGAGGTGAGACCACCTTTACGAGCCGGCAGGCCTGCGGAGCGGGCGTGCACATGGTCCTCAGATAAGCCACCACAAACAGCACGGGTTTGGCCAGCTGGGTGCAATGTAGATGGAGCCCGTAACGCCTCTCATGCAATTAAAAGCAAGTGACTGTTGTCATCATACAACATCAATTTTTCCTTTCAAATTCCAAACAAACCCACGGATAATTATTTGTGGGAGTGCTGGGACTGACTGTCTGAGTTTGAGCAAATCTCTGAACACTTCTGGGTCTCAGTTTCCTCATCTGTAAAATGGGAGGGTTGAACTGGAAGATTTCTAAGGTCCCCTTAAGCACTAAAATTCTAGAGTTCTTAGGGTGGGGGTGGGTTTCCTCCAATATCTTGGCAAACCACACATATGATTAGTCACACGGCTTTTCAGCATCAAGACACACACCCTGTCTCCGCCACGGGTGCCTCTTACCTTTTCAACCGTGGGGTGCTCTTCACCCGTGACGCTCGCTTTCCGCGCCTCGTTCTTAGACCGGCTCAGCCTCCTGGACACCTTCTCCCTGAGCAGCGTGGCGTATCCGATGTGCTCATAGATGGGGTTTGTGGTCATCTTGGAAATGTACTCGGAGGCTTTTGTTTCTATGTACAGTGTTATCAGGCCATCTGTGACCAAGTCGTGAATGGACTCGAACCTCTTCTCGCCCACAAAGTGTTTTCCATCGTAGAAGAGCCTGTAGTTTAAGGTCTGGTTTCCAAACCTGCCAGGAGCGGGGCCAGAGGGGAATCAATGTTAGAAGTCAGACTGGTGAATAATGGCAGCCAACATTTTTCTGAGCGTGTCCTGTTTGCCAGGCACTGGGCTGAGCACGGGACGTGGTTCCCCCCATTGGGTATCATAGAGATCCTGCCAGGTAATCACAGTCCTTATCCCTGTTTCACTCCTGAGAGCACTGAGGCTTGAAGAGATGGGGTACCTGCTGGAGGCTGCACGCCTGGAAATTTAACCCCAGCTGGTCACACGGTGTCATTTAACCCTAGAGACCACTAAGGCCATTGGGGCCCTTATCATTCCCATTTGTAAGTCAGAGGGTAGCCACTGATTTGCAAATATATCTTACTTATAAGGTTCTTCATGGGTAGCCGCCACGCCCCATGCTCCTGCCCCTGTACTGCCAATTGCCTCTGCGAGGGAAGCTCCACGCCTGACCCCGCAGTCCCCTTCCTATTCCAGCTTGACCACCCCTCGTGCCTCCCAGTCAGTCCAGCTGCAGAAAACAAGGGGCCGTGTGCCGAGATCCCTGCTAGCACCACCACTGCCAGCGCCCCAGGGATCTAGCTTAGAGCATCCTCTCCCTTTCGGACTGGCTGTCCCCCTGGGCCGTGGTCCTACATCTCATGGCTCCGGCCTGGTTCGCACGGGGCCTGCAGCTCCAGCTGTGGGGCGCTGGGAAGATAGGCAAGGACTGTGCACACCCAGCACTGGGCAGCTTTGAAGCGCTTCCTCCTAATGGCATCATGTACGACATGCGACTACCACCCCCGGTAGCAATGGGGGAGGGGTCCTTCCATAGACACACTCTCTAGACGGAGCTCGGAGCGCGCCTTTGTGGGCTGGCCGGGCAGTGTCGCCATCGATTCCCTTCCCTCCATGGGGAAGGTCTTCCCACCTCCAAAGAGTTCACAGAATGAGTTTTTTGAAAGATGATCCAATTCTGAAATTGGATGCTTCCCCCAAATCTTAGAGGACTGCTGTGAGGACCACATGACATGACACACGTGGGCAAGCTGAGGAGAGTGCGGCGAATGCGTTTCAAGGGCTCTGACTCTCAATGCTTGTGATTTTGTGGGAAAAGGCTCTCGAGGACGCGGCGCCGAGGGCTCGCTGGCATGGAGCATCAGGAGAGCCACGGGGAGTTCTTTGGGTCGGTGTGGTCCCCGAGAGAACGCCATGGACAAACTGCACGCCCACTCAGGAACATGCGCACACACGTGTGTGCACACACAAGCACACTCGTGAGGAGAAGGCTTTGGACCAGGACTGCTGGGGAGCCGCTGAGCCGAAGCCTTTCTCCCTCGGCTGGCTCAGTGTTTCGGGCAGAAGTGGCTATAGGAGCACCGACCTTCTGGACAATTCTCCAGTTACTGTGTGTGCAGAGTCTCGCTGTCCATCTTGCTGATAACACCTGTGGCCCCGGACTGCGTGAGCCTCTAACACATTGCTGGTGCATTGTAAACCAAGGGAAAATAAAGCGTGTGCGTGTGTGTGTGTGTGTGTGTGTGTGTGTGTGGCGTGTGTGCAACGTGTAGGTTCAGAGTCTCTGTTTGGGATGATCAACAAGTCCCGAAATGGAGAGTGGAGAGGCTTGCACAACATTGAAAATATACTTAATGCCACTAATTGTACGCGTGAAAATAATTAAGATGGTCAATTTTCTGTTATGTACATTTCACAGCAATTTAAACATGGGCAAAAGGTGAAGTCAGTCGTAAGACAAGTGCAACAGTGGGCACGGTCACGCTCACCGCAGAGCTAGCGTGTAGCATCCCGGCTGGCGCTGGCTCTCTCTGAGGATGTAGGCGCCCTCCACGCCTCCGAGCAGCTCGTCAGCCTGCTCCCGCGAGATGATCCCGTGGAACCTGAGGGCAGAGGAGACCAGGACGCTCTGAACAGACCACACACAAAGCATGGACCACGCAGAGACGGCTACAAAGATGATCTTTGTGGCCACCGGGATCTCTGCCCCCCACCTGGGTGACTACTGTGCATCCTCAGGATGCACGGCAGCCACCCCTCAGCATGCACCCACACCCACCCTAAGCATTCAGGAGGCCAAACACAACGAACCCGCAGACCACCTGGCTTCCTGCTGCTGCTTTTGCTCACAAGCTGAACATTAAAATGGAAACAAATGCCAGGTTATGGCTCCTTTGTTAACCAGGGAGAATAACACAAGAGCAATTACCAGCTTAGATCGCTGCTCCAAACCAGAGACTATGTATTATCCTGATTGCAAATGAACATTATTGATTATCCACCTGCTTACTTCAGGTGCGGGTGTGTGGGTGCATGTGTGTGTTAACATTTGTTAATGTTAGAGGCTTATTCTCTGGAAAGGCTGGCCAGCTATAATAAATATTTCTCTATTTCTTTAAATGTTGAGAGTGATAGCTTAGGAATATGTTTGCAAAATGTTCCTTCCTGGAAGAGGGCAGGGAGAGAGGGAAGTCAGCTAGAAATGAAGTTTTGGGTTTCCCCCCAAGGAATGCAAAGATTAAGTTGGGGGACAGTGCATGATCTTGGAGCACTGCTCTCAGTGTGCTGTGACATAGAGCCACCCTCCTGCCCCAAAGGAGGCTAGTGTCACCAGTTCTAGCGGGAGACCTGGAGGGGTCTGTGCAGAGCCACGCTCCGTGGGTTCCCGTGGCCCCTGTAGAGCATGTGTGGGATTGCAACTGGTGGATCAGTTCTCGGGGCTCCTGGAGCTGAGCAGAGAGGTTTGGGGCCTGGATTGTGAGTGTGACCACTGGACCCTGCCAACCTCATGGGGAAGCTTCTATGTGGCATGAGCTGGGGCCAGAGAGGGCTGGGCAGACACCCTGAGCCAAGAGACCCGATACGGGGCCCCTGAGAGTGGGAGAGGGAGGGGAAGAAAGGACATTGGGCATCAGGAAGTTCCCCACACCAGAGTCAGAAAGGACAAAGCGGGTGTCACAGGAGGTTGGAGGCTGGGATGTCAGAACAGTCTGACCATGTGACCGACCGTGGCCTGGGTAGGGCAGGGCAGGGGTGGCCAGCAGGACAAGGCACACACAGAGGGCTCAGGGACCTGATGCCCCGGCCCCATGTCACTTTCAGGGGTGGAGGAATATACCGAATAGGCAGTTAACCTGGAAGTAGGAAGTTTTCATGACTTTGGCTTCATGTGTTTAAGTGATGACCAGCAGCCTATTCAGTGTCAGAACCAAATTCAATCCAATTGTTCCACAAAAGAAACCACAGGTCTGTGAATCCGAGGACCCAGTCCGTGGCTCCTCTTCCCCTTTATGCATGGATTTTCAGATAGCCATGGTGTGTGTGTCTCATGACCCCAACTTTGTGAAAGGAAAGCGAGGCCAGAGGCTGGGAGAAGGGGGGAAGAAGGGCACATGGTCTCACTCATGTTCAGCTGACGGGTGCTGTGCACCATCTAGTGTCCCATACGTGCTAACTTCCCCAAATTAGAAGGTATTAACTCGTTAAAAATTTCAATAACAAAAACAATATCTATGCACAGTGAAAAAATTCAAAAGTTAAAGCCACTAACACAATGAAAATAAAATCGTAAATAAATATTCTCTTTCCCTACATGTGCCCTTGTCAACCGTTTTTGTGTGTAATTCCTTCTAAGAAAAACACACACACATATATGTTTGTTGAATAGAGCATGTATTACTTTTGGAATGGAACAAAACAACAACAAAAAAGCTTTCATTTTGGAGGAAAAAAAGGGAAATGCAGAATCCGAAGTTTTGAGTGAATTTCCCTCTGGCACATGTTCCTTTTATGTGGTTCAGGAAACGTGCCCTGGGTCTCCTCTCACTGCAGAGCTTACGAGGTTGGGGGGTGGGGGATGAGAATGAGAGGGGTATTCCACAAAACGTTTCTGCAAAAGATAAAAACTGCAAAATAAATGGAGGTCCTTTTGGAATTCATGTCGGACAGTGTTCCATTGGAGAAGTGTATGGAGGTTTTCATTTTCTCTTGTTTTATAAACTGTGCTTTCTGGGAGCAAAATCCAGATCAGCATATGGAAGAAAAAAAAATGGCACACGCACCACTAATGAGGCTGGGCATTCGGGATGTGAGGGACGTGGGGTGGATGAGAGCGGAGGCCAGGGTTCCGCCGTGCTCCAGAGGGGCCGCAGGTGCTCCAGAGCGGTCGGCTGAATCCCCAAGCTTGGGGAGGAGGCACAGAAATGCAGCCGTGGCAATTAGGAAGTGGCTGGGGGCCGGGACAACTAAGAGGGTCATTAATCACGAAGAGGAAGCTCTGATGGGTAAGGGGATGGAGGAAGAAGGTGTAGGATTGGTGGGGAGAGCTTGGGAGGTGGACTTGAAGGAGACTAGGCCTCCTTAAGACCTCCTCCAGGTTGGACGTGGGAAGAAAGTGAATTGACAGCCGCCCCCACTCAGCCTGTCCTGCCTGCCCTGTGAGCTACTCTCTAGGCCTCAGACTTAACCACTGAGTAATGATGTTTGTTTGCTTTGTCGTACGTTTCTGAGAGAGCAAAGCAAAACAAGACTCAAAATGAAGAGGAAAATGGGAGGAAATAATGAGGGTATTAAGGCAATTTAGCTAATATAGCTAAGTCAAGGGAAATGATCATTTCGGCTTTATGAGACTGCGGGGACGTGGGGGTGACATTCCTGAGTATTGCATTTACTGGGGTGCATGAAAGATAGGAGTTCAGCTACAGGTTACGATCTTTGACACCCTAAATGTTTATATAACATTGAGATAGAAAGTGAAATAAAACACAAAGTCTCAATTATGGAAAATGCTGCCTCATGTTTCAAATATTTGCCTGGCCCTCAGCAGCTGCTTCTGTGGAGAGGGGTGTATGTACCAGGAGACACTCCCCCTCCCACATTAACAGGAGCCAAGCACCTGAGTCTTAGAAAGAAAATGCAATACAAAGGGGTCCCATTACATTTATCGTTCTTGTTAGACTCTTGCACAGTGGACATTTGATGAAGACCTTATATTAGAAGCTTTTTAATATTTATAGTTAAATGACATATGAATTGACTACTTACTACATTATTAAAACAAAGAATAGCATAATACATACTCTCTTCCATAATATTTTGGTCTGTTTTCCACCTATATTAAAAGAAGAACAATATTAATAATGCATTTGAATTCAAATCAGATAGATAAAAATGCTTTTCAAACAAACAGAGCTGGAGTCCTGGTTGTAATGTTATTACAGTTTTTGTTCCCAAAATTAGAGATCCATGAATCTGTGGCATTAACCAACACATCCCCCTGTCTGGGGAAGGAATGTTCTAGAATCATCATATTGCTCTAAGCATTTAGGCTCCTTTCTTCACCCAAACCCAACCATCTAATAAAAGAATTTCAAAGGAAACAAAGTGATGCTTATTTTAATATTAGGAAATTTATAAAGATATTACATGGCTTCATCCTGGAGGATAAAAGGGATATTTTTAGCATGAATAAAACATAAGCACTTATTTCAATCTTCACCCACTTGTTTCATTATGTATTTACAATAAAGATGAGGCGTGCATCTGGGTTAAAAAATAACTTTCATTTGGTCCCTTCTCACATAAAGTCAATATTCTAACATTCTTATTTTTTCAACAAATGACTAATGACTAAAATTACTTGACACCAGAGATATAGACGCAGAGGACAAGATTTATGACTCAACCAAACACCACAAGCATTTCAGAAAAGATTTTCCAATCACAGCTTTTGCCTTGGGGTTATTAACCCATGGAATTTTTATCTCATAGAGAATAGTCTACTTTCACACGAACTTTCTTTTCTGATGTTCCTCGTGTTGGAGTTGGGGAGAAATGAACAGGAATTCTCATGATCAGCTTTTGTTCTTCTAGTCTAACTGCAGGGACTAGAAAACAGTGGGGCCACATTAACTTATGAATTTCCATTGATGTTATGACAGCGTACAATATGAGCCTGCAGCTGTTTTATTTATAGTTATTTCTGTCTACAGTCAAATGGGGACTTTTTAAAAAATTATTTCTAATCCTCACCTCTTATTGATTTTAGAGAGACAGGAAGGGAAAGAGAGAGAGAAACATTGATGTGAAAGACAAACATTGATTGGTTGCCTCCCATCCGCACTCTGACTAAGGATCAAACTTGTAACCTTTTGATGCACTGAAGACGTTCCAACCAACCGAGCCACCCTGCCAGGGCTCAAGTGGGGAGTTTTCTCTGCAGGGCTCATAGGTAGGGAAAGAGGTGGGATTTCAAGGTACTGTCCTACCTCCACCCTCCAAAGGATGCAGGGGACCCAAAGGGGTAGAAGGGAGCTAGAGAGAAATGGTCAGAAAGGGGGAGCCAGGAATCTGAGGGCCACATTCACAATCCTGCTTGGACAAGCTTGACTGGCATAAACTATTCATGTAGACACTTCTAAGTATGTGCTCACTCACCTGTGCATTTTATACTGAAAAGCACTGAACTGAGAGGGGAGCATTCATAACTCTCAGTCTTCGAGGTGTGAAGCCTGCTCAGTGTCACTTACAGAGGAAGATCTAAAACACGTCATTAACAGAAGCACCGAGTGTGAAACGGCACCTTGTTATCTGACGTATACCATGACACTACGTGCTGGAGAGCTTTTCAATATGAGTTGAACATTTTGTCATTCATATCATTCTATTGGCTTTCAAAGTTCTTTCTTCCTTTTATGATACCGTAGATATCTGAATACAACACCTAGATGGCACAGAAGAAATTTAGTTCCAGAAAAGCCAGTGGAGGTAGACAAGGCATAATGGGCAAGATATCTCTGCGTTCTTAGAGAGAAGGATTACAATGATGCCTTATGTAGAAGGACAATTTTCTTTCCATCTTTTTGGTTGAGTCATAACACACATTTGCAAATCTGGGTGTAGGTTCTAACCCATTTCTCTTCTCTATCCTCTTATCTCCCCAGAAGGGGAGAGTCATCTAACTTCCCCGATGGGCAGCATGGTAGAGAGAGCCTACCTCTAACTGCTGGCACGCAGGTAACTAGCTAATCAATGTTGAATTTAATTGACTCTTCAGACAACAAATTGCTTTCAGTTCATTAATCCATCATAAACACTTACTGTGTTCAGGACTCTGTGCTAAGCCCTGCAATCGTTCGTGAAGTGATGACCTCTCAGGCATGAGAGGAAGGGTCCAAGGAGCTCAGGGGTGCTCTGCACGTGCAGCAGGAGGACATACCTGAGAAATCTAACACAGCCTCGGTCATCTCCTCCCGTGTAGGGAAGCCAATAGTTACGGTGCCTTGAAGGAGACTAAATAAGACCCTGCCTAGAGGACAGTTGGGTCTAATTGAGAGACAAATATGCATATGGAAACCATGAGCAGATAAATCAAGAGCATTGAATTGTGTGTGGGAGATTACACCTGGAATATGGTCATGGAATTTGTCCCCAATATTGCAGGAGACGTATACTAAAATATTCTTTATTTGAAATTCCAATGTACGTAGGCACCCTGTTTTTATTCTTCTTTTCTAAGTCTGGCAACCCTTCATAGGGGGAGATGAAAGGTAGGAAAGGGAAGAGAAGGGAAGACAGAGGTGTGGGCGTCCATCTGATACCTGCTCCCCTGGTCAGACTCGATCTCTTTTCCTTTTGTTGTACAGCTGTCCTTGTTAACTTAAAGAGAGAAATACTGGCTGGGATCAAACCCAAACAAACAATGACCCTCTCCTTTTCCTAAACTTTTTGCTCACAGGAATTGAAACAGCCTCAATCTCCACACTTCACTGAGCTTTTAACCACACAAGAGCTTAATTTAAGTTGAACAACCCCAGGAAAATCATAGGCATCCACATTTTTTTCAAGGTGCCCTTAGATGCAGACAAAACAGTCAAAAATATCAATTTCCCAAATATTACTAAAACGCCTTTAAATAACTATACAACAATCTGATAAGAATTTCTGCCTGATATAAACTATTTAAGCACCAATAACAAAATTGTCTAACACTTAATGGAGTCATTCATAGGAGTTGTGTGCAGTCCACTGCTGAATAGAATAGGGATTGTTTATGCTTCTACACTGAGCATCTATATATATAAAACCCTAAGCGACCAGTCGACCATTCGACTGTTCGACTGTTCAACCAGTTGCTATGACGTGCACTGACCATGGGGGGGGGGGGGCAGATGCTCAACGCAGGAGCTGACCCCTGGTGGTCAGTGCACTCCCACAGCAGGAGCACTGCTCAGCTGACCAATGGGCGCCAGAAGCCGGGCTCATGGCTGGCCTCTCCCACCACTGCGGCAGCACTACCGAGCAGTAGCGGCAGCAGGCACAGCAGGGCTGAGATGAGCAGGAGCGGCGTGGCGCCCGGTCTGGGCTCAGGCTCCTCCCTGGCCACCTACCACTTCGCACACTACTATATCCCTCGGGGGATGTTGGACTGCTGGTTTTGGCCTAATCCCCAGGGATCGAGCTGAAACCGGCAGTCCAACATCTCCTGAGGGGTCCTGTATTGCGAGAGGGCTCAGGCCAGGCTGAGGGACCCCACCTGTGCACGAACCTGTGCACTGGGCCTCTAGTGTACTATAATAAAAACCAACCATGAAATAATATTGCCAAAGATTTTAAAAATACTCTCTAAATTGGACCTGCATTGGTAGTGCCCCCAGGTACCAGGCCTGAACAAATACTAAGGGGCTATATCCTCAGGGAGAAAAGCAGGAAAATTGTGGATATATGTCCAGTAGACTTAAACACGAGGCCAATCGGAGCACTGAGATATGAGAGAGACCTCCTTCCATCTCCTGGCAGCCCTGCTACTCAGAGTGTGGTCCGGGGACCGGCCTCCGGCAGCAGGGGCGCTACCTGGGAGCTGGTTGGAAATCGAAGTATTTCATATTCCAGTTGTAATCTTCCACACACAGCACATCGAAGGGGTCGCGTACACACTAAAGCTTGAGCAGCTGCCACAGGAGAACTTGTCGTAGCAGGTTTTCACTGGAAGAAGGATTTGGGCTAAAACGTTTTGTAAGTTGTCATAGCAAACACGCGATATTTGCGGTGGGGGGTGTTCTGAGAGCAAAGTGCTGACTGTTTGCAGAGCGAGGCAAAGATTACGAATGTGGAGCCCTGCTGTCAGTTTAATTGCTGGGTGACCCTCAGTAGGTCATTACACTTCTTTGCATCTCATTTTCCGCAATTTTCAATAAAACTGGAGTTATAAGAATGCGCTGCTTTAATAAGGCTGTTTTGAAGATTGGATGAGATAATGCATATAAAAATGGTGAGGCTTGGAACACTGTCGGTAACAGGTTATCATTTATTGAGTAGCTACTCTGTGCCAGGAATGTCCTTTGGGCTTCCCATGTTTATCTCATGTAAGCCTTCAAACAACACTGGGGGGCACATGAGCTCTCTTATTCTACAGAGAGCCCCTAAACAATGAGCGTGAGGTCACAGGACTAGCACCTGGCTTCAAACCCAGCACAGACCCCTGGGTGCTTCTTCAGAGCAGACGCCAACCCGTGCCAAGGACTTCATCGGCTAGGGCACAGTGCTGCCCTTCGCTTAAATACTGGACTGTCCAAATTGTCCTGCGCTTTTCTTTGCCAGGACTGAACGCCTTAAAATCTCTTTGTGATGACTGAATTCTGCCCACGAGTTAACACATGAGAACCAGGGCTCAATCTGCCTCTCTCAACTGTTTCTCTGTAATGTAGAAGTGTGTGTATTCCAAGCTACCTGGTTAATTTCCAGTGCCTCCTTCTGATTTTAAGGACACATTCTCAGCACTTTGCAAAGCTTGAAAGAACGAGCAGGGTGACAGCTGCACAGTGAGAGACAGGAAACATAATCCTTAAATGAGTTTGCTTTATAGTCGGATTATCATTGCCTAGATAAACACAAGTTCTTTTGTATTCAACACAAAGACATTCAAAGAATATTGTGAGTCCTCTGTAAACAAGGTTTCCAATTATTGGAAAAACAAAGCTCTTATAATCTCTCAGCAGCTGGTATATGTTAAGTTTTTGCTTAATAGAAATCATTTTAAAATTCAATTTAGCAACCTCCTACGCAGGGCAGCTAGATGGCTGGATTTTCTGAGCTACTGATCAAATGTAGAGAAATGGGTTTTGATGACAGGGTTTGTATTGGTGATATTGGGGTGATTTCATCCAGAAAAAAAAAATAGATAGGGCTAATTCCGTTTGAAAGTTCTCTATTGAAAAGGAGAGAAGGAAAACTCAAGTGCTGAAATGTACACTCTCCCAGTGAAAGAGCATAGTATGGGATGGAAACTGAGCAAGCTTTAAAATCCGTTTCCGTTCATCTAGAATCTAAGGCCTTATTTTTTCTCGTGGCATTCCTTTAAAGCTTCCGGAATTCTGATGGGCACTATGAGGTGAATCCCTTCCAGTCTTGATTAGGATGTATGATAAAAACAACCACAAAAAAATCTACTGGCCAGTCTTTCTGCAATAAACCTCCTCACAGGGTACCCAGGGCTTTGCAAAGTTCCGTGAGTGTACACGAGTCAGGCCCTTTAGTGACCTTCCAGATCTCCCTGTCTGACCTTTGGTCACTCTCCCATCTATCTTTCACACTGAGGTCGAAAAATGCAGACCTCATCACGTGGCTCCCTGCTCCAAATTGTTCACTGGCCCCTCCCTGCCATGTGGTCAAACCTCCTCACCTTGGTGAGACCTGCAGACCACCCTCCCTAAAAGTGGTATTTCTTCTCCTCGGTATATCCATCTCTCTTCTCTCGTTTGATATCCCCCCAATGCATTTATCATCATCTGATACTACATATTTCACTTGTATGTGTGTTTTTAATCTCCCATCCAAATGGAAATTACACAAGGGCAGCGATTTTAGTGCTTTGCTTACTGTTGGATCTTTAGCATTTAGAACAGAGCTGGCACACAGTCGGTGCCCAGTAAATATTTACGGAATGAATAAAAGAATGGCATACAGGGTCTTCCTAACATGGCCTTCCTTGGGCATCCAGAGTATGTCCTTAGCACACACTCTTGGCCCCGCTACATCCTCATTCCCCAGTTCTTTATTTTCCTAATACAGGACTCTTTGTGGTTCCTGAAGACCCTGGTCCCTTAGGCCATTCTTTGGTCAGGACATTTCCCTGCATGTCATTCTAATACTTGGTCTCCAACCCATCTATGCCCGAACCTGGCAAAATCTCACTGATCTTAAAAATAAGAAGTAAAATAATGCCATCTTGGGGAAATCTCCTCTGGCGTTGGTATTATTTCCTACCTTCCTTCTGAACTTTATAAAAGCGGAGTTAGGGCCTTGATCTTCCTGCGATTTGTATTGTTGGCCTTTACGGCATCTAGACGTGAGCTGCGGCAGGAAAGGACTCCTCTCTTTCTGTCTCTGTTGCCCAGCATGCAACAGTGTAGCTTGTACAGAGCTCAGTTTCATGGAAGCAATAGATTGTTTGAAAGACAGCTCGGCTAACGGCCCCACACCCGCTTTCTGGGCTTACTGAAATTTCAGAGGGGGCCTCTGTGAAAATATCGGCAGTCCTGGTGGCTCACACTTGACGCTTTATGCCTCTAAGCCATAGGACAAAACTAGCTTCCCTCCCAGTTTCCTGTTATCTCCAAGGAGTGAAGACTGGAGACAACAGGGAGCAACCTTGACTTATAGTCAGTGACTCCGCTAATTCTCTAGCAAGGTGTGAACATGGGAAACAACATAAACCACTGGGATGCTCTCACCCATGAATTTGCAGGAGAAACTATTAAGAGAAACAGAGTGATTCACATGCATGGCAGAGCCTAACAGCAACAACAGTAATAATGGCCAATAGTTATTAAAAACTTACTACGGACCAAGCATTGTTCTAAGCACTTTCTTCACAGATATTAACCCATTCAATCCTTGTGACTACTCAATAGGTACGACTTGATCATACCCACTCCCACAGGATCAACTGAGGCACAGAGCAGCAGAGTATAAAGGCAGGCTTTACCATTCGAAAGCTGGGGCCCCTAACCATCACACCTACTGCCCAGAGGTGCATCTGTCCTGCTTCCTGGATCCCCGGAGATGTCCTGCCTCACATACCATCCCAAAGGCCCTGATTGTCCAGCTTTCCCTTCAGAGAACTTTTTCATAACCCTCCAACCAACCTCTGTCATTTTTGTTACTGTTGTTGGTTTGTGGTTTTTATTTTACTTACTTACTTATTTATTTATTTATTTATTTATTTATTTTCGCTAAAGTTAGCCAGATTTGGTTTCTGTTGTTCACAATAGAATCCTAAGTGATATTCCCATTAAGTCCTAATCTCCAGGGCCAGAGCCAGGGCGGCTGTAAGGCTTAGCACGCTCCATAGAGGATACTGACCTACAACCAGGACTGGGAATAACTGTGGGCTGCAGTTCCAAAACATGGAGAAGACGAACACCTTCCTAGGAGCTAGGCACACCTTCCTAGGACCTCTTCATGGCTTTTGATCCACTCTCACAGCAGGCTTCCAGAAACACCCAAAAGCCTCTCCAGCTGGCCCAGAGCACCCCCTGGCAGCTCATGGTGACCCAGGCGTCATTGCTACGTCTTCCCTGGCACTGCCTCCTTGGCTCCATGTGTTGGCTCCCAACACCCGCCTCAGGCTCTCCTTGTTTGGACAACACAATTAAGTGTGCTGCTCTGGCTCTGCCTGCTTCCTTGCCTAGCATTTTATAATCACCTGCCAGCATCCTGAAGCCACAGCTCCAGGTACAATGGCTCTTTCCTCCCATCTGAGCCAAATCCCATGGAGGCCATATTGGCCAGAGTGGTTGGTTGGCTTCCCACCAGGTAGGAGAATCAAATGGAGTTGGTCAACCTGGCCATCCTCCTGATATTTCCTACAGACAGTCACCTTGTTAAAAAAAAAGAATCAAAACCCCAAATTTAATCATATCTTTAAGAATAAAATTTTATCTTTCTATCTAACTCATATCACTGTTGCTTCAAAATACACTTTGCCCTTCCTTTGGTCTTCAGTGCAAATGAGAATCTGAGAATAGTCTCCACAGGATAAGTTTCCCTCTATTAAAAGCCATTTCTGAGACACCTGGTGGCCTGTTCTTCTCCATACTATATAATCCTTGTTCTCTTAAACCTTTTCTAATAGAGCCTGCTTTCCAGTCCTTAATTCATCTTCATTATTCTCCTTGGAAGTCTCTTTAAATTCTCCACATACCTGTTAGGCTCAAAGAGCTTGAAGTACCCAATAGAATCGAATCAAATCAAGGGAAAACTAATGTTGCTGTTAAGATTCTAGGGGACAAAAAGATTGTGTGAGTACACTCATTCAATTCTTCATTCTTGATAGTAAATTCCTTCCTTTAAAGCTTAATGGTATTTGGGTTAAGTGATACTCTACAATTTGGAAAAGGCAAACAACGTCCATCATTCTCATTCTTCTCCCCTGTTCTTTTTTCCTTCCTCCTTCAGAAATGTAAGAGTATCCAAATGTAAGTGTTCATTGTAAGTATTCAAATGTCTGTGTTCAAACTGATGAATAAAATTAATCTAACAAAAGAAAAAGAAAGAGGAACAGAATGTGGGAGATGGTAGAAATTAAATATTGTCTGGAGAAATATTCTCAATTGTTTTTGCATTATAGCCTCCTATGAACTCTTTTTACACACTTACTTTTTTCTCCCCTATCCTCTATTCCCAATGGAAAATTAATACTATAGGTAGGCTGAATATCTGTTTATGTTCCATATGTATATCTGTGCTTTATACACTAAGTGAGTACTATTTTGTTGCCTGCCCCTTAGGAACCAATTCCCTTGCCTCGGGGGTAATATTGCTCCCAATGAGAACTCAAGGTCTGGAGAGATTGCCCTGGCTTTCAGAATGCTGTACCATTTATTCTTCCACCAGGAAGGTGGAATAAATACCTTTGCCCCCTTCCTACAGATGAGAAAGCTACAATTCCTAGTGGTCAATTCATTTGCTCCCAGTCCTGCACAAGGTGAGCAGCAGAGTTAGGGTTGAAACCCAGTTTCTGATGCCATAAGATCCAGAATCCTGTTCTCTATTCTTTAAAAACATTGTCTAATTTAGCAGTTCTATTATAGGCACTGCCCCAGAGTAATTCACAACATGGCAATAAATAAGACCGAAAGCACATTATTAATGTTTGTTTTTACTCTCAATTTTTTTTTCCTGACAAGTTATTCCTTGTTAAACATTCTTGAGCTGGCCTCGCTGTGCTTCCTGCAGCATTGACACTGAGGCACCTTTCGGCCATTTGGGACTGTGCGCCCCAGAGATGGTTTTTGTTCCCTGGGTCAGAGCACATCCCGCCCTTGCTCCTCTTCTTCTTCTTTTTAAAACTGATTTTTAGGAAGAGAGGAAGGAAGAGAGAGAGAGAGAAACATCAATATGAGAGCGAAATATCCATCAACGGCCTCCTGTATGCTCCCTACTGGGGATTGAGCCCACAACCCAGGCATATGCCCTGAGAGAGAATTGAACGAGCAACCTTTCAGTCCATGGGATAACACCCAACCAACTGAACCACACCAGCCCGGACCTGCAATTGCTCTTCTTACACAAACAATCTTTGCCTTTTCTTCTTGACATTTTGTTATGATAATTTTCACCCAGTAGAAAGAATAAAAGACTTGTACAGCCAACACCCATATCCACACCACCTAGATTCTGTAACATTTACTATACTTGCTTTATGAAATAACTATTTATTCACCCCTCTAGCCACCCATTAATCCAACATTGTTTGGATGTATTTCATAGTAAATTTCAGACACACCCCTCTTTCCCTCCCCCAAATGCTTCAGCAGGCCAATCACTATATATTCGATAACATATAGGCTTTTAAAAGGAGAGTAACACCAGACTCGTTCTTGAAGTTAAAGAAAGTGAGCTTAGCCCTAGCTGGTTTGGCTCAATGGATAGAGCGTCGGAAGAGTCCCAGGTTCAATTCTGGCCAAGGACACATGCCTGCATTGCAGGCTCGATCCCCAGTGGGGGGCATGTGGGAGGCAGCCGATCGATGACTCTCTCTCACCATTGATGTTTCTATCTCTCTCTCCCTCTCTAAAATCAATAAAATATTTTTTTTAAAAAGTAAGTGAGCTTAGGTCACATGTTCAGATGGTGTTTCCAGATAAACAGGTTCCACCCACCTCTTTAATATCCTGCTGGTGGAGGACTATGCCACCTTTTCCAACAGGCCACTGTTTCTTGACAGGAAGAAAGTGACCACCACAAAGCAGTTGAAAGAACACCTGCTTATTGTAACTGCCCTGGCTTCTTTCATCAATTTATGTGTTAAACATGAAGGTCAAAACATTTCTTAAAATGAGATCAAGTGCATCCTAAATGAAAGGACTAAAATTCCCTTTTTTCCTAAGGTTTTTATAGTGTTTTGGAAAAGGTAAAAATTAAAGACCAATACTTCCAATCTATAGATGTCAGGCACTATTCTGAGAGCTTTGCATGTATTAACTCACTCTTCAAAGTTACTTCTAGTGCACGACTAGGGGTCAGCAAACTTTCCCTGGCAAGGGCTAGATAGTAAACACAGGGTGGGCAAAAGTAGGTTTACAGTTGTTCGTATGGAAAATCATACAAAAATTAATAAATAAGAATAAACTGTGTTTCATGTTTCAGAACTGTTACACCTACTTTTGACCCACCCGGTACTTTAGACTTTGAGGACGGCTGACTCAAATACTCAACTTGCTGTGGGAGCACAAAAGCAGCCAGAGACAACATGAAAAGGAATGAGCATTGCTGTGTTCTAATAAAACTTTCTTCACAAAAACAGTCGGCAGGCTCTTGTTTGTCAATGCCTGTACTGGACTAACAAAAGTTAGAGTGCATTCTCAAAAATCGGTTTCAGGATGTCTTACAGTCAGCTAGGACTGAGAGCTCGCCAATGCCTCAAAGGCCTTTTAATTGAATGGTGGATCACATCAGCTCTCTGTGTTCCTGCCCTTCCATCTCTTGCTGCACCGGGAGAAGACCACCATTAATTTTTAATCTATGGCCTAACAATGCCAACTTAAAACATAAAAATGCACTAAGGGAGGAAGTGGTTGAATTCTATTGCTGCGCAGCTGAGAATACTGAAACACTATGGCATCTGGCCTGCGTCCTTGAACGGTAATGGGTTGCTGAAGCATCATTAAACATGGTCTCTGAGAAGTCATGGAACCCTGAGCACCACAACAGAGCAAAGGGACAACCAGGACAGTGTAATCACAGACTTGGTAGATATACCAGGGAGACACTAGAACAGTTCATCAAACAATCAATGTGTGATTACCTAGAAGGACACGAGATGCTGATGGCAACCACTATGCCTCTGTCGGGCTGGGCCAAGGCTATTTAATTTCCTTCCACAATTTAGAAGGACACTGGCCATGCAAATAAGAAGGAAGGAAGAGATACCATTGCTAAAGCAAAGCTTGCTCTTTTGTCCAACGAGGCGGAGATATGGTGTATTAGAGCTAATGTCAAGAAAGACTATGATTTGTGAAAGGATACAACCCAAGGTGATGGATTACCAATGGCTCAGTCAGTGTAGGCCTGGAGACAACGAGTGGAGTGGTAGACTGAGGCAAGGATGCGGGACCAGGAGAGCACTGGGGCTGGCTTGGCTTTTATTGGCAAATTGGTCACCTATGATACCAAGCTAAGAAATGCTCATGAACCACACAGATGATCCACTGAACGAAGGAGCTGCCACTTGGAAAGCAGAAATAGAAAGTATTCCTGTCATAATGCCAATGGATCTGGTGTTTTCATTAATGCAAAGAACCATTAAAAGCAACAGTAAATCTAGCAAGAATTTTTGAACAGTCACAAGATAAGGAGGACCTCTTTAAAAAGCTGGCTTTCTTTAGTGCATATACTGAATATGAACGAACATGAGTATGAATCATCTTAGAACCGAATTAGAATATTTTTGTTAATTAGTAATGCAAACATAACTCTAAGAAGTACAACAAATTGGAAGGTGGGCGTAGGAAACCAGGACAAATAAGGCACTGACCATACTTGTACAAGGATGCATAGTTGGCCCCTGCAACGTACGAGGGTGTGGGAAAGCCAGACAGAGCAAAGAAGGAAAGCAAAGGCAAACTATTTGTAAAGGGTGGAAAATAGCATCTAGGAGGAAGTACAGCTAGAGAACTGTACGAGGTGATGTGGGGTGAAGTCCTTGAAAAGTCTAGCACAGCGCTGGGCAAACAGTAAGCACCCCAGGAGACAGTGTCTCGGTTCTTCTGTCCTAGGGCACAGGGAAGGGAGTAGGACACAGAAGCAGGAGTGAGAACAGTGGTTACAACAGTGGTCCTCACACTTGGCCAAGTGCCTGGTGCACCCACAGGACTTCTTAACACCTAGACTGCCGGGCCCCCACTGCGAATGTGTGATTCAGCAGGTCTGTGGTGGGCCAGAGAATCTGCATTTCTGACGAGTTCCCAGGCGATGTCCTAGCTGCTGGTCCCAGACTCCAGAAGCACCCGGTTAGAAGCCCAGTCCTGGATTCGCTCTGGGTTTGACTCCAGCTCTACCTGTCAGGTGCTATTTGTCTCATTTTCTCTTGTAAAATGAGAGGGATGGCAATCCCCACGGGACTGTTGGTGAAGAATAACGTAAGTAAAGCCCTTCACCCAGCACTGCCTATGTGTTAGTGCTCATTACAATTAAAAGGCTGATGACAAGGCGATAATTAGGCAACAGCACTCAAGGTAATCACATTGTAACTGGGTTGGTCTGAGATTGCACCATTCACATTTTTCTGATGGAAAGTAAAGTCAAGGTTACATACAACTCTGTTTTCAAATGTCTCACTGCTTGGTCAGCCAGACCATGTTACCCTAGGAGACATGGCTTGCCTGGGGTGAAGTGTAACTGGCTTTTATCAGCATTATTACTCAGTTACTGTTTAACCAGGTGAGTAAAAGGTGAAGCATGTCTTTAGAACCTCACCAGTGCGTCCAGGCTATGCACCTGTTTCTTTTCCCGGATGGTCCTGACCACACCCGAAATTTTACTGGACCTGACCTCTGAGTCACAGGCAGACATACTGGAGATATCTAATCGCAGTCACGGTGGGAGTGCGGTATTTGCTTCCTGTTTGGATGTGTAAGGTTGACCTCCTCATAACCACTGTGCCCGAAGTCTAGACCACTCTCATCTCCTCCCCCATCAGTGAGTGATGGAGGCTTGGGTGATGGCTGTCAGAGGTCAGGTGAGGATAACAGAGCGAGTATTGTAATCCACGATGCTATTGGCTATTCTTCTAGTTTTTCTAAAGCAACTAACCACATAATGCATTAGTTCCTCTCTAGCAATTCTATAAAGAAATGCATAACCCATGGACACAGACAATAGGATGGTGAAGGAGGCCTGGGGCAGGGGGAGAGGGGGGCCTAGAAGAGATCAATGGGGGAAAACAGGGGACATGTGTAATACTTTCAACAATAAAGATTTTTTAAGAAACAGATTAAAGAAAAAAAAATGCACATTTTCAAGTTACATTTCAAGAAATAAAAATCACCCAGAAAGATTAAAGAAGATTCTCAAGTAATTTTACTTATCATCCATCACTGTTTAATCTCCTTCATTTTCCTTATTCTGTTTTAAGAAGAAACCATCCACTTCTGCTTCATGTTCGGCTTCAGCATATACACTGCCCCTTGGTGGCCCTCCCACTTCAGGCTGTCTGTCCTTTGATTCAGAGCCTTTAAATTCTACAACAGCTTGTCCTCGCCCGGCCAGCATGGCTCAGTGGTTGAGCGTCGACCTATGAACCAGGCGGTTGTGCTTCGATTCCTGGTCTGGGCACATGCCCAGGGTTGGGGGGGCTTGATCCCCTTGTGGGGCAAGCAGGTGGGAGCAGATCAATGATTCTCTCTCATCACTGATGTTTCTCTCTCTCTCTCCCTTCCTCTCCGAAATCAATAAAAATATATTTAAAAAAAATAAAGCAGCTTGTCCTCAAGTGCCCTTGCCCACTGCTGAAGACATCACCTTGGATGCAAAGTCTATACGACCTTAGAAGTTGTTCAGAGTACTCCAAAGAGAGTGAATTCTTTTTGGGGATGGTTATGCATTTTGATAGGTCACAGCACTTATCAGCAAAAAGGCAAATATAAAAGCACAAAACTCTGGAGAAAGAAAACTCACGTGTCTAAACTTTTTTTCTCACACTGGCTTTACTTGCCTCCCCCTTGTAGAATAGGTCCACAGCCAAAGCAAGTCTTGCTGGGGACAAAGCAAACAGCCTGACTGCATTACGGAGGGAGAGGACAGCCTGGGAGAAAGAATGATGGGCAAGCCTTGTTCTGCTCCCACCAGGTTGTATCAATATTAAGGGGGGAAAGAAGACATATATTTCTTCCCAGGGAAGAAGTAGCCTTCTGCTTACTACACATGAAAGCCAATTGAAAGGCAATGGGATTGATTTTTGTTCAGGGTTTGCAGAGTAGATCTCATTACTTCAGAGATATATCATGTCTCGAGATCTAGAATCAGGAGAGTTTCCGTGTTCCCCCAAGTGCATATTTCCTTAAAAACATTTTTTAAAAATAATTCAAAGGAGAAAAGGAGAGAATTGTGGAATAGTACAAATCCCCTAGGAGTTTACTTCATTTTATGTTTTATTGAATTTATTTGAGGGACATTGGTTACTAAAATATAGGCTTCGGGTATACAATTCTCTAATACATCATCTGTATATTGTATTGTGTGTTCACCACCCCAAGTCAAGAGTTTATTTTAAATATGTGACTCAAAATGCACCGAGTTAATTGAGGATGATATGGTCCATCAATGCAGCTTGTGAAAACCTTCCAGACACGTCTAAAGACTACAAGGCCGTGGAGACCAGGTACAGCGAATCAACATTTTCAAAGCATGATAAAATGAAATGCTCTGATAGGCTTAAAAGAACATTTTTGACAAGTAAAGGTAGAAGAGAGAGAAATCAGATGATATTTAGGAAACCCCAAAACTAGAGAAAATGCACAGGAGGGGGCACATTTAAAGTGGTATTTAAAAAAGTGAATACAGTCCGGCTGGCTTGGCTCAGTGCTTAAGTGTTGACTCATGAACCAAGAGGTCCTGGTTTGATTCCAGGTCATGGCACATGCCCAGGTTGTGAGCCTAATCCCCAGTAGGGGGTGTGCAGGAGGCAGCCAATCCATGTCTCTCTCTCATCATTGATGCTTCTATCTTTCTCTCCCTCTCCCTTCCCTTCTCTCTAAAATCAATAAAAACATTAAAAAAATAAAAAGTGAATAAGAGTCACTAGGAGGTAAAATGTATTACTTCAACTTAAGATAGGCCACTATCATCTGACCTTGGCTTCACCTCTGACAATCAAGAAAAAATGCTGGCTCTGCTCATGAATGCTAGCAATCTCACTTCTACTGTTCACTTCTGCATTAAAAAAATTCCAAGGTAGATTATTCTCTGGCAAGGAGGGAGCAGTGAATCTGCATAAAATGGAGAACAATTTAAAATAATCGTACGCAATTTATTTCTTTTTTCTGAAAGTGCTTTGTATAATGGTCACTATAGCGATTTCAAATAAGGCAAATGATACAAAATCCTTTACAGTCTCAAAAGAATTTCTGCTTATGGTATACACTCTAGGTAACTGCAGTGGAACTTGGCTTTGCATTAGCCATGCAAGTGAGTCGTGACCTCTGGCCTTCCCAAAAGGCCAAACAGAAATCTAGAATATTCCAGGAAAAAATATTAGTCTGTGTTGAAGTAAGAAGCTTACCTGCCAAAAGTCCAATTCACTGGCCTACTAACAGCACTGAGTAAATATCCGATCTGCTATTGTAATGGTTTGAGAATTCTAAATTTCTTACATTCGCGGTCTCTATCCTTTTTCCATCATTTTACCATATAGTTTACAGTACTGATTGCCCACTGCTGCCGGCCACTGTGTCCAATGCCAGGGAAGGAAATACACATGATTAGGTCTGATGAAGTCTTTGGGGCTTGTATTCTCCTAAAGACAGATGAACAGCAACAAGTAAACAATGAAAGATGACAAGTATACAGAGTGGGGCAAAAGTAGGTTTACAGTTGTGAGTACATGAAACACAGGGGTTTAGTCTTGTTTTATTATTTATTAATTATTATACTGTATTTGTATATATATTTGTATATATAGGGTGTGTCCAAAAATGTATGCACTCACTTTGAATAATTATAAGGGCAGTGTTTATTAAGATACATTTCATTTTCAAAGTTGAGTTATCAGGTGTTAAAGTGCGTATATATTTTTGGGGGGGTCACCCTGTATATAGTATTACATTATATATTGTTATTGTATATATATTATACTAGTGACCCAACGCGCAAAATTGTGCGAGACCCAGACCCGCGGGAAATCATGTGAGACCCGGGACCCAGACCCTGCTGTGCCCCAGGACTCCCCCAAATCCCACCGCACTGCGAGACCCAGAGTCAAGACCCCGCCCACCCAGGTGCACCTCGCCGCACATGCAGCCTCCTGGTGACCGGTCTTTGGTCATCACGGCATTAGGGCCACTGGGTTTTTATAATATAGATTATATGATGCCTATTGAATATACATTTGTATATACATATTATTTATTAATTATTGTAAAATATGTAAACCTACTTTTGCCCCATTCTGCATTAGAGTGTATTGAGTACTATAAACAAAATACACAGGGAGATATGACAGATGACATCTGTAGGTGCTAATTTTTATGGGGTTGAGGAGGGCCTCTCTTCTCAGGTGAAATATTATCTGAAACCTGGACATGCAAAAAACTGGGTGACAGGAATTCCAGGCCAAGAGCCAATGCAAAGGCCCTGAGGCAGCAGCACTGTGGCTTGTTTGATAAGAGCCAAAGCTCGTGGGGCTGGAAGGCAGCACACTGAGAAGGATGGGATAGACAGGGTAGTAACAGATAAAGGCAGGAGCCAGCCGTGGCTCATGGCATAGCAAGAAGTCTCGCTTTTGTTTAAAGAGCAATGGCAAGTGCTTTTTAAATACACTATTAGTTTTATATTTAGCAATGATGATTTGGACTCCTGGTTGGGGAGTGGCATGTGTGTGTGTGTGTGTGTGAATGTGGGTGGCAGGAGTGGAGGCAGAGAGATAAGGCAAGAGACTGCTGACCTGGGATAATCCAGGTAAGAAATGAGAATGGCCCAGCCCACGTGACTGTCAGGGATATGGAGAAGAACGGGCAAATGCAAGGCCTATTTGGAGGTGAGTTTGATGGTTGCTGAGAGAAAAGGGGGCGGGGAGGAAGAGAGGCGCCCAGGTTTCTGACGGTAGGAGCCATGTCATGGAGTCGGTCCTATTCTGTTTGGACCATTAGGCTGGGGAGGGCCTGTGGGACATCTTCATGACGAGGTCAAGGAGACAGATGGAGTGAGGTGCTCGGAGCCCAGGGGAGAGGTCTTGGGTAGAGGTACAGACTGGGGAGAAAATATTCTGCACGGGTCCTGGCAGACCACCCAGACACACATGTGGTAATTAATAAATGCTTAGGAGGTGAATGATTGAAAATTGACGAAAAGGGCAAGCGAGCGTTTTGCACACTGGAAGAGTCTGACTCTTGGCAAGGAGCCCCCAGGAAATGCCAGTGGAGTGCCAGGTGCCGCGGCTGCTCAGTGACCGTTCATTGACAGCGAGGGATCTCCAGAAAGCAATGGACTGCTGTTCAGGCGCTGACCCTCGCCGGCTGCACTGGCGCAGGGCCGTTGTCGGCTGTTTGCACCTTCTGTTCCCCATCCTCCGTATCTTTCCTCCTGTGGGTTAACGCCCGACCCAGGCGTCTTGCTTTGTCCTTGATCACCGCCTTTTTGGCTCAGAAAATACTGTTGTTGCTCTGACTCTGCCCTAGCGACAGTCTCCGCACCTGTTCTTCCCAAGTGTCTGAATCTGCCGTGAACCATGAACACTGGGTACCTGTTAGGGGCCAGGCATTGTTCTCAACACTTGACGCATATACTGAGTGGCCAGATTATTATGATCTCTGAATGCATAATAATCTGGCCACTCAGTGTGTGTGTGCGTGTGTGTGTGTGTGTGTGTGTGTGTGTGTGTGTGTGTGTGTGTATTAGAGGCCTGGTGCATGAATTCATGCATGGGTGGGGTCCGGCCAGCCTGGCCAGGGAGAGGGGACATGGGTGGTTGGCTGGCCTGCCTGCTGGTCGAACTCCTGGTCGAGGAGACAATTTGCATATTAGCCTTTTATTATATAGAAAATACACTGAGTGGCCATATTATTATGCGTTCAGAGATCATAATAATCTGGCCACTCAGTGTATATTCCATTTGTGGCGCCCTGCAGAGTCAGTGTCTGTCCTTGGGGGGGGGCAACATGGGGGGGGACCTTAGTCCCTCTGTGACAGAAAGTGCTTGGCTCCAAGTCAGGGGCCTAGAAGGGGCTGCAGCAAGGACTCAGAACAAGGCTTTCCGGCTGCAGCCAGCTCCCCTGCCTGGGTGTGCAGAGCTCGCTGGATTTTGCCTCCTGAATCAGTCTGTGCCCTCGGCTCACCGAGTCCCCAGCAAAGCCCATTAGGTGGTTGGTAGCTGCTGACAGCATCAAGCATCCAAGTCAGGTGGCTGGTGTCTGTACCAGGAGTGACAGTGTGTCTCTCTGTGACTGCGGACTCACATAGGGCCCTGGTGTGGGCATTTCTCACGTCCATTGGGAGGATCCTGACGACACAGGGGCTCATAGCTTGGGAGGGTGTCCATCATCAGAGAAACAGAGAGATGGGGGATGTGGGAGCAGCCCAGCTGAGCAGGCTTGCCAGGGGCAGGAGAGGGGCCAAGGACTGAGGCGGGGGGAGCAGGACTGTGTCTAAAAGGAAAATGTGGACTCGTAATAGCTAGCTGAGGGATGAGATGGCAAAGACAGGGAAAAACCCGAATCACTGCTCACAAGAAATAGCCTCCCTGGCTTCATGTAAATGTGTCCATAAAGCTTCAATCTTTCTGGCCACATATGTGAACGGAAAGGGTTCTGCCTTCATTAGGCACATCCCCTGAGCAGGCGGGTGCATGACCAGGCAGAGGCGTTCGCTCAAACACGTCTGCAGCAGGATCAATGGTTTCCCCAACATCCAAGAAGAGGTCGTGCCTTCGCCGAAGGAGGCCACGTCCTGGGAGGCCGAGCAGTCAGGGCAGGAACTGTGTGCAGGTCATGTCGCACAGGAGGACAAAGGGAACGGCAGCCACTCCTGCAGGCGCTCGGCACTCAGGCACTCACAGAAGCAGGAGAACACTCGGCCCTCATCGCCACCCCTGCCTGGTTGGCTGCGCCCCACGCTGCTGCCCAGGAAATGCAGCCCGAGAAAGCCCATCTCAGCGTCGGTTTCACGGCAGAAAGGGGACACGGACTTTCTAGAGGTAAGCTGCCTGGGAATCCAGCCTCAGCCAGGCTAACGCATTAAGGAATCACACCGATCCAGGTCCACAGGTGAAAAGCTGGGTTTCAAAGAGAGGCAGGGGAATAAACACGCTGCACACACCCCACGTCCCTCAGTCACAGCGAACGGTGGCGGCTGCGGCACACAGCTCTGCTTTGCTAAGGCGTCAGCGGCATTTCCTCCCGACACAAGTGCATCATGAAAGAGAAGAGGTGACCCTCAGCCCGCTGGAGGTCTGAAGTTTCAGCTGAACCAAGGAAGAGCTTCTGTGAAGCTAATCTGAATCCACCCATTTCCATTACACCTGCGCATAGGACTACTGATGTGGTTCCGAGGATTCTGAGAAACAAAGGAGTTCTCTCTCTCTCTCTCTCTCTCTCTCTCTCTCTCTCTCTGTGTGTGTGTGTCTCCCTTTCCTCTCCCTCTCTTTTACACACACACACACACACACACACACACACACACATTAAATCTTAAATACATCTTTATTACATGCATCACAATTTTGTTCTCTAATATGACACGCAGAGTACCAACAGGTAAGTTCTTTGCTGCGCTCCCAGCACCTAGCTCAACGTCAGGACAGTAGGCTGCCCATATATCTTTGCTGAATAAGTGAAGAGATGAGTATTTGCTCTACCCTGTGGACTTAGAACCTACCCGGCCTTGCCTAGAGACTTTTTATTTGTACTCCCAGGAAGAGTCCTGAGCTCTGTACTAAACGCACAAACACGCTTTTCATGGAGACATTTCAACACCTCTAGTCCCCGACACGTGGCTATATTCTTTCTGATGGAGCAATACTAGATGTAAAGTAGTACATTTTTAACACCCTGTTTCTTAATTCTCCCCCAAAGCACCCTATTTAAAGCGTCTCGTCAAAATTTTTGTATTTATCTTCTTCTTTTCTGATTTGGATATTACCGAATAACCAAAGGCCAACAGTCAGCAGGGTGAGTGACAGGCCAAAGTCAGACTACCCGATAAAGATGTAACTTCATCCTGAAGAACTCCCTAGGGATCAGCTACTTTGACCTCTCAGGCTATAGCCTTTGGATGCAAATTCAGATTACTGGATGAATTTTAATGCCTTTCAACAGAAGTAAAATTGTATGCAGAAACATTTATTAACAAGTGAAAGCTGGCTGTGGGTATGGGTACCTAAGTCAGAGACGGGTTCAAAACCAGACCGGGTCAGGCTGCTGCAAAGTACTGATGCTCAAGAACGAATCTCAGAAGTGTTGGAATTGGAGCCTTCACAAGGCGGATGTGACCCTTTTAAAGAGATCAGCTACTCGATATATTTAACCAAAGTCCCAATAACAGAAATATGCAAGGACCCGGGACCTTTGTTTGAAGGATATTAGTCTGGCTGTTAAAGAAACTGGTCGGAATGAAAATAGAAAACAAAGCCTGAGTCTTGCCTTTCAAGTCCTGCTGGCATCCCAGGTGATAAGAGATTGAGCAGCAAATGAGAGGTAGGGAGAGTTCTGGGGGCTGGTCAGCATTTTTATGAGTCGACATATTGTTTAAACCTCTCTCTGAGAATAAAGACACAGTCCCTTTTCTTGTAGAGATTTCTAAAAATGTCAAGTCAGTAAAACAAAGTATAAAGGTTTGTTAACTGTGGGTGTTGAGAGTACCGAGAGATTTATTATTCTCTGTCTTGTCTCTGTTGGAAGCATTCCATAGTAAAACATAAGATAAAGGAATCAAAATAGCAGGAACAAGGAAAACAACCCAAATGCATGTTTGGCGGGGGGGGGGGGGGGGGTTAATAAAGGATGATCGCTCTGCCGCTGCAATGGTCAAAAACGTGAGACATTCGATTCCAAGTTAGTTAGTATTTTTAAAATAACATCTGTCTTCAAAATATAGATTAAGATGTTGAATTTGGTGACACTGTGACAAACGTTAATAGAAATCAACTCCCAGAAACCTGAAAGCCGTCCAATATCAAACGCCTGCTGACAATTCATCATCTTTCACAAGACGTATTGGAAAGAGCTGAGTACTGACCTCCCCAGGACAAATGATCCTCTTGGGACGAGGGGCCTCTTGCTGTAACTGATACACTGCCAGAAACAACAACAAAAAAGTTAATTATAATTCGAAAACGGTAACACATCCCAGCATGCCTTCAAAGAGTTCCACCTAAGTACATCTCCAAAATGGCAAATATTTCAAACACAAAAACACAGAGGAGACAGGCCCGTTTTTTAGCCTGAATCAAGTCAGATCATTTATATGGAAATTAGTCACTGGGAATGTAAACTGGCAAAATTGATTTTTTTATTCTTATAAGGCCAATTTAGTTTCCTAATTGTTACCGGCATTGCTCATTTTATGGCTTTCTTGGAAGACTAGATAACCACTAAAATTCTTGCGACTGTTGCAAAGATGAAATTCTACTTGTGAGTATGTCAGTAGTAAGATCCTGTAATAATAGGGTTCCGGAATTCAAATGCCCACGGCTCCTGACATACCAGGGAAAGACTGGCCTTAGGACGGAGTGGCATTCTCTGAAATGCTACAGGAATGGACAAAGACACAACTGCCTCTGTGACTGAATGGAACCCCAACTCATGGCTTTCACGAGTTTTGTTTCTGCCCTGCCTATCACCATGGGTTCTCATCTGTTGGACTATTTCCCATCCATTGTCATTCCTTTTCCTTGGGCTCTTTCATATCTTAAATAATAATAACGCTCATATATCCTGTTTTAACGATGGACTTCCAGGCGTGGGCATGGAGGGAAGCGGGTAATTAAATAGAAAAAGACAATTTATCAGACGATTCTTTGTGATTCCTTTCAGACTGTAACAAATGCATTTCTGCTGTGCAGCCAGCCTGGTTACTTCCCCGAGAGGGAAGCTGCCCGGTGCAGGTTCCACTTCCATGAACACAGAACTTGAAAACAAACATAGCTGCTGTTATCTTCAGAATCTTGAGAGGGAAGAATTTTAGTTTTAGGTGGAATAAATCTTTGAAAGTTAAAAACTCAATCATGTAAAGCCTAGAAAATGTAATAACATATGCAGACATTCCTGATTTATTCTTAGGTCTAAAAATAATATTTAATTGAAGGGCAGATGATTATGAGGAAACAGGGATAGCACTGATGGGATATATGTTGTAATTATGGCTCCCCAATGCCGTCAGCTCAACGGTTACTTTCTTGCCTAATTAAGTGTAGACTACCCAACTTCAGCACAGAGGGGGACCTAGCTAACCCTCTTAGAGATGTTTAATGCACCACATTTCTGAGCTTAGGTTGTCCCTTACGAATGGAGATGCTTGTGTCACTGAGGTAGGTACCCACGTATGGAGACAGAGTCAGCGTGACTTCTTGGCGAAGAGGGAACACGAGGTGGAACTGACCAAAGATACAGAACTAATAGTGGACATGCCACTACTGTCCCAGCAGGGCCCATGCGCTCCTTAAATCATGAGAGAGGCTCCTTGATGCCTCTTGAACCAGCCCCGACACCGGCTAGCTGCTTGTTAGGGGGCTGCTGCTGTTAGTGAGTGCAATGAGAACCAGAGGCCAGTTCCTGCAACCACAGAGTTCCTGATACAGAGAGTCCTGTGCCCCCTTCTCTCCCCACTGCCAATGCCTCAGTTACGTGTGTGTGTGTGTGGGGGGGGGGGCATGGCTGGAACGGCTATGTGGACACCATTTTTAATGCCTCCCTTGGAGGTGACAAAGGAAGTACTTCTGTTACAAGGGAAGCATTTTTAGGTAAGCATGCCTTTGCAAGTCATATCAGAACACATGTGAACATGTGCTATGGCCAGGAATCATAGTCAGCATTCCGTGGAGGCTTAGCAGAGGAAGGGAGAAGAGACAGAAACCAGCATTCTGAGTGCCTGTCATGTGTCAGGAACAGTATTTTATTAAATCTCCCTGGGAACTCAGAAAAAAAGAACATGGTATCACAGCCATTCTCAGTGTTAGTGAGCAAACAAGTGCAAAGAAGTTAAATATTTGTCCCAGAGCATCCGGCTAACATGCATCCTTTTGATTCCAAATTGCTGGCTTGTTTTCATAGGCCCCAGGGCCTTTGCACTTGCCGTTTTCTCCACCTGGATTGCTCTTTCCCAAGATCCCACATGGCTCTCACTCTTGATTACAATAGTCATTCTATGGGCTAAGGGATGATATAATGGAATTTGCTTCTACTGCAATATTCCAATTATGTTTCAGGCACTGCCCAGCCCTGGGCCCGCGGCAGCATATGAGAGAATTCTCATATGGAATAAACCGTTTGGTAAACGTGGGGTAGGGAATGGTCGCTGAGGAGTATGAAGATGAAAAAGGGGATTCCTGTCTGGCCAGTGTGGCTCAGTGGTTGATTAGAGGGTCAATTCCAAGGTCTGTATGGTTTCTGTTTCTTCACAGCACTCGTCACCATTAACACACTTGGTTTACTTTGTGCCTTGTCTCTCTTGACTATAGTAAGCTCTTCGAGGGCAGGGACTTGACTCAGCACCTAGAACAGTACTTGGCACATAGAAGATGATTAATGCATATTTGATGAATGAATGAACTGTGTCCAATGACTAACGGGTCACCATCCATGCCCTCAGGGAGACTGACCCAGTGAGGGGGGTGTACGTGGGAAAACAAGACAGGGTGGGCCAAGTACTTTGCTGAGTGCGTACCATGGAGCTCTCCGTGAAGGATTGGAGGGTAGAGAACAGAGAAGGGCTTACAGGTGGAGGAAAGAGCCCCTGAAGGGAAAGGGAATGATGTGCTCATTGGTCAGTGAGAGTCCAGTGTGTCTACTGCACCAGCTGGGCAGCTGTGGGAGGAGGCCACGTAGAACAGAGCCTTGCAGGTCACACTAAGGGCGTGAGTGGCCTTCTCTCTGCAATGGGGAGGGAGGTGGCAACGTGTTTTGAGTATGGAGGTGACATGAGCTGGTCTGTTTCTGAAGAATAACAATAAGACTATTCAGAATAACAGAAGCTGCCATTTTCTGGATACCTACTATGTGCCAGACACCTTTATCCACATCTTCTTATTTAATCTTCCCAACAAGCTTCCGAGATAACTGTTATTCCCTTCTCACCGACAATGTAGTAGGGATGCCAAGCTTTGAACATGTTCAAGTTCACACAGATGATATGAGGAAATCAAGATTTAAAGGCCAATTTCCAGATTCCAAGGTCTGTATGTTTTTAGCCTCACCAGCTGTTCCCTAAGGCAGATAGTGGAGGGGCCCCAAGTGGGCTGATTGCGTTAGAATCTCCAAAGAGCTGCTCTAAAAATACAGATTCCCAGAATCCATTGTCCCTGGCGATGCTCACTCTGCCAGCCTGGCACGGGGCCCCGAAATATTCTTGTGAAAGCCGTGCAGGAAATTCTGATGCACAGCCAGGAGGGGCGCCATCGCCCAGTGCCTCCCTGGGGACCGTGGAGGCAGGGAAGCAAGAGAGACAGTATTCTAGACGGACACACAGGAGATGGTGGAAGTGTGAGTTAAGCTAACACCATTGGAAAGGCAGGTGGGAAGGTGAGTTGATTGCAGAGGAGGACTGACTAGGCTTGATTACAAGCGGAGTGACTGAGAGACTGAGATGCCATTAACCATCACACAGGATACGGCTGAAGGAACATTACAGTTCTTCTCCTGTGTCAACAGGCAAAGCCCATAGCTGTGTCCTCCAGGGACCCTCTGAGATTCAATAAAGAGAAATGCTGTAGCTCACCAGTCTCAACCAGAAACAGTCCACGCCAGGGGCAATTTTGATAGGGCCCCTGCAAACCCCTCAAGCCAGGGACGCCACCTCTCCTTCCTGGTCCCCAAGTAGCACACATCGTTAACCCATCGCCATGTCTCAGTGAGCTGGTCTCAGGATCCACAAGATCTGCTCCGTGCTGTTCCAAGCAACAGAATTTGTCAAATAGGCAAGAAGCCCGTTTGCCTTCTGGATTATGTGTCTCTATAAAGATAATGAGACGGCAACCAATGGCAATGGTGGCCATGTCAGATAATGGGGTCCTGAAAGCTATCTTAGCTTCGAGGGAGGTCCCCAGTCCCTCATTTTCAAGGTTAGCTATAACAAAACAAACATCTGAGAAGAAGTCTCTGAGGAACATTTCATAAAACTGAAATGCCAAGTAGTTTTAAAGAGTCGTTTCTAGAATTTTCTTTGTCAACAAATACATTTCACAAGCAAAATGCAATACTGTATGTCACTTCTTGGGTCATTCTATGGGCTAAGGGACGATATAATGGAATTTGCTTCTACTGCAATATTCCAGTTATGTTGCAGGCACTGCCCAGCCCTGGGCCCGCGGCAGCATATGAGAGAATTCTCATATGGAATAAACCGTTTGGTAAACGTGGGGTAGGGGATGGTCGCTGAGGAGTATGAAGGTGAAAAAGGGGATTCCTGTCTGGCCAGTGTGGCTCAGAGGTTGAGCACCAACCTATGAACTAGGAGGTCACGATTCAATTCCCAGACAGGGCACATGCCCAGGTTGTGGGCTCCATCCCTAGTAGGAAGCGTGCAGGTAGGCAACCGATCAATGATTCTCTCTCATCATTGATTTTTCTCTCTCCCTCTCTCTTTCCCTTCATCTCTGAAATCACTAAAAATATATAAAAAATGAAAAGAAAAAGGGGATTCCTATTCTCCAAGAAATCGGAAGTAGATTGAGAAATCCAGGGCTCACTGAGAAAATGTTGTACTTTTTCTTCAATAAGAAAACTCGACTTACCCTCCTTGGGAAACTGAATCAACCCGGTCCCTGTGAATGCCAAAGGACGGCTGCTGGCCTGGGTGGTGCTGAAGCCCAGTCCAGACCCACTGTCTCCTAAGAGACCCTGCAGGGATGTCCTCTAACCGTCACTTGTTTCTGAAGAAGGCTGTGGACCCAGGAGTTGAACCTGGTCCCCTGGTTGTGACACTGAGCCCCTATCACCCTGCTCACTGCTCGTCTTCCTAGTTTTCATGGAAAAAGACTCCTGGGTGCGAGTAAAAGATGATAGGTGCTTTAGATGTTTTCTTAGCTCAACCCCACCTCCAGCCTACAGTGTGGCCTCCTGGCCAACAGAATGCCCGGTCTTAATGGGGATGGAGCCCGTTTCTTGTCTAGTGGCACGGCAAAAAGCCCGAGGAGGCTGTGTCCACTGCAACCAGGGGCTCTCGGGTGGTAGTGTGCCCAAGAGCCCCTGTGGGGGCTGCTACATTGCAGATTCCTCCCCCTCTCCACTCTTCTGATCCTGATATCTGATGCAGGGCTGAGGAATAATGATTATAAATCTGCTCCCCAGGCAAGTCTTATGCAGGGAGGGTGTGGACCAGGGTTCTGCGGTTCCAAACTCCTTGTTAGGAAAACAGGCCCAAGCTGTGGCTGCTTGACCTGCTGCCCGGGAGGGTGTCCTCTGAGAGCTGTCGGCCATAGCATCTGCCGCTTAATTGGCACTTGGTCTTTTAAAAAAGAAAATCAAAGTATATCCATGGTAGCTGGCTTTTGAACTTATCTGATTAAGGCATAGAGTTCATACCATTCTGGCTGAAAAGTTTAGAATATGCTTTTTTATTTTATTTTTTAAAAAAGCCAACTTGAAAATAGCTTTTCTTTTTGAGAATTGAAACCAATAGCTTTCTTCTCAGTTGCTTCATTAACATTTTGGGGTTTGGTCTTGAGAACAAAGAACTAGCTGCAGATACATGACACTTTGAGAAAAGATTATTCTTATGGAAACAGCCCAGTGATACCATTTACTCCTAAGAAAGGGAGTAGAGGAGGCAGGAACTTAAGGGACATCATGTGACATCCTGGCAAGACCAAGTCTTATCCATACTTGTGGCCTCACAGCTCTAAGTCCACTGTCTGGCTTAAGGCAAAGAGTTAATATGCACTTGGTGAAAGAATGAATGATGTATGAATGAATAATGAACAATCTACTCTATATAAAGTATTGAAAGCTGACTTCCAAGGTTCCTTACTCTCCTAAATTTCTAAGTCAGACAATTATGGTTGTCTTCCCAGCATCCATTTCCATCTTCCCTGTTTCAAAAGTACTCCAAATTTTCCAGTCATGTGGAACATACAGGACTGATCACTCCCTGACTTTGATTGGTTTAGGGCACATAGCATATCCCGGCTCTGACTACAGTGATGGAGTCAGGACTGGTGAGCGTCAATCAGGGCTGAGACTCGATTCTAACGCTTTGCTTGAAGTGTCTCTCTGCCTGCTGCTCTTAAATGAGCGTGGTTGCCCTGGTGCTGTTGGCCGCTCTCTGGGGATCACAAAGGGAGGCCTATGAGTTGTGGAGCCAAACATAGGAGAGTGGAGCCAAGAAAAGAAGAGAGACACGCTGGGTGAAAGCAAAGATAATGTCCTCGGAGTGACGGGAACAAATCCTGCCTAAAGCTGGTTTCTCTGAACTTTTTGCTAAAGTCAATCAACGTGATTAAGTTCTGTTCCCCGCAACCAAGAGTATTGCAATTAGCATGAAAAACAGCTTCTTAAAGTGGATCATTATGAAGTAGACTAATTTTCTTCTAGGAAAAATATCGTGATTGGGGCTAATGCTTCATAATAAGAATCTGATATCAAATAAGTCAACGTTATGACCCAAAACAGGTGATGGATGAAAGCAAAGATATACCACATAATTCTAGAATCATTGCAAGCCATCAACTTTTAAATCAGGTCCTATCATATGGCAAAGATGTACTGAATCCAGTAAATATATGAGAGATCTCAAAGTACCAAATAACCACCTGAGTTTAAAAATATATATGTGCACTGAGAAAAATGTGAATTCTATAAAAAATATGCTAATGAATTTAATGCTGATGTTTAAAGTTAATCTCTCAAAGGATGGTTTGTGCACATTTTAAAGAGAAAGGTTTGGTGTTTCCTGAGGTTCAGAATGTGTTTACCAAGAGGTTATTTAAAACAAAACAAATTTCATATTCTGATAGGTTTGTTGAACTTTCAGATCAGAAAAATGCTATAGATTTAGCATATCTGGAGATTTAAAAGTATCTCATGTAGTTCAACCAGGCCCTCAGATTCCTTCCTCTATTTATCCTTCAAGACCCACATGCAAATTTGGCCTCTTCTATAAAGTCTTCTCTATGCGCAGGAGGTAGAGAGTAGTATATTATTATGAAAATCCATTTGCATTTTAAGTGGTTTACATATGTCTCCCTTACTAGAATGTAAATTGGAGGAAATTATTTTATTCATTGTTGGTTCCTAATACTTATTGTGACATTTAGAGGTGCTCACTGCATGTTTGCTGAAAAGACCAAATGAGTGGATTCTAATCTTGGGAGTAAGATGGAGTAGCATGAGTTTGGGAATATTTCAGGTGAGTTAATAAGTGGTCCAACACTCGAACTCAAACAATTCATGGATCCAGGACAAACAAAAGAGAGTTCTCAGCAGTGCTCTGTAGGCCTTTGGTCAATGAGTTTTGATGACATGGATGGCACAGCTAATGGCATACTCCCTCGATTTTGGAATTTCAAATCACTAGACTCCCTCAAATAGAGCCTGGATGGCTAATAGTGGGATAGAATAAAGAGGAACTTCTTATATGTCATTAGCTTTATATTAAATGGCCTCACCCATCCCTTCTGCATCTAAAGTTTTATGATTTTAGAGCAAATAAAAACTTAATTTGGCTAGATTCAAAAACCAACCTTAAAAAACACTAAGGTAAAAGTTGATAATTGTGAACATGTCATCATTAATGCCTCTTCTAGCTTCCTTAGGACATAGAAGTGTTTCTAAGAGCTAAATTGGGTGGTCCAAGGTCTCTTCGCAAAAGGTGAAATGAAATTGAGCCAATGCCGCCTTTTCGCTTCAGTAAAGTTCTCTGCAGCGGCATTCGCTCAACAAATGTCTACTGGGTAGTTAATGTGTGAAGGCAGTGCACAAAGCACGGTAAGTCATGGGACATCCAATACCTCTCGCTACAGGTATTTTGTTGATTTATTGTCAGAGCACTTCACACTCCATTAGGGAACAAACAAAAACATCCAATTACTAAGTCATTAGCACTAGCTTTTAAAAGAGAAGATCAGAATGCAGAGCAGTAGGTCGGAAGGGCCCTCGGAGACCCAGCGCAAGCCCTTTATTTCATAGATGGAAGAACAGACTCATGTAATAACGAATGAGATGCCTGCATATGTGCTGACGTGAAAAGATAAAGATGAGATATTTGTGAAGTGAAACAAGCAAGTTGAAGGACACCCATTTTGACAAACGGAAGCAACAGCAGCAAAAACGCCTTAATACTGGGCATGTGTGCTTCAAATATACTTGGAAGGATATGCCTTTCAAAACAGAGGGGGTCAGCTACTGGAAAGAGGAATAGAATATGGGGGAGAGGGTGGTGTATGGGTTATGGGAAATTTTTACTCTTCGCTCTATGTATTTCTATAATGTTTGCCTGTTATGTAGCTTTGTATTGCTTTTGTAATATATATACATAGGTATTGCATATATGTGTGTCTTGTGTATGTACTAGTATATACTTATTTATATACACACTTCTGCATAAGATTTGAAAAAGAAAGAAAAAAAAAAGTCTTGGAAACTGGTGGGCTGTGGGTTCCACTCTGAATGCCACTCCAAGGCTTTGGGTAAAACCTTTGCCACATTACAGAACCTCCCTGAGCTGTTCCTGGTATGAATGGAACCGGGATAGTAATAGTGCCCATTGCTTAGGGCTGCGGGGAGAACTTGAGAGTTCAGGCACGTAGCTAGTGCAGCAGCTGACCCACGGCAGGTCTCCGTGGGCAATAGAAACAACGGCAACATCAATAACAATAGTAATAATTATGTTTTATTGCTGTCTGGAAGCAGGGCCCGAACGAGAACCTGTGTCCCTGGCTCTCCGCACTCCTTCCTCTCTGACAGGGGACGTGCTTAGCCGGGTAGATGATATTAAGGAGACAAGGAGCTTCAAGTGATGATAATTGTCTGCCTTCATGAGGGAAAGCTGCACCGTGACCAATGATCAGACAATGATCTCTTTCTAAGGAGTCACCCTTAGTGACCCAACGTTATTCTTTGCTTTCTGTTAATCTGTTTGTGGTAAATGTCATAGGATTTTATAGCCACAAGATACTGGCCAAGAACATAATTCAAGGAACTCAGCATTTACCCTTGCTGACCAAATGTGGAAGAAAAAAACAAAAGAAAAAAAGAAAGAAAGAAAGAAAGAAAGAAAGAAAGAAAGAAAGAAAGAAAGAAAGAAAGAAAGAAAGGAAGAAAGAAAGAAAGAAAGCCCTAAATCAGAGGCATCTTTTTCTAATAAGGATCCCTGAGTGGGTCACAGGCAGCAATCCTTGGGGGTCCTGGCCAGGGGAGAGTGCTTTTCCAGACCTCTCTGACCAATCTCTCTCCCTAATGGAAAAACAAAGGGTTTCCGGTACGTGAGACGGGGCTGCTTGTTGCACTAAATCAATGGCCGGAATGGCTCTCCAGGCAGGCCTGCTGCAGGTGTCTGGGGAGAGTCCCACTTCAGGTACTCACAGTAAGATTTCCATATCGGAGGCTGGTATTCTTCAGCATCTAGAGTAAAAAGAAAGACAAACATCCGTCAGCCTGACCATCCAACTGTCAACACGTATCTTCTCTGGAGGAACAACAGTGCGTCAGCAGCACTTGCACTGCGTCTTGGGGCCCCTCCACTCGTTTCTGGACAGTCCCAGGCATGAGGGACGAAGTGTGCATGGCAACCTCACGGGCCCAACACACCTTCCTTCAGATCACTTACCGTGGCAGAATCAATTACTTAACCATTTTCATAGAGCCCAGGAAACCCGAAAGGATTTTTAAAGCAATTAACTTGATTGTACCCTCTAGTCACCCTTTCAAACAGTATTTACTTAACTTGGCATAATAAACATATAATTTATCTCACAGTTTCCAATCAGACCTTTAGCCCATTTATTAAGACTTGAGGGAAGACGTCAAGTGGCAAGTATGTTAAATATTAAATCTGGGAGGTTGTGTGACTCAACCAACTCCGAAAAGATTGGGTTTGACAGTGGAGACACTGATGATTCAATTGGAATCGCATTATCTCCTTGAATTGACTCCAAAAATGTGACGTAGGAAATTTCTAGAAAACCTCTCTGCCATCAGAAGTGTCAGAACGAAAGAGTTACAACAAAATGGAGAGGATGAAATTGCTATTCACCAGCTTGAAAAACAGACAATGGCAGAAAATCTGCGTGTTCAGTTGACTCAACAGTCCCAGTGCTGACAGCTGAATTTATAATTCTGACAGAATTATTAGTGCTCCCAGCTCCCAGCGAAGGCCGTGGTGAAACACACTCCACCTTAAACAGCCAGAGGAAACAGCTTTCCCCCAAATCAGACTGTTGAGCTGAGCTGGGGAAACCTGCCGAGTTCTCTCATTCACACCTTTATGTTGGAAGCTCTGCCTTCGTCATCTCACCCTCCCATGGCATCGCACAGCCACCCTTATGCTGTCCTTGTCCTTGTGCCACCGTCACATACTAGTTTGGTGCAACGGAATAGAACTCTTCTAACCTCAGGCATAAGATAGCTTGAGAATATTTTTCCCCTGCTGAGAAACAAATAAGTTACTTATAAATAAAACCTAACTCAAGAGTGATGAACGTTCCCCAATCCTACTCAATTACACATGGGTAGCTTCAATTAAATTCTTCCACAATTAATATCTTGCTCTCTGGGGCCCATCCTATCACAGAGGCAACTAAATGCCTCCAAAGGTAATTTCATTCAAATAAATCTGTACTGTTAGGCCTGCACTGCCAGGAACTTTCAGATAGAGAATCAGCCATTCACACACACACACACACACACACACACACACACACACACACACAGATACAGTGCACTCCTAAGGGCTTAGGTTGTTATTCAAACTTAGTTTGCTGAACAAAAGCAAAACAATTAATTCTTTTGTCAAAGTAAGCAAAACTAAAGAGAACAATATCTTAAAATAGTGAGCTTTTGACCTATAAAAGCAAGTAATCTTGTCCTATCTGTTACATAAACCAATTTAATGGGTTATAATGAGTGTTTGTTTATAAAGAACATTCAAAGAAAATAAATTAAGTTGCTAAATTGAGAATAAAAGTCTAGGACTATCCATACAATGTCACCTTACCAGAAAGCCAGATCTTATATATTAAAATGTTGATGGCACCTTCAAAAACATTTTTCAAAGATAAAGATCAACACACACACACACACACACACACACACACACACACACACACATATCAAATGACATAGGAATGTAAATCCCCAAAATATAATTTACCCAAAGCTGCAGTCTTGTTATTTTGGATGATATTTATACCACGAGGCAAGCACAACCCCTGACCAAGAGTGGTCAAGAATGGTCAAAACCTAGACTGCAACTTTCTGCATTTTGAGGGTTGGCCCCCCAAATAAGAGACAGTCTCCTTATTCAGGTTTGAAAATACAGTTCAGATGCTCAACTCGGGTTTCCTAAGGTCTCCTTACCTAAAGTCATAGGTTCGCATTAGATGACTGTCATTGCCCATTTCTGTTTTGCTGTTCTGTGAAAAACTTAGACTTTTGCTTCATCTGAAACACTGGCTCCAAACTTTCTAACTTTCCTTTAGACTGCCCCTCACGTACACAATTGATCACCTTCCAGTTGCTCTTCGTTGGCAACATATCATAGAGGTGAAGAAAGCCACCTATAGAGACAGGAGAACATAACGCTCCCTTGCTTAAAACCTTCCAGTGTCTTCCCTCTGCACCTGCAATAAAGCACAAACACCACACTGTGGCCTACAAGGCCCTGTGCCATCTGGGCTTGGTCCACCTCTTGACTCCATTGCAGACATGTCCCCCTTTTTCATTTATCACCCAACCACTCTGCCCTTCTCTCTGTTCCTAGAACAAAAGCTCTCTGAACTCTGCTTTTGCTCTTGTGGATCCTCCAGGTAACATGCTCTCCAGCAGGTCTTTGCATGGCTAATGGGCTCCATTGTGTAGGGCTCAGCTCAAATGTCACCTCTGGGGGCGGGGCCTTCCCTGTCATTTTATGTAAAGTAGCTTCCCCCCAACCCCAGTCCTTCCCTGTCATAGCACTTATCACCAACTGAAATTACTTATTGATTTGTTGACTTGTTATTGCTGGTCTCATCCCACTATTAAACTTCATATAAGCAGGGATTTTGACTCCTTCCCTTGTGCATGACCAGCCCTTAGGTATCTGGCATATCCCAGACATTCAAAAAGTGTGTATTAAGTAAATGAATAAGCCTTCAGGGTTCAAATCTTACCTCTGACAACTAACTTGGAGGAGGTTACTTAGCTCCTTTTAAGAGTCTCCCAATACTCCTCGTTATAAAACAGAAAAAAAAATAAAAGTACTTACTGCATAATCTATCTCTTAGGGTTATTGTGGGAATTAAGTGAGATCATGTATATAAAGTTTTTGGGACAGTACCTGGCAAATAGCAAGTTCTCAATGAAGTGCCACGAATGTTGTCATTGTTACATCACCCCGTGCCGGCTCTTGCCAGGTGAGCTCATGCTCTTGTCCTCTCTCCCTTGACTGCAGCCCATGACTATCTCTATTCTTGCCTCCAGGTCTGGAGCCTGTAATTAAGTTCCAGTGCTGTTGTCATGGAAGGTTTTTCTTTCCCATAAAAGAATTCACAGTGAGAGGCCATTTGTCATGCGTCAGTGGAGAAACTATAATTACCCTGGTCTTGAAGGCACGTTTCCCAAACCACTAAAGCGCACTGTTTGGAGGCCTTGGTCCAGGGACCAGGCATGAAGCATTTTTAATACATTGAAACAAATCTTCACTGCCTCCAACACCACCCCACCAACATGCACACTTGCCCCAATTTCCCACAAAATGTTTTAAAAATTTAGTTTACTCTTGGGGAGCCTGACACTTAAATAATAAATAAATCCTGAAATAAGTTTTCCAGACTATTTAGTTCACCTTCCTCATTTTGGCAAATAAGGAAATTAAATGCAGCCGATTAAGCAGCTTTCTCAAGGTCATAAAACAAGAGTAGGGAGCCCCGCCTTCCGGGCCTCCGACACATCAGTCATCCTTGCTAGGCAGGCCACCCTCATTTACATATATTGAAATCAGGAAAAAATATATGACAGATTTGTTACTTCAACTCTTGTGAAGTTTAAAAGAAAAAATAAAATGGAGAAAGCAAAAGAGAATTAATAGCACAGAAAACTGACATCAAGTCAAATGAGCAGCCTCCCATCTCTGCATATACCCCCATCTAATGGGTAAATTCCGTGAGGGGCAAGGCACTTGGAAGTACTGACAACAGGCCTGATGCTTCCGGAAAGGGCATTATTTTGTTAAACATTTGAGAGAAATGGGTAAAATGCAGAAGGAAGGAAGAGGAGGTGGAATAGAAGTTACATGTTTTAAGAAAAAAAAAAAGATCATTAAATCCAAAAGACAGTAATACATTTTTTGAAAGAAATAATGAATGGTAGGGGTTCAAAAGACTTAGGAAAGATATTGTTTAAACAAATGGACCAATATGCATCCAAACTTTAAAAAATATGCAAACTCTTTGACTCAGCAATTCTACTCATGCGAATTCAACCTGAGGTTGTAAGGGAACACATGAACAAAGATGAACAATGAACAAGCTGTTCATTACTGTTCTGTGTATAACACTGGTTAGATAAGCGATCATATACTATCGCCATGAAAATGATGGTGTGGATCAGAGCTGTGTGGTCAAGAGCATGGCCTTCGGAGCTGGACTATCTAGGTTCAGAACCTAGTTCTGTCACTCATGAGCTGTGTGACCTCATCTCTCCATGACTCAGTGTTTTTTTAACCTAGAAAATGGGATTAATAACACTACCCAACATATTGCATGTTGTGAGGAGAGGATGGGTTAATATATATATATATAACTAGAGGCCCGGTGCACGAATTTGTGCACAGGTGGGGTCTGGCCTGCCCTCCCTGATTGGGGCAATCAGGTCAGGCCAGGGGGAGGGGATTTGGGAGGTGGGCCGGCCGGCCCTGCCCAGTTGAGGGGACAATTTGCATATTAGCCTTTTATTATATAAGATAGTTAGTCTGGTGTCTGGTATGTAGTAAACTCTGCTACTTATATTATCAATATTATCAAATTCCCAGTTGAGGGGACAATTTGCATATTAGCCTTTTATTATGTAAGATAGTCTGGTGTCTAGTATGTAGTAAACTCTGCATTATCAATATTTGATGGCATAGAAAAATATTCATGCTATATTAGATATTAAACAAATCAGGTCACAAAATAATTGATTACATATAATGCCATTTTAAAGAAAAGATAAATATTTATATACATAGAAATGAACTACGGGGCCATAAACCCCATTAAGAGCTGCTATCTATACCAGACAGTGAAAATAAAATAGTTCAATTTTCCTTTGTTCACCTGTATTTTAAAATTTTATGTTCATATTGTTTGTATAAAAATGAAAATGAATGAGAAATAGGTTAATGGGAGTGCTAGGTAGTTTTATTTTTAACATGCTGTCTAAACAAATTACCGCCTTAACAGTAAAAAATAAAAATGACCAACAAAAATAATTCTCATGTAACATATGCAGTGTGTACGTGTTAGTGCAGGAAGAGCCAGGGAAGACAAGAAGAGACGGGGTGGTTTCTGGAGCAAAATGCCATGCGTGGCTCCCTCAGCCCCCTCTGGATAATTCTGTGATATAAATGTTAGAGAGAGACTCTAAGCAGGCTGGAAGCAGGCATCTCCTCTCATCAAAGAGGGGGGAAAGGGAAGAAAGACAGAGGTGCTTAGAAAATGATCAAAACGTTATAAAAATGGGTAACAAAACCACTCACATTAAATCGTCCATAAAGAATCTGAACATATAAAACAAAAATAAGAGTTAAGTTTAGTTCAGGTGAAAACTTGGAAGCAATCCTGAGCAAACCCTATGTGCTAACGTGTCAACCCTGAGCAGACAGAGCTTATGTTCCGAACTGTGGGGGAGGATGGAGAATTCTGGGGTCAGGACGTGGCAAAGCTCTCTAGTGTCTGAGACCCAGAGAGAGGACAGAAGGGGCAATAGTGAGCCTGTGTCCCACAGAGCATGTCAAAGACCAAGAGCATGACAGAAATATCTGTTTCTTTTTAACTAAGCATAAAAGATGAGAAACAGAAAGCACAACTAAAAAAGGTATGCCTTAGAAAGTCCCCAACCTCAGGGAAAAAAAAAAGGTACCATTAATAGATCTGCGTGAATCTTTCCAGATTTTGTCCTATCAATGGCTAGGATAAAAATCTGTTAAAATGGCCTCATAATCATATATACTGTTCTGTAATTTGCTTTTGAACTGAATGATATTTCTTTGGCATCTTTCCCTGTGAGTGCACATAGACCTGTGTTCTGTTAAAACTGTGGCTTGGTCTTCCATTGTATAAATACACTAAAATGGATTTAATTCATTTATGTAATAATTTCCAACAGAGGGACATGTAGGCAATTTTCAATTTTTGAGAACAAAGCTTCAATGATACGTTACAGGTGTCATATAGATTATGGGAAGTCGAACTGCTGGGTGAAGGGTCTGTGTATTTTTTATTTTAAAAGCTATTGTTAAAATGGCCTTCAAAAACTTGCATCAGCTGGGCCTCTCAACAATGTGGAACCATGCCTGTTGCCCCTCCCCCGCCCCCCAACACTGGCTATTATCAAAATACAGTTTAATTTCTAACTCGACTAGCAAATGCACAGATAGACTAAGTATGCGCCTGCAGAGTGGGAGATGCATGCGCAAAGGCTCCTGGGAGTGAACGTGGAAACACGTGGCCTTGGAGGAAGGTGTAAGCTCCCAGCCCCTGCATTTGTAGAGGTTGCAGCCGGAGGCTCCGTTCCTCCAGACATTTCCAGCGCCAGAAATATGTCGATTTGCTGGAACCACCTGAGGAGCAAGTGTGAAGGAATTTGGGGGCTGATTAATGAAGCAAAATTAGAGAACGCGGTGTGCCACACTTGGGTAAGTGGCATCCAGACAGGAAATACCTGTCAACATTAAGGGGAGCCCGATTCCTCCGCCTGGCTCAGCGGAGTATGACCAGATGAAGGGAAAAATACGCCAGAGCTTTGATAAACGAGACGAGTGAAAGATTCACCGATTTAGAGAAAGCAGGGAAGCTGGAGATGCCCCATCTTGAAGGATATTTCAAACAAAGCTGCACAGACTGCTCCAGAGGGATCGTTTGGGAAACAGGTGCAAGGACTGGGTCCCACCTCTGCCATCCCTGCTCCTGTAGAGCCGGGTCTCTGCTGTCCCTTTTGATTTATTGATGCACATATTTGCAAATGGGCTGCAGTTCGTGGTCTCTTTCCAGGGCACTTGGGTGGAAAGAGGTTTTCAATCAGGCAAGGGAGAGCCTCACAAAGAGATGACAGTTCAGGATATGTCGGGTGATGATCTTCATGGGCCCAGTGGGTTGGAATCCAAATAGAAGCGAGGAACCAGAGTACAAGTAGCATGTTACATGTATGCACGTGCTGCAATGTGTTCTCGACACACACATAAGCCCCAGCTTGGGTCTTCGGAAGCACGGGAGGGTTCAGAGCGTGCAGCCTGTGGCTATGGTCTTGCCAGGCCAATCCAGGCAAAGGGTGCCCCGCTGGAGGGTGAGATGATCGGGAGATCGTCCCAACTGCGGTGTTAAGGCTGTTACAGAGCTTTCTTGCCGTCACACTGGCTGAGGAATACACAAATGTGTTCTAAAGCTTGTCACCTCCACAGGTTCCCTCAATCCCCCTGAGAAATGAGACCTCCGTGTGTTCTCTTTGGAAACGGCTGCTTGAGCGAGGAATGGAGGCCTGAAGTGCATCTGACTGGGCTCTCGTATCAGGGATTTCTGCACCAGGGATTTCTGTACCAGAGATTTCTGTAACCGATTTAGTCTTCTGTGCAGAGACTAGTTAATAAGACACATTCTAGAAACTATGGACCAGACTGAGCAGAGATTTTTCTGAAGGTGATGAAGTCGTTAAGGGCTTGGGCTGGGGTTTATGGTCACTAGAGGGCACTGGGGCCACATGGCATTTCTGTTCGGAGCCACTTATTCCACATGCAGAGGCGTGATGAGGTGCTTCCACCCAGCAGGTATTTATTGAATAAATACAAGGAGCCAGGCCCTGGGAACACCTCAGTGAGCAAGGCAGGTAAGCTTAGGAAGCGCTGCATGGCCGGGCCCCTGGCCACCTCTCCCTGTCACCTCACTTGTCTCTCCTCTTGCCCACTCTACCTCAACCACGCTGGCCTTTCTTTTGATCCTTGAATACATCCTGATCAGCCTGAGAGATCTTGTGGTCTCTTCCCTCCGATTTCTACACGGCCAGTGGACTGTCATCTGGATCTCAGCGTCAGTGTGCTGGCTGCTCAGAGACACTTCCTGGACCATCCACCATAAGCTGTCTCCCCGATAGCCTCCTTACCGCTTTGCAGAGCTTTGGCACTCTCCGAACTTTCAGACTAGGTGCTTGTATATTTCTTTGTTTATATTTTGTCTCCACTGGCTAGACAGAGAGCACCGTGACCCAACAACCTCATCTGTCTTTTTTCCTGATATCTGGGTCTCCCCTAGGTTACTGAGTACCTTTTATGAGTTAGGAAAAGGCAGCCCTTTCAGGCAGGTGCACAGCTTGGCAAGTGGACAGCACTTGTGTGTGAAGAACATACTTCCTCTGGGAGATAGAGCCTGGAGCCAGAGCAAATGGCCTGGTGAGAGAAGTCCAGGCTGGGTCCTACCCCCACTCATCCCCTCAGCTGGGCACAAACAGTACAACTGGAGTGACCCCACCCATTTTATTCTATTCTGTTATATAACAGGTGCACAACGAAGAGTGGACTAGTGAAAGACAGATCTCGTTCCCCGACTTAAAAGTTGCATCCTGTTGAGGGATATAAACAAGTAAGGAGGCAACAGGATAGCAAGAGGTTGTAGAAGAGGAGGGTGGATGACAGAACTTCCCAAAGTTAGGATAGCTGAGTGGGGTCTGGGGCCGTTAGACCCTTCCCATGCCTTAGTCAGTTACCTCTAGCCTTGAGCAGCCTTGTCCAAGGCTCCTTTAAGAGCTATTTCAGAGAAGGGGCGTCTAACAGCAAGACTTGTGGTCCCCAAAGTCTGAAAAGCATAAGCAACTTCCAGTACATAGTACATTAAGCCTAGTCAAAGGGGTACTCTATCACTCAGACATCACTACAGCAGCCAATGGCGAGAGTGCTTTTGTGGGCAAATGGGCTCAAGAAGCATGACTCACGGACCAAGAGATGTGTGTGTGTGTGTGTGTGTGTGTGTGTGTGTGTGTGTGTGTGTGTAGGTTTCAGAGTAGCTGGGAAGCAGGGGCAGATAAGTAAGGGCTTACTTTTTTTCTAGAAGGAAAGGGAACTATAAGCAAGAAGGAGGCAGCATCCAGTAGTATTTTAGAAAGAGCACTCCAATTGCTGTGTAAAACTGGATTGGAGGAAGAGAAAACTGGAGGGAGGGAACATGGGGAGGGGTACCAATCAGGGAGCTGGGCAGTAACCTAGGCAGGTGACACTAGTGATCTGAACTCAAATGGAGGCAGCGGAGATGGAGAAAATGGGATGAATTCGGCAGATGCTGAGAAGATAGAATCTGCAGGACTTGGTGATGAATTGAGTATGAACAGAGAAGGATAGGAGAGAAAATGACATATGGCTTGGATAGAAGAAGATGAATGGTTTTTGGCATAAGCAACTAGATGGATAGTGATGCTATCCACAGAAACAGGACAGACCAGAGGAGAAGCAGGTTTGGCAGATGGTGATGTACTTGGCTTTTCCCTGTTGGAAAGAGAGGTCTATGGGACAGCCAAGTGAGCATACCTAAAAGGCTTGGAGTTCAGAAGAGAGATCTGGGCTGGAGATCTAGAAATGGAAGCACTAACACACAGATGGTGACTTTGCCACTAAAACAGATGACATGGTCCAGCATGGGTTTCAGAGTAAGAAAAGAAGACCTTTGACAGAATCCCCAAGAAGCACCAACATTTAAGTGCCGAGAAGAAGAGGAGAATGAGTAGACACTAGAGCAATCAGAGAAACCATGAGCTGGGCTGACATGAAAGGGAAGGCAGGAGACAATTAAAAAGAGAGAAATGGGGAACAGTTTTAAAAGCTGTTCAAGTTGAGGTAAGCATAAGGACCCATTGCTTCAGCAACAAGGAGATTTTTGATGACCTTGCAGTGGAGTGTGGGTAGAAGCCACAGCTAAGTGAGATGACGGGTAAATGGAAGTTGAGAAAACAGAACTTGGGAGTATAAACAACTCTTTGGGGAGGTATGGCAGTGACATGGAGGAGAACAGGAGGTCTAATTTGGACATCATTATTCCTTGCCAAACCACTGGCCTTGCCCCTGGTTGCCCACTTTCCCAGGGCTCTCTCCCTGCTTACTGGTCCAAAGTTTGTACAAAAAGCCTGTTCCTCCCAGAATGATGGATAATTTCCTTCTTTATCATTCACACATTTCCTCCAATGTTATTTGTTTAAAGACAACCCACACCTACTACTTCCATTCAGCCTGGAGCGCTGTCTCTCTTCCTCCCCACCCCCTTCACCCCATTCTCCCTTCTAGCATTTGCCTGCCTCTTTACAAATTCTTTTCATCAGAAGAATGTCTTCCTGGTTCCCCTCCAGAAGCCTTTTGGGCATACATTTATTCATCCAACAAATATTTACCTAGAGCTTACAGCCTACTTGGCATCAAATATTGTACCAGACACAGGTGTAGATATAAAGGCAAGATGCAGAATCTAACCACAAGGAATCAGTTAAAAGAGGAAATAAAGTTATCAACTCATTCATTCATTCATTCATTCAACAAGCACTAACTGACTGCCTGCTGAACATCCCACTCCTGGCCACCTGTGCATGTGACCAGAGCATAAGGTAGAAAGAGGCATAGTAGATAGGAAGGTTAGACTGAATGGAGAGGAAAGAGATTATTTTACTCAGTTATTTCTTTTTTTAATATTTTATTGATTTTTTTACAGAGAGGAAGGGAGAGGAATAGAGAGTTAGAAACATCAATGGGAGAGAAACATGGATCAGCTGCCTCCTGCACACCTCCTACTGGGGATGTGCCCGCAACCAAGGTACATGCCCTTGACCGGAATCGAACCTGGGACCTTTCAGTCCGCAGGCTGATGCTCTCTATCCACTGAGCCAAACCGGTTAGGGCTCAGTTATTTCTTGATAATTATTCTTCCATTCATGTCCTTCCTATAGAAGGGGATGTCTTCTTCCTTAGCGAAGACAATGTGGATGTTCCTCCAGCCAGCCCTCTACTCCTGCCACTGAGAAAAGCTTTCTTCTCCCTTTCTTCTCCTATAATATCTTTCTGTCTTGAGTTTACTGCAGGCATTTGTGTCTCTTTGGATATACAGGGGCTGTGGCAGAGATAGACTAAACTCTCAGGAAAGCAGCTCATAAATCATGGTCCTGGCAATGCTGCTGCTGGCAAAGAAAGACAGACTTTTTGGCTGTATTATATTCAGAGTCAAATAGGGAGTCCTAGTGTAGAAATAGGAGAGAAATTCCTTTCCTACCAAATTAGAAAGGAATTTTAAAGTGTCTGGTACATTACAGATATGCATTATCTCTAATCTTCACAATTTTCCTGAATTGTCTCGCCACATATTCACCCATCCATCTCTCCATCCACCCACCCACCCACCCACTCACCCACCCACTCACCCACCCACTCACCCATCCATCCATCCATCCATCCATCCATCCATCCATCCATCCATCCATCCATCTTTTCAGGAAATATTTACATGCCAGGCACTCTGCGACATGATAAAGGTATAGCCACGAGCAGGGAAAACCAGGTCCCTGCTTTCAAGGTGTCTTCAATCCAGCAATGAAGGCAAATAAACATTAAACTAGTATAATAAACTACAAAAGGTGTTATGATAGACAAAGTTCAGTGTGCTAAGGAAGCATACAATGGAGGTCATGTAAGGCAAGGATTTTTATCTCCTAGAGATGAAAAACTGAAACCCAAAGAGATGAAGTCATTTGCCTATGGTCACACAGTTAGTGGAAAAGTAGAATTCAAGTCCAGATCTGGTTTGTTTCAGAACCAATTAATCCCCCCCCCCCCCCCCCGCCCACTGCTCCCAATGGCCTCAGTCCTACAGGGGAATCAGCAGTGCAGACGCTAAAGGGAAATGTTTAGCTCTTTATTTTATTTCTGGTGCTTCAGTGATATAACATGGTTTGAACATCGTAGAAACAGCACTAGCGAAATGGGAAAACTCATGACTTTATTCAGTTTTCTGCCATTTTTTAGAACAAACAAAAGATCTCACTACCTGAAATTCTCTTCCTCCCTCCCTCCCTCCCTCCCTCCCTCCCTCCCTCCCTCCCTCCCTCCCTCCCTCCCTCCCTTCCTTCCTTTCTTCCTTCCCTCCCTCTCTTACTCTCTTTCTTAACTACCTTCTCCCTCCATCTGTCTGTCTCTCTCTTTCTATTCATCCATCCATCTTTGTCCTTCTTCCTCAAGGGTACTATGTATGACTGTTCCTCAACTTCATTATCAATAGAAATATTCAGCCCATGTCTAGGCCTGGCTTATCAACCAGGTACCGGTCTGGCAACAGAGGGTGGTCTAGCTCTGCTATACGCCTGCTTAATTCTGAGGATCAATGGTCTTAGTAAGTCCACCTAGCTAACACCCCCCTTGTCTGCCCTTGGTAATAAAGGTAACCTTTTAGTCTATGCCTGCTTTACTTGGTTTGATTTCTATTTGTTTAGGACTGCTCAGGGTAGGCCCTAAACATCCCCTAATCAGAAGGCAGCCTCCATTCTCCTAATGAGAAGATCACCCCAAGAATGTTTTTGAATATGTACACCTTTAGGAATATTAATGAAATCAGAGATATCGACTCATAATATTTAACTCACTTACACATGCATATTTAAATCCCAGCATAAAATAATACACACATTTAGAGATAGTGCTTTCATCACTTCACACACATTTAATGGAACAACTTGATTTAAATTCTCTACGTGTTATCTTTCTCACTTCTGGAGTCATTTAAGACATTTTTCCCCAAGGCACATTATACTTGCTTCTTCATCAACCTTTTCAGAGCAAACATGCTTAGCCTCCGAGTACGATGCTGTCACTGAACATCATCAGCCCCAGACACGTGTTCATGCCACAGGAGGGCAGCTGGCTTGTCACCGCCCTGCAGGTGGCCTCCACAACACAGCCACCGGCTATACTGCTTCACAGAGTGAACTTTATGTGGAATCACTATGCTGCACACCTGAAACTCATATAATATGGTACGTCAACTGTCCTCCAATAAAAACGTCAATCACAGAAAAACAGTCCCAAGCAGTCAATCAAACAGTTCCAAACATGTCCTGCTCCGTAGCTTACATATATGAATAAAATCCACTGTAGATTCAGAGAACAAACCAAGGGCTGCCGGAGGGGAGGCGGTTACGGGGCCGGGAGGGAAAGGTGAAGGGATTAAAAAGTACAAATGGGTAGTTACAGAATCATCACAGGGATGTAAGTACAGCACGGGAAATACAGTGAATAATATTGTAATAACTATGTATGGTGCCAGGCGGGTACTAGACTTATAGGGGATCACTTCATAAGTTATATAAATGTCTAACCACTATGCTGTAAACCTAAGACTAATGTAATATTGAATATCAACTACAGTTGAAAAAGATCAACTGTAAATGGCAAAACATTAATGTAAAATTAATTTAAAATTATTAATTAATTAAATAATAAAGTGATCTTTTAAAAGTCTGTTTAAAAAGTGCTGAAAGGAATGAGGTGGCTGGTTTAGAAGGGTCTCAAAATGCTAAGTGTTAAAAGCAAGGTGCTGCCAGCCCAGTGTTAGCAGAGCACAGGTGGCTCTGGAGGGCCTGCCAGAGTCCAGGCTGCCTGTCCCTGGCCGGGTAGGGGCTGGGGGTGGGGAGCTGGGTGCCCAGGGTCAGGAGAGTCAGGGAGACCTGGTGTCCTCAGTCTGTTCTTTTACATTATTTGAAAAAGAAAAAACTTCTAAAAGGATTGTTTACGATTACATTTAACACTTGTAATTAGGACTATGTCTGGGTTACATTTTGTAGCTTTCTTTTTAGAAAGGAATTCCATGAAGTAACCTCTACAAGGGGGCAAAACGATCATTAATTAAGGTAATTCCAGGTCTGTTGTGCCTTTTCCAGAAAGTAGCTAACTGGGGGTTGAAAATAAAGCCATTGAAAGAGAGGCCCAACAATCTGAGAGATTTGGTATAAAATAAAATTGAAGATGACACCCTCCTTTCTGAAAGATAATTTGGGGCATAGATCCTCAGTGTAAACACATCTACTTAACCTCTGTTGACAAGCTTTCATTACACTGTGTTCTTAGGCGTTACAGGTGCCGCCACTTACTATGCATGTAAAAGGTATTGTTAATTCCTTTGTACAGGTGAGCAAACTGAGAAATAGTGAGGGTGTCCAGAATCACCTAGTTAATAAGTAGCCGAGATGAGTATTTAGGTCTAGGTCTGTCCAACTCTGAAAAACCATGCTTTTTCCATTATAAAGTGCCCCCTCTCCTGCTGAGCTCTGCTACATCGTGGGCCTTCATGTACATTGTCACGTGGGATCTCCAAACAGCACCTTTTCACACAGCGGTCGCCAACCTTTCGGACCTCACGGACCACCAGTGGTCTTCGGACCACCGGTTGGTGACTCCTGCTTTCACAGATATAGAAAGAACTAAGGACTCTACCTTTGCTCAAAGTTGGCCAGCTCACCTGTGCCCTATAAACATAATGATATGTCATCTTGGGGAGGCTGACTTATGTCACCATACGTTATCACAGGGACTCAGTACACTTGTGAAACCTGTTTGCTTAGATCCAAGATTACATTAACTCTGTCTTCATCTAGAACCAACCTAAACCTTGCCTGTTACTGTCAGTCAAGTGCATATTGATGGGGCCCCATCAGGATGTCTAGCGGGGCTGCAATGGGCGCTGAGCCTTGAGGAGCCTCAACGTTGGCTTTTCTGTGCTCTATGGTTTCTCATCACTTGCTTTAAAAATAGCTTCTTACCGAGAAGATGGTTCTAAAGATCACAAACGCATGCATTAACACTTCAGACATCTCGCCAACCGCACACCACAAAGCAACACAAACAGCACAGGAAGCAGGAGAAACAAGGGTGAAGACTCGCCCTCACACCCATCCTTCGCGACCTGCAAGATCCTAATTTAAAGCTCAGCCTTAAACTTCGCCTTACGTGTATTTGTCACTTTTGTGCAAAATGCCCTAACAAACGTCTGCAGGGAGGGAAGCCTTCCTGTCACGGCTGTGGCAGGGCGGTGACAGCATCAGCAGCTCTACAATGAAAGGGTTAAGAACGAGGCACACAACAAGTGGCCCCCAGGATTCCTGAAAGAGAAAGTATTTATATTACACAGCAGAGCAAGAATAGCCCCCCTTCCTGTCCCCCGCTGTTATCTTAGTGTTTGCCTGTTCACAGCGCTCAGGACAGCTCTACCACGTGCCAGCCGGAGACTCCTACCCTCTCGTTGTTTGCACAGTGCTACATTCATCTTCCTAATCGCAGCGTGTGAAAGTTCCTGCTTCCAGAATCAAAGACCCAGTATTAAAACAAATCTTTCCTTAATATTATCCCCTGGCAGAGGCTGTTTGTCCTTGTAACCTGTTTATCTATTCCCAGCAGCATCGTCATAAGGAGGAATAGTATATTTAAACACCTGTGCCTTCACGAAAGATCATTTGTCAATTTCCTAATTTGTTCCTTTACAAATATTTACCCGTCACTCTATTTCTGGGCCCAAGTTAGGCGCTGGGTACACAGAGATGAGTAAGAAAGTTCTTTGCCTCAAGCAGATCCCACTTCTCAAGGGAATATAACTGAATGGAGTCCATGGGAGGGGCGTGTGTGAGAGCCATGGGCACCCAAAGGCGGGAGCCAGGGCCCTGGCAGGGGTGAGTGGAAGGTGACGAGGAAGTCTGCACAGAGGAGATGACATTGGTGCTGGGCAGTGAAGGATGAGGAGGAGTTGGCTAGGCTCTGTGTTATGGGGAGGGAGAGGAAGGTGAAGGTAAAAGGAACAAACTGGGACACTGAGTTCACACAAGCATTTTGAGAAGGAGGGAGACTTCTTGGTTTGTACACTGAGCTTTTCAGACAAAAGAGTGTTTTCTCACAGAGGCCAGCTAATCATTTCCACCGCGGGTCTGGGCCTTGACAAAAGCCATCTTTCCCTGCCTGTAACGCACAAACACAAGAGGGACAGGCCGACTTTGAATGGAAGGGCGGCTGTGATCTGGCAAGGGGTGTCAGGGGTGAGGAGAGGGTCACAGGGGAGTTCTTCAAGGGCAACCTGCCTCCTCACCTTCTCCTTTAGGCAGGAGCCACACCATGGCTGCTCCCAGGGAGCATCCTCTGGCTTTCAGTGGAATGAAAGCAGGGTGTGAATCCCCTTCCCTGCAGCATTCCGCTCTTCAGCACCACTCAAAGCAGAGCTTTATACACACCAGGTGCTCAAAAAATGCTTGTTTGAGTGGCCACTATCAAAGTAGAAGAAAAAATCAGATTCTCCTTAAGGATGTCTATTCCAGCACCGTATTTTCAGTTCAAGATTCAAGCGAGAGGAATCAGCCACAGTGTTGGAGAGGTCCACGTGACCATCACAGGCTGGCTGGTGGGAGGAAAAGGGGAAGAACAACGGAGCACATTGGAGGTCTCCCCCCCAGGCAGGATTTGCAGAGTGCCATACCTGATATACCTACTCTCAGATCCAGACCACTCGCTAGTGCGCCTACAATTTGGCTGTCAGCACTCAGAGACTGGAAAAGAAGAAAGCAGCCAGAAATTACTAGATTTGGGGTCCTGAAATAACACAGGTCCTTCATCTCCAGTGTCTGGGTCCAAGCACTTAGGGGCTTCCCAAGTCCAAGGCGGCATATCCCCCAGCAGGAAGCGAGTACTCCTCTGGGCGCTAACAGACCATGGGTACCGAACCAGTCGCTGGGTCAAAGAGGCTCAGCCTTCAGCAAGAGCTGTTTGTAGGGTCTCCATATGCAACCCGTGGCTTCTTTAGAATTGGTTCTATGTTCAGAATTCATCTGTTACATGGTGATAGGCCCTCCTCACCCGCCCACCACAGAGACCGAGAAGTTTGGCGTGGCTCCCTTGTTCCACTCCTGTGAGCACACTGTACTGAATAGATGGTCCTGGAAAGCAGACATACTCTGACTGGACCACCACTGAGATCTTTCCTGTGGAATTTTAGATGCCTGTCTAAACGTATTTTATTTTATATCACCACTGTTTTCAAAGCCGTTACACTCATGTATGGTAAAGGTATCTATCAATTAGATAACTTACTTCAGTCATAGTAAATGATCCAAGGTATCAATACTGACTTGGAGATCATACAGCCAATATGGACAGAGTTATCCCCACACAGGCTTCCTGCATCCACCTACAGGGCTATGTCTGCCCTGGACTTTCTCATTCCTCTCTAGCCCTTTGACCCTAATCTTTACACTTAGGGGATAGTTACATGACAAACCCGCAATCTGATGGACATTTTCTAAAACCAGTTATTTCCCAATAGAATTATAAGAAGATGTTTCTAATTCCTCAACGCAGTTTTGTGATGTCAAATTGCTATAACTCGATCCGTCAAAATTTTGTACACTCGTCTTATGCAGTGAAATAGTAACTATGGAATGGAATACATTTAGCGTATGGCTTTTTAAATGGGTTTTAATTCTTCCTGATAGCAGGGTAATCAAATCTACTGATTGTCAAAAACTAGGCAATCTTCCAAATGTCAAGGACGGCCAGCCCCATAGTGCAGTGTGTCTGTTGTTTTTATCTAGTCCTATCTCCCCAGCTCACATACTCATCTCGTGCCTGATTCTCATCCATGGTTGCTGAAATTCCAGAGGTCACTGCTGTCAAAGGCCCTGCCTCTGCAGCTGCTGGCTCATCGATGGGTCTGGGATGGAGCAGGGGCATAAACTGAAAAACCAGAAAGAAGTCTAGAGCTAGAGAAGAAATCAGTCAGGAAAATGCTAGTGGTAGAAATAGAACATGCTCAGTATAAAACGGTGCCAGGACTTCATGAGTTTAGAGCAGAATTCTGTCCTTAGTTCCCAAGTCGGCTACTGCCATCATGCTTATCCAACGTGTTTCCACTTTTGATTTTAAAAACTACACAAATATCATGGAAATCCAGCCAACTTAGAAGACGCCAGTCCATCTTTAGATTCTTAGATGGCATCTTTGCTTCTCAAGAGACCTCAATTTCTTCTTGATCTGCTCTTAGCTGCGTGGATCTCTTCCACTCACTGTGTCATCTCTTTTCCCAAGAATGGTAATTTTGAAAAATCAGATTCTGAGCAGGACCCCGTGACTCCTTCAGCAGCAGTCCCAGCAGGAAGCCATGGAGGCTCAGGGAAGAGTGGGTCAGGCCCTGGTGTGGGATGGCGGAGGAGAACATGGACACAGAGCCAGGGCGTGCCTCCTGGTTTGCTGTTGCTCTGAGTACCCCGGCCAAGCCCTGACCTGAGAGAAACTAGCACACACCCTTCCTTAGTTACTTTCTCTGCTTCCTATGTCCCCTACTGCCGTCTGAGACATAGGCAACACCCCCACTCGGCTCTACGAAGGGAGGGGAGAGTGGGTGCCTCTCAGCCCATTGTGGCCCACGCTCTCTTTTAATAAACACAAAAACTCATGCCTTATCCTCACCCACATTCTGACCCGGGTGCAGAAGGAAGGACATCTCCGGGGATAGGACCACAGCCAAGATGGAGCCTTCCTCTCTGTAAGATGGATTAGCAGTTAGCAGCTCTATTTCCTGAGCGCTGATTATGTCCCAGGCCAAGAGCTTTACAGTTATCATTTCATTTCAGCCCCTCCAAAACCCACCACAGGGTAGGTACGATCATTGTCCCTACTTTAAAAATACAAATGGCGCCTCAGGGAGAAATTTGCCCCAGACAGGCCAGCTGGTAAGAGACCACGCTGGGGTCACACCTGGATAGTCCCACTCCAGTACAAGGGTTCCTAGCCACTACCCCCAGTGGCTTTTTATTTATTTTCTCCTTTTATGGATGTGAATCATACTGTACTATCCATAATATTTTTTTCAAATCATACAAGCCGACCCGTCACCCCAGTTCTGATTTCTTAAGGGGACATCCCCCAGCCAATCCACTGAACAATCACGGTGTTGGTGACCCCGATTTTGAAGGGAAGAACTGACTCTGACACTCTGATAGGAGTGTTCTCTGCTTCTCCCAGGGGGACCCTCAGTGCATGTGTGAGGAAGTTAACTTATACAGACTGCACTACTTACACTCCCTTGCATCTGGCTTCCAACTGGTTTCAGTCAACCAGAGGTGTGGGCAGGATATGAGTAGGCAGCGGATGGGACCCTCCATTGTCCCATGACCCTACCACTGTCCCGGCTTTTGTCCTGTGGCTCTAACTGTCCCCAGACTCCAGTAACAGTTTCCTCCTGTTGCCCCTTCAGGCCCAGGAGTGGCCATAGCTTCCCACCGTGGGCAACCCCTGGGTGCTCCAGAATCTCCTGGTTCTGTTGGCCTATCTACACCTCTGGAAATAAGTCCCTTCATTACTTCTTTACAACATCCCAGCTGAGTGTCCCTTCTCTCCCTGCCAGGACCCTTCCCGAAATCCTTTAGCATCCCCAGGCCATAGAAGAAGGCTAAAACATCCTGGAACAAGACCTGAACAAGGCTAAGGTCATTTATTTTTGCAGGAACTTTTGACTCACTTTTTATAAACTGGAGCCAAATATGTTGCCCAAAGAAGAGGAGGGAGCTCGGGTATCTTCCCATAGTTTCCATAGCTCTGCCTCTGATCCCCATGGCGATGAGAGAGGAGTTCATGCCCACAATCCCAAACAGCAAATTCCCTTCCAACGCTTCAATGTTGGTGGGTTAAATTTAGAGTAAGAATAAACATTTATGCTTGCTATGCTCTGCATCACTTCACATCTGCAACAAACTTCTCCTGCTCCACCATACACCCCTCTCAAATGACTCAATGTAGGGAAGCTCTCATCTGAGCCCTTGGTTTTTCTAAAAATAAAAATGATAACATCATCAACACTCTCTCCTTTACTCTTTGGTGATGTATTTTGAGCATAGCAAGGCCTCATATTTTATTGGGCTATTTTTCTTTTCTTCATATAACATGCATGCCACAAACCTACAATTATGGGGTTTCTAAGAATTTAAATGATACACCCTAGATACTAAATTGATTCCTTTGTTTTTCATACACATGCAAACACAACAACCAGGAACATGAATTTGTCCCTTGAAGGTCAATCCGTGACCATGATTAAATTCCAAAACCAAGTTTCAGAAAGGTCACCTTCATTAACCCTGTATTACGTAGAATAAATATACATCTGAGAGGGGTACCCTCTCTTTCTGATGTTCTCCAGCTGTGGGAGGGTCTCAAAGGGGTAACAATTCCCAATTTCACTCACACAGAAATGAGCCAATCTGGCCTGGGCACTGGGATAAAGACCATTCATTCCAGTAACACAGGCTCAAATCAGGCGTTTTAAGTGTAATGCCCAGGCCATATCATATCTCAAGAGCCCAGAACTGAAGTATTTGACTAAAGGCCATTGTGCGGAATGAGGTCAGGGTCATTTCAGAATAGAGACTGGCACGCATACGTGTTTCAAGATGACTTTATGATATTCGAGGAGAATGAGCTGGAACCTACTATTTTAATAAGAAATGGGTTAGATCATGAAATGTGATCACATACATACAATCTTGTTACAACTGCCTGACCAGCTGCTGAGAAATAAAGAAATAGAGAAGATGATGCTTACCTTCAAGGAGTTTATAGTCTGGTCAGGGGAGGGCATAGAAAGAGAATGAAAGTAGATGCTGAAAGGTGAGAAATGAGTAGTCTAGACAGTGAAAGCTCAGTGAGTTCAAAAAAGAAAGGGACCGCAGTAAACTGCCACCCAGATCCCTGAAGACAAATGCTTCTTATCTGAAAAGCAACAGTTCCTGTTTTAAAATTACAAGAGGAAATTTTAAATTGCCTAATTCAATCAAACACCATGTTTTCTTTACTGCAGAGGTTTGCCGCCTAAACATTATAATACTAAAAATGCTTTAGAATCATCCAAACAATGATTAAATGCACTTATTTCCTGATAAGCTTCTGCAGATTAAATACACACTGTACATTAATTATCACCGCGCTGGCAGGAAGCACACACCATGCGGGCATAGCTGGCTTTCAGAGAAAGGAGGGAGGTGAAATTATATTCTCTTTCCTTACCACACAGCTATTGATCTTCTTAAAGCCCTTCCAGAATGTTGAAAACGAACAATCTACGCTTAATAAGAAAGGACAAGCCCAGGGAAGATAGGTAATCAGAAAAATGAGAACATCTCTCTGGCCCGACCCTCTTCTGTTATGAGGGGCAGGCTGACCATTTTTCTTGCCTTATCTGAAGGCTTAAGTGCCAGCGTGGGAGATGAGGAGTTAACTCTTCCTTTCCGTTTGCTGACAGCCCTCACAGTTGGTTGGACTTGCCACTATTTCATCTCATTGTGGCGTGTAGCAAATGGCCATCAGGCTGTGGTGGCGGCAGAAGGCATTCTTGGGTTCCACCACGCTTTTCAAGGAGAGGGAGGGCCCAGTCTCTCTCCTCTCTTTCCCCCCTTCCAGGGAATTACTCCTCCAATTCGTTTTGACTTATTTGGACTTGAAAAGGAAACACTTGGGTCTGCAATGAATAACCCCAAGCAGTTGTAAAATTAGGCCAGCTTCTACTAGTAAAAAGACTCCGCCCTGGCACTTCTAAGCACACACACACACACACACACACACACACACACACACACACACACGGCTTCGCAGGTAATTCACCATTAAGGGACGGTGCCCCGAGTGATGATTTAGCACCATTTCTACCTCCCAAAGAATTTAGAATTCTTTCCTCAGAAATGACAGCAGCTGCTCGCTTTATTGCAAAACTTTTCTTCACATGAGCAGATGGCTGAATGTCTTTCTTATTTCCAATGAGGAAAACATGTCTGGACTTGTTATTTTAGGCTATTGTAAGGTTTGACCCCCAGCATAAGGCACTCGGAGAAACAATCTTGTTTACTTGAAAGTCTGTATGTAGATGAGTGAGTTGATTCAGGGTCTGAATGATCCCTTTTCTGCTGTTCTTTTTATTTATTTTTTAAATTCAGTAATAGTGTATAATTTAAAATGTCAGGAAAAGGCAATAAAAGGGTGGAGGTTTTTCCCCCTCTTTCCAGTTATTATGCTCTAATAGTAAAGTTATAATATACAAAATAAAAGCTACAGTTAGCATTTAAATTTTTTTCTTCAGACCACACTGTTGGTATAAAAGCCTCTTTTATACACATATCTTTGCTTATATGCCCACATGTGTATCCCCCATAGAAATTCAGCCCTTGTCAAACTCCCCAAAGAAATGCTTTTCCTGGGTCTCCATCTGGGTCTTTTTGGCTGTTCGTCTGCTTAAGATTAAGGGGGAAGAAAAAACTTGACTCCAGAGTAAAACAAACTAGCCTGTAGCCTTGTAAATCTAATCTAAAATGAGTGTAGACACAGGACCAGCAGTCTTGCCTAAAAAAGGAAGTATTTGCCTAAGTTGAATAAAGAATGACCACATAGAACATATTATTCAGACTTCTAGGGTCTCAAATAGGAAAAGGAGGGTTACTGTTAGAAAGATGAGAGGAAACGAAGATTTTGCACAAGATGAACCGCCTCAGCTTGGAGTCTCAGAGAACCAGCGTTACCATAGGCATCTTTGTGATTATGGGGTGGCGCGTTCTCTCTCTCTCTCTCTCTCTCTCTCTCTCTCTCTCTCTCTCTCTCTCCCCCCTTTCTGCTCAAAATTTCTGTAGAATCCTTGTCTGACAGTCAGTCAAGCATTATAGAGAGTTCATTTTCTCAGGTGGTCCTGATTTTTCAAAGGTTGAAGGAATCACATACCTATACTCAATTTTGGGCTAAAGAATGAATAAAAAATAAATGCAAATATCAAACTGGCAAATGAACTTTAAACTTTACATTTCAGGGAAGAAATGTTAAGTGTGTCAGGTTGTAGGTGGCATTTGAGGTCATAAGCTGGTTACTAATATGCAGTATTTATATGGCGCTCTGGGCTCCAGGGCCGCACAACCTCTAATTACGCCTTTCTCTGGACGTCCCAGTAAGGCAGCGAGGCATCATTAACCACATTTTACAGGCAAAGAATCAAGAGTTAAGTGATGAGCCTCAGGTTACAGACTAAACAGAAGGTAGAAAAGGAATCGGACAGTCTCTTAGTCCAAGCAAACATCGTGTCTAGCCTCATCTTAAAAATATCAAACAGGGACTTATTGATGTAAATTGAGAACTTTTATTCCAACAGCGAGAACACCAGGAGCTTCTCTATTCTTCAGAGGCAAAACCAAAGTCCCTGAAGGTGGTCCACAGCCGTGGTTCTCAAACAGTGTGCATCAGAATTGCCTGGAGGGCTCATTCACACACACACACACACACACACACACACACACACACACACACACACACACATTTCTGAGCCTCCCCTCTGGCTTTTCGGATTTAGAGGTCTGGGATGGGGCCTGAGAATTTGTATTTCTGAAAAGTTCTTGGGTGGCGCTGATGCTGGTGGTCTGGGGAACTCACAGCTGTGGAATTGATCTTCTACCTTGGACCACAACAGCTCCAACCCCCACCCTGGTATTATCTTCGGATTGGCACGCCCCTCCTGTTGGCCTGGCTTTTCAGCTTCTCACTCCGTATGTCCCAGAGACAGAAATAAGACCAAGTCATCAGAGATTAAAAGCCTTGGTTTTAATATATATCCAACTACCTTTTATCAGCTCAAGTCTTAGTCGCTCCACTAATGCATCTGCAAAATGGGGCAAAAAATAATATCTACTCCGTAGGTTTAATTTAAGGGTTAACTGAGGTAACCCACTAAAGCACTGAATGCCTGGCATGGAAAAAGAGCTCATTAACAATGATCATTATTATCATTACATATTTATGCAACAAGCATTTGTTGAACATCTACTACTTTAGACTCCATGAAGGATAATGAAGATAAAATGGCAAGTCCTGATCCCTGCTCTCAAGGAGCTTAATATCACATTTTTTAACTAGGTGGGAGCTTCAGAGTCACTTATGATAGTATGCTACTTGGACATGTACTAAGATGCATTCATTAATAGGAAAAAAACAAAACAAAAGAAAAGCAACAATGAAAGCCTTTCTCAGAATGAAAGCTTATGCCAAAGACCAGCAGATAAATATTGAGTTGTTCTGGTTGAACAGGGAAGGAGGAGGACAGGAAGTCCCTTTTCCACACCCCTATCCTGCTTCTCCCCAGGCTTCTGTGAGCCCTGACCATTTAAGAAACCTCAGAACTAATCATCCCTCTCTCTACAACTGAGGAAAGAAACTATGACCCAGGGAAGTGAGGTAACTTGAGCTAATGATGATGGAGAAGGTGGGATTGGATTAGGATAAAGTATCACAGTTCTGGGAATGACATTACAGATGAATTTAAGTTGACCCAATGTTCTCATTTTATAGATAAAGATACAGAGGTCTCTGAGCCTATCCAGAAACTGATCCTGGGAATATGACCCAGGTCTCCTAACTTCCAATCCACATCTCTGTATGCTGCACCTCTTCTCCCTTTAGTTCCTGCAAACACTACTCCATGAATGGAACATTCTCCCCAAAATGAAACAAGCTTTGGCCAGGACCACTGTCCCAGGAAAGTCCAATGTTTCAGCCCAGCCATAAGCAGCAGCTATAAGTGTTTTCCCTTAAAACCCACCCTACCCCTGAAACTGCATAGGCTTAGTTAGCTTAGCAATCCTTGTCAGAGGTATTTATGTTTTCATATGTGTCTCTTAAAGACTGCAAGTAGCATTTAAAAGAAATTGGTGTGGCTCAGAGCCAGGAGAACATCTAAGAAGGCTTAAGTGAATTGCCTGGTGCCCATGGTATGATGCTAATTTACACCAAAAAGAGGCACAATTTCTTTGCCATTTTACACTGGCTTCCTTGCCAAGGAAAACAGTCTTTGGATTGCAAAGGACAAAACAAAAATTGCAAAAAGGAAACAATCTGAGGTGGGACATTCTGGGTAGGACAGATCATCTAACTGCTCCAAACGAATTGAAATATCACTGGGGGGCAAACTGCACCGTGAGGTGAGAGGAAATCTGAAAGTGAGTGAACAACCTGCTGGCAGAGGTCTTTGAGGAAAGCATGTTCCATGAGAGACATAAGGCATTAGGCAAACATCTCAACTTTTCAAAGAGAAAAGGAAAACTCTCTAAGACATAAGTGGATGAGCTGAAAATAGACCCCAGAAATTATAAATGGGATGGATTGTAAAGGTAATTGATAATGGTGGCGCCATAGGAGCCGACCCAGTCTCACTAAGAACAACTCAAGTCATACTAAACCCAGTGCTTTCTTTCCAGAATAAAGTCATAAGATGGGGATATCAGAGAAAGGGAAGCCGGGCAAGAGGGGTTTCTGCAAAGAATTTTGGACAAGGTTGCAAAACACAGGCTAGAAACCAGGTAAATAACTTGACGACTGACAACTGCAAATGGCACAAATTAGTTGATAGAAAACTATTTCTTGTCTTTATCCTAGGCAACATTTTTATTAATGGTTTAACCAAAAGCAAGAGCATTCTTATCAAAACTGTCCATGTACAAGAGATCTAATTAAATGTAACATCATTTCAAGAGGTATGCCCTTTACCCTTTTTGAAATAAGATCCAGGAGCTTGACTTGCCACCTGGGAAGGGTAGATAATATACTAGATGGAAAAATGTAGATTTTTAAAGATCTATATAGCCTGGCACTAAATTCAATAGAATTTCATTTAAGAAAAATAAATGTAACATTTTGCCAAAAATGAAAAAGAATCAACCCAGCGGGAGGACATGTGACATAGATGTAGAGATGTCATTGGTGCAACTCCAGTAGCTGTGATAACAAAGCTACCAGAAATCTCTGATCTTAAGCTGTGCTAACAGTGATAGGAGGCCGTCTGCTTTGGTCAGACTACCTGGAGCATTGTGTGTGTTTCTGGGGGCCACACTCTACAATATTAGTGAAGAACTGCAGTGTGTCTGGAGGAGAATGAGTAGAATGAGAGTATTCCAAACCTCACTGTGTAAGACGTGGCTGAAGGAAGCTGGGTGAGCCATGTCTCTGAGTGAGTGCGGTGTACATCTTCAAACAGCTGAAGGGCAAGATGTGGGCATGTCCTAGGTGCAGGCAGCCCTCAGGGACAGTGCAGGGTCAGTTCCTGACCACCACAATAAAGTGAGATCACAGCAAAGCAAATCACAATCTTTTGCTGGTGGAAGGTCTTGCCTTCAATTTGTAAAAAAAGGGGGGGGGGGAAAGCAACATCTGTGAAGTGCAACAAAGCAGGGTACAATGAAATGATGTAGACCTGTAGTTTGGGACAGCGGAGAAATAGAATCAGTGCCAGTCCGAGTAAAGCACTGTCTAACGGTCTCCAATTCAGGAGGTGGGGAGGGCCCCATCACAGGAGGCTTTCAAGCATGGCCCACAGTGCTTCCCAAATGGGGGTGCATCTATCCCCTGACTCCAGGCTGTCCCTGACTTGAATAGTGTTAACTCAACTTTATTTCCAGTAAATGCGCCTTTTCTGGAATGAAGCCCTGAGACCTCATGCTACCTGCTGAAAGACCTACTTCTCTGAGCCATAGAACCGTATCGAAATCCCAATAAAGCCAGCTTAATGATACGTTAGCATTACAGAGAGCTTTCATCCATGGGGCTAGTGCATTTTCTCATCAATTATTGCCTTTTATCTTCAAGACACTCCCACCAGGTGAGGAGGAGGACGAAGCACGTTTTGTTTTGCCCGTGCTGCAGCTGCAGAAGCTTGAGAAGATCTGGAAAGGCTACTTAGTCATGATGGGAATTGGGAATTTGCAATCTGGTCCTTTCCAGATCTCCATTTTCATGGGAAAAGTCACATCACACTTTCTGCAGGGCACCGTCCCTGTTACAGAGTGTTAGAAAGCAACAACCCTCAGGGGTGGACTAGAACTTTTGGTTCCAGGAAAGGCAGGGACTCACTGGTGGAGACAAGAAGAGCTGATGGGAAGCAACGTGAGAAAAGCCATTGGACCCTTATTAGTGGTGAATTATAAGGAGAAGATGGTTGAATAAAACACTTATCCTCCCTTTACCTCATTTTCCTCAATTATCCGAAGGGTTGCTAATTCTCTGGGATGAAAAGCAGTTCCCCCCCAAAATGGCTTTTAACACCACATGAAAAGATCCAGAGCTTAAGAGCATTCTATTTTATGTTTCTGCCGTGGTATTTAACACAGCATGCCTTAAATTAGATTGGCAAATGTCTCTCTGAGTAATCCACAAGATCTGCAAAGGAAGTGCCAAACCTTCCTTGTCTTTGTGTTGGGAGGTAGAGAAGGGGGGAAATGAGCAGTCTCTGAAACTAAGGCTAGTGGTTCAAATCCTGGGTTCAAATCTCGGCTCTACCACCTAGGAACTGTGTGACTTTGGGCAAGTTAGTCGGTAACTCTGGGCCTGGTTTTCCTCTATAAAATGGGGATCATAAGAGTACCCCCATCTTCAGAGGAGAGCTGTGGGGACTGGGTCAGCCAATCTGTGAGTGCCTGGCCCCCGGTCCGTGTTTCGTGGGTTAGCCTCATTACCACGGCACTGTCCGTACACTGCAGAGCATAGAGAGCCCTTAGCTTGGTGGTCAAAGTCAAACTACTCTCTCTGTTCACTAGCAGTATTAGGAAAGCACACATAAACGAAACGCATAGATAACCCAGGAACCTAATTTCTGTAGAAACATTCCTCAATTTTCCACCAGGGAAGCTTTGCATCAGATCTGTAAGAATCTTCCCTGGACTGCTTTGTAGAAGAGATCATGGTGTTTTAGAACAATGTCTCTAGCAAGTTTTACAAGAAGCCACTTTCTCCCATGAGAGAGACATGCACCTAATTGCTCCCATCACTGGGTCTAATTTTAAGTGATTGGATTCTGGGAAGAAGTTTGAGGAAAAGTAATGGTAGAGCCTTTGCGGTCCCTATGGCTTCAGCAGATCCACCCCTGCAAATTGGATGTGAGGTGGCAGGAAGAAGGTGTGCCTTCGAAGGCTGGAGGAGAGGGCCGGATGTCGACCACCCAATAGATCAAGACTTCCTGGACCTGGGAAGAGCAAATGAGAGAGCACTGGAAGAAAGAAAAAGAGCTGTCAAGAGGACAGAACCTCAGGGAAATGGGCAAGACTGTTTTGATAACTAGTAAAAATTTGGGGGTAGTCATTAATATTACTCTTCCAATTAGGGTCTGGGATATCTGGCTGCTAGATGTTAGTGAGGAAAGTGGCCACATTCTAGCAGCTGCTCTGTTGGTTTTGATGTTTCCTGAATATTTACTTGACTTTAGCTCTTTCAAAAATGAGAATGTTTTGTAATAAAGTTGCAGAAAATGTACAGTCACACATCTATGGGGATGCCGGCCAAAAGCTACCTTGGCAAACCTTTGTGAGGATGCCCTTGTTGTTCAAAGCCACAAGGTTCTGTCACCTCCTGGTTAGCAGTGTGTCTGAACCATAGGGGAGGGGAGTGACAATGGATACCTCCTCTTGAGGCAGAAACTGCAAAAATCAGAGCAGTTTGGTGGCTCTGGGAATCAAATCTGCAGCATGCAAAGTTCAGGCTGTTGATTGGCATGGTAGTTAAGAGGCCTGCATCTGGTCTGACAGATAAAATGTGGTTCTAATGCAGCTCTATCGCTTTCTGGCTGTGACTCTAGACAAGTTATTTAACTTCCCTAAGCCTCCGTTACTTCCTGTTTAATAGAGAAATCTATAGGATCTATCCACCATGGGGACTGGAAGGGTTCAGTGAGCTACTGTGAGCAAAATGTGAGTCCCATTCCCCACTGAAATTTCTTTTATTGTTTAAACTTTTCTTAACTTATTGCCAATAATAAAAGGGGGTTGCAAACATTGAAAATCTGTGGAAAGCATAGCTACAAACTCAGGTGAGCCCTCAAAGAGCCGCTGGGATAGATGCCGAAACCAGGGCTTAAAGCCTGCCTCTTCCACTCTTGATGCTAAGCTGACTGCTATTTACTTCATTCTGCCTTAGTTTCTTTTTTAAAATTTATTTTTTATTATAGTTGACATTAATCTATGACAAAGAAGGTAAGAATATACAATGGGATAAATACAGTTTCTTTAATAACCAGTATTGGGAAAAGTGAATAGATACATGAAAAAAAAAAGAAAAAGAAATGATACCACCTTTTTACAAAATATACAAAAACAAACTCAAAATGGATTAAAGACTTAAATGTAAGACCTGAAACCATGAAACTCCTGGAAGAAAACATTGGCAATAAACTCTTTGACGTTGGTCTTAGAAATATTTCTTTGGATATGTCTCATAGGGCAAAGTCAACCAACTAAAAATAAGCAAATGGGTCTACATCAAGCTAAAGAGCCTTCACACCACACAGGAAACCATCAACAAAACGAAAAGGCAACCTATTGAATGGGAGAAGATATTTGCAAATGATGTATCTGATAAGGGGTTAATATCCAAAACATATAAAGAACTCATATAGCTCAATATTTCAAAACAAATAAACAATCTGATTAAAAAATGGGCAGAGGACATGAATAGATATCTCTCCAAAGAGATCCTACAGATGGGCAATACACACAAGAAAAGATGCTCAACATCACTAATCTAACTTGCGAAATATTGATTATCCTTAACCTACTCATCAACACTCTACCCGCTGTGCAGAAGTAGCCTAAAAATAGGGGCTATTGGGGTTGGGGAGGGAAGGTCACACAAAGGAACTGGGCATTGCAACACTGGCTCATTCACTCTGAGCAAGAAGTGACAAAGAGTTTGGTGCCATTCAGTTCCAGAATAAACAAATGCCCAGATGAGCCATGCCCTACTGTAAACCCCAACACTGCAATATTGTGAACAGGCACCCGCAGGGACTGCTGAGAAGTGCTGAAAAGAAAGCTGTTTGTGGAAATGCAGACAGACTCAGTGCCTCTGACCTAGACTACAATCTCAGGCGAACCTAGAGCTGCCAGAGTTTCTCAGAAGTAAGCACCTTACATCAAATAGAGATCAATAACTTCCGAAGCTCTGTTACATCTGAAGTGCCCACAAGGATGCTAAACTAGGGGATGTCTGTGAAGGTTCCATCCACCATGCCTGGCCCCAGAGAATACAGAGCACACCTTCGTACCAGTAGAACAACAAGGTGACAGTGTAATTTCTGCAGTGACCAGGAAGGTGCTGAGCTGATTCCCACTGGCACCCTCGTTCTCCTCCTCACCTCAACATACAGAAACCACCAGCGTCCCCTCCGAGCCCTGCACTGAACACTCGCTGTGTGAGTTATCTAGTAAAGGTGGGCGAAGAACTGAGGCCTGAGGCCTTTTTTTTGTTGTTGTTGGTGGTGGTGATTCTATTAAACTATTTCACGCACCAAGACCTATGCATAACTCCTGAGATGAACACAAGAGTTTATGGCACTGGTTGGCTTTTAAACTTACAGAATTCAAACACACACATCCGTTTTTCCGCCCTAAACTATTTCCTGCTCCAGAAGCATCCTGCATTCCCTCTCCAGCCACCCTCAGCCTCACGCTCCTCCCAGGAACCCGAGGCAGAGCCCGGGGAACACGCCAGCTGTGGTCACCACTGCTGTGGGACCGCATGGAGGCGACAGGGACTTTGCAGGAGCTGAAGTCACCTCAGCACAGCACAGCCACGGGAGCCTGGCAAACCAACTTTATGAGGAAAGGACATTTTTCCTTTCTATTTCATAAGAAGATGGGATTCTTCACTGTCAATTACACCCAGACTATTATATTACTCACAGCTTTCCCTAAAAGGTAAAAGTTCTTTGTTATGGTGCAGAATCCGCTAAATTATTAGGATTACAGATTACATACAGAACGGTTCGCTGAACTAATGCAAGTTTCTTGGCTTGATACATGTGTAATGAAATGATAACTATTACAAAAGTCATCAGGAAAAAGAAGTAAAAGCATGTGAATGGCCAGGGAAATCCCGGAGACACAGGAAGCACACGAAGCAGTGTCTGTCTCCGGGTCCTGACCTTGACCTTTCCTCTCCTTACTGCACATCCGCCCAGGATGGTCTTGCCCACCCCCTCACTGCTATGAATTCCTCAGGGCCGCCTCTAACCCAGACGTTTCCAGGAGGCTCTGGGGAGGAGTTGGCAAACTTCCCTGGAGAAGGCTGGAGAGAAGACATGGTAAACTCTGTGGGCCACATGGTCGCCCACACCTACGCAACTCTGCCCTTAGAGTGCTGAGGCAGCCACGGACAATGTGCAAACCGTGAGTGTGGCTGTGTTCCAATAAAACTTTATTTGCCCAAACAAAGGGAGGGCAGGGTTTGGTTTGCAGCCATAGTCTGACGACCCCTGCTCTGGACTCCAACTTCTTACTAGTCATCTCTACCTGCAAATTCCACAGCTGTTCCCAAATGCCATGTGGCAAGGCTAGCCACGTTCTCTTTTCCCTCCCAGTCTTGCTGTTGTTACAGAAGACAGGAGAAGAACCAAGCAATAGAGAGATGGAATTACGCTTTATTATTCTGCGAGGGCTGAGAGAAACTGTATTTCAAATTCTGGCCCCAACATGGAGGAACTTTCCCTATTTATATGTTTTTACCTTCTTTGTCTCCCAAATATGGGGTGTTTCCGGTCCCCTTTGCAAGTTCTTAAAGAGCCCTATGTGCTGGGGCTTTGAGACCTCAACCAAAGGCTTGGCCTGGCGCCAGCACTGATAACTTCGTCTGGGGAAGGTTTATGGCCTCTCTGGAGTAGTCTTATTTTCCTTATTATTTAAGCAGGCAAGCATTTACAGAAGCCAAAATAGCAGGGTTAGAATTTCAAACAGCAGTTCTTACATAAAATGGATGCTTCATTGTAAGCACAGCACCGACACTCAGGTGCTGGGGGCTAACACTGGGGCATCGCCGCATTTCTGGCCCTGGCATCGCTCAGTCGAGCACAACCCTAGTAACTCTTTCACTACATCTCACATGGCCCACTGTGTTGCCTGAGCACAGGGGCTGCGTCTTACTCATATTTATAATTATCTCCACCTCCTTTCGTCTGACCTACTGTCTGGCTCATGGAACAGGCTCCAAAAATGTTTAGTGAATGAATGAATGAGTAAATGAGTGAATGAACTGTTATAACAACGCTAGGGCAGTGCTTTTTAGACTTCAATATGCATCCCATCACCTGGAGACTTGACTACATGCAGAGTCTGATTCAGTAGGTCTAGAGAGGGTTTAGCATCTGCATTTCTATCAAGTTCCCCGGATGCTGAAAGTTCCTGGTCCACAGACCACACATCGAGTAGCAAGGGTCTAGGAAATACCCTTCGGTCCCAAAGTGCCATATCAAAGAGACTTCCTCCCTAATATTGATGCATATATTAGTTTCTTTACACGGTTATTTCATTGCATCGTTATTTGTGCTTATTCAAAACGTCCAAGAAATTAACAAAATAGTTCATGGCGCCAAATGACTTTAAAATTTGCGGAGTTTACACACATTTCCATTTCTATGCCTCAGACTATTTGCCGCTTCAGTTACCGTCTCCTTCCCTATCTACTCCTATCCCTGGTGCCTACTTAATTTAATTTAAACATAACTGTGCTCGTTATCTGTGTAGTGCTCTTTCTACAGATGCTCTGCCAATGCGAGGCTTTCTTATCAAGATGTGTAACTTATCATGATTGTGCAAATGTCTTAAACAAATTATTATTGTCTAGAAATTCAAAAGAACAGCCTGTTTTCCCAGAACTATAGTACAATGACCAAATCGAAACCTATTTTCAGACTACCTACACCCCTTTTTTTACAGCAACAAAACACTTTTTTTTATCGGCAGAGCAAATAATTGCTTACAGAGCTCCAGGGATCACATGACCCCCCCCCCCACACACACACCCAAATAACCTGCCCCCCACCCCTCTCCCAAATAAGAATATACCAAGGTTATCTGGAGAACCTTCATACTCCATGAAAACTGAGCTATTTGCTTTGGCAAGTTACAAGCATGACCCCAACAATGTAGCAAAAAATCGCTCATTTCTTTTGTATGAATTCAGTAAGATATCACATTGGGGCAGCAGCCCTGGCTACATTCCACTCTGCCTGGAAACTAGCTTTCAGTATAAAGACGCCATAGTAGGCTACTTTATACCGAGTAATCTCAGCATTTTGGATAATTATACCTCGCCCAACAATTTCTAAGGAGATTGAATTGCATCAGAAAATAGGTGTCATAGTGAATATGTGATTTGAACGAGGCTTTTTCACTACCAAATTATAGGAAAATGCACTGTACTCAACTCATACTACATAAATTGCTCTCTCCCTATATTTATCTCCAATGAAGAGAACCAAGTTGCCTTACCTGAAATTACAGAAGAAAATGATTACAAAGGTAGGGCAGTTTTATAACTGATAACTTGTAATACCTGTGTCTCTGTCCATTCGGGCTGCTCTAACAACATATCCCAGATGGGGTGGCTTATAAACAACAGAAAGTCCTTTTTCATAGTTCTAGAGGCTGGAAGTCCCAGAACAGGGTGCCAGCATGGCCAGGTGAGTCCTCTTTTGGGTTGCAGACTTTTCATCGTGTCCTCACATAGCAGAAGGGGCCAGGGAGCTCTGTGTGGGCCTCTTTCAGAAGGGCACTGATCCTGTCCATGAGGGCTCCATCCTCATGACCTAAACACTTCTCAAAGGCCCCTCCTCCTAATACCAGACACACTGGTGTTAGGATTCCAACATGTGAATTAGGGGGGACACAAGTATTCATACCATAGCAACCTGATTTTATTATATATATATATCCAAAATCTAAATGACCAGAAATGTCAAATACATGGGCTTAATAGTAATAATTTTCATTATAATTCTGGGAAACTGACAGATCCTGAATCTTCTAAATCATCAAAGAAATATTAACACTTACAGAATTTTATAGCTGAAAGAGATTTGCAGCTCATGTGGTCCAATGTGCACATCTGGCAGCTGTGTGCTGAGTCCCATTCACTGGGAATAACTTGCCCACTGAATGAGTAGCAGAGCAAGGCCCTGGACCCAGTCGGCCTCATTCCCCCACAAATGGCCTTTGCACTACACAGATTGAATAGTGTCCAGCATAAAGTGAGAAGCTGATAAATATTTGTTGAATAAAAAGAATGGATCATATACAACAACTCTCAAATATATCACCACCTTATCAGAATACCCCATTTTTTTGTCATCTATTTGTCATTTTTCCAGAACCTCTGATATGCCAGGCATTTCACAAGGCTGAGGCAAACCTCAGAGTAATAGGTTTATCTTATTCATTCCGAGAACTTAATTTAAGGTGATCCTATTATTGTAACCTCCTAATGCAATGTCATCGCTTATCAGCTTAATTCTGCAGACTATATGTATGGGTAACTCCCTAAAGGAATTATTTTCACCTTCAGCCTGAAGTTAGGACTCTTATGATTCAGCACGCTTCCTCCTAGGATCGAACAGGGGAGAAATTGCCATCTTTGTGTTAGCCTGCCAAAGCTGAGGAAGAGGAACAGATCAAAGTAAGCACCCTTTGCCAGACAATTTGGACACATTCTCTCTTTCAGATATACCCGTGACAAAGTAAAGCATTTCAGAACTATGGAAAGATCCTTGAATTAGAAGCACACATGGTTCAGGTATCTCATCCACAATATTTGTTTTTGGGGCATCAATAAAGTAGAAACGAGCATATGGCTTTGTTTTCTAAGAATATGATAAAAATCATAATTTCATAAGAATTCAGGAAATTAAGCAATACTTTCACAACTGAATGCTAAATTACAGTAAAGTTAACCTCCATATGGCAAATGCTGGTGTTTAAAATTGTAATGAGCTCTGAGGGGTGGTGGCTTAGCAATCTCTTGCCCATGTAAACTCACAATATTGTTTTAATAAAGTGGCACATTATGGTGGGAATGCCTGGGATTATTCCATCTCAAAACAGTTGATAAGAATCCAGAAATAAAGGCAAGTAAAGTCTTAATTATTTATCCTTCGATGCAAGGGTAGGTAAGATGTTTCTATTTGGCTTTAGATTCCTACATATCCTTCTCAGTTCACCTTAAATGGTCAGCTGAAATGCTATACTTCCCGCCTAATGTAAGCTTGCACTTCTTGGAATTTTCACTCAATTATTATTCTGCATGTGTCTCATCTACCAGGCCACACTGACATCTCCTTAGGGACAAGAATCATGGTGGGTTCATCTTCATTATTCTTCTTGGCTCTCAGCTCAGGTATACTGTACATAGTAATCACTGAGAAATAATTGTTGACAGTGAGTTTTTAGAATTCTTTTTGTTGGTTTTGGTATAACTTTCCAATTCCTCTTCCTACATTAATAGTTAAACTTTTTTAAAATCCTCAACCGAGGATATTTTTCCATTGATTTTTAGAGAGAGTGGAAGGGAGGAAGCAGGGGGGCGGGGGGGCGGGGAGAGCAAGAGCTCACACCTCTGAGAGTTCAGATATTTTTCCATTGATTTTTAGAGAGAGTGGAAGGGAGGAAGCGGGGGTGGGGGGGTGGGGGAGGAGAGCAAGAGCTCACACCTCTGAGAGTTCAACCACCAAGTCACCTGCCATACCTGCTTTTGAGGATTTTCCACTGTTCCAGGGTCCCTCTATTTCAGGGGGATCTCCCAGTTGGGGTTCACATCCACTAACCTAGAGGCTAAGACTTTGGATATTTCTCCTTTAACCCTTCTATTTTTTTATTTTTTATTTTTTTGTTAATCTTCACCCAAGGATATTTTTCCATTGATTTTTTAGAGAGCGTGGAAGAGAGAGGGAAAGTCAGAGAGAAACATTGTTGTGAGAGAAACACATTGATTTGTTGCCTCTTGCACACACCCTGACCAGGGCCTGGGCTGGGGAGGAGCCTGCCACCAAGATTAATGCCCTTGACCAGAATCGAACCTGGGACCCTTTGGTCCACAGGCCAACACTCTATCCACTGAGCCAATCTGGCTAGGCCTTCTTAACAATTTGCTCCTGGGGAAAAATCTAAATATAAATATTAGCCCAGCAACTGCATTTATAGGGTGTCCCCCAAAAAATGTATATACACTGTAACAGCTGATAGCTCAATTTTGAAGATGAATTGTCTATTTTAATAAACACTGCCTTTCTAAATATTCAAAGTGTGTGTATATTTTTTGGGGGATATCTATCTATCTATCTATCTATCTATCTATCTATCTATCTATCTATCTAATCAGGAAGGCTGAGGAGCCCTGGGACTGAGGGAAAGGCTTGCTTGGCCTTGGCAGTGAGCAGGTCCTTGGTGACTTATGAGCTGGCTCATCCTGGCACAAGCCCAACTGCAAATGGTTAGAGAGCCAAGTGGACTAACAGAGATAAAGGAATACTGACTGTATTTTGGGATAGAGTTTGACAAAAAGAATATCTGCAAAAGATAATGTTCTGGACACCAGGGCTGTGTAATTGCTCAAGATACAGGGAAGCCACTGATAAACTCAGAGGCTTTCTCTGGTCACACCATAGCCATTGGAATCTAGGACCCAAGGAAAGAGTCATTTCCATTTGTGGAGACTGGGGTGTGGGGAGGGAAAAATGAAGAAACAGCATATTCTGGTGGTACATTTTTAAGTTGGCGTTATGCAAGTATAATAGGTTATTTCTATTCCTGTAAGACTCCATTTGTTTTAAAGTAATGCCATTATTTGGGAATAGTCTGAGTTTTTAACACCTCAATTGCGTTTTAATAAATGAACCCCCAGAAAAATGCATTCTTCAAGCAGGAGAGGAGAATTTTTTTCAGTGGGCCCTTCTATGTAAGGGCGTAAGCACCACGATGCTGAAGAACATGTTTTTCCACACGTTCTTTATGACTTAGGTGACTTTAGGCAATTAATCCTTTTGAAACTCTGCTTTGCTAGTAATAAAATGAAAATAATTTCCACACTGTGAGGTTGCTCTGACCTCCAAAGCTAGGCTCTCTTCTTTCTGCTGCTCCCAAATGAGATCTATAGCCCTTGGTGACATATATTTTGCTCAGATTAATTGCTCGCCACCTTTACCATACAGGTTGAAAGCAAAAATCATATTGTCTCTATGAGTTTTGATCAACTGTTCAGAAATGCAAAATTGGCGAGGTAGAGGGAAAAGGAAATGCAGAAGAAGAGGCAGAGAGTGCAGGAGGAAGCCGCAGGGGCTCTGACACTGTTTCACAAGAGAATAGGAGGAGAAAAGCAAAGAAAAATGAGCAAGAAAGAAGAGGATAAAAATGAGAGAAATAATATATTTTCAGATTTGCATTGAAGCTTCAAAAAATATGTTTCATCGCATTGTGAAGCATAGGACAGTCATGATTTGAACGCTGACAGTTCACTTACATTGGCTCCGGTGCAGAGCTATATGATGACATATGAAGGATTGTATTAATTTCCAGCACTGTAGTTGCTTCAAATTATACCCCAAACTTAAAATGTAATTTAGTGAGGCCTGGATACAGAAGAAGTAAAAATGTCATCTAAATAATGCCTGAATTATTTACCCAACTTGCCACCCTTCCATTCCCCACCGAGGGCAGGAATCCTGATCTTTTTCATTATTTACGTATTTAAGTGCTTAAAAACAATGCTTGGCATTTAGCAAATGCTCAATAAAAACTTGTTTTATAAATAGTCATTCAGTCAATACTTATGATGAGACTAGTGGCCTGATCTCACCCCCAATGGCCCTCTCCTGCCGGCCTGATCTCACCCCCAACTGCTCTCCCCTGCTGGCCTGACCGCCCCTAACAGCCTCTGCCTCAGCCCCTACCACCATAGCTTTATCCAGAAGGAAGTCGTACATCTGGAAGATGGCTGGTGAACCCGGTCTAATTAGCATATTACCCTTTTAGTAGTATAGATAGGTTATATAGGATAGGATTGCTTAAATGGGGAAGGGTAAGCCTTTTTCAGCAGGAGGAGATGCTCTTGGCAGACAAAAATACATAATCCCTATATCTGGACTGACAGCCAGCCATATGCACTATACTGCCAAATCGGTCATTAAATAATTGAACCGCTTTTCTTTCACCTTACACCAAACAGCTGTTGCCCTTAAAACCCCTCTTCAGCCCCCACCTTAGGTCCTGCCTTCGCATTTCATCCAGATTAGGTTCTGACTGGTCGGTTTCCATGCCAGTCAGTGTCAAAAGCTCCACCACCTAGGTAGTCATTGGCTCCTTGCACTTCACCCAGATTTGTTTCTGATTGGTCAGTTTCTATGCCAGTCAGCATCTCTGGACCTATCAATGGGCCTGATCAGAGAGGTGGGGCCGATCAGCAGCCCCAGTGGAGACCCGAGAGAAAGAGAGGTGCGGCTGCTGGCCAGGCCCAGAGTGAAAGAGAGAGGCAAATGCTGATCAACAGCTGCCACAGAGTCTATGAATCAGACTCTGCTTCTCTCTCCAGGCCTCTCTTTGGGCCTGATCCGCAGCCCCCGCAGTCAGTGCTGTGTCTGGGCGCCCACAGAGGCAACTTCCAGTTGGTCAAGCCTTCGGTTGTTTTGGATGTTACGGACCCTGAGTTTTTATATATTAGGATGGTTATATATCAGCCCCCAGGCTTGGCATCCAAGACATAAAGATACATTGACATGATCCTTCCTTTATGTGGTGGGGTAAAGAGACATGTAAAAGGCCATCTTACCTTATAATAGACAAATATGCAAATTGACCGCACCTTCGCTACACCCAAGCCACGCCCACCAACCGAGCCACGCCCACCAGGAAACCGTTGCAGGGACGTTGGGGTGTGGCGGAGCCCAAGGCCTGGAAAGCCTCGGGGCGGAGGCTTTCCCGGCCTTGGGCACCAGCAGGGAGCCTGCACGGATCGCAGGCAATGACCAGGGGGTCGGCTCCTACGATCCGTAGCAGGGACGCTGGGTGCGGCTGAGCCCAAGGCCAGGAAAGCCGCCCGAGGCTTTCCTGGCCTTGGGCACCAGCGGGGAACCTGCACCGATCGCTGGAAACCACTGGGGGTCGGCTCCTGCGATCGGTAGCAGGGATGCTGGGTGCGGCCAAGCCCAAGGCCAGGAAAGCCTGGGGCGGAGGCTTTCCCGGCCTTGGGCACCAGCAGGGAGCCTGCACGATCGCAGGAAACCACTGGGGGTCGGCTCCTGCGATCCTTAGCAGGGATGTTGGGTGCCGCCAAGCCCAAGGCCACTGCCCGGGGCCAAGCCCCGACCCTGAAAAAGGCAGAAGGCGGTGGCCACAGCCAAGGCCTGGGTCCCTGGTGCCGGCAGAAAACTGGTGCAGGCAGCCAGGTGAATGAAGATCTATTGCACGAATCTTCGTGCAAACGGGCTACTAGTAGGAATATAAGCAGTAGCAGCACATAAATATGTTAAGGGCAGAGATCCTAGAGACACACAACCTGGGTTTGACACCATTATTCCAGTGAGGCCTTAGGTGGGTTACTTAACGTCTCTGTGCCTCTGTTTTCTCACTTGTAATGTGGGGCTATAGTCCTCAAGGGAATTTTGCAAGGATTGTATGAATTACTATAGAAGAATTGTAAACTACCTGGTACAAAATGCATATCAAGTTCAATAGAAAAATAATAATGATAGAGGGGGTGGGAGGAAACTTTGGGAGGTAATGGATATGCTTATGGTCTTGTTGGTGGGATGGTTTCCTTGGAGTGTACTTATTCACAGACTCATTGAGTTTTATACATTAAACATGTGCAGCTTTTACATGTCAATCATACCTCAGTCAAGAGCAACAGAGAAGTAAAACTTCTATGAGAGAGTTAAGAACAAAGAGTGAGGCATAAAGATGGGTCAGTTCTGGGCAGAGAAATGGTGATTGTCAGGAAAGTCTCCAAGAGAACATGTGACTTTTGAGCTGAGTCTCCTAATGGGTTCCCATTTGCCAGGATATGGAAAGGAGAGGACAGCACAATGAGCACAGTGTGAGCAAAGGCCTGGAGGCCTGAAGTCCCATCAGAAGGTGACAAAGTGATGGAGATGGGAATGTGATGGAGGGAGTGGAGAACAGAGATGCTAACAACCTTCTGTTGCTTATTCCCTCTGATGAGAGGGAAAGTAGGAGAAAGGTCTAGGATGAGGATGGGGGATAGAGACAAAAAAATCAGGTCAATGAGCTTTTTTATTGCATTTCAACAACTCGTTTTGTTCTTAACTCTTCCATCAATAGTTATTTTTTATAAACAAGTATTTATTTTAACATTTAGTCATCTGATTTGTAAAATAGCATTTTAGATTTTTATGTCCTTTTTCAAAAGAAATATGTTTTCTTTATAGAAAGTTTTAAGAATACCATTGGGCACTAAGAATGAGAGACAAATTCACGCCATTTACCACAATAACTACCCTTTTGGGATCTTCATCCTTTTCATTATTTATATATTATAGATTAAAAAAAAACACCTTTTAATTGCAAAATGGTCATGTGGTGTCTGTCGTTTTATAGCCAGATTTTAAAAAACTAAATGTGAATATGCTTACATGTCTTTTAACATTCTTCTACATGATCAATTTTAATGATGTTCAAGTACTTCATTATATGGATGTATCATAACTTATTTTTATCTACTCCCTTATGTGACCATTTAAGTTGTTCCCATTTTTTTTCTGTTACTGATCATTTCTGTTGCTACATCTTTGCACACATCCTTGGTTTTAGTGTTCATGTTAATGTGTTTCATCTGCACAGTAACACTGAAATGAGGGAAGAAAAGTGAAGTGAACACACAAAGTAGTTGATGTGCTCGTCACAGGAATTACCCCAAACACACACCCTTGCCTCCCCCTACTCCCCCACCCCGCCCATAAATGCCTCATGCCTGCCTCATGGGAGATGGGATGGGGTGGAGAAGCTCATTTGAGGGAGAGGTATCCTGCCCGGCTGGTGGTTTCAGGAATGGGCCCTCTGGCCCCTCACTCTGCTACAGCCAACCCCAGCCACTCGGGGGCCATGCCGGAGCAGCTCCAATGAGCCAGGTAGGGTAGGCCTCCACTGCGTCCGCCAGGGGTGAGCTGGGAAGCCTTGAGTTGAGTATTTGGTTTATCATCCTCGCTTATCCTCCTAGCACAGGCTAAGTCAAGAAAGGACAGAGACAATGAGAAGAAAGAGGGAAGTCAAGATAAAAATCTCAGTCATCTGAGATGGCATTCTCTGTCCCCTGGGCCACTGTGAATATATTGATAGAGGAGGGTGACGGGGCAAATGGTTTGGCTTCTGAGAGTAGAGAAGAGGCAGATGAATTAGGAGGGTGTCTGAAGGGGTCTGCACCCAGCTCAGAAATATAGGAGTGAAAAAAATATCAACCAAAATTTAAAAAGAGCACTGCTCCTCCCCAGTCTGGAGAACCGAACTTAAGCTAAATTGGGCTAAAATAAAAAGAACGGTGACATTGCAAACCCTCATCCAAGCTCAATTTTTTAACTCAAAGGAAGATTTTGGCTGCTTCTTTAAATATATTTTTGTAAAAGACCATGAGCTATTAGCCCTCTCTTTGCTGTAATAGTGGGTACGCTCTAGATAAAATCTCTGCTTTCTCTTCATTCATTTGTTGGGTCATTGGCTCAGCCATTAGCACACATTGATTAACTATTATTGATTGGTAATCTACTCTGCGCAGGACATGGCTTTGCCAGATCTTGTGCATATATGGTCATGATCAAAACAGACACTCCCTGTCCTTCTGCAGCTCTAGACTTGTGTATGTGTGTGTGTGTGGCGGGGGGGGGGAACAGTCAATGAAGAGGCAAATAAATTATTAAGGATAAAGTGCTCTGGGGAGGAAGGCACCTTCCTGAGACTAACAAGGCAGACAGACCTGCTTGGGGTAGTTACAAGAGGCATCTCTGAGAAGGGGCATGACAGGGCCACTAGTCACCCAAATAGTGAATTTTCCTCCTGGCACACAAGAAGGCTACACGCCCAGCCCCTCACCTCTAGGTGAGGTCCCACAGGATGAGGGCACAAGTGATGCTTCCCACTTCCAGGCCTGGTCTAAACAGTCCTCCTGCCATTCCTTCTTTCTCATCAGGTTAGAGCCGACGATCCTGTGGAGGGTTCTGAGAAGGTTGAGAGAATGGAGGGGTCACATGCTGGATTGGCTTGGTGGCCACATGGAACACGGGAGCGGGGAGGTCCCCATTCCTATCTCTGATTCATACACACACATACCAACCACATTGGGTTGTGACCTGTGGGGCAGATACATTTTACTCTTTTAATCTACGAAGAGTTGGAGTTGTAAATGATAGATATTTTGACTAACAGAGGAGTACAGGATTCACTAAGGCCTGAAGGATGCAAGGAATTCACCTGTTGGAAGACTTGGAATAAGAGCTTTCAAGGCCGAGGAAACAGCGTGAACCAAGGGCCAGGCAGGAAGTCTGGGAAACTGACAGTAAGCGGGAGGGGCTGGAGCCAGGTGAGTGGAGAAGTAACAGGAGCTAAGGCTGTAGGGATGGGAGGGGCAGATAAGGCAGATACTTGTAGGCAGTGGCAAGGAGCTTGGATTTATCCTACTTCCTCCATACTTTTTTACAACTCCTCTAGTACAGTTATTTGTATGCCAGGGTACCCTGTAGCTAAGGTTCAGTGATTTCTCTAAATGACCAAAATCCAGAAAGATATAACATGAAGCGTATTAGTTTCTTATTGCTGCTGTAACAAATGACCACACATTTAATTGCATAAAACATTCCTAATTTATCCACCTTATAGTTCTGGAGGTCAAAAGTTCAAAATTAGTCTCCCTGGGCTGAAATCAAGGTGGCAGCAGGGCTGGGTCCCTCCTGGAGGCTCTAGGGAAGAACCTGAGTTCTTGCCTTTTCCAGCATCTAGCAGCCGTCGGCATGCCTTGGCACACAGCCCCTTCCTCGATCATCAAAAGCCAACAGCAGAGCATCCTCAAATCTCTCTCTGACTCTGCGTCTCCTGCTTCCCTCCTTCACTTAACAGGATTCTTGTGATTCCATGAGATGGAACCAGATAACCCAGGATAATCTCCTTGGCAACCTTAAGTCCATCTTCAGCCTTCTCCCTCCGACCATATCACATGTTCACAGGCTCCAGGGATGAGGATGGGAACATCTGCGGGGAACCTGTTATTCTGCCCACCACACTAGACATGCCACTAGTTGCGAGTTGAGGCCAACTAAGCCATAGTTATCAACCCTGTAACTCACAGACTCCTTCATTATTTTCCTGAAAACTGAATGTTTTATAAGATTTGATTTCTAAAACAGATTGAATTCATTATGTAATTACATATAATGATTTCCATTTATATTTTTTATTAGGCTTTTCAAAATGTATAAAGAGGCTGCAGACCTCCCAGAAATATCTGAAGTGATTCTGGACTGAGGGCAATTAGAATGAAAGAAAACTGAGTTTCTCAAATCTCAGTTTCCTAGGTCTGGTGAAATCTGTCATTGTTCTCCCTTAGCTGAAGAGCTGAAGGGGAAACAATGTGCATTGGTATGATGTACTTGGGTCCACCCCACTCCTGTTGCCACCAATATAGGGGCTTGGGGCTGACCCCTTGAAAATATCATCACAATAAAATTATATTCTTATCACTAAGGGGCTTGGATATTACCAATCACATCTGAAACACAGGGGACTCAGTGTTATACACACGCTTCACACCTCTGGAGGGAAAAGCTCATTATTGTGTTAGAGGACAGAAATCTGGCAACTCTGCAGAATGCAAATCACCCAAAGCAATTCCACTGGAGCTCGCCTGATTACATTCCCATGTCATTCCTCAAGGATGCTAACAAAGCTACTGGGACAGGAGGGAGTTTGTAGCAACTCTTGACATATCAATTATCCTGGATTAAGTGGTCTGCCACACACTTAAATAATGAAGAAAACGCTTGAAAAAAATCACCTTAACGCAAGATTCCCTAGAAGTTTGCTCTTGGGAGTTGAACTGTCAAGGGCCAAGGCTCGGCAGTTCATGTGGCATTAGATCTATCACCTTGTTCTTTCTTTTAGCACCAGGATCTCCTCTTCCTGCTAAGTCCCTGACAATCAACACTCTCATTAGTGATATATCATACAGGGCTTTTGTCTTCCCATCACATCCCTCTTCCTACATTTTTTTTTTCTTTGTGGATCCCCTTTTTTGTTTATTAAACACACTAGAGGCCTGTTGCACCAAGATTCATGCAATAGGCCTTCCTTCTCCTGGCTGCCGGCACCGGTTTTCCTTAGGCACCCAGGACCCAGGCCTTTGCTCCGGCTGCAGCAGAGAAGTCAAGCCTCAAGGAAGCGGAGAAGCCAGTCTCAAGTCTTCAGTCTTCAGTCTTCGCTCCATGCCTGTGTATGCAAATTGACCCACCATCTTTGTTGGGTTAATCTGCATACTCACTCCTGATTGGCTGGTGGGCGTCACAGAGATACAGTCAATTTGCTCATTCCCCTTTTATTAGTGTAGATGACCTAACCAGAACATTCACCTTTCCTTGACATGATGCCAGTATTCCACTTCTAGGAGGTACTGATAATTAACTTCCCAGGAAATGCTACCTTGACCACAGTTTCTAAGCCTAAAACACCCTCCCAGGAAACTGATAAAGCAACATGATGCTTTCAAATCTGCTTCTTAAGACACAGCCAGTTTGGGGATGAATGATTTATTGGCTCTCACTATGCACTACTGACGAAATCAATGAATACTTATGAACCAGCTTCCTACCAAATCCTAAAGGAGGCCTAACTCACAATGGGACCCAAAGCAAATCACAGCACTAGGAACATTCTGAGATATTTGCTTGCTTGACACTGATTTTGCATTTTGTCTACTGAGACATGAGCATTTTGAATATGAAACACAGGAATCTAATACACAAATAAGATACAAGTATGTGTCTAACTTGATTTGGGGAGGTGGGGCTAGAGGAGGAGGGAGAGAAAAAAAAGAGAGAGGAAGAAGAAAGAGGAGAATAAGAATAGGAGGAGAAGGGGAGGAGGGGAGGAAGAGCAGGAGGAAGGCAGAGGAGGAGGAAGGAGAGATGAGGAGAAGTCAAGAGAGATCCATAATAAGTGCATGTGCTCTCTTATTTAGAAGGATCAACTTTGGCTGTGAAGAGTTGCTTTCTGGGCAGCCCATGTGGCTTCCTACACCAGGAATCTCTATCAGACTTTACATTCTGTGCTATGCAAACCAAATAGCTAACAATTGCTTTGATTATTTGGTCTCTAATAATTATCCAGCTATTGACTCAACTTCCCATTTTATCATGCCTCTAAGATTTAACAAATGCAATTTTTTTTTCTTACAAATCACAAGCTTTGTAATAAATCAGAGTAAGTGACAAAACAAAAACAAAAAAACAAAATTTATCTTTGTCAGAGAAGAAACTATCCATGTGGAAATGCTGGGTGCTGCATAAATCGTTTTTGATTTTCAGCTCATGGAAAACGAAGAGCAGATAAAGGGATGTTCTTTTGATGCCGTTCGTCCCCATCACCTGACAGGACTGCCTGAGAGTAAGAGCTCAAAAATGTTTGTTGGATACAGACATTTTATATCTCTCTGAAACCTTAATATATATAACTGTTATTCTGAATAAGCAAAATCCAAGGGCTATAAGCAGCTTTATTTTTGTCTCCCATTGTCCAAACTGTAAATTTGTTCTGGTTAGGTTAATTCTTCCTCTGCCCTGAAAGAAATTTAGGGCAAACCCCATGTCTTTCAGATTGCTTTCAGATAACAAGGTTGTCAGCAGCTCAACTCACAAAACACCAAGTGTAGGAATTAATACGCTTGGTCCAGTACAATAATATACTAAACTTGATGCAAAGTTACAGTTTCCCCCACTTCCTGGCTCAGGCTGCTCTGGCTGGTGCCCGAGGTGGGAGATCCCTCTCCTCCTGCCCTTTCCTCCTTCCTCCTCCACCTGGCTTTGAGCTGTTGGGTTCCTTCAGATGGGGTGGAGGGGAGAGGGAGGTAGGAAGGATGACTTAGGGGCTCTAACTGCAACTGTTTAAAGTACAGTTGATCCTTGAACAACACGAGGAATTGGGGACACTGAGCCCCCCAGCACAATAAAAAATCTGAGTATAACTTTTGACTCCCCTAGAACTTAAATACTATTAGCCTACTGCTGACTGGAAGCCTTACTGAGAACATAAATAGTTGATTAACATATTTTTTATGATATAGCTATCTATCAAATATACATATATGAAACATTTTCGTGTTTTATATATACACTGAGTGGCCAGATTATTATGATCTCTGAACGCATAATAATCTGGCCACTCAGTGTGTGTGTGTGTGTGTGTGTGTGTGTGTGTGTGTGTGTGTGTGTATAATAGAGGCCCAGTGCATGAATTCGTGCATGGGTGGGGTCCGGCCAGCCTGGCCACGGGGAGGGGACATGGGCGGTTGGCCGGCCTGCCTGCTGGTCGAACTCCTGGTCGAGGGGACAATTTGCATATTAGCCTTTTATTATATAGGATATATACTGAGTGGCCAGATTATTATGCGTTCAGAGATCATAATAATCTGGCCACTCAGTGTATATATGTGAATACAGTGTATCTTACAATAAAGGAAGCTAGAGAAATAAAATGTTATTAAGAAAATCATAAGGAAGAGGAAATACATTTGTAGTCTTTATTGACGAAAACCTGTCTATGTGTCCTCTTCCCTGACAAATTCTAAACACCCAATGGGCCCCCAAAGTGGCAGTCTGAGAGCACCCTGCCCTTTCGATTTTCAAGGAGTAAGTCAGACCCCAGTCCACTGTGTCCCCCCAAATGCAGAGGATGCCGATCAAACCCTCTAAGAAGGTCCAGCTGAGGCCGCTCCGGCTGGGCTTGAAGGGAGGCAGGTACCCTCGGTATCTTTTGGGGGGAGGGCTTGGTTTAGAGTCTAGCACATGGTTTGCTCCAAAATTCGAATTCTTCACATCTTTACACCTGCAATGTAGGGGAGGGGTCAAGACACAAACAAGCTTGTGCGCATGTCTTCTTCAATCCCATGTGGTGGTCTTCCCTAAATCCTGAAAGACGTGTTTACTGTATTGGGGACTCAGCCCACACTGAGATGAAAATGGTTCCATTTTCACATAGTATCATATATGAATACTCCATTTTACCCTAAAACATGAAAACCTTGATTTCCAAAGTAGATTAATCCAGACAGTTATTCTTCACTTGATCACATTTTATAATTTTTCACTCTGTTGAGTTATAAGGAATCTCTCACTACAAATACAGCTTGGCTAACTAAGCCTCTTTGAATATGTTTTTTTTTTTTAATTTGCTCTGTCAGTCATTTTTGGTTTCTTAACTCTCAGCTATGCCTCGCATCATATACATCTCCCAGGGCCAGCAAGGCCCTGCAGCTTTGGTTTGGTTCACTAATTTATGTCCTCTACTCTCTCCCTGAACTTCTGTGAAACCATGGAGTTGAAACATTAGATTTAGGAGAAACTTTTGGAATACTAACCCCAGTGTCTTTTTGTGTCTTTGTTCTATATTTTGTCCCTGTACCCAGCGATCCTTGCTCATTCAATCCAGTACTGCTTTCATCACTTTTGAGAGAAGGGATCACACAGCTTAAAGAAATCAATTCTTTTCTATTTCAAAATCGTGGGTCCTGGCATGAGCTAAAGATTGGAAAGAATGAGTGTTAAGTAAGTAAAGGCTCTGATAAAGTCCATTGGCAGAGGGAAGCCAGCTACCAGTGGAAAGTGGTAGAAAGGTGTTGGAGGCTGAAGGGTCCCTGAGAGGTGGCCCTAGTTCCTACCCACCTCCAGGCAGAGCCTGGAGAGGAGTAGATACAGGAAAGCCTCACGTAGAACTAGGGACTATGAGAGCAAGGCATTGCATCTGCCTTCCAGGTAGACTTGAGGGAGGAGGGGAGATGCCAGGGTGGAGATGCCCTGGTGTGCCTAGGCAAGTGACTGAGGCAGCCCCAGGTGAGCCCTCGTGCCATAGCACATCTAAGAACAGGTGAGCGATTCCCATGCATCCCAAAGCTAATACCATGCTTGATGCAACAAGCTTGTTTCTGTGTTTTATCAAATACTTCCAAATAAATCACATTTTAAATGAGTGTAGACAAGATGCTTACTAATTAAAGAATCCATGGAGAAAAGCTTTTGTTAAAGATTCTTTTTGTTATTTAAATAATTACCTGCTAATTTATCTACTTCAGAGTTTCAGGTTTTAGTGATTTTTGAAAAGGAGAAACGCTTCATGTTTGAAAAATGAATCACTGCTTTCTTTCTTTTTTTTTTTAACTCTTCCAATTTGACTCATCATATTATTTTTGTTGGCTCAAAATACTATGCTGCATCACTCAAAATTGAGAAAGAATGTAAAAGGGCACTATTTCCCCAAGATTGTCCACTCAGAAGCCAGAATCAAAGGCCCAGCGAGGCTCCACACACCCTAATGAACCACCTTCTCCCTACTTCTTCTCACCAGCTCACCTTTGTTTCTCATATTTTATTAATGGTCAATTCCTGTCTCTCCTCTTTTCGGGGTATTTCTTGCCTCACTCTCCTCTCTGTTTTCTCAAATAGCCCCTAGCTCAAGACATCATCAAGTTTTATTTGGTGTATTACCTCCAGTCTCTCTCATCACTACTTACCATCACCTTTGCCCTAAAGTGCACCCTCCTGAGCTTGACATGCAAGACCTTCCATAATTTGACCCCAATCTTTATTCCTCATCTAACATGTGCTCTTGTCCCTCATGTGCCCCGAGTTCTAGTAAAATCTATTCCCACTGGTCCTGCCTCCAACACTTCTCTGCATGCTATGTCTCCCCTGTTCCTCCTTCTTGGGAACTCGAATTCTCATCTGTACTCTCATGGAGAGTTATTGATTTGTCTCTTAAAATGCTTGTCACTTTCAGTTCTGTGTACCAGTTATTGGTGTTTATAGCTCAGTTTCCCATGCCCCCTGCCTAATCAAAGCTCAATGAAAATACAGGAATTATCATGGGATACCAAGAAGCATCAGCAACCTCCTATCACTCTTATAAAAAGGCAGAGCTTTTAGTTTTGTGCAATAATAATAAAATACATTAAATGCATGCTGTGCTTGCCACATCCATTCTCTATTGTCTCAAGACTTCTAAAAAAGGTGACATCTCCATCCCCATTTAACACCCGATCAAAATGAAGCAAAGGGCTAGCAAGAGGCAAAACCAGTGCTGCTCTATCAGGTAAACAGGAATTCCTAAAAGTGCTCACAAAAATGAAGCTCAGCCTGACTGTGCACCTTTTACTACGGTCTCCAGACAGCACTACCTGTGAGCTCAGGAGTGCCTTCATTTATATGGATTATGTCAAACATATGATAAACAAGCCTTCAGGTGAAACACCAGAGTGCGTGTATTCCCCCTAACAGCAGACATCCCCAAGGATCCCTACTGGTGATGTCTTTAGGATGGATGACCCTTCTTTTTCGTGTGTGAATACAGGAAGTGGGATTTACTTGAGAACCACTATTATAGAGACCTACCACAGGAGTGTTGAAGATTCTTTCCAGGATATATGTAGAATGTTTCATGGTCTCTCTTACATCAACTAAAATAGGAATCCATTGCAGTGGGGACATTACCTGGCCTTTAAATTTCAGACATTCTAGAGAGAGATGCCCCTTCTTAACCCAGAGTGGCTATTAAGGGGGCATACCCCTGGACTTGCCTGGCTCCTGAGTGCAAATCTCATCTCCAGTCACAGAGGTGAGTCTGGGCACCAATCAAGCTGGTGGCAGAGTATCTCTAGGAGTGTGGGCCTGTGACAAGTAACTCTGCATCTCTGCATGGAAACCCATGGGAACCTCCCTAAATCTCTGCCTCTTTGGGCAGCTGAATAGACTTGAACATTTGATCTCATCGGTCCCTCATGTTTCTAATGAAGGATGCAAACACCATAGAAAGAAGCCATTTTCTACAGTGCACAGTGGGAAGGAGCCCAGCCCTGTGGCAGCCTAATACCTGCAGGCCACGGCTGGAATCTCTTATGCAAATGCGCTCTTGGTGGTACCTTTCATCCCCTTCACAGTGCCCAACAGCCCTCTACTGTTATACTCCACAGCACGTGGCAAAATCCAAATTATTTACCCAACATCGTTGGGAATCCTTACATATAGAGCATTGTAGGATATGCTTAAAAAACACGTTGGATATAACTAGATTTTTTTTAAAGGTGATTAGACAAGAACAGACCCTCCCCCTTTTGGAGCAATCCCGGCTGCAGGCTTCTCAGACTCAGTACATTTCTTCAACATGGATGATTTCTAGCATGTGGTGCTCATGGACAGCTCAGCCAAGATCATGCCAACTTTCCCTTCTCTGGGACCTCATGCCCAGCGTCTCCGACATCAGTGAGGCCTCCCACAGGACCCCGCTGGCTCCAGGCCAGCCTTTGCTAATTTGCCTAATCCTTTCTGCTGGCAAAGGCAGTGAAGCCAAGGGGGCCAGATCTGCATTAGTCAGTCATCTGCTTCTCTGGTGCTCACATCTCCTGGCCTTAAAACAAATATCACGAGAAGAGGTGGGTAAGTAAGCTCAACAGCCATGTGTCACTGGGATTCATCTGTGCTACCAGGTGCAAACATTGGTAGAAAAAGCCTCAAGAACCCTCCCTCACCATGAATGGACCTCCTCGTGGTTTTATCTATCTTTCTTGACTCCTGAGATTTCCAATTGAGTGGTTTCTGATAAAGAACTGCATGGTATAGATACAATGGCATTCATAGACACCCCCCAGCCCGTCCCCCCGCTGCCAGACTAGCATTGCTGAAGAGCAGATGTTGAAATCCAGCTCTGTGTTGCAGGACAGTCTTATGGAAGTTGCTTTTCCTATTTTCTCCTCTGCCAAACAAGACTAGGACGAAACCACCAGCCTCGGTCTGCAGACATGCCCGAGGGCACCTGGACAAGCACAGAGTCCCTGGATTAAATGGGAGACTTGAGTGTGGTGCACAAGTGCTTTCTCTTTGGAATGTCTAACTGGACACAAAACAAGAGGAAAAGGAAAATATCCAGCAGAAGGGGAATTTATAAGAATGACCTTGAACCTGATGAGAAAGTGTTTGTGTCTCTTTTATGACAATTCTAATTATATTGAATGCCTTCATTGTTCAAGGCATGTCTATGTGGTGAAAACACCAGAAAAGTAAAATACAATCCCTGCCCACAGTGTGCATATATGTGGTGTGTGTGCACCTGTGTGTGAATGCATTGCATTTATGTGTGTGTGTGTGTGTGTGTGTGTGTGTGTGTACCTTGTGTGTGTCTCTGTTTTCAAAGCTAAGTGGAGATACACTGCTGCTCGCTACTGCTCACTATTCTAATCAACGCAGTCCACAAGGGGCACCCATGCTCACTGCAAGGATCTCGAAAAGCTTCACACACAAGTCTGTGTTTGTGTGGTCTTGATGGGAATCAGCAAGCAGAAACAGATGAGAAGGGATTTGGGGAGAAAGAAAAAAAAATACTTGGGAAAAGGCAGGGATGGGGGATAACACAAGGTGAGTGCAAGTACACTAATGTGCTAACGTGCATAGGGAATGTGGCCTGGTAACCTGTGAGGTTTCTACCTGCGTAGGAGGCACCAAAGACAGGCAGGCGTTTTGCACTTACGATGCCTCAGAGTCAGAACGAGCCACGTGAAACCAAGCTCTCAGCAGCTTCTCTCTGGTTCTGCCCTTGTCATTCAGTTTGGCACAAAAATGGCACCTTCTTGAAGTGCTTACAAGCCAGACTCTAAGGATTATACTTGGAATTAACATTCTGGGGAAGTGTTTCTGTGTATGTAGAGACACTGGCAAAATAAAAAAGGCATTCCACCTCCCCAAACACCTTGCTTTTCCCAAGTTGGATAATCATAAGAAAACTAGAAATCATTTAAACTCTATAAGATATGAGACTCAAGTATTCCCACTGAAGAATTCTCCAAGCACATTACTAACAATATCAGAAACACTCATCATTCATTCAACAATTATTTATTGAGCACCTACCAAGCCCCAGACCCTAATCTAGGCATTGGGGATAAGATAGAGAACACACCCAATAACCCCCAAACTCCCATGGAGCTTGTAGTCTAGTGGATGGAAACTGACAAGAAATGAAACAAATAAGAAAAACAGTAAGCCAGATGGTAAGATATGCTATGGAGAAAAGGGACAGGGAAAGGTCGTAGGTAGCACCGGTGACATCTGGGCCAACACCTGAAGGAAGAGAGGGGTGGAGATCCGAGTAGATGCCTTGGGAGCATCTGCAGCAGAAGAAACAGCAAAGTCCCTGAAAGGCACTTGACATGGTGAGAAATCACAAGGAGGCCCATGTGCCTGGAGCCGAATGAGGGAAGGAGAGAGGAGTGAGGAGTAAGGACAGGGAAGTAGCTGAGATCAGGACCCTGGAGCAGGAGGACAATTCGTAGAGTGTGGATTATGGGAGCAAAGAGAAGAAAGTGTTTCACAGTGAAGGACGTGAGTGACCGATATTAGCAAATGCAGCTGAGAGGTCAGTTAAGGTGAGGACTGAGAATGGACACGAAGTTAATGCTGTGGAGGTTGTTGGTGACCCTGACTAGAGGCGCCAGGGGGAGCGATGAGGGCAGACGCCTGGCCATAGGGAATTCAGGGAAGGGTGGGAGGGAAAGAATGGACAACAAAGCATTTTGCTGAAAAGGGAGTAGAGAAACAGGGTGGTCATTGGATGAGGAAATGCTGTCCAGAAGGTTTTTTTTTTTTACATAAGGAACTTATACAACTCAATAGCAGAAAGGCAAATCATATGATTTTAAAATGAACAAAGGACTTGATTAGAAGACATGCATGGTTTTCCAAAGAAGACATGCAAATGGCCAACAGGTGTATGAAAAAGCTTCACATCACTAGTCATCAGGGAAATGCAAATGAAAACACAGTGAGATATCATCTCACACCTGTTAGAATGGAATTGGTGAGGATGTGGAAGAAAGGAACCTTTGTGCACCGTTGGTGAGAATGTAAATTCGTGCAGCCACTATGGAAAACAGAATGGAGGGGCTGAGGCATGAACTCTGAGGGAGAGGGGGATGTGACATGATTTTATTTACATTTTAGAAGCTCCCTCTGGCTTTTGGGTTCAGAATACAAGGAGGCAAACCTGGAAACAGAGCAGCCAGTGAGGGGGTTATTGCAATAATCCTCAAAAAATTAAAAATAGAACTACCCTATGATCCAGCAATCCTAATTCTGGTACATATCTGAAAAGAATGAAGTCATTGTCTTGAAGACATGTCTGTCCCCCCAAATGCATTGCAGCATTATTCACCATAGCTAAGATATGGAAACCAGTGAAGTATTCCTCAATGGGTGAATGAATAAAGAAAATGTCGTGTGTATACACACTTTGGAATATTATTCAGCCACAAGAAGGAAATCTGTGTTCAATAGCACGGATGAACCTTGAAGGCATTATGCTAAGTGAAATAAGCCAGACAGAGAACTAAAAATGCTACAGGATCTCATTTATATGTGGAATCTAAAAAAAAAAAATCGAACTTATAGAAACATGAACAGCAGGGTGACCATAGTTACCATACAGGATTGTATACTAAAATTTGCCAGGAGAGTCAATCTTAAATGTTCTCACCACACACACACACACACACACACACACACACACTAAGGTAACTATGTGAGGTGATGGATGTATTAACTAATAGTATTGTAATCATTTCACAATATATATGTATATACAATAATCATGTTGTAAACCTTAAACTTACACAATATTACTTGTCAATTATATCTCAACTAGAGGCCCAATGCACGAAATTCGTGCTACAGTAGACCTTCCTTCCCCCGGCTGTTGGCACCGGCTTCCCTCTGGCACCCCGGGACCTGGGCTTCCCTTGCAGCCCCGGCTTCGTCGGGAAGGACATCCAGTCTAATTAGCATATTATGCTTTTATTATTATAAATAATGCTGGGGGGGTCTCAAATAAAGGATGGTAGGAGAAAGATGAGGGTGAGTCATGCAGGGAGAGGGGGATGTGACATGATTTTATTTACATTTTAGAAGCTCCCTCTGGCTTTTGGGTTCAGACTACAAGGAGGCAAATATGGAAACAGAGCAGCCAGTGAGGGGGTTATTGCAATAATCCAGGATGGAGACGAGCTATTTGTGGGCTTTTTCAGGGACCAGAGTGGCAGCCATGAAAGTGAGAAAATGATCGGCTTCTGAATATATTTTGAATACAAGTACGGAAGAGTCCATAACGCACAGGGTGCTTTATTGCCCCCACCCCATGAACACAATAAAACCAGGAGATGTTATTACAGCATTTAACCCAAGCATCAATAACGTGTGAGCCGCTCTTACTGACAACCCAGTTTTTAACTAGCAAAGACTGTTCCAGAACTGTGATGATATCAATGAATGATGCCAGGGAATACATAAAAAGCCACTGGCACCGTAAAGCATTATAGAAATTGAAGCCGCAGTTAAAAGCCAGGCATCTGTGTCTGTTCCAATAAGCCAATTGTCAGGAATGAATCAATAAATCACAAAATGTGTGTGGAAAAATATTTCAAGCTTCCCAAGATCAAAGGCTGGAGAGTAAAATATTAACTTGATGTCCTTTTAACTTTCTTCCCTCCGTATTTATTAGTGTTTGACCTCCCTTGAAATGAGAATTCCATTATAAGCTCTTTTGATAAATGGATCGAAAGGTTGCTCAAAGTACTCCATTGTCACCAAGTGTTTTCTACTCTCCAGCGAAACACTGTTAGTCTGCATTTTACAGGAACTCTCCTCAGCGTATCAAACACATGCATCTCCGTTCAACACAGAGAAGAAGAGAACTGCCCTCTCCCCCTCCTTGGCCGCCCGTAGCTACAGTTGCAGACATTCTTACGTGCAGAGCAAGGTAACAGTGTCATCATAAAAAATGCCCATTCCTGGCCATTCATGAGGCCTAAGTTAAACATATTTAAACATATTTAACCCAATACTTAGGGCTTGGAACAACCAAAATACATGAGGAGACCAGTTCCTCCCCTTCAAGTGTATAACAGGGAATATTATACACAAAACTACCCGGAGAGTGGAGGGCACTTTTTTCTTATCTCCTCCTTCCTTATCTTAGGTTTGGCTTAAGAAGCATTAGCTGCTAATTTTTGTCACCCAAAAGTTCTGTGCCATCCTAAAGGGCATTATACACACACACACACACACACACACACACACACACACACACACACACACACACATTACAGATTCCAATAAGAACCATGACAGTGTTTGCCTAAACAATTAAACTTCTAGAATTTAATGCTAAAGAAACAATGAAAGATGCATAATGTTTATCACAGCCTGGTTTATTAGAAAGAAAAACTGGTATCAACCTAAATGTTTAACAGTAGGTGACAATTTAAAAAATGTAAGTTCCATCCCTGCAACTGAATTATGAGTAACCATGAAAAACGATGTCAAGTACTTAAAGAGATGAAAATATGTTCACAGATTTTGAAGCAAAATTAATATAAATGGTCTGACCACATTTTTATAAAAAGAAGCATTCCATGTTTACTACATGTATTAGAAGTATAAACATCAAAGATACGTGTGATTATTTCTAACGTAGGGTTTTCAGGAAGATTGCCTTTTTGCGCATCTGTACTTTCTTCTGATGTTTCCATAGGTGTCATTTCATTGCCAGTGTAATTGGAACCGTGTGAGTAAAAGTGACTGAACATGGCTCCTTGTGGCGCCCAAGGCTCATAAGAAGTCTGCCTGGCCAGACGCACCCATATGGCTCCTGACCCTGCTGCCTCCCAGACATGTGCTGTGGCGGTGTTTAGGCCCTAATGGCGAGCGAGGGCCCTCCTCCATGGATCGGTGACAATCTGCTCAGCCGTCGGGCCGGCGGCATTCCTCAGACACCAGTGCAAGGCTGCGGGGACCGTAGCGGAGATTCAAGTCCCCTCAGAGCCACAAGGAACGAGGCTTTAACTATAAACTCCGAGGGGGATACATCATGCCGGTTGTCTTTGCATCAAAGAAACAGGGATTGTCCGGGAATAAAACGCAGCCAGAGCATCTATGGGGACAGAGCTGGGAGGCACCAAGGGCAGACAAGCAAAGTCCCAGGAAGAGAACAAAAACCCAGCCCAGATGTGGCCCAATGAGCCTTGTGTGATAAAACAGCACAGCAGTTAGGGAATTTCCAGGTAACGTCAGGAGCAAGACAATCTAATGGCCCAAGCAATTTCCAAAGATTCCTTTAAATTAAGAATAAAGTCTTTAAAAAAAACACCTACCTTCAACTACCTTGAACCTCAAACTACTTTAACAGCAACACTGAAAACATCAAACGCAAAGTGGATTAAGTGCATGCGCCATCTGTAAGACCTTGCTTACCACAAACTCAATTACTTGCTCCAAACTGAGATACAGGTTTGCCTGTGTTCACTGATAGGCCTGTCCAATGAATGAGAACGCCAGCCCTCGGGGGAGAAAGCCACAGTTCTCTTTCTTAGGCGCCCTCCAAACTGAACCTCCGGGTGAATGCATACAGAAGCAGCTGTGCTTTGCAAAGCCAAACAGGGCCATATCTCCAGGCGAAGCCGACCCCAGTACCAGCTTTCATCTTCTGGGCCATCTATTTGATTAGAGAAAGCGCTCGGGCATATTGGTCTTAGGAAATAGTCAGGTTTTCCCTTCGGGATAAAGTTGATTCCAAATTAGCATTTTCTCTATGCCATCGCCCTCTGCTCAGTTGTAGAATTTGCTCGGATCTGATTTTGGCCCGTGTTCCAGTTCTGAGCAGAGGGCAAAAGCATGTGTGCCTTGCTCTCCCATTAGCGCACTCATGCCTACCCTCACTCCTGCTGGCCTCGGAGCGGCTGCCAGCATCCCCCTCGGAGACATCTGTTGCCCTGCTTAAACCAAGAAGCCTCCCGAGCACGTGACTGGGTCGCGCAGAAGCCGAGAAGTGCCACCTCCAACAAGAGGCGTCTGTCCACCTCGCCTCTCCCCGGTCATTTCCTCCTCTAGCCTCAGCCTCAACAAGTGGCCGAGCCTCGCACAAGCTGTCAGGGACAGATGCCACGTGAAAAGAGGAAATTGGACTCAGAGATGCTACAGCTTTTTTAATTAAGTCCAATCTAAAAGCCAAATAGTGGGGCATGAAATGAAGACTTCCTTGCAAATAAGCACCAAGTTTCAAAAGCAAAAATGCATTGGTTCGGGTTAGCAGGCGACGACTCGGTCACTTTCTCCAGCGTTGCACTGTGTCTCATTCAATGCTGCCGATATTGCCGCGTCTGCAGTGGAAAATGAGCTTTGCATTGGTACACGGGCATCCCGAGTTTCCTTTTGTTATTTCCTTCCCCGGCTGTCCCTGCGCTAGTTCAGTTGGCAGGATGAAGTGTGGCCACACACAGCCAAATGCTCACTCTCATCTATTCATCACTCACCTCCTCGCTCCCTGACTCCACAAACACCCACCTCGTGGCCACTCCACGGCAAGCCTGGCTTTGCATCCCAAGAAAAAGGCAGAATAACACAGCTTCTGGCTTCCCTCTTCCCAGCTCCCCCAGCTAATTCTAGTCATTTGCTTTGTCTCTGTGTCTTTGTCTCCATTTTCGCTAGTTTACCATTTGTTTTCTATTCTGGCTCCTTATTGTTCCTCTCTGCGAGCTGCCTGCTAATTAAAGCTGAGGACAGGCCGGGGACCTCGATGGCACTTCTCGGCTCACATGGCCAATATCCTTCTTGATTATTAAGGACAGTGAGGACTCGGGGAGAAGACCATGTGGGTTTTTACAGAGAAGAAAATAAGAAAAGAAAAAACAAAACCCCTCAGACACAGAAGAAGAAAAAAAGGCAAAACCTTGAAATATACACTCTAAATTCTAAGGTAATCACAAAATACAGATGGATCTCATTAAGGTTTATTATTTTTCTAATTTTCTTTCCACCATTTCAGCCACAGAGAAAATGAATTATATTATTTAAGGTGCATAAGAAAATTTTTATAGATTTCCATAAGGAGGAAATCTCAGGTATCATGTTGCCTGTTTTATAGACCAGGAAGCAGAGAGAATGACTTGCCCAAGACCACACAGCGAGGTAGGTGCTAAGGCCAATGTAGAACCCAAGGTTTTCTGATTTGCTCCCTATCCCCACCCAATCCCCAGCCAGCTACTCTCTTCCCCACCGAGTGTTTTCAATCCCTGTATATCAATATTTTAGAATATTTCATGATTTTGGGGTCAAGGAGGTAAAGCATAAGCTTGCTATGAAAATCTAATTACAATGCTGAGCGTTTTCTTAGTGATCATGACATGCAGTATTTTAAAAGATATTCTGAAAAGTAAATTTGAAACAAATGCAACCAAGAAGATGGGAAGGAGAAGGAATTATCCTGTTCCAAGATCATACTCCCCTTTGGGGAACCGGCAGGAAAGGAATATCTGACTTGGGGGATTATTTTTATCTTTGTCTCACTAAAGAAGACAAAACTTCAAACTGGATGAGAATTTGATTTCACTGAATCTACTAGTCACAATTCTCTGGGCTAAGGGACAAAAAACACAACCCAAATTGGCTAACACAAGAAGAGAATAAATACATTGTTCTTAGGATTGAAATGCCAAGAAGCGAGTCTTATTTCAGGCATGGCTGAACACAGAGCTCAAGTGCTGGCTAAGACGGGCATGGTCCATACTGACCGCTGGGAACTGTTCTCGCATTCCCCACGCCTCACCTAATCCTCACAATGATGATGCTCACTTTACAGATAAGGAAACGGAGGGGCAGAGACCAGTTGTCCTGAGGGACCTAAATGACAGAGCATCTCAAACTCAAACAATCTGGCTTCAGAGCTACTGTGACCTCCTAGCTGGGAGTTCAGGGAGTTAGACTCAATACCCCAGAGATATTTCACTACGTTTCTGAGGATACCTTTATGAGTTGGATGGCGGCCAGGAGATGATACAATTAGTTGGATCTGTGATGTTTAAAGGACCCACACACTGGAAGTCAGCCATCAACATAGTGCCAGAGGGCTCTGACCTCAGCCCTGTCCAGGTCCAAAATTCTGTCAATAACCCCAGTGAGGGCATTTATGGCATACTGATCACATGGAGAGTGGAGGTGATGCTGGGGAGAAGAGCAATACTGTTGGATGACATAATCAGGGCCAGGCACGATATGCACCAGATCCCTGATGAGACCGAAAGTGAGGAATGTGACGCCTGTGTTCAGGTTACAATAAACACACAAAAGTCCGTGATGGTGGAGACACACCTTAGCAGCCAGCGGTGTGAAGAGGGAGTGTTGGTTGACTGTATCTGTGGAAGGAGTCAACACGGCACTGTGGTTGCCAGAAAGCTCATGTGGTCTCATGCTGCCCTGCTGGAAAGGGAACATTTAGACTGTGGTTTGTGTTTGGCCCGCTGTATGTTACATGAGGCAGACCCCATCAAGAGCTCCATGCTTAATTCCTGACCTTACGCAGGCAACCTGAGAGGAATGACCATGACGGGGAAGGGACTGGAAACTCGTTTGAGGGCATGGACATGTTTTGCCTGGAAAACAGAAGGCTTATATGAAACACAAGAACTGCCTTTAACGCTATGAGAAGCTGTCCTGCGGAAGGGCTCCATGTGTTCTGTGATATCACCTGTGGCTGGACCTAGAATGACAGTGGGAATGGAAGGAGGACAGATTTGAATGTAACAGAAAGAAGACTTTCCACAGGAATGGTCCCCAAGTGAAAAGTTTCAGCGACGCCATCAAACAAAGGTCAGAAGATGACAAGGATATTGTGGAGGGTATTATAAAGATCAGATCAGTGGTTCTCAAACTGTCTTCCTCAGGGGTTCCTCAAGGAGCGAATATAAGGAACCGACACAGCAGAAGGAATGGGGTTCCACTGTTACTCAAGCTTCCCGCTCCCACACCCCATTTCAAGCAGAACAGCTCCCCCGAGGTTCGCACAATGGGTTTCTGCTCTGGAGGAAGGTTTATTAAGCCACTGAACTGAATAACCTCAATGGTTCCTATTCAACATAGAAGTTCCAGGAATGAATGATTTTGAGGTGTGACTTCTAAGAGGCAGACGGGGTGGTGGGGAAACGTGAGCTCTGCAACCAGAACCATGGGGTTGGAATCGTAGTGTGTTCGTTTTCTATGGCCGCCGAGCAAATGAACACAGGTCAGTGGCACAACCAATAGGCACCTACTGGTACACAGTTACGATGGGGCAGAAGCCCAGGCAGGGTGAACTGTGTCCTCTGCTCAGGGTCTCACAGACTGAAATCGAGGTGCCAGCGGATGTGTTCCCCTCTGAGCTCTGGGTCCTCTTCCAAACTGGCAGAATTCATCTCCCGGAGGCTGATGACTGAGCTCTGTTTCCTTGCGAGCTGTTGGCAGGGGCCCTCTCAGCTCCTAGGGCACCTCTCTGATTCTTACCACGTGACCCCCACCACAGGCTTTCAAACAGGGCTGCTGGGTTCTTTAAGGCCAGAAAAAAAAAAAACCCTCTTGCTTTGATTCTCCTTCTCCAGGGAAGGCCTGGACCCTCCTATAGAGGGATCCCCTAATTAGGTCCAGCCCACCCCAAAAAAATCTCCCTCAAAATCAACTGATGAGAGGCCGTACCTATATCTTCACAATCCCTTCTTCCTTGCCACAGAATGTAACCTAATCGAGAAAAGTGAAATCCCATCATTTATTTTATTAAACCTTTATTGTTGAAAGTATTACATATGTCCCTCTTTTTCCCCCATTGACCCTTCTAGGCCCCGGCCCCAGGCCTTTATCACCGGATTGTCTGTGTCTGTGGGTTATGCATATATGCATACTAGTACATGTTCTTTGGTTGATATCTCCCCACCCACCCACCTCCATCTTCCTTCTGAGAAGTCCTGTCCACACGGAACGGGATATGATTCTCCAGGGTGTGTGTACGTACACTCAGGGACAGGAATTTGAGAGCTCTCTTAGAATTCTGCCCGTCACAGGTAGCTTTTCCACTCATTGGTTCTGATGTTGGGCAACCTGCTTGGCCTCTCTGTCACTCAGTTACCTCATCCATAAAGTGGGGGTAGTGGTGTAACACACAATCAGGGGTTCAGGGAGTTAACACATACAGCACGGAGGACAGGAACCCACACCTGGTTAGCACCCAAGGAAGGTATAAGGTATTCCTGCACAGGAACACACGGCATCCTGAGAGTGACCAAATCCAGTGGGGGTCAGATGCCCTGTGGCCCATGTGCTCGCAGGCAGGGGGGCTGCTAAAGTGGGTCAGATCCACAGCCTCCTGGAGAGGTGGCTTCTGTCTGCGCCCCTGCGGCCAGCTCTCCCATCCGCGGCCACTTTCACCATTTGGCTTACATCTCCTCTGCCACTTGGGCCTCCACCACCTGCTATTATCCTTCCTTTTCTCTGTGATTCCCCGCCCCCCGCCCCCCCCCCCTCAGTCTTTTTCTCCTTTCTCTGTGGCTTCTCTCATTTATTCTCATTTTTTACCCTGGCAAGATTGGCTATTATCAGCCCAATGTCTCCCCCTCAGGTCGGCTGGCATTCTGTCCTGTGGTGTTGATGACACTGGTTCTTCTTGTTAGCATTCACTACTCCTAAGCTCTTACAAGTACTTTTTTTTTGGTTTGATACTTTTTTCCATTCCTGAAGTTATTAAATTTTGACTTATTTTCCCTTTAGGTTAACAATTCTCCTTTACCAGACAGATAAATCAGAAAATAATGTCTCACCTTTCAAAACAATTCAGCATCAGAATTTCCTTTTAATAGAAAAATCCCCCAGTACAGTTAAAACATTATTCATTTTCTAACAATTCGTTTGCAAAAACAATTTTCAGGAACCCTTCTGTTGTGCAATGTGAATCACTCCGGGTTCGCAATCCAGTTTGCCAACGAGAACTATAATGAGAGGCTAGCAAAGGGAAAAAGGCGAAGCAATTTCAGTCTGCCAGAGTCAACGCAAACAGCCAGCACAGCTGTGGCTGTCAGCAGGATTTCAAAACGCAATACATTTCAGCCTTGTGCCCGGCACATAGTAGGTCCTCAGTGGAAAATTCTTGCTTGGACCTGAGATGTCTCGGTAGCAGTCTGTTTAACTGAATTGAAGATGTCTCAATAAGAGACATCCATGAATCCGCATAGTCACTGTTCTGTCTTCTGCCTAACACCTCACTCCGACGTGAAATAGAGTTTTCAAAACAAACAGAAGAACCAGCTGTAATGAACACCGTCCGATGCAGACGGCTTGTACGGACAAATGAGCTGACATGCAGTATCAGATCCATCTCCAGTGCTCGCGGAAAACCAGGTGAGGTCATAGCTCCCATTCCGACCTGTTCTATCATGCTGTGCGAGCCAACAGGACCTTCTCTATGCTGCTTATGGAGGAGGCTGCGGAGGGGGTCTCAGGAACCCCACCACCCGACCGCCACCCCCAGTGCCCAGGCAGCAGGAGCTACCAGCTGTCACTCTCTAATATTCAACATATTGTGGCAGAGCACGCATGTGTCCCAGGAGCTGACGACCAGGAAACAGCACTGCCCCAAAGCCATCAGGGGAGATTAGACCACGCAGCACCTCCCACCTCAAAGCTCATCACTGATAAATATCTCTTAGAGGCCACGGCTGGACAGGGCTCTAAGGGGTCACCTTTTCCATGTAACTGTCACTGTTTTCATGAAAACATCAGTTTCCAAGTTTATTGCCAAACATCTGTCTTCTAAGCTGCGAGCAACAGAGCACAGGAACCATGTCTACCCCCAAGGCCCAGTAGAGGGTCTTATACTCAGTAGACTATTTGTTCAATTAATAAATGATGGGAACGAATGAATGGAGTCTTATATCCCGAATGGTAGGAGTAATGGCAAGGTCCGAAGGGAGTTTCGAAATACACTGTAGCTCATCCAGTCGCAGGTGTAACTAGGTCCCTGCGCTCCAGTCAGCGCTGTCCTCGTCATAACTGATCCGCCCAGAACGGCTGTCTGCTCTGCTGGCTCTCCCTCCACTCAGTGCCTTCAGTGCTGGTGTTCCTTCGGGTTTCTGCTTTAGACCGTCTCTTCTCTTCTCCCTCACACACTCTTTGGGTGAACTCATTCACCTCCATTGACTTAATTACCACCTATGTATCATTTTTACCTCCAATCTCCCTCTTGAATTCCAGCCTCCCATACCCACAGCCTAGTGGGTCACTCCAACTGTTTGTTCCTCAGACCCCTCAAACTCAACAGACCCAAAACCACTTCATTAACTTCCCTCCAAAACACCACTCCTTCTTTTATATGTTTACTAGAGGCCGGTGCACGAAATTCGTGCACTCGGAGGTCCCGCAGTCCGGCCTGTGCCCTCTCACAGTCCAGGAGCCCTCGGGGGATGTCCGACTGACAACTTAGCACTGCCACAGAGGCGGGAGAAGCTCCCACCAACGCCACTGCGCTCGCCAGCCATGAGCCCTGCATCTGGCTGAGCAGCGCTCCCCCTGTGGGAGCACACTGACCACCAGGAGGCAGCTCCTGCGTTGAGCATCTGCCCCCTGGTGGACAGTGTGCATCATAGTGACAGGTCATTCCGCCATTTGGTCGATTTACTTATTAGCCTTTTATTATATAGGATAATCATCGAGAACTCCTCCTCACTCATCTTCATTATTCAGTCTATTCTGTCTCCTCAGTGTAATCATATCTTCCTACGCGTTTCCATCCTAGCTTCCGTGTTCTTAGTTGAGATCGCTTTATTTTTACTACAACCCTGCTTCCTTCCCTGCCTCCTCACCCCAATCTACCAGATCTTTCTAAAACAGAAACTGGGTTGTGTTATCCTCTATTTTAAAGCCTTCTACTGGCCCATATCAGCCATAAAAGCTGGGGCTCCCAGACTGGTTTACAAATCCCCATGCCACACCCAGACTCAGCCCCCACCCCCACGAACCACCCCAGCCACACAACTCGCCCCATTCCTGCGTTTGGCATGCTGGTCCCTCTGTCCAGGAATGCCTTTCCTCCTGTTGTCCAGGTGGGGAACCTTGTTCAACCAACTCAGTTCTCACCTCCTGGGAGACGCTTTCCCTGAACCTTCTACTCCAATCTCTCCGCCCAGAGGGCTGTGTATGTGCCCCTTACAGCACTTTTTCCTGATAAGGCTTTGTAGTTATCTGTTTGTGAGGACAGGAGCCTTATCCTGCATCCCTGACAAGTGGGACAAATCAAGGTCTCAATAAATGTTTGTTGGACAGATGTCTTCTGATGTGGAAACAGCTAACTTAGAAAGACACTTTGTGAACACGAACTGTTAATGTCTTAGGGGCCAGCTGTACTAAGAGTCTCCTTTCAGTCTGGCATGTTTGTGGTATCTCTACACCCCATTACCAAGGACAGCTGATAGAGCAGGGAAGATAAGAAACAAAATGCACGCTTTAGTGTTTTTACTTTTAGAGTTGGGGCATAATTCCCATCACCATGAGCATTTCAGCGGCTTTATTTTCCACTTCCCTTTTGACTTTGCAAATATGGGATGTCTGCGACATATGATGATTCGACTTAGCATCTTTTGAGTTTATGTTGATGCAAAAGTGATACACCTTCAGTAGAAACCATACTTCAAATTTGAATTTAGATCTTTGCTGGGCTAGTGATAAGAGGGACTATACTTTCCCATGATGCTGGGTGTGGGCTGTGCGCTGAAGCTCCCACTCAGCCCGAGAATCTTGAGGGTTAACAGCCCCTACTCCACAGTGCCCTGTGTTGTCACTGTTTCTGGATATTGTGTGTTGTGTTTTCATATCCCATCATGTCTACAAAATGCCCATCTGTGGCTCCTACGTGTGGTGAGAAGAGGGGGAAGGCGATGAATCTTGAGATGAAACTCAAGGTTATTTAACTGGAGGGTAATGCAAGTGTTCTGAGCACATCTAAAGGAGGCGAGGCTAAGCTATCATGTTCAGCAGGTTAGGTGTGTTCAGTGCATTTTCTTTTCTTTATATTTTTTTTACACATGTTTTCAGTCTTTTAATTTGGAGTGCTAAAACATGATAATAAGTTGTGATAAACATTAATTATTAAAGTAGCTGATTTTGACTTAAGATATTTTCAACGGGTGTTATCGGGACGTAACCCTACCATAAATAGAGGAGCATCTGTAACCACCAGCCACAATTTCAGAAATACTACATTGATATCCTATAAAAGAAAAGTAATTGATATACTGAATTCTTCAGGCCAAATGATGCCATTACTCAAGCCACAAGCACAAGGAAAGGAAAGGAAGTGGGCCAGAAGGGGAAGGCTCTGGAAGGAAGCAAGCCTGGGGGGCTGCCTGCAAGGGGAGGCATGCTCACACAGGGCCGTCTTCCTAGCAGACAGGTGGCAGCCTTGCAGGTCCACCTATTCCTCCTAATTACAAAGGACCTGGCTGCCAGCCAAGACCGGGGGTGGCGTGGGGGGCATTTTTAATTCCTCACAGATAAGGACAAGCAAGCCAGAAAGGACCCCTGCCAAACAGGAGATGGTTCGTGGCAGGATTTCAGACCCAGGGGCGAAGTGGGGTTCTCAACAAAAAAGAGCCCATTGTAGAAGCTCAGTCATAGTGACTGGGCCAACACTGCTGAGCCCGCAGGAAGGCAGGGAATTGGAGGGTAGGAGGGAGACAGAGTTCTCTCCCAAGACATCGCAGAGCCCAGGTCCGCAGAAGCTTGCTGAATTCTCACTGGCGGTGGGCGGCATCTATGAATGAGCTGCCTGACCTGATCAGTCCTTGGCAAACTAGGGCTCATGGGCCCATTCGGCCAGCCACCTGTTTTAATAAATAAAGTTTTACTGAAACACAGTCATGCTCACTGGTTCAGGGATGGTCTAAGGCTGCTTTTGCTCTATGGAGGCAGAGTTGAGTAGTTGTGATAAAGACCATATGGCCTGCAAAGCTTAAGTGTGTAATATTACCTGGACCTTGACGGGAAAAGTTTGCCAACCTTTAGTTCAGAAAATGCCCAGGCTGTAACTCAGACCAACTGAAATTAGATCCTCTGGCAAGATGCAGGCATGAATACTCTTCCCAGGTGATTGTAGTGTGCAGCCATCCTGATCCAGCCTCTGAGAGGCAGCTGAGCAGGTTATAGAATCCGTTTCCATCTCAGCTGAAGGAGTCACAGAGAAGGGTGCTTCAGAGCTTGAGCTTTGGGGACAGAAAGGCCTACTTTGCATCCTGACTCTGCCACTTATAAGCTATCTCACCTAAACAGCTCAAGCGCTCTCTACACCTCAGCTTCTTCATCTACAAAATGGGCACAACACCACCACCTACCTCACAGGATGGATAGGAGGAAAGAGAAAAATGCATGTAGAGTCCTCAGCATTGTGCCTGGCACTGACTGCACTTCATAATCTGTAGCTAAAATAGGGGATGGTGGGAGTTGGGCTCAGAGGCTGCTGACTCCATCCTGACTTCGAACAAGACAGAGGTTCATGTCAGAAGCTGAGCAATGACTCAAAGATGCTGCTGGGAAAAGCCACTGTGCGTGTGCAGTGACCAAACTTCCAGCCTGTGTGGGCAGGTGTGTGGTCCAGGAGAGATGCCCCATGGCTACCTCTGGCCATATCTCCCCTACTCAGGGGCTCCCCATTTTTGGCCCTTGCTCACATTCTGGATGCCAGAGTCCTTGCAGGACTCTAGTAGATCCTGGTGAATGCTTGCCAGAGTCCTGCCCACCAAACCCCAAGTCCTGCTGCTTGGATTGCACGCTGGGCTGCAGCGCAGTTGTGGGTGCCTGATACCTGCCCTGCAGGTGCCTGCTTCCTGCCCACCTGGGCTCTGCCTCTGTGCCAGTCTGGGTTTGTACCCAGGTGACACAAGAGGGCTCTGGTCTGCTATGCACAGAAAACTTCTCCTTTGGGTAGACAAGCTGGCTTCTCGAGATGCTCCAACAATGTCTGTACTCTGATCGTTCAATGAACAAGTAAAGGGATGCATCCTGCAGAACCATTGTACTCCTGGCTCAGCTAGTGACCCTCATTGGTCAGGGAGGGAGGTCCCTAGATTTCACAAACAAGCCTGGGTCTTGCTCAGCATTAGTAACTTCTCCCATCTGGTCTAGAGATGAGTGGTCCATCAAATGCATCACCAGAGTTCTTAGGAACTCTGGCAGGGTCTGGTGACTCACCAAGTTAGGAAATGGTAAACCATGACCTTCATCAGTTGACTGACCCAGGGTCATGATTCTTTTTGCATATTGGTTTACGGCTTGGGCTAGAGCGGGACCAAGTTTAGTGACCAGTTCCAGAAAAGCCTGGTTAATAGCATCCTAATTTACACAAATAAGGAAGGGAGGCTTAGCACCATACCAGGCCCTTACCCATGGGGCCCTGTACCTAAAACTGGGACCACATATGATGATCTACAGTAGATGGGGGGAACAAGCAATGGGTAAGAGTCAACCCCTCAACACAACTAGAAAATGCAGTGACCAGACGGTGGGATGTTCTCATTATAACAGTAATACCGATACTAATGGCTTCCATTTATTGGGGCTTACAAAGTGCCAAATGGTTTCTTTATGTGCCATTTCTCATTTAATTTTTACAACCATCCTATGAATGTTGGCAGAATTAAGTACTCTCATAGCCACATAGCTTTCAAGTGGCAGAACCGAGATCTGAACTTCAGGTCTCGCTGACTCTAAAGTCCCTGCTCTGTAATTGGTTACGCAGCATCCCTAGAAAGAGCCAGCAAGCCTCTGCTGTGGCATAATCTTGTTCCATCAAATAGTGTTGGACTGAGACACGGAAACAATATCCATGCCCCATGGGGCTGCCCCCAGCCACTGAGAAAAAATGCCCTCGAAGGTTTAACGCATGCCTGGGACTTTCCCCTTGGGTTGGACCCTGTGTGCTTTTTTCCCCCAGAGTCTCAGGGTCACTTCAGAAGCTCCCTATGGATTTCTGTCCCAGGCCCCTCCTCACACTGTCCCACTGGGGAGCTCTTAGAGTCTTGCATCTGATCCCCCATCACAAAAATCCACTCCTGGCTCAATCCCTGCGTTATGTGGGGTCAACAATTCTCTCACCGAAGAGACAGCCACCTCCTTTCCCCAAACACTGGTGATCAAACATCCTATCTTATCTAAAGAGCACAAGATATATAATTACTTTGCCTGTAGAGTACAACATTGTGGCCTGTCAAACTCAAACTAGGATGTGTCCCCGCCCACCTCATGGACCTCCAGCCCTGCTACCACACTGGCCCAGAGTGCTGCCTGGGGAACCAGCCTGCCTGCCCCTCGGTGGCCTCTCCACCTCACTTTGCTCATCTGCAAACTGCAAATAATAACAGTACCTCCTTGAAGGGACTGTGGCGAGACAGACAATGCATTCCATGCGAAGTGCTTAACTCAGTGCTGACTCAAGAGAAATGCTCCCTAGGTAATTATTATTACTAGTTGTGATTATATTGCCGTTTCTCCTCTGGTTGTTATTATATATATTCACTTAATCAAAATTAACCACCCTCCTTTCAAAAGGGTGCAGAAAAGCATGTGGTGCTGCTCAAGGACTGAGGTTTTACACACAGGAAAACATCACAGTATAAAAATTGACTTGTTCTATTGACTTGCCCGTGCATAATTTTTCATGGCCTTTGACATTTTCTCCCAGACTTGACCATATATTCTCTAACTTAATCCCCACACCAACCTGGAAAATACACTTTGGAGATAAAGAAACTGAGTTTCAGAGTCAAATAATAATAGTTTCAGAGATGTCAAGTAATAACCTATATATATAAAAGCCTAAGTGAGCATTACGACCAGTGGACCGAGTGGACCGGTCGACCAAACGACCTGTCAACTGGTCGCTATGATGTGCACTGGCCACCAGGGGGCAGACACTCAATGCAGGAGCTGCCCCCTGGTGGTCAATGCGCTCTCAAAGCCAACCTCCCATGACCGGCCAATCTCCTGCAGTCCCTCCCCCCAGCCAGCCGGCCCCAATCGGCCCCAATCAGCACTGAGCACCTGATTGCCAGCCAGGCCAAGGAACCCTAGCCATGCACAAATTCATGCCATGGGCCTCTAGTAATAATAATAATAATAATGATAGCTAACACTTATTTTGTGCTTCCTATGTATTATACACTGTTTTAGGAAGCTTCTATGTACACCTTTCAATTTTCCAAACAACTTACGAGATAGATGTTATTGTTATGCTCATTTTTCCAGATGGGGAAACCCAGACACAGGTTAAGTAACCATCCAAGGTGACAGGAATCGGAGAGATAATGAGAATTGATCACTACAATTCCATAGGGTGGTACCTGAGGTCCACAGCTGGGTTTGGCAGAGGACAAAGAGAGACAATACCATGGGCCTTTGCGATGGTGGCACTGTCCCTGCCCTGCACCTCCCTCCCACATACACACACTGCACACACACACCCTCCCCTCCACACGGGGTGATCTCCAACTCGCTATAAAACGTTCACTATTAAACTCTTTGATTGTTACCGAACTGGCAGACCATCCCTCTGCCGGTCTGGGGAGGCCAGCGCACCGATTCAGGTAGTTTTCCCAGGGGACAGGGAACGGGACTGGAGAGTTCCTTAGCCCCAGTAAAAATGATGCTCCTGCTTTAGAACAACAGAAACGTGTTTTGTTTCGTCTTTGAACAGCCTTGGATCTTCACGTTGGCTGCAGACTGGCTGAGCCACTGCCTTCCCTAGTGGGCCGAGTCCAGGCGGAGCGAAGCTAGATCACAATCCTTTATAAATCATGGCTTTCCATTCATGTTCATCTTGCTAGTGTCACTCCTGTCACTGTCTTGATTAATAACTTAATAAAGTAATAACTTATTTTTAAATTTTCTCAGGTTTAATTTCTACTATGGTAAATATTGGTTGCAGGAAAAGTGGAACTATGATTAAGTGAGATGAATCTGTACTGCCCAGGAGATCCCAGCCACGTCAGTCAACTGCCTAGTTATTGGTCACTTGGCAAGCAGACTTAAGTGGCCCTGGGGCCCTGGGAACACGAAGCTCAAAGAGGCTATGGAGTGGCTGCCCCTCTATTCTAAAGCTTATGGTAACTGTGGATGGAAATTGGACCTTCTGCAATTTGAGGTTCCCATTTTGAAAAGCAGGGAAAGGCGACCCTCTCAGGCTCTGGATGATCTCGTTTGCCAGTCAATGAGCAAGAACTTGGCCAGACTGCCCAACAGGTCACTCAGCATCAGTCTTATCCTAGCTGGTCTCTGCGATGCTTTGAGGAATGTCCACGGGCACCTTTCAAATGGCAAGGCCTTAGAAAGGATTACCCGCTTGGCTCACCACCACCCTTTTTGCTAATGCAGAGATGTTACCACACAAGATGGCCACATACCGACCACAGAGAAAGGCAAGTTCACCCCTAGGGAAGCGGCTTCCAAAGGATGGTCTGGGGAACCCTGGGAGTCCCTAGGGTCTGAGAGGACAAAACTATTTTCATAAAAACACTGAGACATTAGTTGACTTGTTCCCTCTCGTGCTCTCTCAAGTGCACAGTAGAGTTTTCTAGAAGATACATGACATGGGATAAGGCAACAGATTGGATGCATAAGTAAGATATGAGGATCCAACCGTCTCCCACTAAGCCAGACATTAAAGAAATTTGCAGCAAGGTACAATAGTGATACTATTCTCATTCATTATTTCTGGAAAACAGGTGTTTTTCTTTTTTTAAATAAAAATAACTTACATTAACACAGAATTGGTATATTGTTTGAAATAAATTGATAAATCATTTTTAAATTTTCTCAGGTTTAATTTCTACTATGGTAAATATTGGTTGCTATAGCCCACATGAAAGTATTTGGGGCTCTCAGTAATTATTAAGAGAATAATGAGGTCCTGAGCCCCAAAAGCTTGAGGGCCACTGACCTGGGGGACCCTGATAACTTTACTCTTCCTTCAAGGGAAGCCTCCTTCCCTCTCCGGCTCAGCAGCCGGCATCCACCTGTCATGCTCACCACTTTCTCGGACTTGGGTGCAGGTTCTCTCCTTTGTAGCCTTACGACCTGCCTTGCCCTCATCCTTACTACTGAAATGTCTCTGTTCTGCCCGTGGCACAGGCCCAGGAGACGGCAGGAGGGAGGGTAGGGAGAGAGATGCACATCTAGGCATTGACAACAGGAGGGAGCTGGAACTAGAGACAGCCCTGAGCCTGGGCTACAGAGCCTGGGAGGGAGCCCATGCCTGTGGTGAGGGGTAGGAGGTGCTCGCCCATCATTCAGCGGGCATCACCATACGGAGCAAGTGCGACCCTCCATAAGTGTGTAAAACACCATGACTGACACCAACGCCGCAGGCAGAGCCACTTCCTCTGCATGGACCTCAGGACCCCTCCTTACAAACAAAGCCGGAGCCGTCTCCAACCCGTCAATCACGTTCTCTTCCATCTAACCCGCCTATTGGAAGTCGTTGCACACCTCCTGGACACCGGTGTAAGGTGCTCATGGGAGAAGCTCGAGGATGAATAAGACCTGCCCCTGCCCCCCAGGAGCTGCTCATTGGCAGCAAAATGATCATATGAGTTTTAACTCGTGTCTTTCACCTCGCCCGTTTTCCAGGGGGAATGAAAGTGTGCAACGTGGGAAAGCAAAGCCGCTAAAGAAAGCGGAGAAACAAAAACCCTAAATAATTCACAAGGCTGGATCATCAACATCTGAAACAGAAGAATCGATGCTGTAAGAGCAGCCACTCTCTGTTTCTCTTCATAAATGTGATTTCTTAACCTCGCATTCAAAGGTTGGCCATGGCCGAGAGAACCTGATTTCCTACCAAACTAAAACCCTGCCTGTCTGACCTGGTTATACTCAGGTTCCCAGGCAGGATTCACCTTCGAGGCTCTTCGGAGGCATCCAGCCAAGGGATCTGCAGCCCAGGGGGCATCTGCGAAGTAGAAAGGGACTTGGGGCATTTTTTAAAATTGCAAGATGCTTCATCTTTAAAGTAAGCTCTAGAGTCATCAAGTTCTATGTTAAAATGGGCTGCCTACTCACTACCTGTTTATTCAACCCGGCCAAGAGCAACCCTTTCACTCCATGCAGACAACAACCAGTGCTTTAAACTTGTCTCCTCGCTGCCGAGTCAGGCAGGGGCCTGTCGAGGCCAAGGTTAGACTGCGCTGGATACGCAGAGAGGAGGAGGACGGAAAGGACAGCTGTTCAGAAAGCGCTCTCCCTCCGAGGCTGTTTCTCCACCTCCTCCCCTTCCGCTCCACTACCGCCCACCTCCCTCACCCCACCTAATCGTTTCTGTTCAGCAAGGTTTTGAAATTCTGGGAATTGTCGCACTTTAAGCATCTTTTATGAAGATTATCAAGATCATTTGCTTTCACATCTCTTGCACTGTGAACATTAAAAGCCCATTAACTAATTAATTATATGCTTTTAAGGATTATCTGCACATAAAATGTTAGAAAATCGTGATTCCTATCACACACACATAAAAATTGTATCTTTTTCTCTGAGTCATATATTCTCTCTTTTCTCCTCCTCTCTTCTTTTCTTTCCAGTGTGTTCTCCTACCACTTCCACTTCTCTCTCTCTCTCTCTCTCTCTCTCTCTCTCTCTCTCTCTCTCTCTCTCCAATAACCATAATTACAGGCGTGCTTTCTGGCCTTATGGTCTTACACACCTTTGAATCATTTTACAAGTGCCCAGTTTGAAAATGAAGAATGTAGCTCCTTTATTTACAAAGCAGCTTAAGGGGAAATGCATGGGCTTTTCTAGAAAACCGAGATGGATTCGGAACCCAGCGCTGTGTGAACTGAAGCAGTAAGAGGACCACACAGCAAGGTTATCACGAGGATTAGATAAAATAATGCCCGTACAGCACTTTGCTCGATGCCTGGCTCACAAAAAGCACTCAGCAATGACAGCGATTACGCTTCTCCAGAAGTATTTGTGACTGAGACCATAATCCAGAAGAGGAAGAGAATTAGAACCACACACCATACACACCAGAGACTGCTTCTTACTCCATCTGTGTATTCAATGCTCTGACAGTGGACCAAGCACTCAGAGGAACGTCTCTGATCCCCAGAACAATCCTCTGAAGTAGGCAGGACAGGTGGTGGTATCCCATTTGATAAACCAGGGCATGATGGAGGGCCAGAAAGTGAAGCTTAATAGGCATTAAGGGGACCAGGACTAGTTCAAGGCCCTGAAAGAGGACTGTTTTCTCCATTTGGCTGATATACTCAGTCCTTTAAATTTATGGTCCTGTGTCAGCTCAAGAACTGGTCAGAATTTAAGATTAAAATGCCGAAGTTCATACCGTAAAAAGCAAACCCTCGATTATCCAACTGTGGCCCCGCTGAGTGAATGAAGGTGTTCCCTTCCTCCCTCCAGGAGGAGGTTCAGGCTCCAGGCCCTTCCCTGAGCAGGCATCCCGTGTAGGGGGGTGGGTCCCTGCAGATGGCTGTGGGGGGAGAGCCAAGTGCGAGGACTTGACTCCCAGCAGCCCAGCTGTTGTGTTGCCATCTGCAGCCCAGCCCCAGGTTAGCACAGAGGATTACAGGCTGGCAGCTGTCAATTATCCCAGCCAGATGACTCCCCGTGGCATTGCACATCTGGAAAAGCCTTCCCTGGGGACTGGTGTAGCAGCATCCATGCATCCTCAACTCTATTATTATCTTCAAAGATACCCAGAGAGCATTACCTTCCAAATGCAAAGATTAAGAGAAAATAAAAATGCAGGAAGTAGTCAGTCATTTTTATTTAAAAAAATACTCTTTAGCCAATGCTGGTACACAGCGAGACACTGTTTTTTGTTTTTTTTAATAGCACGAAACACCAAGGGCATGAAAAAATATTAAGAATGTCTGATGGCATCAACTAATTTCATTTCCTTCTATGTTATCAAAACGGATGACACTCTTGAGTCAATTGCATGCGCTAACTATGTGTATTTTGTTTGCCAATCTTTCATTCTAGGGTTTTAACTAAGCAAATAAAATAAAGAAGGACTTCTGTCCCATAACACGCATAAAGAGAAATATGCAGGGAACAGGGAAGAAAAAGGTTGCATCATAAAACACGCAGCCTTCTCGATGGAGAAGAACCTTCCACAACGCGAATCAGTAACTCGAGCTGCGTCCCTACATGCCCTGCTTAACTGGGACTTTGCTATAAAATCTGATTACTGTTATCAGCAGGAAGCCGGTTTGGCTGTCCTGCTTCAAGGAGAGTCATCCAAATCACAGATCAGCCAACACGCAGGCTGGGGGAGCCTGGCACATGTGCACAGAACGCCCGCGTCTCCCTGTCTGCGGGCTGGGGAGGATTCTGTGGCTTGACTCAACTCAAACTGTTCATTCAGGCACCGAATCCCAGATTCCCAGGACAGGGACACATTGACATCCAAGTCATGGAGAACTAGAGAACATGCAAAAGGGCCCCTAGAGCTGAGTGCTTGGACCCTCAGCCCTCAAGTTTCTCCCTGGAGAAAAGCAGTTTGCTTTGGCCTCCTTTACTAATCCATTGAGAAACGTGCATTTAGTGCCTAAGGTGCAGAAGGTCCTGGGTTGTTGGCACAGAGATACAGCAAAAAGTATCCCAAGGACGTGCCAGCCAGGGGGAAATACAGGAGGTCAGAAGGTTCTGGGTGAGAAATGCCAAATCAGTACAAGAGTTCCAAGTGCTGCCGAAACTGGAGGGTGGGCAGAGCTTGAGCCAGGTAGGGACCCATCAAAGGGGAAGAAGCTACCGGATCCATATGAAGTCCTTCCATTAAGAGATGGGCAGGACTTCAAACGGAAAGTGACTTTAGCTTCTCATCTGAAACACGGAGAAGGGCCAAACAGTCAATTTCCTGTTTTCCAAAAGATTGTCATTGGGGCCCAGGCTGGGTTTGAGGGATGCAGAAGAAGACATATAGTTCTGGGCAATATGTCACATAAACCAATGGCATGAATAATATCTAAACAGGGTCTTTTTGAGGTGACTCTTCACTCATGTGGCAGCCAAGTTTTTACCATTTAAAACAGAAGGGGAAAGGAGGGCAGTGCTCAGAACCAAGCTGTCACTCATGCTGAAGATGGGCAATAGTGGGAAGAATCAGGGAGTGGACCTGGGTTCAAAATCTAGCTCCATTCTCCCTGACTAAGTGACCCTGAATAAAGCACAGTCCTTCCCAAGCCTCAGTTTCCCCAACTGTGAAATGGGGTAATGCCTGCCATGGAAAGAGCTCATTGGCATTAAATAATTCATTTCAACCTTCAACACAATATCTTGCTCACAAATGGTCAATAAATGCTAGATTCTCCTCAACCTCGACTCTCCTCAGACCATCTCTCTACACACTGAAATGACTATGACTGGGATCACAAGGCCATGGATTTTTCCCGAACATGCATAATTTTAAAAACTTGTCTTGTTGGCCCATCTGAAAAACAATATGGTCAACTTGAGATTTAGCAAATATATTCTTTCTATTTCAAGGTAACAATATTGCCCATTCAGTATCTCATTGGATCATCCATTCTTTAGATACTTCTAAGGGAGGGAGAGAGGGGGACAGGAGGGAGAGGAAAAGTTGGGAAAGAAGGAAATACTTACTGAGTCTCCCCTCTCCGGACCAGCTTTCTGGTGAGTGCTCAGTGAGAAAGGCCTAACAGTGGCCCAGTTTCCTAAGAAACTCTGCTTGGAGATCTCATACTATAGGTGCATGGGGCCTTGCTTTGTAGAAGACATATAGTTCTGGGCAATATGTCACATAAACCAATGGCATGAATAATATCTAAACAGGGTCTTTTTGAGGTGACTCTTCACTCATGTGGCAGCCAAGTTTTTACCATTTAAAACCAACTTTATAAGTTGACTCAAAACTTAAGCTTTTTCCTTCTGGTGCACTCATCCACTGTGGCAAAGGGTGTCCTTTGTACTTCGTCTAGTTGGCATCAGAATTCTCCTCGGCTGTAACTCACCACCCAGGCTGCAGGATTCTCCTTCCTGCCTGCTAGAGAGAAGGTTGGTCTACTGCCATCCTGGACCCAGAGACTCCCCCTGTCTCATTTCTCTTGCGAAGCCTCCTCCCATCTGCAGTCAAGTCCTCTGAATTCAGAGAAGGACAAGGCAAGTGCATGCCTCTACCCTAACCAGAAGATTTTTATTTAGTCATCTCGTCTTTGCCCTAGGAGTGCCTACTCATACTTCTTAAATCGTTTACAAAGCTCTATGAGCTAATTAGCAGCCTGGTGAGCTTCACAGCCAGGATCCTTAAGGAGGCAGAAGTTAAAACTCAGAACAGGTCACGTTTCAAGAGATTTCATGACAGCGAGTGTTCCGGGAATGTAAGGCTGGGAGGACATCTAGGGCCCCAATCAGCGCAGCTTTTGAGAGACGTGAGTGATGAAACCAAGTGAGAGACCAAGAGCGTCCAATGGAAGCAGGGAGGCAGCACAGGCAGGAGGCAACTCGGAACTTCAGAAAATGTGAAGCTGAGCAAATGAATGAACGTGCTGTGGAGTCAGGAGAAATGGAAGGCATCGAGGTAGCTTCATGAACTCTGCAGGCAATAGAGCCATGACACCTTAGAGAGGGGCAGGGGCCCGAAGAGCTGGCGGGGGAGTTCTTGAGGTTTGCAAGGAGAGCCTATTTCATGCTGTGCTTTGTGACTCTCTTCAGCGATGTACAGTCAACGATCAGGCAATGCTCGCTGAATCAGAGCAGCTTGAGTCTCCATGTGATGGGGAAATAAATGAAAGCCCTGGGCTCTGTCTCGAGTGCTCTACTTGTATTAGCTCATGTAATTCTATGTGGATGATACCTATGTGACGGGCAAGGAAACGAGGCCCAAGCAGTGACACTAACTTGGCCCAGACCACACTGGTAATTAATAGTGGAGTTTGGATTAAGAGCCAGGCACTCTGGCTCTAAATTTGGAGTTCACCACGACCCCACACATGCCACAAGGAATCCAGTCCGCGGTGTAATTCCTTGCTCACTCTTTAAAATGTACCCACCCCAACTGAATGTATCTTCAGGAATTATGCTGGTACTATAGCTTTATCAAAGATGGGGTTTTTAATTGTTTTGTCTAGGAAATAAATACTAAAGGGGAAAAGGAAAGTTATGGTCTAGTTACCATTAATTGAATTGGGCAGACATAGGGCTTTTTCTAGGACTTTTGGCCTGTTTGTGGAATTCTCCGTAACAGCTACTTTCCACCCTCATGATTTCACTGTGTTTTGAGAGAAACAGTTTTGATGTTATTTCTCAATGGATTGAATTTTTGCTGAGAAACAACACTCTCCTGTAAGTAGGCCAATGATTTATTCCATCTAAATCTAGTTGGCTTTTTTTTTTCTGTTAACAATCAATTGTCTTTTTTTTTTAATATATTTTATTGATTTTTTACAGAGAGGAAGAGAGAGGGATAGAGAGTTAGAAACATTGATGAGAGAGAAACATCGATCAGCTGCCTCTCGCACACCCCCCACTGGGGATGTGCCCGCAACCAAGGTACATGCTCTTGACCAGAATCGAACCTGGGACCCCTGAGTCCACAGGCCGACGCTCTATCCACTGAGCCAAACCGGTTTCGGCTGTCTTTTTAATATTTTAAATGTTTTCTAATTTTTTAAAATTGTGGTAACTGCACATATTATCAGTTGTACCACGTTAACCACTTTTAAGTGTGCAGTGAAGTGGCATTAAGCACATCCACATTGTCGTACAACCATCATCACCATGTATCTCCAGGACTCTATTCCTTTTGGGAAACTGAAAATTGTACCCATTAAAATCTACTTTCTTTTTCATAAGGAAGGGTCACTTTAACAGACAAAAATAAAAAAAACAATTAGGCAAAGAAGAAAAGAGGGAGCTAAATAAAGTCAACCCTCCCCAAAAACAATTATATTCAATCAATTCTCTACACTGATTTCAAAAGAAAATGCAGATTTTTGACATCTCAACTGACAGGCTAATCTTGATATAATTCGACTCTCTCTAAGGTGGTGTAACTTATTTTAGCCTAGTTAAAAGAAAGTAGCTTAAACTATTAACCATGGGGTTATCCATGACTGACAAAGTAGGGTTAACACTTCCTTTGAAATGTATTACCCCACTGGGCCCCGTGCCCAGGATTCTGATCTCAGGTTGAGCCCTGATCATCAGTAGTTCTTTAAGCTCCAGTGAAAAGCCTCATGTGTGGCCAAGGAGGGATCTTAGAGTGTAAGGGGGTGACAGGAGCTGAATACCAATGTGAAGCCATGGAGTAATATGCAGGAAGCAGTGGGTCTGAAATCTGAGACCACTTGGAGGAGGTGATGAAGCTACAGACCATCTCCAAACAAAATGTGTCTACTCGCACATGCTCACAAAGCTTACATCTCTGCAGGGACCCATGGTTCACCAGAAGCCCATCTTCACATGCTGAGTGCAGAACATGCAGGAACAACAGCCAAGAAGGAAACCCTGGGGACCATCAACAAATAATGAGCCAGCTTAAAAAAAAAAAAAAAAGAGCCAGCCCAGGAGACTGAGATGTTGCAGCCAGAGAGGTGAGGGGAGGGGGAGGGAACAAGTGAAGTCAAGGAATGGGAGAGTTTTAAGAGAAGAGTGTGGCACAAAGTCAAATGGTATAAATGGGTCAAATAATGGTGTTGGAGATGGTTTAAGAGCAGCAGGACCCGTGATAAAGTTAGCCACAGCAGGACCCATGAAACAGCCAACCATGCTCTACGGAAGCACAGGCTTGGGGATAGAGCAAAGGAGAAGTATTGGGAGCAAGGGCAGAAAGCCCTGCAGAAGAGGCTAGCTTCCTTCCCCTGTATCTGGATAGACTAATGACTTGCTTGTAATCAAAAGGCAGGTGTAACAATGGTAGTCATCATCAGAAAAAGACCAGGGCAGCAAAAGGCAAGGCAGCTTCTCCCTCGTTCGATGGAACTTTGTGCTTGGAGCCCTGAGCTCTCATGTAAGAAGTCTGACTCCTGCAAGGCTGCCATGTTGTGAGGAAGCCCAGTGCCAGTGAGTAAAATCACCCCTAAATGATTTCAACTGAGCTTTCAAGTCTTCTAAGCTGAGGCCCAAACAAGGAGTAGAACAAAGTTGTCCCCTCTGTGCCTTTCTAGAATTCCTGATCCACAGAATCCATGAACCAAATAAAATGGTGGTTGTTTTATTCTACTAAATTTGATGAGTTTTTATGGCAATAGTGGCTGTTACACTTCTCTGCTGAGTTGTCTGGGTCCAGGGTCTATATTTGATTTTCTGTGAGTAGTACACTGCTCAGACATCAGCATAGGTGACTCTATAAAGAAAGCACTTTTGACAAAAACTGTCCTTTTTATCAATGACAAGATAAGGAAAAAGGATTTTTTAATCAGTCTAAAAACATAAACATTCAGGGCTAAAGACGGAGTAGTTAATTTCCCACTTAAAATATTCAGTTTATACTTGCATATTCACAATCACATATTGTATAAGATGATATGTTTAGAAATATTGCTCTTTTCATTCCTACAATTTTAAAAGCAATTTTGTTAAACTCTTGGCATACGTCTCTTTCGACAGTATCCTGGCCATCATTAGAATCACTTTTGAATCCCTGAATAGATTTCTGGGGTGTACCATCTTCAAATCTGTCTACACAATTTGAGATAAAGCACTTTAGAATCTGTATATGATGTGTCACTGGAAATGTTATCCCAGCCAGTGCATTTATAGAACATGAGGCCAGTTTTTATTTGATTGTCTGGAGATATGTATTCATGAGCATCACAAATAAGTGATCGCCACTTCACTGCTTTTTGAAAATAACCTGAAAAGGCCTGTGTCCAGTGGTATCTAATTTGCACGTCTATGAGGGCAGGGCCCCTGAATAATCACTACAGCTGTGCAAATTTGCTTCTGTTAAAAGTCATTCCATTAGACGACCTCTATGAGCATGCAATGCTGGTATTTACTTTAGGTAACTTCAAGTTAATGAGTCTTGCCCAAACACTGTTTGTGGTTCAAAGCAAATAACTGAGCCATAGTTTTAGTTATGACAAAAGACGTTGTAAGGACTCAAATTGAATACAGTCTTATGTTCTGAGGAATAACATTTTGAGAGAAAAAGCATCACTATATATTTGGATAGATGCTCTGGAAAACACATGTAGAGTGGAGGAATGATACTCATGACTTTTTAGGGAGATTGAGTTTGAGGTGGTAAGTACAATCTCTGGGTGACAAGAGGGAGAACCTGGAGACCAAGCCCTGCTGGGAGGAAATCACAGTGCCACAGGCAAGCCTGGGGATGATGTGAAAGAAACTAGCAGAGGTAGACGTGACAGAGCTTGGCCAAGTTAGGGAGGCAGTGAATATAGTGAAACACCAGCTCTACAGCCGGAGGGCCTGAGTTCACACCCCAGGCCTGTCATCAAGTAGGCTGTGTGCCCTTGAGCAAGTTACTAAACCTCTCTGAGCCACAGTTTCCTTCTCTGTAAAAGAAGTGTTGAGAGAATAATGAGATGCCATATAAAACATAAGAAAAGTAAAAAGCCAGCTGGATAGAGAGTTCCTGAAGACACTTCGTCAAGGAGTCTATTATTATAAGTGATGATTGATTGGCTGTGGGGGTTGGGGAAGAGGGATCACTATTCCCTGCACTTTCCTCTTTGAGTTTTCTTAGAACGGGTCATTTTCAGATGCATTAGGCTGCATCCTTGCCAGACCACCCTAATGCAGCTATAATTTATGCTGAATAAAAAATGGGCTTTAAAATAATTCCTTGAGCAAATGATCCAGGAGAACCAGCTTCCCAGCAGAAGATATTGGGGAAGGAAAAGTTCCCCCGCTAGGCTTCCACCATTTCTTTGAGCTGAGATCAGAGGCGGATAATGAAACCAGCCACGGGTGTGCTGTGCTACATAAGTTCAAAACCGGAAGGTGAGAGTTAAAATATTGTAATTGTGTTCAAACGAAAAGAATGGGAAACGGCTTTTTCCCTCCTCCTGGATGTTCATGTGCTAAATAACTTCTTCTTAAAGAAGAACACTTTCAATTGAGAAAGAAACACGAAAATCATGTGGGAATGAGTCATTAAATTCCAGGTTTATTACAGATAAAGTGTTCCCACATGGTCAGATGATTCTGTAATTCTGAAATAAAGTGAGAAGTCTCCAGGGACTTGAGGTCAGGACTATGTCTCATTCACTCACCTAACACACCTCAGACACACTCATGACACTGAAATCAAGGGATCCTGTCTGATACGGCAGCATCTCTGCATCTAGAACATAGCCCGGTGGGTAATGCTCACTGTACCATCACACCCAGATGTTCACAGGAGGTGAACGAAGCCGAGAATGAAAGGAAAAAAGGCACCTGTTACAAGCAGACTGCTCTAAGAAATGTCTGCTCCAGCTGTCAGGAACTTAAACACCGAAGGAAAGGTAAATTGGATTAGGCTACATTGGAAGAGAGTTCCAGTAAGATGCTTGGTAGCTTCTGATTGCATTTAATACCATTAAACTGAATTGGTTTCTAGAAAATGGTTTTTGCATACCGCAAGCTGCATTTATAGATTCTGTCCTTACAGAAGGAATACCTGAGATGGATGTGGCCTGCAAAGAAAAAAAACGATGTCCATAAATCAGTCAAATCCCCTAGAAGGCCTACAAAGTGGAATAAATAAAAGGTGGGGCGGGGAATAAATCATGGCTGGGTTGTTGTTTTTTTGTTTTTTTTTCTATAAAAGATCCTTTCTGAGCTTGAATTATCCTGCTAGCCGTCCCACTGCCTCTATCACACAGCCTATAAAATACCACATAAACTGAAAAGAAAGACAAAAAGGAAGAAAAGAAGAAGCACATCCCCAACCAACTTTCTGTTTTGCTTGTTTTCTTAAAGATCGCTCAGCTCCCTCCTCCCAACCTGGTGCTTGGGAAGCACGAACCCCAAGTCCCTCGGTGGGGAGGATGCTCCTTCTCTTGCTTGCCTCCTGGTTGTTCCTTCCCACAGCCCACGTTTCAGGACCAGCTGGAGGGCCCGCAGGCCAGGCCAGGGGCGCCGCTGCACAGCTGGCACATGAGGCCCTCGCTTGTCATCCTGCTTTGCTGGGATGGATGGGGGAGGCCAGGCTGTGAGGTGAGCCTGCTGGCTCTGCCTGGAGCCTCTACCTCAGCTAAGCACCTGGGACAGTGCCCCTGGAAGGCGATGCAGAAGCAGGTCTCCCTCTAAACACAAGTCCCCCACCCTCCATGCATGCCGGGGAAACTGCATCTGCCCCTGCTCCTCCCCGGACTGTGCGCTCCAATCAGCAACACACTGTGCCTTTCTGCGTGCCTGCTCTGCAGGTTCCTGGGGTCTGTGGGTCTGAACTCTTCACTAGGCTCCTCTGGTCTTCCAGTCCCTCCTCCTATGGCCTCAACCCCCTGTGACCTGGTGGGCCAACTGCACAGAGCTGATCAAAATGACTTCTGCGCTAGATACTGTGCATTACGCTAGCTCAGCCACTTTCCAATCCCCTTTTCACAAACCTGCCTGGACTACAGAGATAAAGGCTAAAAACTACATTTCCCAGGCTCCTTTGCAGCTACTGTGACCTACACTGATGAGCAGACCCATGCACATGAGATTTGGAAAAAGGAGGTGTTGAAATAGAATGCCTATTTTGTTCAGTGCAGGGAGATTGGTTTCCTATAGACCTGGTGTGTGTGATTTATCTGAGCAACCATAACAGAGATTCTCATATCCAGTGCCCAGTAACACCAAAGCTGAGTGTAAGTGGTGATGGCAATGGAGTTACTGCTAGAACAGTCCTGATTCTTTGAAGTTCTTAGTACCTTGTAATAAACAATTTTCCCCTTAAATTTGTTAGGGTGGCTTCTGTTGTTGGCAACAAACAACACTGATCAAAACAACTCCTTATCCTTATACCTTCATACTTCCCTTTTAATGTAGAGTATTCCCAACTCATGCTTACAGAAGGTGCTTTAGATACATGCACCAATACCTCACCTGAGAAATGACACATCTCACAGTTATTCTGAGTACTTTTTATATTAGCATTAGCATTGGCAGTCTCCTCCATTCATTCACTTAACAAAATCTGTTAGAGGGTGACTACGCACTAGACACTGAGATGATCGTGGCTCACACACTAGTTCTTTACTTCAGGGAGCTTACCATCTAGTAGAAAAAGAACAGCTACATTTATTTAGCACCTACCAGTGCCAGACACTGTAATTAACATTCTAAATATTTAATGCATATACTCCTCAAAATAACAATATGAAGTGGATGTTAGCATCCCGATTTTGCAGATGAAGATTTTGCTTAGAGAAGATCACGTGTCCATGATCAGGACTGTATTTCTGGTAAGGGCTAGACCTGAAATTCAAGCCCACATAGCTGACTCCAGGACCTGCCTCCAATATAAACTGCTAATACCTTGAGAAAAGGAAACATTAACTGCATCTTATGGCTGGGAGGGCCCATCTAGTCCAATGTCATCCCTATGTCAGAATCCCTTCCTGGGCTCATTGCTGCTGCACTGAACAAAAAGGCACTCTAGCTGTAAGGAAGCAGGGGTATTTTATTTTAAACCACAATCCTTTGCAAAGTATCCTGCACAGTAGATACATCACAAATATTTGCTGATTAATTTTCGTATGTTTAATTTTGCCATCCTTGCCTGTAAGGAATGTGTAATGGAAATATTACTAAACTGTCAAGAAGTTTCAGGCATGCAAAAAAAAAGGGTGTGTGTGTAGAATCTTCATAGTAGGAAGCATCTTAAGGTTGAACAGAAACTCAGAGTTCCAAGCCTAGACTATTGTGTTACTTGTAAAGTACTTTTATATCCCTTAATGAGTCAAGCTACTATAAATTCATGTGGGACTCATGTCCTCTGTATGTTCCTGAATCAGAAACCTCTGTTGCCTGCTTCCCTGAGATGTTCACTGGTGAAATATATAACTAGGTTAGCCTCCTGTCTGTAACATTTTGAAATCAAAAGGAATTTTAACTCTCTTATAGAATTATCAAAGAAGAACCTTTTGGCCACTGAAGAATTAGGAAGAAAGCACTTCTAATCCAATAAGTCCCCTATCTGATTTTAGTAATGGATCTAAAATTTCATTTCTGCAATGCAGATAAATGGACATTAAAAAATGGGGCCATATCAATAAAGGTGTTGCTATAAAAGCTACAAACCAATGACTCCCAAAGTCTCCCTTTCATCTCAGAGAATGTCCTGAAACTATGCCTGGGAACAGAAACCCAAGCTAATTGACGTTTGTGCTGGTGAACAAAAGCAAATATCACAGAAAAAACATTTACAGATGAACAATAAAATCCTATATAAGGTTACGTCAATAACGTCGTGGCAATACAGATGGTTCAGAAGCCTCACACTATCTTCTCTCGGCAAGACGGTGGACGGAAAGAATTCTTGTACAAGGCTTAACAACTACAGTCTACTTCTGTGTGTTTTTAATTCACACCAGAGGATATGTTCACTGATTTTTTTAGAGAGAGAGAGAGGAAGGGAGAGAAAGAAACATCAATGTGAGAGAGAAACATGGATCAGTTGCCTCCCGTACGCACCACAAAGAGGGATCAAACCAGAAACCTTCTTGGTGTATGGAATGATGCTCCAACCAACTGAGCCACCCGGCCAGGGCTGAGTGCTACTTGTTTGAATTCACCTTTCTAAATTAAAAAAAAAAAAGTTGTTTATAGGTATTCATGCTACTACCATTACCACAATAGTTTCCTTTTTTTCTTATAGGTTTCAAATATTACGTAAGTGAATGCAATATCTATATAGTTTTACTTGATAATTTTATTGCGTATCTTTCACATTTGAGCAGCTATTAACTATAAGTTGGTTCCCTGGAAGCTACAAGATACATGGGTGAATAAAATGCACTCCCTACACTTGAGGAACTTATAATCAAGCCGGGAAAGATGAAGGGTTTAAAGCAGAAAGGCCACAGGACCCAGCTATGGGGTGAAAATCATTTTGACCCCTGAGCTCAAGAACTCTTCGAGGAGAAAGTGACATCTGAGCTGGACAGGTAGAGTTCTGGTGACAGGAGCGAGCACACCAGGACACAGGAATGGTATGATGATGGCGCTGGCTCGTCCACAGAGTCACACGGACCAGAGTTTCACACATGACGTGTCCAGATTCCAGCCCCCAATGTGCTGGAGTGACTCCCTGGTCGTGGAGCCGGAGACACTGTATAGTTAACAAGCCCCCCTCCCCCGCCTCCGCCCCCACCCAGGAGATTCACTGGGCAAGGAGATGAACGTGGGAATCTCCAGGAAATACTCTGAGCACAAGAAGCAGTCCAGGACTCCTCGCTGCAAATGAGACAGGAAGTGGTGGGAGAGGCGAGGCAGGCTGCAGGGTTAGGAGTGTGGGGACCATCGAAGATCCGCGGGTGAGTGAATAATATGATCAGAACCAGATGCCAGGTAAAGACACCTGGCAGTGGGCCAAAAGGCAGATGTGATGGTGAGAGACTCCTGGCAGAGAATTAACTCATCACGAGGCCAATCACGGTCATCTGGGGGAGATGCAGGGCTTGCGCTAATGTCACGACAGCAGAAATGGAGAGGGACCAATGGATGCTGGAGACCACTGCGGGAGCCTTGGCTAACGAGCTGGAGGCCGAACAGAGATGCACATGTGCAGTGAGTCAGCTGAAGGCAGGTCTGACTGCAAGGCCAGTGCCCCAGGTGGTGGCTCTGGAGCTCTGGTCTCAGGCTGGACACCAGATGTTGCTTCTTGCTGATCTCACCACTGCCTGCTCTACTACTGCCTCCAGACCCGCTGGACCTCACCGTCCGGGTGCCGGTCACACTCCCTCCCATCATCTGCACCTAAGTCAGATCCGATGCCTGTGCTTCGCTGCAATGGACAGGCTCTGCCTTCCAGCCTCAGCCCCTTCCGGCCCTGCCCACCCCTGCTGGCTGGCTGGTCTAGCTCTGCTCTCACAGGCCTGGGCACCGGTTCCTCCCAGGCACAGATGCCTGAGCAAGGCAGAGCACACACGGGGCTCCACGTGCAGCCATGCTTTTTCTATAAAAGCAATGTCTTCACTAAAAGCAACAGCCATGACCACCGGATCAGAACAGCCACTCACTGACCGCCTGAGGATTAAGAGTTGGGAAGGCTCTGAGGTTTGTTTGATTTTGGGTTTGCTTTGTTTTCGTTGGAAAGCAAAGCCCCAGAAAGGGAAAGCCGGCGGAGGAAACAATAGAACCGTGTCAGCGCTCCTGGCTCCGTGGGTCAGACTGCGATACAATGAAGGTCAAGACTGGCTACTAAAAGGTCAGGGCCTGCGATGCACCCTCCGCGGCAGGAAGGCTTTGTTTGTTGGGTTGGTTTTCTGTAACACAGGGCCTGGCAAGCTTTGTGAGGGGGCAGAACGAGCAAGTTTTGGGCCTTCCTAGGCCCTGAGCAGGCACTGCCCCGTGCAAAGGGTGCCGGGTGGGCTGTGTGCACAGGGCCCCGCAGCTGCTCTTCGCAGCAGCCGGCATCCTTCTGGCAAGCTGAGCGCGGGAAGCAGGGCAGGCTGGCCTCGGGCAGAAGGCTGGGGAAGCATGCGGTCACAGGACAAATGGGCACTTGTTCTCTGGAAGGTGTTGGCAGCCACTTTCATAAATAATGAAGAGGGAGGAAGGAGGCTGTGACAGCAGGCCTGGGTGCCTGATGCAGCCACGAGGAGGTGTCTGTCCTGGCATCCTCCGGTGACTGCATTATTTGCATAAATAATAGCAGTATTTGAACAGAAAATCCAGAACTCCACTATGCCAACTGCACTCTCTCCTGCTGTTCCCTCTTCCTGGAGTTCCCTACACCCCACCCCTTTCTGAAATTCCATTCATCTTTCACTCCAGCCAAGGGCGTGACCACCTCTATGGCATCCTCCCGGACACCCCTAGGCACGAGAGATCGCTCTTTCCTCTGGTCTTGAACAGCATGAGAGCACACCACCACCGTAACCCACACATGATGCGCGATGCTGTACCCAAGTCAGCAAACTGCTTTTTGGATGCAGTGTGCCTTTGAATCCACAACTCTTGCAAGCAGTGGCTCAACGGTCCCCGTGGAAGACATAGAGACCACACAGCACTTACTCGTAGGAAGATCAATGAAGATAAAGTGTGCCGGTGTTGGCCTTACTTTGACCCTTCCCTCCTGGATGGAGGGCAGAAGTGACAGTTCCAGAAACCTACTCTGGTTTTGCAACTCCCAGCAAATAAGTTCCTTTCTGAGACTCCACCCCAGCGCCTATCTCCCCCGGCCCCTCCGGGCTGCATGGACCGGGACCAGGAAGAGGATAAGAGAACTCTGGGAACCTCTCTGCTTCTGTCCAAAGCAAGAAGTAATTCTCTCCATGCAACATAAGCCCCAGACAATGATCTCATCACGGGTGTCACCACAGCCTCGGCTCCTGAAAAGCAGAGAACAGTTGTTCTAACACAGGCAGAGTCTTCCTCTGTCTGTGACCAAGGCCTTGGCAAATGCTAAGTAGACGTTGGTTGAATGAAACAGAATTCTCTGGTCACTTTTCTTTAGATGTTCTTACCACACCCTTCAGAATCTAAGTAATAATAAAAGGCATGATGTTGGCACTGATGCATTCATCTTACACATGTGTATAGAGACCATATATCAGAGGCCCAGCTTCAGTGGAGGGGCAGGAACGACTTCAAGAGGGGGAGATCTGAGATGTAGTTGAAGCATGAAAAGCATTTCCAGGAGCCAAGAGGGATGGAGGTGGAGGGCATTCCATGTGACCTGAGGAGCCTGAGCAAAGACTTGAAGATGAGAAGTAGAGAGTATCTCAGGGAACTGCCCATCCTGGGCAGAGGCACCTCCCTGGAGGAGCGATGTCATGTACTACAATCAGCCCAGGCTCTGAAGCCAGTCATCCCCTTACCAGCTGTGTGGCCTTCAACAAGTCCCTTAAACTCTCTGGGCCTCAGCATTCTCGGCAGTGAAATAGAAGTGATAATACCCTGCAGGGTTGTTCTGAGAATTTAGGATGTAGGCAAAGGATGTGGTAAAGAATATGCATTAAATAAATGGAAGAGCCCTAGCCAGCTTGGATCAGTGGATAGAGCATCAGCCTTCGGACTGAAGGGTCCCAGGTTCAATTCCAGCCAAGGGCACATGCCTGGGTTGTGGGCTCGATCCCCAGTGGGGGGCGTGCAGGAGGCAGCCAATCAATGATTCTCTCTCATCACTGATGTTTTTATCTCTCTCTCTCCCTCTCCCTTCTTCTCTGAAATCAATAAAGAAATATATTTTAAAAATAAAAATAAAAAGTAAATGGAAGATATAATGATGATGGTGGTGGTGGTGGTGGTGATGATGATGCCACAAGCTCCTTGAAGACAGAGACTGTTTCTTACTCTTACTTGTCCCCACTGAAATACCTGCCATCCTGTTTTGTTCAAATTGCACAGGTACTAAGTATGTGTTGACTTAAATGGATCTCCTTGCTACTTTATTTCTATCACTGATCCTTGGTTTTTGTTTTTCTCTTTAAAGAAAGTTTACTACATTTTTCTAGCCTAGTTAGACTTTGAAGAGAGTCTACAGACAGTGAATGAATGAAACAGACCCTGCCTATCATGGATTTGGGGCAGGGTCTGCAGGAAACTTGGCAAATGCAAGCCAGCTGGAATAGGTTTCTGAGTATTAAAGGTTCTACAAGGGAATGAGTTTTCTGAGGCTCTGAATCCCCCCAAAAATGAATAGGCTTTCAATAATCAGAGAAGAGGGGAATGCTGAAGAAAAGAGATCAAGATACAAAAGTGTGGAGTATGTTTGAGAAGCCATGAGTATCTGGCCTGGCCAATAAGTGTAGGAAATCGAAGACATGGCCTGAAAAATAGTTTAAAGTCTGACTAACAGAGAGACCACAAGGCCAAGATGAAGGTCAGTACCTTGGAGCAATGGACAGCTGTGAGTAACATGGCCTGGTGTCACAGAAGCTGAGACCAGGAAGGTTCATATAGACCACAATCCTCCGAGAGACCAGGAAAGCAAGGCCAAGGGATGTTAACTTGCTCGAAGTTACGCTGCTCATTCGGGACAGAATTGGGATGAACATGCTAGCTTCCTAATGATTAATCAGGAGCTACAATACCCATCGCCAGGAGCTGACAATATGTAGCACATACACCACCTCCTTATCCCTCACCCAAGGCAGACATTTCTAATCGATCAAGCCATTCTTTCCTATTCTTTCCTACTAGGACCTCACCTTCCTCAACACAGTCTTCTAATCTCAGACATATGTGCTGTCCCTGGAGGTGACATCCATCAGTCATCATGTTCAACTCAACCTTGCTGCCCTAATGCAAGGACAGGGAGGAGGGTGCTTGGAGGCTGGGTGAAAAGGGTGAAGAAATTAAGAAGTACTAATTGGTGTCACAAAATAGTTACGGGGATGCAAAGCATAGCACAGGGAATACGGTCAATATAACTATGTTTGGTGCCAAGTACTTGAAATATCAGGAGGAATACTTTATAAAGTATATGATCATCTAACTGCAATGTTATACCCCTGAAACTAATACGGAATAACATTGAATGCAAACTGTAATTGAAAAATCAAATTAAAAAAAAAAAAAGCTTGCTTTGAAATTCTTACAGAGAAGAACGGAAATGGCCCAGAGGACTCAGTCCCTTATGAGAGTCATGTGGGTAGTGCACCCCTCTGTGTAGGAGGTGAATTCTGTCCTTCACAGGCACAGACATTTCGTCCCCAGCCAATGAGAGTGGTGAGCCACAGCCCCCTCTGCTCTCTGGGCCGCCCTCTCTCCCCAGCACTTTCTCTTCTCCATCAAAATTACAACCAAGAAGAAGGGGAAATCCCAGCCTCGGAAATGAGAGCTCAGGAGCATAAATAAGTAAACACACCACTTAGGATGTGGCAGGGAGAGAGGGTGTGGGAAAAGAAAATAATATATTAACCATAGACTCAAAATCAAGCGCCATTCAATGTTTCCTTTTTAGTTTAGAAACCACTAAATAAAAATGAAGGAAAAAAACCAGGAAGTCCCCTCCTTAGTCTTAACAATAGAACAATCCAGTGTGCTGTTACTCAGGGCAACTTTTTTTTTTAAAAAAGAGGCACTGAATGTTCAGATCCCCTCCGGACCCTGCTTGGTACTTGGACTTGGGTGCACTTTAGGCACCTAAAAATAGACCTGTGACAGCGATGAACTGCCATTAACTCCAGACAGGTAAATTCTGTGATTTTTAGATGGAAAGAATATACTGGAAAGCACACTAACAACAAACGTGGGAATTTTGGATTCTCCTCCCTCGGTAGCCTGGAGGCTTGGAGGAATTCTTCTTTTCTCTCAGTTGGAATTTTTTTCCACCCCAACAAGCGATAACACCTACCTGCGTATATTTTGCAAGTAAACGGTCGGGAGTATTTTAAGATCCTTCTAATTAAGGATCTGCATAACACACACAAAGTAAAATTATGTCACTTGTAAATAGAAGCATGCCTCCTTTATGGTAAATTAACATATTGGAATCTGAAATTGAGATTATTTTCAGATAAAATGTTTCATTCATTTCCCAAAAGGATTCCCCATAGGATTCCTTTCAAATGAGGAGTTCTTATGTGAGTGCATTTTAAATGGTTCAACTCGGGAAACTCTGCTTTATATATGACTTTTCAGGATTACCCCTATTCCCCAAAGTGAAGTGGTCCTGCGTTAGGTAGACGACAATGGTCTCAGTGTGGAAAATGCCAGAAATGAGATTTGTCCTGTGAAAAATTAAACATAAGGATATCAGCAGCATATTTTTAAAGGTTGCTGTTTTTGTTCTTTCTCCATAGCATTTTATTTAAAAACAAACAAACAAGTGAATTCCTTTTTCTAAAAGGTAATCTCCTCCCCTTACCATATCCTAGCTAATAAAAGAGTAATATGCAAATTAAACATCACTCTGCTACACCCACAAGCCACGCCCACCAGCCAATCAGGAGTGAGTATGCAAATTAACCCAACCAAGATGGCTGCGGTCACGGAGAGAACAGGAGGCTTGGGTTTCCCCGGCAAGAAAGGAAGCCAAGCTTTCCACCCTCTCTGGCCTCTACTCAAGGCTACAAAGTTTCAATTATAGAAGATAAGTCCCAGATACTAGGGCCACCGCTTGGGTCACTGGGGGGCGTGGCTGGCCTGCAAACCACCACAGGTCCCTCACCCAGGCCGCCCCACGCCCCAAGGGAACCCCCACCCTGATTCAGGATACCCTTCAGGGCAAACCAGCTGGCCCCCACCCATGCACCAGGCCTCTACCTATCTAATAAAAGAGTAATATGCAAATTGCCCATCACTCCAACACACAAGATGGCTGCCCCCATGTGGTCAAAGATGGATGCCCCCATGTGGACACAAGATGGCCACCACAAGATGGCCAGCAGGGGAGGGCAGTTGGGAGGGACCAGGTCTGCAAGGGAGGGTAGTTGGGGTGATCAAGCCTGCAGGGGAGGGCAGTTGGGAGGGACCAGACCTGCAAGGGAGGGCAGTTGTGGGTGATCAGGCCAGCAGGGAAGGGCAGTTGCAGGGGACCCAGGCCTGCAGGGGAGAGCAGTTGGGGGAGACCAGACCTGCAGGGGAGGACAGTTAGAGGTGACCAGGCCTGCAGGGGAGGGCAGTTAGGGGTGACCAGGCCTGCAGGGGAGGGCTGTTAGGGGCAAACAGGCTGGCAGGGGAGGGCAGTTAGGGGTGACCAGGCCTGCAGGGGAGGGCTGTTAGGGGCAAACAGGCTGGCAGGGGAGCAGTTAGGCATCAATCAGGCTGGCAGGGGAGTGATTAGGGCGTGATCAGGCTGGCAGGCAGAAGCAGTTAGGGGCAATCAGGCAGGCAGGCAGGCGAGCAGTTGGGAGCTAGCAGTCCTGGATTGTGAGAGGTATGTCTGACTGCCCATTTAGGCCCCATCCTACCGGGTAGGATCGGGCCTAAATGGGCAGTCGGACATCCCTCGAGGGATCCCAGATTGGAGAGGGTGCAGGCTGGGCTGAGGGACACACGCCACGTGCACGAATTTTGTGCACCGGGCCTCTAGTTTTAAATATTAGTAATTGACTGACTAGATTACAATGGAATTCTAAAATAACGAAGCTACCTCACAGAAAATACAAAATAATCTTATGTAAAATTTTTACAAGTATTTCTCAGTGATATTTATTTCTATGCTTATTTATTGATTACATCAACAATAAAGTCATTAATGAAAATGAATTTGTTTCCCTGTACATGAGAATATTTTTAACATGTGTGGCAGGTTTGAAGGTTCATTTCCAAAAAAAAAAAGTTATGCTATAAAAAGACAAGCATTCACCCTGAGAACTGCAATTACTGCTTTCCTCATAGAAATCCCATCTGATTCTTTCACTTCTTCTCTTTTCTTTCCCTCTTCTTAAAAAAGAAGATAAGGCAGTGCTGCAGGTTTTTCCAGATAACAATCAAAGAATCTCACTTAAGGATTTCAGCATTTAAACTTGAGCCTTTCATCCAAGAAGGCTCTTACCTGATGCACAATAAGCATCAAAGAGAAGTATGATGCTTTCTGAACACAATGGACACTTACTCTACTTGAAGGGTCTCCCACCTGAACCCAGCCCTCCAGAGTTCTTGAAGGAAATTATCAACAGTACTGAGAGACCTATTCTGCTCCCACCAAGACAGATTGCTGATGGCTTAAAATGATGCAGCCTCGGGCGGCACTCGTTCGGATAAACATGGCAGTGGCATCAACACCAGCAATGAGCAGGGCAGCCTTAGTTCAATGGGAAGCTCCCACTGCCCTCTGAATGAAGGCTGGACTCTGACCATTTGCATTTGTAATTGTTACTCCCAACAATGCCGAGGAGATGGTCTGATTCAAACACAGCAGCCCTGTCTCTACTTGCTGGACATTGGCTATCTGCCTTCTGGGGAGAAAGACCACGTGACGGCAGACAGAGCGCTGTAGAAGAGTCAAGAGCAAGGACTCTAGAGGCAGCCTGCTTAGGTTCCAGGCCTGCTCTGTCACTTAAAAGCTGTAGGACCTTGGACATGTCACTTTAATTACATCGGAAGCAACCACATCGTAGGGAGGTTTTGAGAATTCAGTGAGTTATATGAACGCATCCATACATCGAGCCCTTGGGACAATGCCTAGTGGAGTAACCACCATATAAGAGTTTGATATTATTAGTAAGTTCCATGTCAGATGAATGGCATGAGGTCACGAGGGCATTGGTGATGATTATATCAACTTTTTTTTAAGTGGCTCCAGATTGATGGTAGCTTGCCTTTTGGCATACATTTTGGAAGAAGAAATGGGATTGTTGTTGTGTGCCTCTCATCCCAGATGGCACTTGCCACAGCAACCCTTGGTTGAAGATGGGCAACACTGGTCCCTCTTTCTTCCTCTTTGACAAAGCCCTTCATGACTGGCCCCAGGCACTCTCTCCTGCCCTGTCCCTCCTGCCTGGCTTTGACCTTTCCATCTCATTTCAAGCTCCTGCAATGACTAGAGTTCCTCAACTACTCCGTGCCGCTCCATCCCTCTGAAACCTTGCACATGCTACTTATTTTCCTAGAATGCTTTCTCCCAGTGGTCTCCCTCTTCCTTTTTCAAAACTTGGTCCAGCTATCCCTGCCTCCAAAAAGCCTCTTTATTTATTTATTTATTTTTTTACCCTCCTGCCCTGGCCTTTGCTCTATTGCTCTTTCACATCATGCTGCTATTTCTTTCTTTTCACACTTGTCTCCTCTACTGGGACTCTCTTAGGAGCAAACCGTGTTTTATTCTTTTTCTATACACACAGCACGTAGTAAAAGAACTGGCACCTTGCAAATATTCAATATGTGTAATTGTTGAAGAAACATAGAGTGGCTTCTACCTGCCCTGAGATTAACTCTCTCCCTCCGATTGTCATTCAGCTGCTATTTTGCAATCTCTTTTTACCATCAAACATCTGAAACACAGGTGCTGATTCAATAGTCTCTCCTTGCCTCACCTACGAGAAGGGATCAATACTCAATCTGCTTTTGAAGTGAGATACAATATCAGGAGGGAAGAGGATGAAGGAGAACAGGACACAAAATATTCTTCAGCGAGGTCCTGAGGAGGGTGTCTCATCTTCCTTTCCAGCAAAGTAGGGCCCTTAGGAGCCAGGCTCAGGGAACAATGTCCCTTGGGAACCTTCCGAGGGCGGGTGATTCATGCCTCTGCCTCCACTCGGGGAAACCAAAGTGGGCAATCCAAGAGGTTCTGTCCAGGGGCCAAACCCCAAACCTGGCTAGTCAGCGGGTCCAACAGCTCCTCCGTGGTAAAGACTGGCTGCCTGCGGACTGGATTTGGTCCCCAGACATATTATGTTTGGCCCACAGAATCTTGAAAAATGGGTGAGTTGGTTGCCAATGTTTAAAAATTAGGAGACTGCACATTTAAAAATCTAGATTTCTGGCTTAATTTTTAGAAGAATGGGCAACCCGAGGTCCCCCTCCCAGGTAGGAGCACCTGGTGGGAGCCCAACAGTGCTGCCCTCTGCAGGTGGGGCATGTGTTCTGCAGTTCACCACACTCCCCACTTCGCTCTATTGCATGAACTGCGTGGCATTGTGCAACTGAGTCTGCAACTTCCCGGCGGGGCTCAGCACAGAAATTCAAACACTGATAGAAGGAGATGGGAGCTGGAGGAATCAGACCTGAATATAGAAAGAAGCTCGGAACCAAGGGGACAAGAGCTTTTTATAAGATCTTAGTTCCTTAGGCCAAGGTTGGAGGGGGTATGAAGATCAGTGACAGGTGGAGGCTACAATTACAGGGTTTTAAGAAGTGTGACCATGGAGACCAGAGCTGAAGGCTTTATGGTATGTGTGTGCATAAATATAAATTCATATCTGCAGCCAGGACCTCTCTTCCAGACCCATATATCCAACTGCCTACTAGACATGTTTAATAAGTGTATCAAACGGAATATGTCTCCATTGAACCACTGATCCCACCCCTGCTCTTCCTGCTATCACACCCATCACACTCAAGGCACCTCCATTCATTCTTGCAGGTGCTCAGGCCAACAGCTTTGATGTCACCCCTGACTCCAGCTTCTTTCACTCCCCTGTCTGGCCCATCAGCAAGGCCTATTCTAGTTCCACTTTCAAAATCTGTCCAGAATTCAACCCAGTGTCACCAGCCCCACTGCCATCTCTCTGGTCCACACCATCATTTTTCTCCTAGGTTGGAATAGCCCCTGAAATGCTGCCCCTAATCTTGTCCATTTGCCCTGCAGTCCATTCTCAACACAGAGGCCAGAAGGATCCCATGAAAATAAACGTCGGGTCACAGCATTGCTCTGCTCAGCATCTTCCAATGACTTCCCGTTCATTATAGTGACAGAGCCCCTGCTGAGATCTACACGCTGTCCCATGACCTGTGAGTCACCCCCTCGCACAGACACCTCCATCTCTTACTGCCCTGCCCCCGCTCACTTGACTCCAGCCACCCTGCCCTCTTTGCTGCTCTCTGAGTGCTCCAGGCATATCCCACTTCAGGGTCTTTGGATTTGCGGGTTCCCTGTCTGGGATGTTCTTCCCCTTCCCTGCACTAATCACCCCCTTCATTTCCTTCAGACTTACTAAAATGTCTCCATCCCAGGAAGGCCCTCCCTGATCACCCCACCTCAAGTCAACCCTCCTCAACACTTTACATCCCATCCTTGCCCAGCTTTCCTTCTCTAAACTTGACCTAGTTTTTGTTGTCGTCTGTCACTCCCAGCTGCAAGGTAAGCTCCTCAAGGACTTCTTCAATGTATCTCGTTAAACACCACATGTCCAGTGCCTGGGAGAACCCTTGGCACATAGTTCAATAAATATTGGATGATCAATAAATACTTGTTCAATGAATGCATTTATAAATAGTCTACATTTTAAGATCGTACTTACCTATGATCATTCCCAGTGGGAAAAAAAAAAATATTTAGTAGTCTGCCAGGCAACATTCAATTCAAGGGTAATACGTATACTAGGCCTCAAGCTTTCATTTTAAAAGTCCATGTGTGAGTGAGTGACAGACTGAAATACTGGAGTGAGTTACACCACATACACAACGCCGCTGTGCAGTAAAAAGACCAGCCTGCTCCTCCTTCCTCTTGCCCAGGCCCCGTGGATTCATATACAAGACACTGGGGCTAGGATTTTTCATGCACAGGACGTGTCCACTCTGCACTACACTCTATTTAGCCCCCCCTTTGTCACACTGGCTTCCCCTTTGCATCTTTTGCTTCTCTGGTTTCAGAACCTCCAAAGTCTGGTCTTGAGGCTTCGAGCCCCATGGCTTCATCTCCTGGCTCCCAGCTGACCTCCTGCTCCCAGGCTGGGCGGGGAGACCCGCTTTCCTCTCTGCTTTAGCCTGGAGTGTAGATGTCAGACAGAAAGGAACCCGGGAGAGTTTTGGGCCAAGGTCTTTGCTTTATTGACATGCTTCCCCCACCCCTTTCTCTTTTCCACCGGATTTTTGAAGTTTTCTGGGTAAAGAAAATAAAGCTTCGTGATGACACCTAAGGATGACAACACGAAGTTGAAATCTTTATAACAGCTTTAGGCAAACACAGGTTGAAATGGTATGTCATGCCTGTCCAAAAATGCAGCATGAAGCGGGCTCTAAAAGGCAATGGGATGAGGAGTTACTGAAACAGTCAGGAATCTGAGGAGGAATTTACAGACCTGCAAAGGCAAGGCACAGAGCCTGGAAATCGGCCACTTTCCACCAACTCCCCGCTGAGCCGTGTGAGATTAGACATTGCTAATTCTAATCACATTAGAACGTTTTACATCACGTACATTAGACAGGAAAATGGAAAGTAGGCCATATGGGGTTATAAAGGGTTATCTGGCTCTAAAACTGGGTGGAGCTGAGGTGGTGGCATGAAAGCACTTTGGCTGTTTGGGTGCTGTCATCCTTGACACCTTGTGGTAGGCAAAATAATGCCCCAGCGACATCCCCCATGTCCTCATCTTGATCCCTGGAATCTGTGAATATGTTACTTCACATGGCAAAAGGGACTTTTTCAGATGTGATTAAGGATTGTGGGATGGGGCAATTATTATAGACTAGAGGCCTGGTGCATGAAAATTCATGCACTGCAGGAGGGGGTCCCTCAGCCCAGCCTGCCCCCTCTCACAGTCTGGGAGCCCTCAGGGGTGGGAGGCGACCTGGCAATCAGGGAAAGGCAACGCCCCCATCACACCTCTGCTGCTGCCACTGCTGGCAGCGCCTTGGCCGGCTGGCCCTGGTTACCTGCACCTCGGGCCGGTCCTGGGCAGCTGGGCAGCCACCATCCGAGGCTTGCCTGTGCCTTGGCTGGCCCTGCTTGCCTGAGCCTCAGTCAGTGGGGGGTGCAGGAGGACCCGAGGCCCCCGGCGCGGCTGAGGGGACTCCGGTGGCAGGCACACGGAGCGGTAGGCCCCGGCCGAGGAATAGAGGATACTCTCAACTACATGAGTTATAACTTTCAATTTGTTGGACACCACAGTCAGGCTTCAGCTTCGGGGGAGGGAGGAAGAGAGGGATGGGCAGCTCATTGGAGGAGCCTGGGAGAGCTGTCAGTCAGTGGGGGTTGCAGAAGGACCCAAGGCCACTGGCAGGGCTGAGGGGATTCTAGCAGCAGGCGCACAGAGCAGCCAGCCCCGCCCCCCCGCTGTGGGTACCGCCATCTTGTGAGGGTGTGATGGTCAATTTGCATATTACCTCTTTATTATATAGGATTACCAGGGTGGGCCCAATATAATCTCAAGAGTCCTTAGAAGAGGGAGGCAGCAGGGTAAAAGAAAAGATGCCAGAATAGAAGCAGAGGCCAGAGTGATGCAGGGCCAAGCGTCAAGCAATGGGGGCAAACTCTAGAAGGTGAAAAAGGCAGCAAGCTGGATTCTCCCCAAGGGCCTTCAGAAGGAACACAGCTCTGCCAACCTATAGCGTTAAGACCATGCAGAACCACATGATGGTAAGTTAGTGTGGTTTTGAGCCACTAGATTTGTGGCAATTTGTTACAACAGCAATAGGAAAGCAGAAGATGTCTGTTCTCTCACTCCCACATCCCGTGCTGCAGAAAATCCTGGTGAGGAATGTCCCAGATGTTCTAGAAGCAGGCTAAGGTAGAAGATGTTGAAGTTGTTTGTGAAATCACAGCTCGCTCAGTGGCAGCGCTTAATGATCTACAAACGATCAACCTTGCCCTTGCAAACAGTCATGGCTGGCTCCTTGCAGAGACCTGGGAGCAATGCCAGCCACACCAGTGCAAGCCAGGTATTCACTGAGTCACAAAGATGGGCTTCAAACCAGGTCTGGGCAGTCATACTGGCTGCCCGTGACTGTCCCACACCCTCCCTATCACTTACACACTCTTCACGGGGACTTTTAAAGAATAGTCTTGATCCATTGGAAGAGAAATCCAAGGTGAGTACAGGTTTTATTCACTGGGCCCAGGCTGCTCTTATCATCCTCTCTCATCTTCTCACAGAACACCTACTCTTCCTACCCCTCAGGCTCCCATTGTAGGTCTCACCTCCTGTTCTCCTCCAGAGGAAGCTAAACTCATTCAGTATAAAGTGCACAGTGGCCTCCAAGGGGCATTCACTTTCTAACAAAGATCAGAAGCTTGCAACCTCTGGGAGAACAGGGTCTACATTGAGCATCCCTCATCCTCAGTGCTCTGCCTGGAACTTAGTTGGCCTTGGATCACAACTTATTGAATGAATGAGTGAAATTCTGCCAGCAGACAGGGCATCTGTGCTTCCTCTCAGCACTTCCTATGCTATGGAGAGAAATCTGTTTGCACGACTGCTCTGAAACCACCGAGACCTTGGACATAAGGCATAGTAAGAGTAACCATCATGCTAATGCTACCTTAGCTTTCAAATCACTTTTTAAATCACCAGTGTACTTACTCAAGCAATGAATATTCCCTGAAAATGGAGAATATACCTGGTAAGTGCAGAAGGGCCAGGTGACTTGGGGACACAGCATTGCCACAGTAGATGAGAAACAGATAATAAGGTTCTAAACTTCCTACTTGACTGAAAGGGAGCCCACACTCTAAGTCTCCTTATAGCTTTGGTGAGTATTCATGGAGCCTTCGGCTACTCAGAATATCCAAGCACCAGACCACTCTGACAGGCCATAGAGAATTGTCCTAGGCTCATCACTAAAACCTCGTTGCTGGCCATCTTAACAAATCCCATGCAAACCTAGGGATGTGGCCTGGGGTCAATGGAGGGCTTCAGTGTGGTTTGTGGGCCCCATTCAATTTTATGCAACACTATATTTATGAGCATCTGAGATGTTTCAAAGGAGTAAGTCTAAGAAAGGTTTAAAATTTACTGCTTTGAGAAATGATTCCAGCCATTATGTCTTGCTAACATGCAATTTCTTTTTTTAAATATATTTTTTATGGTTGATAGTATTACAGACATCTCCCATTTCTCCTCTCCCCCCTCTTCCCAGCCTCTTCCCACCCCTCCAGATCTTCACTACCCTATTGCCCGAGTCCATGGACTATGCATATAAGTATATAAGTTCTTTGGTTTATCTCTTCTCATCCTCCCAACCCCACATCAAGGTATGTCACTCTGTTCCATGCCTCCATGCTTCGGGTCTTATTTTGTTGGTCAACATGCCATTTCTTACAATGGTGTCTTTATTTAGTGTCATTGTCTCAAATAGTTTATCTTTAGTCAGTTGATCACTATACTAGTTTCCTATTGCTGCTCTAACAAATTACCAATATTTGCTTGCTTAAAACCATACACATTTATTATATGACCGTTCTGAAGCTCAGAAGCCTGAACTGGGTCCCGTGGGCTAAGATCAAGGTGTTGGCAGGGACGCGTTTCTTCAGGAGGCCCCAGGGAAACGAGAGTCCATGTCCCTGCCTTTTCCAGCTTCTATGGGCCACCAGCAGCCTTCATGCCATCTGCAACCTTAGGTCCCCCTTGCTGTGTGACATGGCCTATTCACGGGTTCCCAAGATTAGGATGCAGACAGCTTTGGGAGGGTGGGGGGCGGCGACATTATTCTGCCTACCAAGTCTTTAGTATATTCTTTTTTTAAATAATATATTTTATTGATTTTTTACAGAGAAGAAGGGAGAGGGATAGAGAGTCAGAAACATCGATGAGAGAGAAACATCGATCAGCTGCCTCCTGCACACCTCCTACTGGGGATGTGCCCACAACCAAGGTACATGCCCTTGACCAGAATCAAACCTGGGACCCTTCAGTCCACAGGCCGACACTCTATCCACTGAGCCAAACCTGTCAGGGCCTTAGTGTATTCTTCGAGCACCCACATCTGTTAGGAGGTTTCATAAGGGATTTCGAAGATAAACTGTATTTCACAAAGTCCTTACTCTTCAGGAGAAAACAGTAAAAATGATGGTAACAGCTGCCATTGTTGAGCACTCACTGTCTCGCAGGCTCCTTCCTAAACACACTGTATGACTTAACCCATGTAATCTTGCAACCACCGGGGAGCTGGGTAATATTATTACCATCATTTCAGAGAAAAGGAGACTGAGGCACAAAGAGACACTGTTTCTTGCCCAGGTCACACGACTAGTTTGGTGGCAAGATGGGGTTGAGACTCTGGGACGCAAGCTCTAAACATCCATGAGTAGTTTGTTCTTTCATACAACACTGAGAAAAATTAAAGAGAAAAGAACACTGACTGGGTAAACAAAACAACCTAAATCACAGAAATAATGAAAACCTTCAAGCAAAAAAGGGATCATGGAAATTAAGATAAACAAGCCATAGAAAGGAATGTTAAAAAGACTGGATCATATTATAGACACATGAGGGTAATTCGATGAAAATAAGCCATGAATAGTCATTGTCACGACTGTTCCTTTAAAATAATGCCCGTCATAAAAATGACTGAAGTTTTCAGAGAGTGTATAAATAACAGGTTAGAAAGAAGCCTGCAAAATCAGTGGCATCCCGCGTTCAAGGACATTTGACAAACCTGAAGTGCGTGAGTGGACATACGCGGTTAGCTCAGATGGAAAGGGGTGGCCTCCGCCAAACCCCGACACCAGGAAGAGGGGGCGCCTCTGTTCTCACATGGACATAAATGGCAGGTGGCCCATGGTGCTTGCAGGTGTGAAGCCAGCAAAATGAAATCCAGTCTGCGAAACCTAAGGGGGGCTGCTTCTCAGACATGGAAACTGTATCTGTGGGGTGCAACTGCACAGGAGGAAAAACAAAACGAAATCAGGAGAGCTGGAGTAGATTGTTTCTGGAAGGGAGAGAGCAGTGGCGAGGCTGGGAGTGACTTAGGAAGCGTCCTGTCTGGACGCATAAAAGGGTGAGACGAAATCTGACAAGATGAGAATAAGACCTGGTCACAAAACTAGCTGAAAGGTTAGGAAAACACAAAGGAGGGTTTTTAATGTTTTAAAAGTAGCTTTTAAAGGAAGCAGGGAAGAAAGGGTAAGAAAAGAGAAACTCCTGTTTTAAAGGTCCACCCCTCTCTAATTCTGACTATGACAATGACAGCAAGGTCCTGAAACTATTCTTTCCCTGCGATGTCCTCCTAAAACGTCCTCAGTTTACAGATCTGTTTCCAAACCCAAACACGAGCCTCCCCACTGGCCTCCGCACCTTGTCGGCTCCTCCCACAATCACTAGCAATGACAGGATTCAGAAACAAAGACCCTGGGGTGGGGGAGGGGAGACTCGTTGGTGTGGTTTGTGTAAGGGAAAGTGGCTTATGCTTCAAATGACTAATATTATTAGTAATAAAAATAAATACTTACCCTGCAACAACTGAAGACACAACAAGAAACTCAATTAGTCAGATGGTCCGTGCAGGATAAAAGGTGAACAACAAGCAACGTACAATGAGAAAAGGAAACACTGAAGTTTAACTAAAAATGCAGAATGTTCAAGAAGCAGCCTATGACTCCCTTAAATACTGCAACCAATCACCTCAAGTGCTAATGATAGTTCGGGAGCTCTAACTTGCTCTCCAAAGAAACATCTAAAAGGCTGAAATAAATAAGTGGGGAACCAGCAGTCATGACTGTCCTCCATGTTTCCTAGCAGTGCCCCTGCACGATCTCTGTGCTTGTTGAGAATGACGGGTTATTATTGAGATACCTCTTTGTTTTTGCTGCTCCACATTTTCTCTGAGAGAAGAATTCCACATTAACACCAAACAGTCATGAGAAAAGACAGCAGAGAATATCTTCAAAGGTAGACTGCAAAAGCAAAATAATTTTGGCAAAGTAGACTACTAATTTCAGTACACCGGGAAAGGAAAACAAATGAAGAAGAGGCCTTGGAGATAACATTGCTCTTTGCATAGAAATATGACACCATTGAGCACCCTCCTCCCCAAGCACACACTTTTCCTCCTACTGGTGATGGAATTTTGCTCATTGAACCACACTCGCCTCCAGTTCTTCTGCTAACATGTAACTTGTTTGCAGTGGCCACAGAACAGAGACAATATTTAAACAGTGGGCTAGAGACCCACTTCTCACTGGCCCTACGTACAACCAGCTACGAGCTGAAGTTGAGTCCGTAGATATACAATGAAGGACAGAATATTCCCCTGCAAAGCAAGCACAGTATTGTGCCAGACACATGCAATATAGCTTATGGGAACTGGTACGTATCCCCCTGCCAGGCTCATTACAAAGCAATTGACAGTGTGGTATGCTAGAAGAGGTTTAGCAATTCCCGGCTGTGTGACCACAGGCCAGATACTTAACCTTGCTGAGCCTCACTGCTTCTCAGCCACGAAAGGAGCATAATAAAAATACTATCTGTCGGCACAAGATGTTTGAGGTGCAAAATGATTACACACCTGGATGTAGTTTGCAATAGGCAAATACTGTCAGTACAATGTCCAGTTCTAGGTATAATAAAGAAATGTCATTACAGGAAAAGGAAAATACTTTGTAGGTAAGTCACACAAAAAGTCAAGATTGCGGAATGTTAAAAGGAGAGGGCAAAGCAAAATGTGAGCCATTTGATAGTTTTTAAATTTATGAAAAGCCTTCATTGAACATCTAAAACAAAAATAACTGAACTACAGGCCGGCCGGTGTATCTCAGTGGTTGAGCGTCGACCTATGAATCCGGAGGTCATGTTCTATTCCCCGTCAGGGCACATGCCCCGGTTGTATGCTCTTCCCCAATAGGGGGAGTGCAGGAGGCAGCCGATCAATGATTCTCCTCATGGATGTTTCTATCTCTCTTTCCTTCTCCCTTCCTCTCTGAAATCAATAAGAATATATTTTAAAAAAAATAACTGAACTATAGATAAAAGAAGAGGAATTGGGTTTACACTGTATTGTGAAGGATTTAGGTAAGTTATCCTTACAAAGAATTTTTGGTTACTAAGAGTTGGAATACAGTGAGACAATACAATCTTCATCCCTACAGTTCTTTACTAACTGAGCAAATAGTTTCCTGAGACAACCGAAGAACGATCCTTCTAGAAAAGAGGCAAATGAATTTCGATTGTCTTCTAAAGTCAAGCTAGCCTTACAGTCACTGTGGCAGTACTCAATTCTGCTGGTGATGTGAAGGCCGCGGACAATACCTAAGCACCTGGGGGGTGGCCGGGCTCCAGCAAACTGCACTTACAACAACAGGTGGCAGGCTGGGTTTGGCCAGTAGGCTGTGGTCTACCCCTCATCTAAAGGTTCCTTCCAGTCCTAGGATTCTAATCCCTAAAACCCAGCTGCAGCAAATGCTCACAATCAAACCAAGTGAAAAACACCACCATCCTCCGTAGAGTGTGTCACTGGAATGGGTGCCACCCTTTCTATCTAGATCTTGAGAATATAATTAATTGATCTTCATAATCAGCTCATTAGGATAATACATCATCGGCGCTTTTTAACTTCATAGCAAAACATACCCATGTTTACATATGTTTATGGCTGTACCATCCAAGTGTATAATATTACAATCTGGTGCAGTGGGACGCGTATGCCATATGCTCGGCTTCCTCTTGTCTGCCAATGGGGAATGTTTTTTAAAAAGGTAAAGATGTGCGTGGGAAGATACTCCCTTTGTCCTTTTTCTACGTTAACTCTTTCATCTCAGCCTTCTTCCTCTCAGCCTTCTTCCTTGCCCCACCTTGCTCTTGCAGAGAAGACTAAAAAGGCACCCCCGCCTAAGGAGGAGGTCAAGACTGGACAGGGCTAGGGTGGTGGTGGGAGCTGTAAGGGTTAAAACTGGATATCGATTCCACCCTGGAGTCCACGGGCCAGAGAGGAAGCACGTCACTTGGCTTGGAAATCAGGCCAGACTGGAACAGAGTGGGCGTGAAATGAGAGTTCAGGAAGGAGAACCTGGCGCTGGGGCCAGAGGCTCACTCATCTGGCTCCCTGCCTGAGCGACGTGGGTGGACTGGCCTCCCTGAAACCCGGGGTCATAGGAGACAAACCACCCCCTTCACTATTGTGCCTGCAGCCGAATCACCATGGACTTTGATCACCTCAAATTCTCTGCCTTAGTGTATTTATTTCCTGCTATTGCCCAGTGGGAAGGCTGTGATTTCTTTTTAATCTAACAAGTGAAATGAATAAAAAATTATTGGCCTACTCATTCTAAAAGTGTAACACATGCACACACACATATGTGTGTATATATATATTTATATTACCATACATACATATCCATATATACACAAACATCTATGTATTTATTTTTCTGTGTACATGTTATTTTTAAGTAGCTTTTCTGTGAATTAGAAGCAATGATTTGGTAGGTACCCTGAGTTTAAGCAACTTGATATCATGTTTGTTTAGCACTTAAAAATAGAAAGCTGAAAACGTTATTTGTTGTACAACCCGAGGCCTCAAATTTAACAATAATCTTGTTGGGTGCCAGCATCCATGGCTGAACAAAGGTTTTGCAGCCTGGATATATTCCTGGGAACACCCAGGATAAAACAAAGAAGGAGGGAGATTCTTTTGAGCTTGGACTAGAGATTTTAGGCTAGTATTACTTGGGGTCATATCTGTGGTCAGTGACAGATGACAGAATTCCAACTGGTTTAGCTAAAGGAAGAAAAGCTATGCTGGCTAACAGGCCAGGGAGAGCTCGGGCCACACTGGATTCAGCTTCAGACACGGTGACTGGACTCGGTTCTCCATCTCCCAGCTCAGTGCCCACGCGGTGCGATCTATCTCATGTCCCAGGAGGTGAGTGCACGATGACTACAGTTTATTTATTTTATTTATTACTAGAAGCCCGGTGCACGAAATTCGTGCACAGCGGGGGGTTGTCCCTCAGCCCAGCCTGTACCCTCTCCAATCTGGGACATCCCTCTCACAATCCAGGACTGCTGGCTCCCAACTGCTTGCCTGCCTGCCTTCCTGATTGCCCCTAACTGCTTCTGCCTGCCAGCCTGATCACCCCCTAACCACTCCGCTGCCAGCCTGGTTGATGCTTAACTGCTCCCCTGCCAGCCTGTTTGCCCCCAACTTCCCTCCTCTGCCAGCCTGGTCAGCCCTAACTGCCCTCTCCTGCAGCGCTGATCACCTCCAACTGCCCTCCCTTGCAAGCCTGGTCCCTCTCAACTGCCCTCCCTTGCAGGCCTGGTCCCTCACAACTGCCCTCCCTTGCAGGCCGGGTGCCTCCCAACTGCCCTCTCCTGCTGGCCATCTTGTAGTGGCCATCTTGTGTCCACATGGGGGCAGGATCTTTGACCACATGGGGGCAGCTATATTGTGTGTTGCAGTGATGATCAATCTGTATATTACTCTTTTATTAGATAGGATAGAGGCCTGGTGCATGGGTGGGGGCCAGCTGGTTTGCCCTGAAGGGTGTCACAGATAAGGGTGGGGGTTCCCTTGGGGTGTGGGGCGGCCTGAGCGAGGGGCCTGTGGTGGTTTGCAGGCCGGCCACGACCCCTGGCAACCCAAGCAGAGGCCCTGGTATCTGGAATTTATTTTCCTTCTACAATTGAAACTTTGTAGCCTGGGGCGGCAGCCATTTCTGGGGTGGCAGCCAGTTCTGTGGCAGTTAATTCACCTTCTACAATTGAAACTTTGTAGCCTTAAGCGGGTGAGCCCGGCCAGGGTGTGCGGAAAGCTTTGCTTCCCCTGTTGCCGCTGGCAACCCTGGCCTGCTCTCTCAAGCTCCATTCTGCCGCCATTTGTTTGAATTTGTTTACCTTCTATAATTGAAACTTTGTAGCTTGAGTGGAGGCTTAGGCCTGCAACGGCTATGGAAAGCTTGGCTTGCTCTGTTACCTGGGAAACCTTGCTCTCTGTGGCTGTAGCCATCTTGGATTGGGGTTAATTTGCATACTCACCCTGATTGGCTGGTGGGCGTGGCTTGGCTGGTGGGTGTGGCTTATGTAGCGGAGTGATGGTTAATTTGCATATTACCATTTTATTAGAGAGGATTCTTTTAAAATTTTGTTCCTTTTTTTCAATCCTCACCCAAGGATATTATTTCCATTGATTTTTAGAGAGAATGGAAAGGAAGGGAGAGAGAGAGAGAGAAACATCGATGTGAGAGAGACACATAGATTGGTTGCCTCCCACACGTGGCCCCACTGAGGCCGGAACCCTTCAGTCCAAGGGCCGATGCTCTATCCACTGAGTCACACCGGCCCAGGCACGATGACCTCAGTTTAAATCTGACGGTTCCATTGGGGTCATGTGCCTTTCCCGGTCCAGTTCCGGAAACTGTTCTCAGTGAAGCTGGAGTCACCAGCTACCCTCAGAAACTCCGGACCTGTGTGGACTGAGGGAGTTAGAAAAAGTGGGCACCCCATAGAGAAACGGGGACTTGTGCCACGAGAATTGGGAGTAACTCTGGACAGTGGACAACCCTTATCAAGGAACTCAATGGCTCTTCTCTATGGAGCAAAACAACTTAATGGAGTGTAAGTGGCTCCTGGTAGGAAGGAGATCGCTGAGATGGGAACGTGACTCCAAGTCAAAAAAGCAGGAAAATGGAGACGTTGATGGTTTGATGTGGGCTACAGAGCTCACCCAGCCAGGCACGGGACATGGCCTCCAGGAGCTCCTGCAGCCAGTGGGATGCTGCTGCTGTGGAGCCCACGGGGATGGGGGTGGGGGTTGGGGGGCGATGGGGGAAGTAAGAGACTCCGCCAAAGTCGCAGTCTGAGCTGATGCTAACTGAGCATCCATGCTGTGCAGTCCCCGAACATTCTAACCAGCTGTCAACGGCACTGCGGGTCCCATCACAGACCTGAGGAACCGAGATCAGGGAACTCCTATTGCTCCCTTCATAAGCACAGCATCATCGAAACGGCATGGACGCATGCATTACAGCTTCTGAAAACTCCAACGCCCTCTACCTATCCCCCAGCTTCAGGCAGCCTTTTACAGCCTTCACTTTGTAGACGAGCACAGTAAAGGCCAGTTTAAGAAATTCATTTTAGGGGAAACAAAATCTCCTTTATTATCTTCTTTCTTTTTTAAAAAAATATATTTTATTGATTTTTTACAGAGAGGAAGAGAGAGGGATAGAGAGTTAGAAACATCGATGAGAGAAACATCGATCAGCTGCCTCCTGCACACCTCCTACTGGGGATGTGCCCACAACCAAGGTACATGCCCTTGACCGGAATCGAACCTGGGACCTTTCAGCCCACAGGCTGACGCTCTTCCCACTGAGCCAAACTGGTTAGGGCTCCTTTATGATGATCTTTATGTTAATTACTTGGGGCATACATGGAGAAAGTTAAAAGCAAAATTAAGATCTCCAGGATAATTCCAGAGAAAACCTGAAAAATCATCCTATAGGTAAAATTAGTCTGAATTTGATTCTGATGTGTATAAATTAATTTGTTTTTTTACTTTAACAGTATTCAGTGATTTTCAACTCGCTGCTTTGAGCCAGTATCTTAAAATATACAGACCCAACCCGCTTCTCAGGACCACCGTGGAGAGCTGATAAACAGGATAAGGCATGATGACATTTCCAAGGAAAAACTAAGGCAGCAACTGCCTTCACGTCAGGAAATAACTGTCCATTTTTCTTTTGCAAACGTCACACTCAATGAGCTGCTTTTCTGGCTGGCTATTCAAATCGGTGACTCATGCTCATATTTCAGGCCCCCTTGCCCTGCGGGCTGGTCCATCCCAGACTTACCTAGCTGACTTACATCATGGAAGTTTCCAAACAGTCTAACTGCTTTAGGACTTTGGTTTCTTTTCCCCACTCGTCATGACGGGTTTCTGAAAGATCATTTGAAAATGTTAAATTTCCCTTTCTTTGTCAAAGTGTTTGGAACGCTGTGGGCAATCAATTGAGAGAAGACAGCTCATTGTTCTATGTTTCCCCCCCCCACAGAGAATTTATGTCTCAAAAGATATTTTTTTAAAAAGAAAGGTTATTTAATATGTCTCCCTGGCCAACCCAGAAACTGCTACAAATTCGGAATTCATTCTTGTCTGATGTTCTTAATTATAAGATAAGTAATCTTTCTACGTTAGTTTAATTTCGCCTATTTATCTTCTCAAGTGGAAGGACACAGAGCAAATACCATTTGGGGAGTTTTATTAATAAAGCCCTAATCCCCTGGCTTGTAGGACATGTCTTAGAATGATGCTTTAACTACAGCAAAGCTCAGTGACTGTAACACCCACTCAGTAATTAGAACTGTCCCCCAGGTGAGGTAAGTCACCTTTTCCAGTGATTAGTGGGGACTCCTTAAAATGGGTCTCAGAGCTCACAGCACGTGATCAGCTTCAGTCTCCTGCCTTAAAGATGTAGCAAGGATGCCCTGGCTGGGATGTGGCTCAGTTGGTTGGAGCATCGTCCCATGCACCATAAGATTGCATGTTTGATTCCTGCTCAGGGCACCTACCTAGATTGCAGGTTTGATCCCCAGTCAGTTGCCTCCTACGGGAGGCAAACAATCAATGTTTCTCTTTCACATCGATGTTTCGCTCTCTCCCTCTCCCTCTAAAATCAATTAAAAAAAAAAAAAGTAGCAAGGATAATCAGCTTTGCCATACTTCTGGACTAGGATATCCATATCATTGAAAGTCAGGTTAGGAAGCCAAAAGAGATGACAAACTACAGCACTAATGTCCTATAGACTCTAACTCAGTTTTTCAAAGAGAATCTTTGGAGATTTTATGCTAAATATATAGTTACATATCTCCATACAGATGGACAGTCAGAACACAAACACAAACATACACACACACAACTTTTTCACACGTTGGCGTTGGTTGACTGATCTAGGAACTTAATCACAATATATAATATTGTCTTTCTTAGATCTCATATATAAAAATCCAACAGCTACTTCATGATGAAGTTTGCATAGTTGATAGCTAACGTCTTTCTGGGCTAATCTGCCGTGCCCACATACAACCAGACAATATTATAATTAGGCCACATTTCCCCCCTCTTGATTTTGACAAATTATGGATTACTGTAAATAGTTTGCGAAGCGTGTGGTGAGAATCAGGAAAGAAGATCACATTCTTATTCCATCTGCTTTAAATCTATAAGGAGTTTGACAAGGGCTCCGTTTCAGACTTTCCGAGCTCTGGCTTTGGCAATTCCCAGCAACGAAAAGCAATCTTGCTGTGATTGAAAACGGAGGTGTCAACCCAGGCAGGCTACAAATTGCCAGCAGAGGGGGTCGCCTTGTAAATTACCTCCAAAGCCCCAATAAATTCTCCCGGATGGAAATCTGCCTTTATCCTTATTTTCTATCTCCAGGAGACAATATGTGTTTTATTCATTATGAATCATCCTCTCCATTCCTTTCGGCTAAGGCAAAGGAGAATGAGCAAAATGTACTTACAGGCTGCGCTACACCGGGCTCTGCTTATGAGAGAAGATGTGTAACAAATAAGACTGTCACATGAAAAGCATGACTTGTCATGAAAAAATACTTGCCTTTGAATAGCACTTTACCAACCCTAAGACTATTTTTTTTGTCTCTGTTTTTTTGTTTTGTTATTGTTGCTTTGTTTTTTAAGATTTTATTTATCTATTTATTTATTTTAAACTTATCTTTATTGTTGAAAGTATTACAGATGTATCCTTTACCCCCTGCCCATTGACCCCCTCCTTGAAGCCCTGGCCATGTGGCTCAGTTGGTTGGAGCGTCACCCTATACATCAAAAGGTGGTATTAGATTCCTGGTCAGGGCACATTAAGCAGGTTGCAGGTTGAATCCCTAGTCAGGGCATCTGCGGGAGGCAACTGATAGATGTTTCTTTCTCTCTCTCTCTCTCTCTCTCTCTCTCTCTCTCTCTCTCTCTCTCTCCCCCTCCCTCCCTCCCTCCCTCTCTGTGTCTCTTCCTTCCTCTCTCTTATCTATATACTAGAGGCCCGGTGCATGGATTCGTGCACCGGTGGGGTGGCCTGCACCCTCTTGCAATCCAGGGCCTCTTAGCGGATACTGGTTTCACCCAATACCCACAGGCCAGGCTGAGGTACCCCACTGGTGCACAAATCCGTGCACTGGGCCTCTAGTATGTATGCACATAAGATCTTTGGTTAATCTCTTCCTGCCCTCCCCCTCCCCCCTTCCCTCTGATATTCATCAGTCTGTTCCATGTTTCCATGCCAATGCATTGAGCATCTGCCCCCTGGTGGTCAGTGCACATCATAGCTACCGGTCGAACGGTTGAACGGTCGCTTAGGCTTTTATATAGAGAGATATAAAAGTATATGAAAAATGCTTTAATTTTAAATCTTCATATGGATTAGCTATTGTAGGCATATAAGTTACTTCTCACAATCATCTTTTTTGGTAAGCAGAGAAGATACAACGTGCCACAGTTTCTGCATATACTTAAAACTGAGACAAAGCCATGAAGTGACTAGGATAAAAAAGTTACTAAGGACAGAAATGGCTTCTGATGTTCTCTCCTGCAATTTCTCCTTAAACAATTAAGGGTTTTAGAAATAAACACAGCTTGTGCATTCAAGAAACAGAAAAAAAAATGTATTATGAGGTTTCTTCTCATCATAATTATGTTACTTAGATATATATATATATATATATATATATATATCTTAGTTAAAACTTAGTAGTATCTGACTATGGCCTATATGTCTATCTTTTTTTTTTAATTATATTTGCTGTATTCACATTTAGCATCACTTAATCAGAAATCATTTTATAGCTTTTCACAACTGGAACATTTCTGGTGAAAATAGTTAATAATAAAGGGCTTCTTAATTGGGACAGAAATTCGACCTAATTGTTCCTCTTTCAGGTAAGTGGCCCTTAGGATGGTGTGACCTGGGGACATCCGTGGAAACTGTCTCTCCCATCATGCTTGTTTGCTGCTTCGCTACTGCAGTGGTTTTAACAGTCTGGCCAAACGTAATGAGCATTTCCTTGATGAAATGCTTCTATTCTTAAAACAGAAAAGCATTGGATGTTACTGCCTGCAGAGTTTTAGAGAATCAACTCAACAGAGTTTTAAGTCATGAGAGTGGCATGGATACATCACAACTGGAATTCTCATACATAGTGGGGTGGAAGTATAAACTGGTAAAACCGCTTTGGAAAACTGTTTGGTGGCATCTTGTAAAGTTGAAGATATACATACCCTAGGAGCTAACAATTCCACATGTGGATATCTACACAGCAGATAGTGTCCACATGTGCACACACAGGAATATGCATAGCAGCATGTTTTTGTAGGAGGGCCAATTGTAAACAAGCCAAGAGTCATCAGAAGTAGAATACATCCTACCTAATAATAGACACATATGCAAATTGACCGCACCTTTGCTACGCCCAAGCCACGCCCACCAGCCAAGCCACGCCCACCAGCCAATCAGGACGAGTATGCAAATTACCCCCAACAAATATGGTGGTTAATTTGCATATCAAGACAGCGTAGAAAGAAGCCAAGAGCTGCAGAAGGGAGTAAAGCTGCGGAGAAGCAAGCAAGCCGGGGGGAGGAGAAGGGAGGAGCGGAGGCGGGGCCGGGGGAGAAGGGAAAAGCAGGCGGGCTGGCGGAGAAGGCGGGGCGGGGGACAAGGGAGGAGAGCAGGCGGTACGGGGTAGAGTGCAGCAGGAAACCCTATTGCAGGATTTTTCCTGCAACGGGAACGCTAGTAAGTATATATAAATATGTAGATATTGGATTATTCTACAACAGTGACAAAGAACAAACCACACGTAGACACAATATATGAATGAATCTCAAGGCATAATGTTGAGTAAAAGAATCTAGATAGAAAATAGTAAATAAGTGCATTTTGTGTGATGTGCATATAAAATTCAAACAGAGATCAATGACCCTATGGTGAGAAAGTCAGAATAGTGGTTATCTTGGGAAGTGGTGGAAATGCAAATCAGTGTTTCACTGGAAGGCCTGAGTGGATCGGTTATATCTATCAATAGTATTAAAACCTAACTTTATTTTATTAATCAATGTCACCTAATAAATTCAAGTTAAAAAAAAAAAAAACATATCTTGTCCAGCCAGTGTGGCTCAGTAGTTGAGTACTGACCCATGAACCAGAAGGTCATGGTTTGATTCCTGGTCAAGGCACATGCCCAAGTTGCTGGCTCAATCCCTAGCCGGAGGCAGCCAATCGATGATTCTCTCTCATCATTGATGTGTCTATCCCTCTCTCCCTTCCTCTCTCTGAAATCAATAAAAACAAACACACACAGATATCTTAATGGGATACTCCCTTTCCACTGAGTTATTGTGCGATACCACCAGTCCTCAGGCCCACCGTCACCGAGCATGACTGCTGCTTCCAGCATTGCTGTTACAGCACACACTGAGGAAGGAAAAGAAGCCAGCTCCAGAGCTGAGCAGAAGGTGCTGCTTTGCTGGCAGGGCTCAGGGTTCCGGAGGCGTAGGTGGGAGAGGATGTCACTATCCCAAATAAGCCTCAACTCATCCAGGGCCCTTGACAGCTTTGTTTCCCTTGAATGGTCTTTTAAAAATATATAAGATTAAGAGGGTTAAACTGCAGGCTAAGCCTAGTTATTGATATCTGAACCACACCAGTCACTTTCATACTGTAAACAAAAATTAAACGTCTTCTAATCACAATGCTAGCTAATCAGCATGATAAGGCGTCCGGGATATCCTGATTAAACTGCTTTGCTGCCAGTTCCTTCCAGCCCAGGCAGAGACACACATCTTCCTGCACATCTGCATTCATTCGCATTCAGGCGATTGCATGCCAGCCTGCTGCCCAGGGGATGAGGCTGAGATGGCAAAGGATCAGAAATGTATCTTTCATTCAGATATCCTTAGAATCATGCCTATAATCAAAGGAAAGCATTCTTCCTTGCTAAAGGAAGAACCAGAATTAAAACAGTACACCCAAAGGACCCTGGGGCCTTAAAGCCTTCCTGCAACCTATAACCACCCCTCAATATTTGTATTCAAATAAAAAGCATTGGTAGGACTCTTTCATCTTGAAGATTAATTTTCTATTCTAATGACAACTATGATACAGCACCATTTTCAAGACATTTTTCAGCTCATAAAAGTGACAAATGCTTTTACTTTTCCAATGCCCCTCTCCCCCTGTGTATAAATGTTACCATTCATCCTGACTTAAGGTTTCTTTTCCATTCTGATTGAGAGACAGATACAGGGCACTTGAGCAACCTGAGTTAGAGGCCTGCTGAAGTTAAGGAATGTCCCCCGTGCAGTTAGGGGAAAACATGCTGAGTCTAACATAATTACTGTGTTGGAGAAAAGGCAAGGGTAGAGCAATAGGTCAGATAACTACTGTGGTTTGCTCTTTGCAAGGCACAGCCTGAGATAATATAAAAATAATTATACGCACAAACCAGATTTTCCAAACTGCTTATTTAGATTTCTAGGTCAGTGTAGCTGGTCAAATCCCTCTGAAAGTTCAGTTTTCCAGCTGACCACAATGGTGAGTTCACTTACATTATTTCTGTGAAGCACTGCATATATTTAGAAGTTCAAGGGACTGTGATGTTTATTCCTCGTTTTCTGAAGGGTTTCCCCCCCCCCTAATAAGCACTGGACTGGGGAGCAAGAGCAGAGCGAAAGCCATGCTACTGTAAAAGTTTATCACCCTCTTCATTACCATGTAATTAAAACTTCAGGTATATAAAATTAGTTCCAGAAGACTTAACATTGAATACACCCTAATTTGAATTTAGCATTTGCATGCTAAAGTAAGTATGATTTTCATAAGAATAGCCAACTCTAGGAGAATATGCTAATTTTCCCATTGTTCCCATTTATCCTGTTCTCAATAATTTGCACCAAACCCTCCCCACCCCCCCAAATGCAATGGTATTATTTTACCTTTCTAGAGGAAAATGTGGATGCATCCATTGGTCCTTGTGATTTCCAGGCTACCTCAGTGGCCTTAGAAATGTAAAGCATCCACTACCTTAAACAGACTTGAACCAGCTGAGATCCACACTGCTTAGGACAGGGGAGCCCCAAGTGTGTCCTAAGTGCAAAGCACGCAGAGGTCAAAATCTCAGCCAAATGAGCCAACAGGTGAGAAAGAAAGCACTCTAAATTGATAGCAGATCTGACTTGAGCATTTCCATAAAGAGCCAAAAGATGGTTTTAGGAATCATGGTCAGTGGATTTCAAACAGGGTACATCTGTCCCATTCAGAAAAGCCAGTGCTGGACCCAGTTCGTGGCAGGCTTCCCGCCTTGTCAGTTACCTCCCTTCTAGTGCCCTCTTCGATCCTGGTGGGATTTCCACCTACCAGAGTGTCCTTTACCCATTTCCCCAACCCTAATTGTCTTTTTCTTTCTCTCAGATACACTACAGAGTCTCCGTGTCTCTGGAAATTAATCACTATTTGAGAGATTAATTGGAATTTTAAGACTATTAATTGTAATAGTCTTCCTCTTGCTTTTTGAATGTTGAAGGAAATCTGCAAGGACTCTTTCAGCAACTAAAACGTCCGTTAAAAAATGTTCCAACCCCCCAAATAGCTGCTTTTCTGACATTTTGACTCTATGGCTTGTCAGTCATTACATGGGGAGAATTACTTAGGATTAGTTATAAACTCCACCTGGGGATCAAAAATAATTGGTTTACATAATTTTACATAATAAGATTAATTATACATATAACCATTAAAATGTTAAATGACATCATTCCCACTCTCCAAAAGAACTCTTTCCTTTTTAGAACCAGTCACTGAAGGACGTGATAAATAATTTAAAATGAAAAGATAGTAGCTAAAAACTCGTCCCATAGGTAAGGATCCTCTGAAAGTGTTCTTTCCCCTGGAAACTGAATCCCCCTTATGCCACAAAGACACACACTTATGTCCCACATCCCACAAAGACACACACATACCCTGACACACACACACAATCCCAGACACACACACACTTATACTCGGGATACACAGAGGAACTCATAGACACACCCATATACACAGACATTCACACACACACACACACACACACACACACACACACACGACATTACTTTCCATCAAAGCAAATCCTTACCCTGGAATAACAGAGCAAGTTTTTCTAATTCCTGCTTAACCAGTAACGAAGGTAAAATTTCCTGGCCTGGCAGAAAGGTAAAATTGTAACACACATAGAATAAAAAACTTTGGAAAACAGGCGTAGACTTATGCGTTGGTTTTAAAAATGCTTTTCTCATGGTAAAGAGTTATAACTACAGGCCTGCCTCCAGGCTAAACGAAACCCTTCATCAGGACATCCGGGAGCCTCCCAGGACTGTGACATGTGCAGAACCGGAGAGAATGAGAGCTGGGAGTGCCCCTTCCAGCTAGAACCACAGGCGGGAGAGGCAGCCCGTGACTCACGTGCTCAGCCTCCCGTCCAGGCTTCTTGTTTGCCATCTCAAGGCCAGGCCTTGCCCCTGTGGGTAAGGATCCCCATGTACAACTTCTGGCATCTCTAAGTGGGGACAAAAGTCTCAGAAACTAGTGCTCCAAAGGGGTAGCAACTCAAGGGAAGAGTTTTTTTAAATCTTTTAAAATATATTTTTTATTGATTTCAGAGAGGAAGAGAGAGGGAGAAATAGGAATATCAATGATGAAAGAGTCTCATTGATCGGCTGCCTCCTACAAGACACCCACTGGGGATCAAGCCCACAACCTGGGCATATGTCCTGACCAGGAATAAAACCGTAACCTCCTGGTTCTTAGGTCAACGCTCAACCACTGAGCAACACTGGCTGGTCCTAAGGGAAGAGTTTTTAACTACAAACATTTATAACCAATAATAACTATACTTTCTACGAAGTTCCACAAAGTCCACATTCCCTATCAAACCTTGGACCCTAAACTCCTTTGTGGTGAGGCTCATGTCTCCATTCACTCATTCATCCAAAGTTTGTTACAAAGCTGGGATGTGCAGGCCCTCTACTAGTAGCTGGTGATCTGAGGGTCGCTGTCTTTATGGGGTGATGACTGACTGGGGATAGGTTCTGAATAGTAAGTTACAAGGGGATTGCTTCCTATCTATGTCCCTCACCAGAGGCACGCATAGTGGTTGACATAAGTACGCACTCAGTGCTTACGGAAAAGAGAAGGAGGAAGGAAGGAGAAAGCAAGGATGAGAGGATTAAGGCTCAGAGTATTGCCACCTTGCTTACCAATTTTTTTACATAAAATATTTGGGTAATTCCATAATTAAGGCATACTCAACATGGATTAGTATACACCATATACTCTAAAAGTATTTACTTAACCTCCATCTGAAATTAAGACTGAAATTAGACACATTCAGGAATGGCAATGTTTTTAGTCCTGTAGCCCACCTCAAACTAGTCTCTGGTCAATAAATTAGTGGAGACGAGGAAGATAAACACCACACTCTGCTGATTGAGGATGGCAAGCTCATGAGCAGGAGGGACAAAAACGGCTCCGTAAGAAGCGAGGCGACCTTGAAGGCTGCTGACAAGGAGCCAGTGCCGTTCCAGGGAGCCTTCAGTCCCGGGAGAGATGAAGCTTCCTAGGAAAGGCGGGTTCCATGTGGCCAAAGGAGTGAAGGGCCAGAGGCCCAGGAGCGGTTACCCCAATGCTGCAGATAAAAGAGGAGGTGAAACTGTAAGCGACGTTTGAGGATGACTGTGTGCTGGCCCCATGGTCAGCGGCTGGATGGCGGGAAGGTAGTGAGACCCAGACCCTTCTCTCGAGGCGTTTATGATTGATTAGTCAAGAGCTGCAAAAAGGAGGCCATATTTCAGTCAAAACGAAAGTAGGATTGACATGACTCAGTTTCGAAAATAAGAAAGTATTTCTTCAAAGGGGGTTTTGGCAAAGTCTAGAATGACCACAGCTCCTTTCATTGAAGCCACTTGTATTTCCCTCCTTGGAGTAACGAAGAGACACTGCAGATCAGACTAAAAAGGGGGAATTACTGCTGTGTGTGTGTGTGTGTGTGTATGCGCGCACACACGCGTGTGATGTGAAAAGTATTTCTTAGTGTAAGTCACGTTCCAAAACGCTGCCCAGGAGCACTGCGACCCTCCCTGGGCTGCTTAGAGTGACGGCTGAAAAGGGAGAGCAGCACAGGCCCCAACAGCTCTTCACATCTTCCAGACCAGGCGCCCAGAACTAATGGGGGCAAAGGTAATCGCGAGGTGAAGTGCGTGTGTGGGGAGGGAGGGTCGTTCCCTTGCGGGGAGCAGCCAGGCACCATCAATTGGCAAGAGGAAGCCGGCAGAGTCAGAAACTCATAAAATTTTCAAGTCCCTCGGGGATGCTCCCATGAGACGTAATCATTCTACAGACAAGCATCCAAAGTTACAAACCGATAATGCCATTTGCCCCAGGCCATCCGAACAGCAAATTCAGAGATGAAACTAGCACAGAGCTGGGTCGTAGGACTCCTGGCCCAATGATCTTTAAATAAAAGATCCTGCCATAAAAATGAAAAGCAGGGCCCTGCTCTCCAGAGCAGTCTGCCTGTTCTCTTTTCTTCAGTGAGAGCCCGAGATTCTTCCTCCAATGAGGTGCCAATCATCTGTTCACAATTTGAAGGCTCTCTGTTTTAAAAACAAAGAGCTGCTAATGATCACTATTTCTCCTAAATCAAAGCTTTAGAAACTCCTTGCCATAGCAACCAGGAGTGGTTGAATCATCTACTATTATTCCCGGAATTTCTAAGAAACAATTCTGACACCGGGGCCAGGGATGTGGAAGTCGGTAAAAATTAAAGCCCCCAAACCTCACTGTCCTACTTTTCATGAGAGCTAAAGACTAATTTCGAGTGAATGGCTCTATGTTTTTCCATAACCATAAAACAAAGCGCTTCGATCCCATAAAGCGCCAAGCAGGGAAAATGCACCAGGAGAAGCTGTCAGTCGCTGCGTTGGACGGGGAGCAGACATGTTTTTGTCCGGGAGTGAATATCATCAGAGTGAGAGGGCACAACTGTTAGACTCTCAACTAGACTGAGTCCTTTGCCGGGAGAAGCCAGGTGTCTCAGAACACGCAGGTTTCCGTCATGGCCTTAGAGAAGCCAAGGGCTGAGGACATTCATGTCACATTCATGACACAACTGTGGCAGGCATGCGTGGCTCCTCCTTCCTCCTTCACAGAACCCTGATGCATTCGGGTGTCCTCATCCCTTCAGGGACACTGACCCCACTCCCATTACAGGAAGGCAGTCATGACCCCTGAGCACATCATGGGAATCCTATTTTCCCTGCCAGTGATTGGCTCACAGGTGACTATGTGACAAAACTGTGGCCAATGGGGCCAGGGGAACTCTGCTGGCGGGGAGGGGCGCTTCTGGGAAAGGTTTTCTCCCTCTCCACTCAGGCAGGAGGAAGACATTCCTCCTTTCCTCTTTCTAAATGTGATGCCAGGGGGCTGCCATTGTCTTGACGTCAGAAAGAGAACAAGGCTGAGAACAAGGCCCTTCCACCAAGAGGGCAGAGGACAGAGGACTCCTGGGAAGCAGACAGAGTCTGATGCCACAGCGTATGGTGTCCCTGTCTCCCACTTCTTAGGGTTTTCTGTATTTGCAGCAGGAAATTAACCCACAGGACAATGGCACCCTGGAATGTTCTGGTCAGGAAGTGAGGAGGTGTGACTGTGCTATGCGTGTTGGTTTCAGCAAGAGAAAAGCTGCATGAACAGCAGGTCCCAGGGACAGTGCATCTTTTGTTAGAGAAAGGTTGGCCTGTGACATGAGGAAGGAGGAGGACCCAGGTCTAAAATCCACACCTGGAGTGAGCTGCTGAGGCCAGCCTTGTCTACGTGTGCTGTGGTCTGGGCGACCCAGGACAACCAGATTTCCCCCGGCATAAGACTCATATCAGCAAATCCACTGTAACCCAAATCTACTTCCTCCTCTGGGTGCCAGGAAAATACTCCAAATGGGAGCGTAAGGAAAGGGCTCAGGAAGACAGCTCAGTGCTTGCTTTCTCCTCACATTCCCACAAATGGGCATTTACTAGGATCTGTATTGTGTGTGGGTGCTTATCTTTATTGTCCATGGAGGGAAGAAGGCAGACGGTCCTTGAGGGGAAGCCAGCCATCCTATAAACTCACACAGGCCATTGATGATGGAAGTCTGCCCATGAAAGTGACCCCCCAGGGACTCTGTTCCCCAAAGACACCCGTCTTTATCCCCACGAGGGCTAGATCTGCCTCCCGCCCACAGAAAGTGTATCTTGCTCTAGCAGACTCCAACCCTGGGGGGTAAAGGACATTCTGCACCAACCAGACTCTCAAACCAGTAGGTCTTTTGAAAGTGCTTATTGATTGGATTCATTATAGCGAACTATATGTGGTTTTAGAAAACTTCATTGGTAATGTTCACATTTTACGTCCGATCCCATGCATTTCCCTTTACTTGGTCCGGGTATAAGTAAACACTATGAGAGCAACCGAGACAGCTGTTACCTGCGTAGTAGCTGAGTCTTCCTACCAGAGTATTTACAGTACAATACTGTGACCTGATGCGATGCAAGGGTGTCAGCTCTTTGATTGGAAACAACAAAAGAGGCAGCAGGTGACACCCTTGGAAAGGTCCGCTCACGTGTCCATCTAGTGGGGCATCCGAGGCAGCAGCAGCCGCAAACCTGTGCTGATAACACTCAGCAGCACCAGGCACCCGGCGGGAAGCTTGGCTCCCAGGTGACCCATGTTCCACTCTGAGGGCAGAAGAGTTGTGCCCAGGCCTTGAAAAGCTGCACAGAAATCTAATTAACTAGCCACTCAAAATGCATTCCTTGCTTGGTCCGGCATCAGCAGAGGAGACCTGCTGCTCTCCTTCGTTCCTTTGCCGAAGGGACGATATGGCAGCCGTTAGGGCAAACTGGGGAAGGCAGCGGACCCTGTGAGCCAGGCACAGAAACGGGCCTCGGTGGGGCCTTCTGAGGAGCTCGGGGCTGGCAGCAGAAATAGACAAACGTGGAAATGAAAATGGGGAGAGCAGGGGCACCCGCATGTGCTCATCAAGATGTCTGGCTGTGAAGTGGACATTGCCTGTCGGATTATAAGCATCCTGTCCAAGAAGGACTTGATCTACGGGGGCTTTTCCTGTCTGCTCACTTCACGGCCTTTTCACCTTCTCATTCCTACTATAGCCTTTTTTGTTGTTGTTGCCTCTTAAGTAACAGCTTTATGGAGATATATTCACATACCCTGCAATTCACCCATTTAAAAGTGTACAATTCAGTGACTTTTAGTACATTCACAGATGGGTGCAACCACCACCACCATCAGTTTTAGAACAACTCATCACCCCAACAGAAACCGGCACCCATTAGCCATCACTCGAGCTTCCCTCCAACCCTCCCAGTCCAGGGAAACGTTGGATCTACTTTCTGTCTCTGTGATTTGCCTATTCTGGACATCTCGTGGAAGTGGGATCATGCAATATGCGGTCCTTTATGACTGGCTTCTTGCACTTAGCACACTGTTTCCAGGGTTCATCCCTGTTGTGTTGTGGACTCCATCACTTTTCAAAAGTTCTCTGACGCTCTCCCTGTTGAACTCCAGTTTTACTTCTGATGTTCCTTAAGTGTTCACTATTTAGTCCTGAAAGGAGCTTCTGGACCACAAATCAAGTTTAAGAAGTCCTGGTTCTGAAACCGGGACTTTGTCAGGAGTCTCTTGCTACAATGAGTGCAAATAATCCATCTTATCGAAGTTAGAAAAAACTAACTTTTTAAAAACGATCAAAGGCATGTGGTTACTGTGAACCAGCGATGGGATCCTCACAGAACTGATTGACTTACAAGAGGCAAAGGAGGGGCTATAACATCATTCCTACAATAGAGTGCTTGAGATAGAAACATATTCACTCACTCAACAATTCGTTACTGAGCGCCTACTGCCTGCCAGACGCTATTCTACGCCCTGGGATCAGCAATTTAATTTTAGTGATACAGTTATTTAAAGAAAGAAGAAAAGGCAAGGAAATAATAAGCAGAAAAATTAAAGTAGTGGTTACCTTTGGAAGAGGGGAATGAGAGAAGATAGAGGTGGGAAGGGAGAAGAGGACCCAGGAAGATGCAAGGGTAGGTAATGATTCTAGGTTGGGTGGTGGCTTTTTTTATTATGAGTTATGTTGCTGTGCTTTGTTGCTTGCATGTATTGCACCTACTCATTTACATATATTGAATATTACATCAAATACAATTTTAAAAAGAGCCACTCCTCTGGATTAGTAAACAGTGGAGTCCCTTTGGATGAGAGATCTCTCTGGGCTAAGTTAAAATGCTGATGGGAATGTGAGATGCACAGTGGATTCTTACACTGAGAAATTCTAAACTGGTGGGATTTCACTGCAAGGTTCCGAAAGGCTGTTAAATAAGAGCAAGGGAGTATATTCAGGGGAGATTTTTCCAGTTATTTTAAAGGATCACGAACTCTGAGCGATCACTCATCACCCTGGAAAGGAACCCAAGGAGCAACTAAATTGGAAGGGGAACTTCATGAGGCCAGAGACTTTTATGTTTTGTTCATAAATCTTCAAGTGTTTTTCACAGACATTATCCCAGTTGATTTTCTCAACGAGTATTATGAGGCATTTTTTTGGATGAGGAAATGGACATTCAGAGACGTCCAAGTGAGCTCAGCCAGTGGGGTGCTGGTGTTTGGGCCAGATCTCCAACTCCCCAGCACTTGTCACACAACACTCATTTACAAAATGAAACCCACACTCATTTACAAAACCCCAAAATGGGCATTGGAAGTGGATTTCAGAGAGTTAAATGTAAAGCAATAAAAAGCAACACCAGTCCACTCTCGGGGCAGAAAATGAAGGAACTTACCACCATAAGAAGGAGCACCAGCTTGAACTACACATAGACTCAGAAACACGCTGCCATGAATTCCTGGATGACGGATCTGCCCTCGGCGACTTATGAAAAATAAGATATCTGCAGGGCGCCTCTTCCCTGAAAGGCTGCTGCGCATTTAGACAAAATACCCTTCGGTGCTATTACTGAGGTTGGAATATAGACCCCAATGAGCACTGTGGCAGTTGTTATGTTCTTATGACAAACTGCATTGTCCCATTCAAAATGCTGCCTCCCGTTTGTACCTGCCTAGGATTTGCTGTGGTTATGCTGCTAATCTGAATCTGATGCTATTTCAGGAGAGTTTACAGAGGCCCCACGAACAGCTTTCTCCTCCGAGGAAGATTCATATTGGGGCGAGGGGAGGGGGCGGGCGTTAGTCTGGCTGCTTGAAACAAGCACAGGGCTCTCACGCGGGCAAAGTTCAACTCTAACGTCACACAGAAGAATCATGTGCCCTGGTCACTGAGAGCACCTTCAACCCTGGACATTGATCACCCGCTCGGGAGATAACAGAGGGGACACCTGGCTTCAACTAATCAAGTCCCAACCAGAAACTAACAACTCACAGGGCGCTTCCTGAAGGAGACATGATAATGTTCTCTTTGCATCAGCAAAATAGTATTATTCACCCAATAAACATGGCTTAACGGTCTCCGTGCCCACAGGGACAAGCCCTGTAAAACAGAATGGCTAATTTTTCCTACAATAAAGTGAATTTGAATGAGCAACTTAAATCAATATTAGGCAGCCAAATTATGTGTATTAATATCTACACATCATTAGCATAATCCCAAGTGGATTCTTTCATTACTAAAAGCAATGCTGGGCCTGACTTTTCATTCCCCTTGATATTAACTTATATGTTATATATTTGCTTGGAAATAACTGTTGTTTGAAACTGAACCCACTTCCGCTTCCTGTGTATACATATACACACAAACACGTACAAACAGACACATATACCCGCCTACAGACATATACATATATGTGTGTCTACACATATACATATTCACAGCAAGAAGCCTCGATGCAAAGACTATCAGACAAGAATTTTCTGCACAGGCGGAGAGAAAAATGTGTTCTTTCTTCTCTCAGCTTCTCTTTCCAACTTTGCAGCATTATGGCATCGCAGGCTTTTCTTGGAAGGAGGGGTGTACATATATATAACAAGTAAATAGGCAAAGTCTGGAATTATAGTGAAGCAAAATAAAAAACAAAGCACAAAACTTGCATAAACAAGAATCCGCTAAACGCCCCAACCTGTCCCTGTCTACGGTATTCCATTTCCACATCACTGTCCAGACGCAGGCAGATGAGGGACAGCTCTCAATGTCTGGGACTAAAACGAAACAGGGACCTGAGATCAAGGCCAAACTGGGCCTCGGGAGAGGGAGGCTACGTTCTGGCTGGGAACGTGGACAGGGCTGCAGCTGTGGGAGCCACTGGTCGGTGGATCTGCCGGGTCTGTGTGGTGGAGTCTGTGATGAAGGCTGGAACATTCTCTGGAATGTTGTCCAGACCAGTGCTGCCTAATACAAATATGAGTCGCATATGTAATTTTAAATATTTCTTATAGCTACGTTAAACATTTTAAAAGATGTGAAGTTAATTTTTAGTCTTCTTTACCTAATATCTAAAAAAATGTTATCATTTCACATATAACCAATATAATCTTCGGAACTGTCTTTTGGTTTTGTCCTAAGTTTTCAACCCTGGAGCGTATTTTGCCTTGCAGCCACCTCAATTCAGGCTCGCCACGCTTCGAGGTCTACACAGCCCACGTGGCTACCGCACTGGACAGCACAGGTCAGGGCTCGAGAAGCAGATCCTCAAGGTCAATGCTGCAGCCCCCACTCCAGTAGATGCTGCAGAAGATTTACCCACCAAACCCCACTCCTTGCTTCCTATTTACTTGCTGTCCCAACATTGATCTCTCCGGTTTATTCCTTAGAAGCAAAATTACTTAAGAAAAAGCACTTTAGAATGTTAATGCGGCATTTTCTGAAATCATAAGGAAGTGCTGGCTTCTGCTTCCTTGAAGAAGATAGTGGTCAGCCAGGCCCGAGGGTACGGAGGGCAAAGATGGAGCATCATGAAATCCAGGGACCAGGCCCCTGATGAGACAAGAATTGCATAAGGTTATCGCCCCAGTGATTCTGTGATTCACATGCCCTAAGTTTATGATCGGAGTTATGGCGATAATAATCACGTTTCTGAGTCCACTGAGCTCCACGTCCGCCTCTTTCTTAACAGCTGCTTGACACTTAAAAGAAACCTTCCACGTTTCAATGTCTGTTGCACTCGAAGATGGTAACAGAAGTTCAAGGAGGCGGCAGCTTCCTTTTCTTAGGAACTGTCATGTTCTTGCATTGTATTTGCATGCATTTACCCCCAATTAAAGTTGCTGAAAATTCCAAAAGCTAACTTTATTTTCTAAAAACCAGTGTGCATCTGCTTTCCCCCATATGTGGGCCTTTTGCAGGAGCATAATGCTTCTAGGCCAATGGTTAGCTGATGGCCAAGTTGGTAGAAAATCTCCTTTAAATAGTACGGCTTGGATATGCCACTAGCAACCTCAGTCCACACATTCACAATTTTCCCATTTTCTTTATGATGTTTTGGAAGAGAGACAATGGTAAGATCCGAACTTCTTCTGGATATGGATGTCTCTTCTCTTTAGGGGTGAAATTACAACTCACTGGGGGATTATGTCAAAAAGAAATGGGGTTGCTTATTAGGGAAACCACAGACCTTTTTTTAATAAGTTTGAATCAACCTTTAGGACTAGAAGAGTTTATAATATTTTAATTACTCTCCCCAACATCATCCTCCAGCTGTCATTGCACGGTTCCCCTCAAGGTTACGAAAAAAAAAAATCACTTAAAAAAAAAAAAAGCTGTTTTGCAAAATTAGTAAAATATAACCTAAGCAGCACCAGGAGCAAATGCAGGAATGGGAGAACATTCTACCACATTTCTATCCTTCGCTTATTAATTTTACATTAGTCAAGTCCCTGTCTTAGAACTGCTGACCCTCACAGCAGTGCTGCCCAATAGCGTCGGCTGCAAATGATGGCAATATTCTATTCCTGCTGTCTAGTACGGCAGCCACCAGCCACATGTGCAACTGAGACTTGAAACGTGTCTAGTGCGACTGAGGAAATGAATTGTTCTAAATGTAAATAGCTACATGTGGCTCGTGGCTACCATGCGGAACAGCACGGCTGGATACAGTCAGGGCAGACACAAGGTCACTGGAGTCTCAGTGCCTCTATTCGCACAGCAGCCTTGAGGTCGAAGGCCCGTTTAAAATACAAAGCACTTTTGACTTGTATTTTGAAAATATTCAATAATTAAACAGCTTCAGGAAAGCCAGACAGGAAAAACGTCGGCAAGAAATTCTCTAAAGATGCTCTGTGGGATGAGCGGGGAGAGAAATGGAGAATTAATGTTCTGAGGGCCTGGGTGCAAGGTAACAGCTCAGCTCAGGCTCCACCAGCGCTCTGAGTGGCACGGGGCAGTTCCTGGAGCTCCTGGGGCCCGGGTTCTCTGGCTTAGACAATGTTGGGATCCTACTAAACAACCTCCAAGGTCCCTCCTCCCTCCCAAGCTGCAAGGCAATGCAGTCAATCGGCTCGGGAGAAAAATCCTTCTCCGGTAGGAATTGTGTGTGGTCTCTCTGAACTTCATCCATCATTTTGTTCCTTGACTTTCTCACTAAGGATGTAAGCTAAAAAACATATATGCTGCCGCCGGAGGACTCAGAGTCTGGGATTCTCTGGTGATGATAACAAGACTTGATATGCTCACCCACATGGAGTGCTGCTAACACGCCAGTGAAGATAATGAACTGAGTGCAAAGGATCATCGCTCTTTTTTTTTCCCTAGTTTCTTCCCACTTTCATTTAGAAAATGTTCAAATCTTGGGGAAAGTTGCAAGAAGAGTGCAATAAACGCTTCACCTGGCAAGACTGTCCTTAAGTCCAGATACCGCAAGCCCAACCCCTCAGGTGTCCTCTCTGCAGAGCGATGACTTGGTAACGCCTCCCAGATCCCAGCCCTGGTGAGAATGAGCTTCAGTCAGGCCGAGGGCGGGCCTGAGTAACTACTGAGCGCAGCAGCATAAAGCACAACGAGAGTGCTGTGTTTTCCCTGTTAACCCTGAGCGTGTGTCTCAGCCTTCAGCCTCGATGTCACAGACTTCTCACACAGGGTTCGAAACAAACCCCCGTGAGGACAAAGAATGGGCCTTGATATTAGGAAGATCTTGTTCAAATCCTAGCACCTCAAATCCAAGCCCTGGGGCCTCTCTGAACCTATCTCTTTGTTTGCAAATGGTCAGAGGGTCTACCTCAGAGACACAGTGTGAGGATTACAGACCATGATGGACACTGGAGTCATGGAGCAGCCCTTCAGTGCTGTTAGTTGCTTTTACAGTTTATAAGCATTTTCCCAAACAGTGCTCCAGGCATGACAACCCTGGGGCATAAACCCGTCGGCTACTGTTATTTCTGGTTGATAGCCAAGCCAACTGAGGCTCAGACATTAAGGGAAGGAAGGAGGAAAGGGAGAGAAGTGGCATCTACTGAGGTGACATGGCGGCCAGGCCTACGGGAGGCCATGCTTCTATCACCTCTGTGAACGCTCACATCTACTCCAGGAAACAGGTTAGCACACCCGCAGTGTGCAGGGAGGTATTGAAGGCTCGGAGAGGCTAATGTCACCCAAACCACATAGCTAGCTAGTCGCAGGGCTTGGCTAAGTATCTGGTTTAAGTGCCTATGCGAAGGGTTTAGGAGCCTTGGTTAAGGGCTCAAGGGCCCTGGTTAACGGTTGGAGGGTGCTGGTTAAGGGCTTAAGGGCTCTGAGGGTTAAAGGGCCTTGGTTAGGGGTTTAAATGTTCTGGCTAAAAGCTTAAGTGTCCAGATCGTCTGACTCCAAGTTTAGGGCTCTTCCTCTGACCTCTAATGAAGACACATTTCAGAACGTGGGGTCTCTCACAGCTGGAGGAAGCAGACTGTCTCCCCGCATCTAGCAGGTTCTGCCAGGCCGCTACTGGCATCCAGCCTCTCTTCTTGGAAAAGCTCTCTCTCCAGCAGGCCCACCACGCACGGGGTGACTGGCAGCCTGCACAATGCGTAGGTGATATCTCCACTCCAGGAATCTAATCAATGCAACCCCTGGCTGGAGGCGATTACAACATTTTAAATACGGCTATTAACTGAACACCTTTATTACCAAATGTCTATGGGAACTTAGGCGTTGAATGATTTAAAAGAACACTATAGCCCTGGCCAGTGTGGCTCAGTTGGTTGAGCTCCATCCCATGCACTGAAAGGTCATTGGTCAGGGCACATGCCCAGGTTGCAGGTTCAGTCCACGGTAGGGGTATGTACAGGAGGCAGCTGATGTTTCTCTCTCACATCAATGTTTCTCTCTCTCTCACCTTCCCTCTCTAGTAAATCAATAAAAAACATTTTTAAAAAGAGTAGAAGAACACTATATACTGCTGAGGTTATGCTGTGAATGGGCTGAGATCGGGTGACTGTGATCAGCCACATTGTTGAAGCAAGGCAATGCTGTAATCGGACCATATCGTAAAGGCTATGGTCAGAGAGCGGCCTCCACAAAGGTGTCGATTCCCGGGTAATAATAAAGGAGGGGGAAAGCAGGCTCTTTGCATGATCAGCCTGTGGATGGCTCTCCCTGGGTACACAGCTGAAAAGGTTTGATCAACACTGTCATGCCACACGCCGGGTCCTCATCCTCAGACCCCAGCAGGCAGCCACGTGGGTCCCACAGCTGAGCAGACTGCCTGTGGGGTCAGCACACACCTAACTGGGTTTTCCTCTAGTCATGGGGACGAAATAAACCTCCGCCTTTGTTCCTAACTTTGAGACGTGCGAGTGCATTTGATCACACCAACCAGCCACCCAGAGATGCAGGCATCCACCTTACCCCTCTGACTGGAATCCACGTGAAAAAAAGGGGTACCAGCTTCCTCTCCCACTGCACGCATGGAAGGAGCAGCGGGGAGGTGTGGAGAGGCTTTGGAAACTATTAACAGTAAAGTAGACCAAGTGCAGGATTTATGAAGACCTGAAAATTTAGAAATCTGACCAACATAATAACAGGTGAGATAAGCAAAAGGGAACAAGGATGGGAGGGAGGAAGGAAAAAAGGAAGAAAGGAGAAAAGAATTAAAAAAGGAAGGAAGGAAGGAAGGAAGGAAGGAAGGAAGGAAGGAAGGAAGGAAGGAAATTCCTTTTGAAAATTAAGTGACATATTTCAGGAGCCATGAAATGTGAATATATTCACAAGAGATAAGTGACTGGGGGGTGATAGAGGCTATCAATCATATGTCCATCACTAGGTCATCGTTTCTCTTTCTCTGTATCTAACAATCTTGGCAGGAATCTCTTCTGGCAGAAAACCCTTTTCCAGAACACACCAGTGTGACCCCGCTCACGCACAGGTTTTCCAAACCCAATGTCCACTTATGTTCACCACCCTGCAAACACAGGAGACCCGCGGGGCAGCAGACGGCCCCCAGCAGGACTGACGCGGGGGCCAAGCCCAGGTGGCAGCTCAGAGGACACAACGTCCAGTTCCACCCTGCACAGACTGGCCTCGGAAAATACCTGCTGTTTGCGTCCCCTAGAAGTTGGCCAAAGCAGTTCATAGGGTTGGTGGGAGTGAAGGTCAAGTGGCAGTTTTGCAAAAGGACACAAGCTGGTGGGCCCCTGTCAAACACTACAAACATGCTGCCGTGCTTACGAAGGACTTCCTCTCCTCTCATCCCACATCCCTGGGATTGTCGGTGTTACCTCAAATGGATGGTGGAAATCTAATAAGTTAAAATGAGGTGTGGGAAGGTCACCAGAAAGATAGCAAGGAACAACGATCCAAATCCTAGCAAACAATTTCTCTCAGGGGGTCATTTTAGCCCTGTGAGTTTTTAAAAAAATATGCGGGGGTTTTGGGAATCACCATTTTTTTCTTTTTTGTGTGATTTAAAATAATAAAGGTAATCAAATCTTCCGGCCACTCTAGGTGATTATGTATTTAAATTACCAACAGTGATCACCAAAACAAAGGTAAAGAAATTGCTTTTATACATAATTGAAGAATCCAAAAGAAGACTTCTCTGTTTTGACAAAGATACCCCGTTTTGTAGTGTTAGTTACATGGAGTTTCTGGTTACACATATGTAAGTCTTGGCAGCAGTCTTGTAGTTTTACCTTCTGCACCTGGGACTATGAAAGATTTGTATATGTCACTGGTTGTGGCCCTCCAATAATGAGTGATGAAAATTCCTATTTATCACCTCTACAGTCAATACCCATGTGACAGCAGAAAATAGCTTTACAGTGGGCCTCTATATCCACAGATGTGGAGGACTGACTGTATGCACTGAGGTAGACCATTTTACATGAGGGACTTGAGCATCCTTGGATTTTGGTACCCACTGGGGTCCTGAAACCCATCTCCGTGGATACCAAGGGACGACTGTATTTACCCAGCCCACATTACTGTTGCATAGAATCTAGAGAAATAACTCCCCCAGTCCATTCAAGAATTTTCTTTTCCCAATTAAGGTTTGATAACTATACCTAATACTGATTTTTACTCTTTTTCATTCGCATTTGAAAAGTGGATTTCATTTCTATAATACAGTGTCTTTGTGTTCTCAAAATCTTAACAACTTCTTATCCCGGGGCCCCTTTAATATTTAATATTTTCTTAGTTTAGTTACTTAAAAACATCTCATAGAGTCTTTATTTATTAGTTTACTTGAGTTTTCTTTTCTTTACTGTGTGCAATTATCCATTTCGCAATCACATTACTATATGCAAAATGTTATTTCAATTATAAAAGCAACTATAACCCATGATGATTAAGAGAACTATTTTGCAAATCAATCATTGTTTACTTCACAGTATAATCAAAGGCTTAAGGATAGAGACTTTTTTTTCTGATTTAAAAAAATAATACAGGTAATCAAACCTTCTTGCCAATCTAGGTGATTGTGAAATTTAATTACCAGCAGTTATCTTTAAAACAAAGGCAAAGCAATTTCTTTTACACATAATTTGAATGTTCCAGGAGAAAATTTCTGAAGAGTTCTCAAAAAAAATGTATTTTCAAAATTAATTTTAACTCGATTATTGTATTTGTTATGTGTCGCTTTTTTTTTTCTCATTCCTTCAAGGAGCAAAATTTATTCACACCAAGCACTTAGGTGCTACATTCTATGTTAAATGCTCCACACACATTATCTCATTTAACCCCCATAATATTTCTATTAAGGAGGTCCATTTTATATAGATGAAATGACACATGTGGGTGATGGGGTTCAACAGCAAGTGTGAACATTCTCAGTAAAGTCAGATAACTTTGGGCTCAATACTGAGTAAATGATTAGATCTTTACTCTGTGCAAACACACCCAGACCTGAATCTTCCACAGCTATTTCCCTAAGAGAGGTTTAACCCATGTTATTTGAGTTCACCTCTCCACATGCTGGATACTACAGAATCAACTGTCAATTGCCCAAATATGTCCTAGGGCGTCCAGAGCTGTGTCATTAACCACACTGGTGCCTGAACAGAAAGAAAGCCTCCTACATCCGCAGCAGAAATATGTAGTCTGGCAGCTCAAGGTGTGATGCTGCTTTTGGGCTTATGAGAGTAACTGTGCAGAGAAGAGGAACCACCAAGAAAAAAAGATCAATAGCCCTAAGAAAGGAAGTTGAAAATCAGGTCATGAACTTCATCTCCAGGCCTTTGCCTGAGCTCTTTCCTCTTCCTGAAATACCTTTCCTTTTCTCTGATTTCTGGAAAAATCCTACTCATGCTTCAAGGCCCACCTCATAGGTTATCTCCACTGACTCCTCTAAACTGAGGTCATCCTCTCTTCCCTGCGGTCTCCTCCACATAATTCATTTTATCCAACTGGAAAACAGATTGATAGGTGCTTGTTCACCGCTAATGCTGGAAGGTGAGGGAAAGGGTCTTCATTGATCTTTCTATTCCAAACACGTGGGACAATGCCTGAAACTTTAAAGACACTTAATAAATGCTTGTTCAGTGGAGCTCAGACCTCAAGATCAAGTTTAACATGCAATGCAAGAGGCAGGTTTTTCTGTGTGTTGGACGTATTTCTGCACCCAAAGTCTAAGCTAGTGACTGCCTTTTTTTCTCATTACTCCAAGGAGCAAAACTTATTCACACCAAGCACTTAGGTGCCACACCCTGTGTTAAATGCTCCACACATATAATCTCATTTAATCCCAGCAATATTCCTCTCAAGTAGGTCCTATTACTAGCATCTGCCCTCATTTAGGGATGGGTAAATTGATATTTAAAGAAGTTCAATAACACCTAAAGTTACCCAACTGGTCAGTGGTGGTGCCAGAACTCAAGGACAATAATCCTAGAACTTCAGAGCTAGAAGCAATCCCAAAATTATCTTCCTCACTTAACGCCCTTGACGCTGAGGCTTCTGATTTACTGCCTGGCACATAGTAGGTCCTCCAAAATGGTGATTGACTGATTGATTCTGACCTTTGCCTGGGAGAACCTAGCTGCCATCACCAACAGGCTCTATTCTTTCTTGCCCAACACCTCTCACAGGTGTGAATTGCTTGCGTCCTCTGAATTATTCATGATCCACACCTTGAGAAGTGTGCTTAAAAAGGGAACTACAGTTCTCATTAGCTTTCAAGACAAAATGCCTGACTAATTGGTGAATTAGATGATATAAGCTTCTGGTCCATGCCTACTCACACCAAATAATATATCCATGCCCGGTTTTTGAATTCCAGCTTTCACGTGATTCCCCAGTTTCTATTAGGATGTAAAAGAGTGGTAGCTGAGCAGCCAAGAGAACCAGCACAAGCATCTCTAGCCAGCCTGCAAAGCAATGACCCTCACCTAAAGCTGACACTGAGCCTCAGGTCCACGTGTTCTTCCGAAGGCTGAGTTAGGTTCTTCAAGAAGAGTTCTTAAGCGACATCAACACCTGAGAGTTCAGATGCCACGTCACCCGTAATTCATGGCCTCAGTCCATCATGGGAAATGACTGCCTCCGGGCCCTTCCTCCATTCTTCCCTCCCCTAGCCACGTCTCCCTCCTGAGCTGATTTTCCAAGTGGGAAGTTTGATGAGAGGGATAACCATCTGCTAATCGTGAGCCAAACATCACTGTATTTTAAATTCAATGTTAGTCAACCAAAATGAATTGAAAAGCAGCAGCCCTGGTTTGGGGGCACTAAAAATAAGCTGTAGTATTTGCTGAGTTCTCAGAATTAAAACCACAGGCGGTCAACTTGTTGCTGCTCGTAATCAGATATAGCTGCTCTGTCCCATTGGCTACTACGACGAGGACCTTGAACTGTTAACTATACCATAGGCCGAACAACACTGTGCTTTTGGCTAGCTGGCAGGGATCAGGAAAGGAAGTGCCGTTTCCCTGGAACTAAACTTGCCAGAAAAGATAACAGCTGGCTTTCAGGCCATCACCTGTGGCACATCACAATTGCACCTTAGTCAAATTCACCTGGCATTTATGATTTAATTAGTCACACATCTACAGATATGGTTCCGCCGATGCCTGGCTTGCCGTCTAATGCCTCCAACAATGTGTTTCTTCTTTTGAATTTAATTTTGGGTAACAATAAAACACCACCACACAATAGGAATTAATACCATATTAATACACTGAGCATTCCCATTGGGTCTTCGAGACCTCTTGACCCCTGAATACTGTACACTACACTAAATGTCTTATCAGACATCCCTTGAAGGTTTGTCATTAAAGTTTTCAGGGGTCAGAGAGGTAGAAGAATTCTACCTAATGCATCATTGCGATTAGATTCCTGTCATACTCAGAAACGGGGTAGGGGGGTGGGGGGTGCTTCTATGGATTCCTGCTCCTTCGGATTCATTAGCAATTTTCCCCTCTTCAATGAAACCCGCTGATCAACCATAGAAAAGCTGAAACCCTTTGCTCAGCTGCACTTGGAGGGGAAAAAAAATGTATGCCTGGAAAGTAAAATTACAGAGCGTATTCCAAGAGGCCACACAGGGAAAATCTCTCTCTCTCTCTCTCTCTCTCTCTCTCTCTCTCTCTCTCTCTCTCTCTCTCACACACACACACACACACACACACACACACACGTACAGCCAGGCAAATTGTCAGTGGCTGGGCTCTGCCTCCTGTTTGCTAACTCACTTCAATCAGGACCAAAGGACACACACAATCCCTTCATGACTTCCATCTCAAACCCATGCCCCAAGCGTGTGTCTCCACGGAGCTAATTTCTGAAACAAACAAAGAAAATCAAGTCTGCGAGGAGCGCGGGTTTGCTCCCCTGTGCCTTGCATTCGGGCATCCAGCTTAGCAGTGGCGCTGCACCGCGAGCGGGTCGGGGCGCCCAGAGTCGCCCTAACCTTCCCCGCCCCGCCAGCCCCGGTTCCAGCGGCGCCAGAAAGTGAGAGCCTGCCCGGCTCCTCTCGCCTCTCCCCGCGGCTCTCCAAGCCCCAGATCGCCCGCGTCCGCCAACTAAGGGCGCCACCGCTCTCCCACCTCCGCGCTGTCAGATGTCAGCGGGCACCCAGGGTTCTGGCCGCCCGAACAAGTGTCACACCGGACGCTTGCTCTCACTCAGAGCGCAGGCTAGGCGGACACAGGTAGGCGCTGCCCATCCCGGGGCGCGGGCAGGGGGCGAGGGACCCAGCTCGCAGCCGCGCCCGCCAGGCTGAAACTCACCGGAGGACACGGAGGAGCCGGACAGACTGGAGTTGCTGGACGCTGCCATCGCCGCGCGCCCCGCACGTCGCTGTGGCTCAGCCCCGGTGAGGACGCAGCCTCCGCTGCCCTCGCCCGGCCGCTCGCGGCTGCCGCGGCCCCCAGCCCATGGCAAAGTCCTGGCGGCGCCGAGAGCACCAGCCTCTGGACTCTGCCTGCACTTCCTGCTCCACCAGATGACGCGCTGCCGCCGCCGCTATTTATTTGTGGTTTCCGTCCCTCTCGGCGCCCCAGCGCGCTGTTCTCCGGGTGTCCGGGGGTAGGTAGGTGGGAACGGAGGGGAGGCCAGGGGGCGGCGGAGCGGACCGAGCGTGCCTCCAGCCGAGCCCCGCTGCGGTTAGCGCTCCCCCGCGCACGGCAAGGGCCAGGGCGCCCGGGTGTCCCTGAGCCGCCCCGCCAGCTCCCCGCACCCTCCCTGGCGCTCCTGCCTTCCCAGCCGCACTTCGAGCAGCCCGGGCCAGGGCGGTGGGAGACAGACAGACAGAGCGACCTCCCCCTTCTCCCTCCGCCCCAACTCCGCTCGCGCGCGCACACAAAGGAAGGAGAGGAGACGCGGGAGCTGGGGAGCTGGTTCAGCTGCGGCGGGCTTGACCGCACCTGCCTCGGAGGCTGGAGGGGGGAGGCTGCGGGCTGCAGGGCAGGAGGACCCTGGACCCAGGAGCGGGACCCCTAGGTGCCGGGGAAGCCGCGGGGGGCGGGGGGCGAGGGGCGAGGGGCGAGTGTGGCTGCAGCGCGCAGAGCCGCTCCAAGGGTTTGAACGCGACCAGGAGTGGGGAGTGGGGAGAAGGTGTTGGGGCTCGCTGAGCCCCGCCAGACTAAGGAGCGGCGTGCAGGCCGGGGTGGAAAAGGGTGAGGGTGGGGTGGGGGGAAGGCGGGGTCACTGAGGACACGTTGTTTGGCAGAAGGGGGCCTGGGGGACTGGGGAGCGCTCCTTCCACTCCCCTCCAAACTGTCCTTTGTTGCTCTGGAGCTGATGGTCCCAGCCCTGCAAGAAGGTAAGTTTTCGGAAACACCCTCACAACACCCAGCAAGCCAATCCAGCTGCCCTACGTGCCCCAGCCTCGGACGGTGCCCGAGGGGCCCGCTGGGCTTTTGAGGTTGGCCTTCAAGGAAACAGACACGTTCCAAATATAGCACCAGGCCCACACAAAGCGGGTGTCTCGGAGAAGGAGGCTCTCTACTTCCTCTTGCAGAGGATCCCCACAAAAGGCAGATGCCTGGCCACAGGTCCCCCTGTGCCTTTTCAGGATAAGGCCCTGCTCAGGTGTGAGAGAGAGACTGGAGCACCAGGTGCATCCCTTCCCCCTGTATTTAAACCTAAATTCATCTCGCTGGGAGGAAATACCATGCAGATTAAAAAAAAAAAAAAGTCTATTTCACGCTCCCAGCAGGGTAATCGGTTCTTTCAATCCGGAAGCAACAGAAAACTGTGAAATTTGAACAGAAATTGTTAGATCAAAGGGAAGAGCAAGCATTAAAGGGATGGAAGTGCTCTCATTATGTAGCAAAGTGGAAAGCGTTCGCATTTGGGGAAGTTCAATTTTTAAAAATCTGGTTAAAAGGACATAGTTTAAAAATAATTAGGAGGGACACAGCACAGCAGCCAGTCCGGGGGCGGGGCACCAACCACGCGCCTCTCCTGCCTCACACACAGCGAGTAATAAATGTTGGATTATGCACCCCTGTCACATTTTCTTTGTTTTTTTTTTTAAATATATTTTATTGATTTTTACAGCGAGGAAGGGAGAGGGATAGAGAGCTAGAAACGTGGATGAGAGAGAAACATAGACCAGCTGCCTCCTGCACACCCCCTACTGGGGATGTGCCCGCAACCAAGGTATATGCCCTTGACCGGAATCAAACCTGGGACCTTCCAGTCCTCAGGCCTGACGCTCCATCCACTGAGCCAAACCAGTTTCGGCAACACCCTGTCACATTTTCTAGTTGATTTAAACTAATTGTTTTTTAAGGTTTTTGTTTGTGTGTTTTCTAATGCAGCTGGATGAATAGGTGAGGGCTCCTGAGCACTCTCCAGTCACTGTGCACTGAGTCTCCCTGACCCTCATCTAATGGAACTTGAAACATCCCGCCTGGTATAAAGAGACCCACGCACCCCCACTCACCCTCCCACCCGAATTTTGCTTCTTTCTGTGCCAGGCAGCCTTAATGCAGCCTACGCTGGAGCCAGCCCTTTAAGGGACATATGGCCCATCGCAACCTTGACCTCTCTATCAGAATGGAGCTTCCTGTTTGCCCAGAGTTCTGATCAAAGGCAACATCTACTTGTTTGACAAGAAACCCACGTGTCCCTCCAGGTCCTTAGATGGGCAGCTATCTAAAAACTTGGCTGCCACTTAGTTGTCACCATCTGGGTTCTGAAGACAATAACATCTGGTTTCAAACTCTGGTCCTGCCACTCATTAGCTATATGACCTTGAGCAGTACTTACACTCACTGAGCCTTAGTTTCTGCACCTGCAACCAAGGCCCTCTGATATAGGGCGCTGTGAAGATTCAATGAGTTGATAATGGCAAAGTCACAGTGTAACTGACATCAAGTTCAGGCTCATAAGTGACAGTAAATGGTTCACTTAAAAGACTGAATCTACGATTTGAAAAACTTTTGCTTTCTCCATTGCACCTGGAGATACCTAATCAGCAGTGACTTCTTCTACGAGGGAAAATGTTCAGTCTCTGGCCCAACGTTAATATCTTTCTTGGCCCAAACTGAGCACAGGTTTCATGACTCATCTCAGAAGTCTCACAAAGGGGTGTCAAATTCTGTCTCTGCAGTTTGGAGGACAAGAGCTACCTTCATAGGGCTATACACTGAGTGGCCAGATTATTATGATCTCTGAACGCATAATAATCTGGCCACTCAGTGTATATCCTATATAATAAAAGGCCAATATGCAAATTGTCCCCTTGACCAGGAATTCGACCAGCAGGCAGGCCGGCCAACCACCCATGTCCCCTCCCCCTGGCCAGGCTGGCTGGACCCCACCCATGCACGAATTCATGCACCGGGCCTCTAATATATATATATACACACTGAGTGGCCAGATTATTATGCGTTCAGAGATCATAATAATCTGGCCACTCAGTGTATAGTTGTGGGAGAACGTGCAGCGTGGTCCTGTGAAGTAGATTATTCTTATTATCCCAAATTGACAGCTGAAGAGACAGGACAGAGGGGCACTTGCTGTGAAGGCACCCCTAAGGCACCCTGTGCCGTACAGATGTAGAATAAGACAGACTAATGTTTGCCCACTGGCTCCAAAGGCCAGGAGCAGGATGTAAAGATAACAAACAGACTAGCTGAATAGAAACGGGATGACGGGGGAGGCTTAGCTTGTGGGTAGAGGTGGAGGGGAACTCTGAAGTCCATTATTTTGAAGAACCCAGGAAAAGCTCCAGATTTCAGCACTAAACTCTGAAAGTTGGTTAATCATTTGGAATGTTAAAGCCATCACCAGTGGAGAAAGCTCAGCAGGCGTGATCGCTCACTAGCATTTTTCTTAGGTTCGGAGGCCTCAAGCGCTTGCTGCTCTTGCAAACATTTAATATCAGTAAATGAGCAGGAGGTGGCTAGCACACGATGCTAAGCCCCTCCTCAGTAGGCTCAGGACCTGTTTGTGGGCCTCCTAAAGCATTTTTCCAAATGAAACAGGAAAAAAAAAAAAAAGCTTGTGCATTTTATTCATTCATGTATGTCCTTAATTCTAGGCAGTGACTATTTTTTATTTTTTTATTTTTTTGCCAATGGAAAGGGACATATTGGTACTATAAAGATCTTAGGTCCGTTTGAAAAAGATGTTTTAAGATATGAATACCTTCTTCAAATATTAAAAGAGCTATGGGATGAAAGAAGTTGTGCTGATAATTTGGTCTATTTTGGACTAAAAGCTACAATTGGTTTCAGCTCTCATGCCAACTTAGCATTTAAAGTCTTCCCACCTTCCCTTTCCAAACCTATTTCCTGTTCTCCCCTTCGTAAATGCAACCCCTCCTCACTGTGCCCGGCCCAGCTAAGGGGTCAGCGCCCGCCTTTTCTTCGTTCTCCCTGCTGGGCACCCTCCATATCATGAAAGTTCAAGTGGAAGCCACCTTCCTAGAGAACCTTCCCTGATCCCCAAGCCAGACACCCGCTCTCCTGTAGAATTCCTCTAATCCTTTCTCCGGACCGCCCCACTGGCAGATGCTCTGTCCTGTTTGGCTGGTAAGTTTGCAACATATTGTATCTCCCGACTCCATTACGAGCTTCCAGGGGGCAGGGTCCTTATCTGGCCAGCCTGTGTGTTCCCTACCACGTTTGCACACAATAGGTGCTTTTAGTAGGTATTTGTTGAATAGATGAGTAGACCAAGGAACAAATGACTCCATACATGATTCTCAAGGACACCGCCAATTACATGTCACATCAGTAGCTGTGACCACTCAGCCACAGAGGATGAGTGCAAAGAAGTGGATGTGTGTGTCAGGACTCTGCTGTTTACAACAACAACAGCTGAAATGATGAAAACCTGAGGCTGAAATTTTGATGGAGTAAATGTTTGCAACCCCCACCCCACCTCCATCCCCGGCTGTTACAACTCCTGTACCTCATTGTTTACAGAGTAGCTCGTATGCTACCGTAATTTGTTTATTTTTGCTTTACTGTTCCTTTGAAGTTTAAAGGCAGACATGGAAAACACCGCAGAGTATGGGGCTGCGGTGGTGGGAGCTGGGCTCCCGCGTCCCTGGCACTCTGGGGTGTACGTGAAGGTCATTCCTTCCCTCGGCGCTATGCACAGAATGAAATATTCCTTACTTTCAAGATTAATCCAGTGGCTGGCATGCACAGGAGACTAGTGGGGCTATTTGTCAACTAGCTTTAAATATTTTATGGCAAATACTCCACTCTCCCCTGAAAATTGGTCCTTTCGCCATCAATTTCTCAACATCGATAGACTCTTTGTCGGAGTGAGCAGCATTTCCCTTTGTAGTTAACGCAGTGTTTCTAAAAACAAAGGTGCCTAGTCCTGTTAAAGAGAAAACGTTGGCTCTTTGGGGTAAGGATAGGCGTACCTGGAGGCTGAAGCTCAGAAAGACTCCGTTACCCTGGAAGTGGGGGGACGGCCCAGGGTGGGGTTACCCAGCAGACAGCTCAGACCTGCCTCTGAACAAAAGGAGCCCACACCTGGGGTGCAGACAAAGGGAGGCCTTTCAGTCACCCAAGTCCCAGTTCACATCGCCGGCTGCTGAGGACCCCTAGTGGCCACACATGCCGCCAGCACAGGTGCTCCTGAATGTCCTCACTGACACGCCGAGGGGTCCAGGGGTATCGCCCTGACGCTCCTATTTGGCCACTTAGCTTGCCAAGATCAGACACACACACACACACACACACACACACACACACACACACACTTACCACGCAGCCAGCTACAATCTCTTTGACTTGAAAGCCAGACAGACACACACAGAGACATAAAGGAGGGTATTTCTTTCTGAAGAAAAAGAAAATCAGAATTCAGAGACTTAGAGTTCCAGAAACTCATTGAATGCGCTTTCTTCTGCGTATGGCCTCTCCTGGCTTTGTTCCCTGACACTGTAGATTACAGAAGTCTCCCCCACCCTCCATGCACTCAGAGACATCCAGGAGAAGCTAAAGTGAAGTCCGCTCTGGGCAAAGTTGTGCAGTGAGTTTGTTTATTGTGTCTTCTGGGGCACCTCTGGCTTTGTGCTCCCGCACGATCAAAATCTGCTTCCACAAAGGGTCTGATGGATGGATTCTCTGCTGTGCATCCATCTATGCACTCATTAATTCGCTCTGTGATGTTTGTTGAGCCCTGGGGAGGATATGAGGAAACCATATCCTTGCCCTGTGCATCCTTTAGTCTGACCCCTCCTAGCCTTCCTGGGACATACACATTTCAGCTGGGACAAGGCACAGAAATGATCTCTAATTGGAAATTATAGGTAGGGATTATCCATCGGGTATCAACTTTCTTTTCAGCAGATTTTTTAAAACAAAACCTCCAAAATCAAACCTCAAAGTCTATTTCTAGATAACTAGCATCTTCTCATGCACAGGTTTAGCTTGTCAGCTCAGGGAACCAAGCGAATACTCTGAATGTTCTGTGCCTTCGCTCCCCTGAAAAAGGTCTGACTCATTATTTCCATCTCTTCACCTGTGGCAGCAATGGATTCAGCAACAAAGCAGGAATACCTTTTTTATGAAAAAAAAAATCTTTTTAAGGAGGGAGGGTAAATGGCATTGGAGGAAAGCTAACAGACAATATCTGGGCCAATCATCTGATATAGAAAACATATTTTAGCCTTTTTCAAATATAGGGTGGGGCAAAAGCAGTTGTTTCCAGTTGTTTGTATGGAAAATAGTACAATAATTAATAATAATAGTACAAGAATAAACTCATTGTTTCTCATACTCCCAACTGATTCAAAAAGTACTGTGAACACCTCCTAGAATTCACTAAACCAAATACCTATTTTCACCTGAGTGAGTTCCCGCTCCCAAAGGCTGATTTTAACCCTTTGCACTCGCTTGCTTTTTTCTCAATTCCTTTATTCTAATGCTAACCGTGTCGAGTCACACTCGACATCCGAGTGCAAAAGGTTAATACCAAGGGGAAGACCAAACTTCATGTTTATAGATTACCTGGGAGTCTTGCTAAAATGCAGGTTCAGATTCAGCAGGTAGGTGTGGGGCAGGCCCCGATTCTGTATTTCTGACACCTTCCCAGGTGACACCGCTGTCCCATCAACACACTTGGCAGCAACAAGAACTCTAGGGTTGTGGTTCACAACTCTGCCTGTACCCAAAGGCTTTCAGAAATCCCAACGCCCAGGTCCCATCCCACAGCCATCAAATTGAAATCTCTGTGGGTGGCAACCAAACATCAGTATTTTTTTAAACTCCCTGGTGACTCCAATGTGCTGCTATGGTTTGGAACCACTGATGGGAAACCTGGGGTTTACAGAAGAGATTATACTGTTGAAGGAGTCAACTGGGAATAGTGAGGGCTCATGTTGCCCCATCGTTTTGCCAGGATGCTGGTCACGAAGGAGAGAGAATCAAATTCTTGTCAAGACCTTTCAGAAGACTATGTGACCACAGCCATTGTGATGTGAGAAAACATACTATAATCTAACATTAGGACAACATTTTTCAATCGGCATGGGGGTGATTCTGTTTCAAATTGTAGTCCACATCATGATTTTTAAAATATACTTCTCAGTAAACAAGCATAAACAATATGCACTTACTTTAGGGCCACTCCCATAAGAGCAGCCAGCTGTCAGTAAGGCAGGTTTTTTCAGCAAATCCACTCTATCATTTCTCAATCAGAAAGAAGATTAGAAATGGGACTTTTGGCTCAGATGGGGTTGAAGGGTGATGTTTATGCCAGAGATATACTTCACGCCACAGCTACAAAAATTGCTTTGGGGAAAGAAAACCCTCAGCTGCTTATGTGTAATGAATTCATGAAAATGAAACTCTTCCCTCAGAAAGAAAGAGGTGAATGCACCTGCCTTCCACTTCCAATGGTGGTAGCAGAGAGGCAAAAAGTAGTTTAGCTGACTCTTTGTACCCAAACAATTTACACACACCCCCCAGGGTTGACTCTAAAAAGATGGCAAGTCAAATGAACCAAAGCGTTTATAGCAGTCAATTCAGGTATGATGATTAATTGCATGTGTCAACTTGACTGGGACATAGGGTGCCCACATATTTAGCAAAACATTATTCTGGGTGTTTCTATGGGGGTGCTTTTGGACGAGATTAACATTTAAATCAGTAAAGTGAGTAAAGCAGATGGCTCTCCCTGATGTGGGGGGGGGGGGGGGACATCAATCAGTTGAAAGCCTGACTAGAACAGAAAGACTGACCCTCCTCAGTAAGAGAGAATTCTTCCTGACAGCCTCCAGACTGGGACGTCAGCCCCTTGCCTGCCTTTGGACTGGAAATAAACCATCACTTTCCTGGGTCTCTCGCTTGCTGACTCACATGCAGACCTGGGACTTACCACCTCTGTGGCCTCCATATGCAAAAGAATAGGCATGAGCTAATGTGTGTGTGTGTGTGTGTGTGTGTGTGTGTGTGTGTGTGTATCTTATTGGTTCTCTTTCACTGGAGAACTGTGACTAATTCACAAGGGTAATTTTTCACCTTTTGTACTCCACCAGGTTTTCTAATTTTTCTATAATGAGCATGTACACAGGAATCATTGATATTAAAACTGTGTTAATACGTGAACAACAGGAAGGATCGTGTCCTCTTACACCAAGTGCCTATACCTCAGAGCAGTGCTGCATCTCAAACTTTAGAACCTCAACATACTGCGTGGGGAGCCGTTAAAACTGGGTCCCCCCTCGGAGACTCGGATTCAGGAGTTCTCGTGGTGGCGGTGAGTGTCTGCATCTCTCACAGGCTCCCAGCGATGCCACCCCACGGACCCTGCTTGGAGTGGCAAGGTCTGTGATGACTCTAATAGTGACCACAGCCCCTTTCGAGGGGACTTCTGTGTTTATTCCGCCAATCGGGCCCTTTGCTCACTTCTGCCATGTTTTGCTGTCATCTTTCTTCCCGTGGCTCTTGAGCAATGGGAGGATTCTGGAGGGCAGTGATGGCGTTTGACTATTTTTTTCACTTCCTTTCCCTAACCCCCAAAGCTTTTCTATAATAAAACGAAAAACATGTTTGTAGAATCCAACTGAGTTGGGTTGACTTTTTGAATTGACTTTTTCTGTTTTGATCCAAAAGTGAGCAGGAACAGAATGAACACAGTAGGATGCTGTCTGATACCCTCTCCGCTCTGTCGAAGGCATTTAATTTTCTATAAATCTAGCTCCAATCCTCTTCGGGATGGCATATCAAGATCTTTAATGTGACATTCAGGCTTTATGGAACGTGAATGATCTTGAGGAACAGTGCGTTAACTCAGTTTGTATTTATAGACATGTGAATGTGCAGAATCATCGTGTAGAAAAAAAATCTTTCAATGTTGAATTGACTTTTCTGTTTTGATCCAAAAGTGTAATATTGGATAAGAATATCCTAGCGTTACACATGGGTAACATTGACTGAATGTGACAAGTAATTGAATATAATGATCTGACAACACTTGGGGAGAAGTCTGAACAATAATACAATTTTATACATTCTCATTTGATCCGCATCTTCATACCCCCCCCCCCTTTTTTTTTTACATTCTATGTGTCATATCACAATGCCTGGCTTTTGTTTCTTTTTTAAAAAAATATATTTTTATTGATTTCAGAGAGAGGAAGGAAGAGGGCGATTGAAACATCAATGATGAGAGAGAATCATTGATTGGCTGCCTCCTGCATGCCCCCTACTGGGGATCGAGCCACAACCCAGGCATGTGCCCCTGACCAGAATCGAACCCAGGACCCTTCAGTCCACAGGTCAATGCTCTATCCACTGAGCCAAACCGGCTAGGGCCTGGCTTTTGTTTCTTAATGCTGCTTGTGATCTTGTTGTACTATTGTCAGAACACTATCATGTTAAAAACAATTCTTTTAGGGCATTCCGAATAGAAATCTTCGCCCCCCTGCTAAGCTTCCTCTGCCTTCCCATTTTCCCAGCTCCATCGTTACCCTCTCTTTTGCAGAGCATCCTGCCTGTCATGGTCTCAGAAGGGAAGTTCAGCTTGTCTGCATAGGCATTTGCATGTCTTCATTAAGGGAAGACAGCAAAGTGATTAATGAGTGCTATTTCTCATTTTGCAAAAGGAATATGTCCATTTTCTATATACTATATTCAAAGCAATGAAAGAGTCATGAGTTAGCTTAATATCCAATCAGTTACGGCATTTATATTATTTAATATGTTTTCTTATATAGTAATCATGCAAACTGTAGACAAGTTGGAGGTAAAGGAGGGATCAGTAAAAGAAAAAAATCATTCGTTTTCCCAGCACCATGAATAAGTACTTTCATAATTTGTGGCATTTTTTTCTCCCTGTGGGGATGAGCAATTTAGCAGTCTGCTTTTTGCAGTTTATGATATGTGGGAATCTGAACATGCCTGTGAGAAAACTTTGTTAGGGCCTCTATCAAGAGTGGCTATCTTTGTGTGTTGAAATTATTCTACTTTAATTTTTCTATGCTGTGTAACTTTTGAAATGATTATATTTTATAACTGTATACAATAAGAAAGCTACCTTCATTTTGGAATGAAGCTGTATGAATTATTTCCCCATGTCATTGCACATTCTTAATTAATGTGATTTTTACGTGGCAATAAGTCCATTCATGACCCCTCTATTAACTGAAATTTAAATTGTTCCATAGTTTTTGCTTTTTTGTGGATTTTGCTGGGATAAGAATCCTTGCACATAAATCTGTAGGTGCCTTCCTGTTTATTTTCCCAGGCTGGCCTGCTGTGAGTGAACGTGGCAATGGCAGGGCCTGCAGCGGTCCAACCTGAGAGGGTACCAGACACCGTGGATTCCACACTACTTTCCTGTTCTGCTGGTTATCTATCAACCAAATAGCGATGTAGCTCGTCTGCTCTTTCTCAACTGAACTGAATATATAATTTTGATTTTTCATTTTTATGATTTCATTATTTTTTTCAAGTCCCTTGGGTTGTTCTTCATAGCTTCTTGTCCCTTCATCATAACTGTGATGGTCTCTCACAGTTTTTAATCGTGACGCCGGGTATTTTCTTTCTGCCCTTTCCAAACCCACCCTCCACCCTGCTGCACCCTGCTCTGTGCCCGGAGAGGCGGACCAGCTGGACCACAGGGACACGTGCCCTTTGTCCGGACAGGTGGCTGCCCTCCCCCAGGACTAGGGAATCTTCGCTTTTCATTGGGATAGCATTTGGGCCCAAAGAGTTTCACTGTCTCTCCCCAGGTCCGATGGCTTTCGCTTCCATCCCTTCCCCGGAAACAGTACATCTTTCCTGAATACTGACTATGGGAAGAAGGGCGTGCTGACCTGCCTACCAGGGAGATGGCTTTGCTTCTGCCTCCCCTGTAGCGCTGGAGGCCAGCAGCTTTGCGGCTTTGTCCCAACACCTTAAGGCTTCTGCTTCCCATGAGAGGAGCATCGGGGCACCGTGCCCGTGGCTCCTGCATCCCGTGCCACCAACAGGAGCTCTCTCCAGCCTTTTCACCTTGGTGACCACGGAGAGGCGCTTGGGAGTGGGTACAAACTCCCCTTGTGTCTGGAGCCCCCAGTTATTCTAAGCTGATGTACTAGTGCATACTCAGCTTTTAGGATTTTTTTTTTAACAATGTCTTCTTCCCCACTCTGTGGCAGCTGCCTCTTCCTCCCAGGCACTGCCAAAATTAAAAGAAATCACGTGTTTTGACTCTCATTGGGGGGTGACTTTTTACTCCTTGAACTTCTGTTTCCTGGCCATGTGACCTCAGCTCTCTGAGGAGCTCATGAAAAGGGATGGTTTTGAAGACTGGCCAGCATTTTCTTGTTGTTAGGCTGGGAGGAGCAACTCTCTCGAGGAGTTCCACACCCCAAGCAGGAGTGGGACTGTCAGCGTGTGATTAACAGCACCACCGTTCACTTCACACGCACTCTGGGTTGAAGGGTGAATTACATGGTCACCGAAGGTATGGCCCAAGCTCCTGGCACAGGCACCTGGCACATGCCTTCAGGGCAATGCCAGCGACAGGGCTCACTGCCTCTCTGGGTTCCTGCTGTCTTATTTGCTAGCTGAGAGAATTTTCCTGTAAACTCTGGCATACATTTAAAAATATGTGTGTGTTTTTAAAATAACACTATCTTATCCAGCACTTTTTAGCTGATATATAACAGAAAGCTCCTCTAGATATGTAGTAAGTCATAAGCGTAAGTTGAAAAAAATGTTTTATAATGTTAAAATTTTCATTTACCTTTTTCCTTATTAAGATGAATGATTCTAGAAGTTGTTGATTTGATGGTTGCATAAGTCAAAAAGCTATGGTTAATGTGAAAATGGTTAATATTTTTAAAATGGAATCCATTAACGTAAAAGACTGACTTAATCTTTCCTCAAATACTCAAACAGTTCAATTTATCTGGAGGGTGTTAACATGAATAATTTAAAATTAATTTTCCAACTGCAAGAGAACTAAAATTGATTTTGAGCATTTTCCTGGTTATTTTTAACAAAAAAAAATTTTTTTGACAAATGGTGTATGAATGGTTACATGATGATAGATAGATGGACAGATTAATAAATAGATTGTTGTTACGGTATACTAAGGTAAACTTTAGACGCCAATCTTATAGCCAAAGTGAAGTCAGAGGAGTCCTGGGCCCAAAGTCAATCAACTAATTACAACAAACCAACTAACAGAAATCAGCCAAGATGCCTACAGCACCTGTGATACCAAGACCTCAGTGGGACTGGATCCTGGAGAGAATGTGATTCTGAGATTTAATGATGCACAGTAAGATGTTTCATTAAAGGACTGGACATTTCAGGAATTCCTGGGTTCCATTTATAGGTGGGTTCCATTTATAGGTGGCAACGTAACCAAGTATATTATCATGATCTAGCCGACCCTGCATCTGACTTGGCTGATCTGGCTAACTAGATGCTTGTCTCCTTCCTCCTCAGCATTCCATGAGTTTTCCCCATGCACAGCCCATGCTGACTCCTCAGTTGAGGAGGACAACCTTCTCAGATAGAGCTGATTGTTCTTTACAGTCAAGAATATAGGCCCTAGCCGGTTTGGCTCAGTGGGTAGAGTGTCAGCCTGTGGACCAAAGGATCCCGGGTTCGATTCTGGTCAAGGGCACATACCTTGGTTGCAGGCTCCTCCCCAGCCCAGGCCCAGGCCCTGGTTGGGGCTTGTGCAGGAGGCAACCGATTGATGTGTTTCTCTCACATCAATGTTTCTCTCTGTCTTTCCCTCTCTCTTCCACTCTCCCTAAAAATCGGGTGAGGATTAACAAACAAAAAAACAAAACAAAAATAGAGTATAGGAATGGGGGGCTTCCCATCAAGTCAGCTCTTAATTCCACTTGGGTGTTGAAGATATGCTTGCAAGCTTCAGTTACAACTACTTCATTCCTTAAAAATGATAGATTCGGTAGTTGGCATTTCCCCACCCCTCTCTGGCAGGCCAAATAATGGCCCCTAACGACGTCCGCATCCTAACCCCTAGACCTGGGAATACATTACTTTACATGGCCAAAGGGACTTTGTGGATGTGGTGAAGGTTATAGATCTTAAAATGGGGATATTATCCTAGATTATCCAAGTGGGTCCAATAAGTACTTAACATTGAAGAACCTTTCCCAGCTATGGTCAGACAACTCCAATGGAAGAAGAGGCAGGAGAGATTCAAAACAAGATAGGGACTCAACTCACTGTCGCTGACTTTAAAGATGAAAGAGGCCACAGAGCAAATGCAGGCAGCCTCTAGAAGCTGAGAGTGACCATGACCAGCAGCCAGCAAAAAAATGAAGACCTCAGTCCTACAACCACATGGAACTGAATTCTGCCAACACACCTACATGAGGAAACAGACTCTTCCCCCGAGCCTTGAGAAAAAATGCATCCCTGTATACCCCTGGATTTTAGCTTGGTGAAGCCATATCAGACTTATTGTCCACAGGACTATGCAGTCATCTATCTGTGCTGCTTAAAGTCATCCGATATAGGGTAATCTGTTACAGCATCACTAGGAAACTAACATCCTCCTGTTTTCATATCTCTTATTCACTGTATGCTTCACTCTGTACTGACTCTACCCACGTATTCCAGTGCCTTCATGAGATCTTGTGATGGTCTCAGAAGCACCACTACAGACGTGAACACGGCTGAGCAAGCCCAATCCAAGTCCCTTATAAATTGCATTTGAGAGTGATAAGGATGTTGGCAGAGAGAATATATTCTCCTCTTGAAATGGCAAATCAAAACAGGGGCCATGTAAACCTGGAGGTCTCATTATAGGAGAAAACCTGCTTGAGAATAAGGATAACTCAGATCCAGCTATACTCAGAACAAGTAACCTCTAGACCTTTTAGTTATCTAACTTAAAACAAAAACAAAAACAAAAACAACAACAACAATCCTTTTGTTTAAGTTTGGTTTTATTCCCTGCCACTACAAAAGGCTTGGCTGGTAAAATACCAGTGTTGGGTTGCCAAGAGTATTCTAGGAACTGAACATGGTGGCCTCAGGCACAATGCCTGGAACATAATAGGCCTCATATTGTTACAAAATTTACCAAGCAACTGAGAAATACACAGGAGTACTCGGAGATTCAGGATAAAACCATTTATTTCCAGATGTACTAGTACCATGACTCAGGGGAGCCTGTTTCCAAATCCTGAGCAAGCCAATATGGAGGAAGCTCTGTCTTTATACCCTTTGGTTTCTTTGTTCCCCAAATATGGGACTTCCAGACCTTTTGCGGGCTTTGCAAAAAGCCCGTTGTGTTGGGATGGGGGCCGTGAGACCACACCTCAAGGCCTGGCCTGGTGCCAGCACTGATAACCCCCTCCGGGGGTTGTGTATGGTTCATGGTTATGGCCTCTGTAAAATGGGAGTATTTAGGTAAACAGGTCTTGCAAGACCAGATAATTAAGGAAGGGGCAGTGACTAGACTATAGGCTCACAGGAATGTGCAATAGGGATACTGATTAACTAGGTACAGAGTCAGGCTGCTAGCCCTCCACAACCCCTCCCCCCCCACAAAAAAAGTCATAATATTTTTCTTATCAATATCACTAGTTATCTTTATCTTTCAGAACTTCCCGAGGAAAGCCTCCTCACTCCTGTCTCCAGCTCAAACTCCTAGGACTCTGAAAGGAGCCGTGGAGCCATGGAAAATCCTACACGAGATGAGAATGTTGATTAATGTGCTCATGAGTTACCTTTCTCACGGAAACTACTAGGATGGAAACTTGGGAGATACCCTAGCTCCCAAGAGTGTATATTGAATTTCAGGCACCGTGATATGGCTATGGAAACAACATTTTAGACTGGGCACCCTTTTATTGGTACCCCTTAAATTATATTTCAAATGAATATCACTCCATTCAGAAGACTGTTTCTGATCACACATCTGTACCTTAAAAAAAACAACACCCTTATAGAAGTGACTGGAAAAGGATTTACACACATTTGTTATTCTGCACTGTCTGTTTATAGAACCATCTTTTGTTCCTGTCTGTTTGTCATACTACATACCCTGAAGACAATGGCATCTGAGAGAAGGAACCACATTTTTATTTTCCAAATCAAGGAACGGCCATCTTTAAAAGAGTAATATTAGCATTCTAACTTGTACTGCCTTAGATTAAGGCCTAGTCCTTCCTGGCATGTGTTTATGTGGGAAAATGAAAATGCATTCTTTAGAGACACACTGGTAGTTTTCTGAATCATGTCACGTGACTGGATTTGGCTTTAACAAGTTCTATGCTCTGAATCATTTGCCTCTTGGCCAATATTTAGTTTGTGGAGTTTGATTAAATAGCATCTCTGAGGCTTTTAGAGTGTGCCTTCCCTGTCCACAAGTGAAATAAATATTAAGTCTCTGACCTTACACTCTGAACACAGAAGACCCCTAATAAAAACCCCAGGGCTGCATTGAGGAGGATTCTGGGTAAATTCATCCCCCTCTGGGATCCCCACCCTATTAGCTTATTCTGGGTGTGATGCTTTTTTCTGCCAAGCTCAGCCTGAGGGCTCTGAACTGGCTAATGCTCTTGGTTATTCCATTACGCATGTATTATGTTGAATGACATGGCTACAGAATAACCAAGCCCAATTAACAGGTAGTTCTTACAGACCCGGGAGATCCCCTGGGCGCTCCTAAGGGCTTTTTGGTTTCCCCAGAGTGTGACAGAAAGAATGTAGCAGGATGTTTATAAGGTGGTGTCAGCACCAGTTACTTCATGAGCCGGAGCAGTGCATATGGAAGCAGGAGAGCGATGCCATCAGGAGTCGGAGCTGGGAACCAGGACCCAACCAGCAGCACACTGTGCTCAGCACCTTTCATCTTGATGGACACACCTTGTAAACAGTCATTTCCAACAAGAGAAATGTGGGCTTGTATGCATGAGAGCAATGGATCGGCTGGGTCACAGAGCGGTGGAAGGCGTTTCCGCCTGAGGTTAGGCATTACAGAAAGCCGCTCCGAAGCATTCCACGGAGCTTGGGAACCAAGGTACTAGAGGACGTACATTTGTCATGTAATGGTTCGTCTCTCTTCAAAATATTCGCTAAATACGCCAAAGCCATTATAAAGTGGGGATAGGGACAAGTGACTTAAATGAGTCATCAGATGAACAACTGGAGAAAATATGGACAATATGGGGAGGGGGCCTACCATTTTCAGTATCCAACATTAATGAAAGGAAGGACGAGCCTCCAGCATCATATAGAACCCATGTTTTATTAGGGGCATATAGGAAAGAGACCGTGGCCTGAAGAAAGGGGTGATGGTTCATTTTAGGTGTCAATCTGAGTGGGCCAAGGGCTGCCCAGATGAAGCATTGTTTCTGGGTGCGTCCGTGAAGGTGTTTCCCATTTAGATAAGCCTTTGAATTGGCCTTTGCCCTCCCCAGTGTGACTGAGCATCATCCAATCCCTGGTAAATGTGTAGAAACTTCATTTTTTAAGTATGAGCTTTCTTTCTTTTTGATTCAAACTGGCCTCATCCAACACCTGACTCACCTGCCTCCTTCTCCCCTGCACAACCACCCCTTAATCTTTAAGCCTTCAGGACAATGAGGTTCTGATCAGCATCAAAAAATCTTAGGAACAAAGTCTTAGGTGTGTTGAGAGAGAAAGAGAGAGAGTGAGTTTTGGTCAAACTAGAGATGACATTTAGACTCCAATTGTATTTCAGCTTCAGGCCCAGAAAAACAGTAAAACCAGATGAAGCAAACCCATGGCTGACATCAGGACCAAGTGCAATGATCAACTACCCCCACCCCAGCACTGACCAATCAAGAGAGACCAGGACCCTGACCACACCCTAAATCCCTTGTCATCATGATTAATGGTTTTCCCCTATATATCAATCCCCTGGAAGTCATCGAGGAGCCAGGTCTTTGTGCATTAGTTCACCTGTGACTCTGGGCTGGGCCACTTCCTAAAAATAGACCCTTACTTTCGTTGCTGCAAGCTCCTGTTCGTGCCTTATTGAGCTTTGATGAGCACAGGCAAACGGACCCCTTTAGCCCCATGACACCTTGAAATCCTGAATAGAACAAAAGGTGGAGGAATTTGTCCCTTTTTTCCTGCCTTACTACTTGAGCTGGGGCGTCTTACCTCATCTTCTCCTGCCTTTAGACTGGGGCTTACACCATTGGCTCCCCTGGTTCTCAGGCCTTTGGACTTGGACTAAATTATACCAGCAGCTTCCCCTGGGTCTCAGACTTACAGATGCAGATAGTGGGATCTCAGCCTTCATAATTGCATGAGCCATCCTCATAATCTCAATATCTCTCTCTCTCTCTCTCTCTCTCTCTCTCTCTCTCTCTCTCTCTCTCCCTCCATCCCTGACAAATTCAGAAGGCATATTAAGATCTTGTGTTTTGCCTGCCAGTGTGGCTCAGCAGTTGAGTGTCACCTCAGGAACCAAGAGGTCATGGTTCATTTCCTGGTCAGGGCACAAGCCCAGGTTGCAGGCTCTATCTCCAGTAGGGGGAATTCAGGGGAAAGCTGATGGATGCTGTTTCTCTCTCATGGATGTTTCTATCTCCCTGCCCCTCTTCCTTCCTCTCTCTAAAAAAAAAATAAAACACATTTTTAAAAATCTTGTGTTTAAAAATTTGCTCTTCCATAGAGTTGCTCTGGTAATGAAGATTGTAAAGAAATATGTCAGATATTAAAACAAAGGAATAGTTTCAATAGTATCACCAGCAATCAACTATTAAAGTGGCCGAAAAGCACATTAGGCCCAGCTTCAAGAGCTCAGAGAAGCACCTCCATGCCATAAGACCTCCAGTACAACCCCAGAGAATGGGCTTTGGCTAGAAGTTTGGGCGCACTAGATTAGTCAAGGTCAAATACAAGGATCAAAGGGACCAACAGCTCTCATCCCTGCCAGACAACCATGGAATAAGGGCCAGGAGAGCCACAGGCAAACCCCTGTGCAAAAGGCAACAGGGGGAAGGGAGGAGCTTTTCTGCATCAAATGTGTCAAGCAGGCCCTGAGGGACAGAGACAGAGCTGCAAACAATGAAAGGCCTACAACGTGCACACAAAATAGCAGTAACCAAAGGAGAAAAGGCAGAAAAAGCCAGTGGCCACGTGCTGGTCTTGACTCTCTGCTACACTGTCAGCTACTTAATAGAACGAAACAAAATTTTTTAATTGACAAAAAATCATGGCATTTAGACATTCATGTAAAAACAATATAAGACAGAATCACTCATGGAGAAAGGGGAGTTGTTTAAACTAACAATTAAAAGCACCATTTTAGAGAGGCATGTAAATGGCATTGCTAAATTCTGAAAGACAAAGTACACTGCATATGAATACTTCAGAAGAAGCCAACTTGATAAGAGGATACATCTAACAAGACTGAATGACCAAATGCTCTTTCCAGATTCTTCTCTAATGGTAATATGGCTGTAGTGCCTTTATCCATAGTACTGCCATCTATTTTGAGTTATCTAGTCTTAAAAAACAACAACGCTAAAAATACAATGCATAAACTACCTAAATGGGTATGAGAGGAAGAACCATGGTCCCCCCCCCCCCACACACACACACACACACATACACCCTTCCCTGGGAGCTAGATCTCCATGCGTCAGGGCAGCCATCCTTTGCTTCTCTTTCAAACAAAGTTGAGGACCGCTCTTTGCCCGTTTCCACTTTTCCCATTAATATGGATGTCATATTTCTTTGCCATTTCACATTTGATACCAAAATGTAGCACTCATATTTAAGTAATAACGATAACTCCCCTTAATTTTACTGTTGCTTTTTATTACCACATTAATATGTCTTTTTTTAGTTGTGAGAACTGTAATATAGACAAGGCCAAGGGAATGATCAGTGTTTGACAAATAAGTGAATCAATGCGCTGTATTCAAGATTTGGCTACGTTAGAAATTCTACAAAAATTTACAAAAATAATGATGAAGTCATCGTGATTCTATCCCAATGTTCTCTAAGGGAGACTTCACTTATATAGGAAAGGACAACAGTCTTTTGTAGAGTCCTACACACCCCAGCTCTGCCACTTATTGGTTTGTGTGCCTTTAGGTAAACTCGATGGGCCTCAGTTTCCCTTTTTTGTGAAATAAAGGGCTGGATTGGCTGATCTGTGATCCCTTTCAGCTTCAAGATCCTTTAATTCTAAATAGTTTCATCAAGCCATTCACAGATTCCACTTTCTGCTTCTTTACGTGAGACATTTATTGTGGCCAAACTATATTTTCAAAAGAGCCAAATTAATAATTTTGAATTACCTTGCTTTCTAAATTGTTAGTCTTAAGGTAGTGATCTTCGGCAGTTTGTTTATATAAAATACAGACTAAATGCATATAACAACACCATGGAACCAGGATCAATGATAGTACATGACATGTTACAAAATGAAACACACTTTAAATGTTCTACTTGAAAAAAAATAGGTTTTTATTCCACCCAAAGCCAACTATCAACCCAGGTAGTTTTCCAATTCCATCATCCAAAGCTCATTAGTCTAGAAAAAGTCTCCACCTTCAGGACCAGATGGAATCTGTGATGTCAGGATGCTATAGAGATCTGGGGCTTAACCTTGTCTGTTCCTCTACCCAGTTGTAGTCTCGGAAAAACCATTTAATCTCTTCTATGTTCAGTTTCCTCTTCTACAAATTGAGGGAGCTGAAGAGAATGACACCCAAGGTCCAGCTCAGGTCTAAATGCTGTAATTCCTGGATTTAAAACATCTCCTTGCAGAAGTCTGGAGGAGGCTCTTCTCACCTGCTCCAGGAGGGCTCCTTATGCCCTGAAGCCCAGCAGGGCAATAAAGCTCACAAATACGGAAGAGCCACCTAATGATTCAAATGATTTAATGGAATTTCATACTGGCAGCTAGGTTTTAATTTTTTCTTCTAGCACATTCCCTCTGGTAAAGTGTACTCTCTAATGGAATAATAACTGCACAGGATATTTTGATTGCTGGAGGATATCTCATATGGAAATCAGATTTAAGTCATGTTCCTCTGGTAGTTTTTATTATCAGAACAAAATAAAAGCCCCCCAAAGAATGTTTATACTTAGAATTAAGAACTGTTGGAATGTTGAAAGGATCTGCTAAGAGTTAAGCATCTGTAAATATTTAAAACAGGATGATATCACAAATACTGCTTCTAATAATCTCCTTGAAGTTTGAGTAGAAGCCAAAAGAAATGAGCAAAATCCCAGGGAACACTTTGATTATTAAACTGTTGACTCCATGGTCATGCCTAATAACTCAAGTTATAACAGAGAGTTGGGGAAAACCCATCAACTGTCCCTGCAAACACACAATCAACTCTCCACATGAAGAAATGGGTCATGTAGAGGATGCTGAAGAGGGCTTTTCCCCCCTCTCTGATAAACTTTGGTAGATTCTTTATTCACATAATCTTATTTAATCTTCTCAACAGCCCAGAGAAGTAGCAATTGTTCATTCTATTACATGCTGGTAGAAACTGGGGCACCAAGAGGTTTTGTGTGAGCTATAAACTACTTTTGCTTCAAATGCCAAAGAATATTGAAGGAAGGCAGTCCTTGCTCGTAGTCATTCACTCATTCATTCATTTATCCATCTATCTGTCCATTCATCCATTCATTCATCCATCCATCTCTTCATCCATCTATCCATCCATCCATCATCCATCCACTCATTCATTCAGAAACTCCTATTTTGAACATACACTAACCTAAGGAAAGCTTCCTATAAATCCAGCCCACTCCCCCTTTCTTGCTCAGTTTTCCATGGAGATGGAACTCAGAGAAGCCTTCCATTGTGTCTTTGCCTCCATTATTTGATTACCCCTCCATCTTGCCTTTTCTGGGTTAAATTACAAAATTTCCTTTTTGTTTCTCTTTAGCATCATTTTCAAAAGACATCTTTTCTCGTAGGACCAGAATTGTTAACGAAAAAACAGTGTTTTAGTAGGGGAGAGGAAAACAGAAAGATTACCATAGCGTTTTTACATTAGCACCATGACATTTCTAATAATCTACAGAAAAAGATTTTTTTTCTAGCATCCTCCTAAGTGCCTCTTGAAAACCTCTGTGACATACTCAATAGCTACTGCCTAATTTTTTCTGGCAGAAAAATGAGTTCAGTGTTACTGAAAATATGTTTCCTATCACCAGATCTGATTCAGGTCACTGAGTGGCTTCTCACTGGTGAAGAGGAGTAGGATTTACCTTCAATGAAACGTTATTGAAAAGAGGGAGAAAAATAACATTTTGACCTACTCCGACATTAGCAAAATGCAAATCATAGTCAATTTTCTAGGAGGTAATGTTTCAATAGTTTGCATTTCTGGAGTTGTGCATCAACCTGAATAGTTGAATAAAAGGCGCATAAAGGGAAAAACTAACTTGAAGCAGCTGGCAGCTTAGTAGGTATAGAGGAATAATGGACAGCATTCACTACAAGTTCTGCAGCTCCATACACCCACAGTGTGGGGGCATTGACTGGGGTAGGACTGGATAGTCCCACAGCAATTTGGGAGATTAAGGATCACTAGCCACAGGTTCCCATGGGTGTGGCAGGGTCAGGGAGGGGTCACATCCCATTCTTTTTTTTCCCCCCCATGCAGAGGTGTAGGTAGCTGCAATACAGATTGCACACGTGGGTGATCAGGATGTTAAGTGGGAGAAAAGAAAGCTCTTCATGACTCTTCTTTGGGAAATAAAGTGGGATACAATTCAGCAATCATCAAGCCTCTTCATTCCTCTTCTTCAATTTCTCAGCACCGTTAGGGTGCCAGCTTCCTCTCCGTAGGTGAGATTTCTTACTGCTAACATCAAGAGGGGGGTCAATGCACAAATGTGTGAAAAAGAAAACCCCGTTCTAAGAGGTTCTGATATTTGGTTTTGATATTTCCTAGATGTCTATTCCTGTGTTAAAATTCGAGGTGTTGGCTACTGGCAGCCACAGGATTTTATTGTTGAGAACACAGGGCAGCATTCTCTAGACAAATCCCCAGATGCATAAAGCAATTGTTAGTTTTAATAAAGAAGTACGGCCTCTTGGCTTTTGTCTTTAGCTATGCAGAACAGATAAATCTGAAAATGGAACATGATGCCCTGGGTAAGTATGCCAGAGAGTACCAGTCGCTTCTACACTCAAAATCACATCAATACATGCATACTTAATTAGAGCGTATAGACATCTAAAGAGAAAAAGTTCAAAGGTTCCCTCATAGATGACCTTTCTCAGATGCCACAGGGCAAAATTTCAACCCAAATGAAATGAGATGAGCTGAGGTTGGCTATTTAATAAGATGTCTTTAAATAGAATTTAACTCTTTTTTTTTTTTTTTCAGAGTGAGAGTCTTATACATATTTTGGAGGTGACCTGGTGTAACAGAAGCTTAGACTGATAATATTCTAATTCAAATGATATCCTCTATATCAACTTTAGAGAAGTAACAAGCTTAATCCATGGCATTTAATCATTGAGATTCATTTTGACATTTTTAGAACATAGAACCTAATACTGAGATGTAATAACTGCAACAGATTTGCAAGGAAGGTGACATGCCACGTGAGGATTTACAGAGGGGGAAATGGTCTAGTCTGGGGTGAGAAGATAGGAAAAGTCTCCAGGTCAAAAAAACTGAAAGGAAATGCATGGTTTTCAAATTGCTTCTCTCTGAGGTGTAGGAAGAACCTGTATACATTATCTAAACTTTCCTCCCTCTCATCACTCTTCGTTCTTCTACCCGACAACCCTCTTTAGATTTAAACGGGAGAACAACAATGTTGAATGTGAAAGGAAGTTTCCTAACCAGTTGCCAAAGGGTGAACGCTTGGTCTGCTCTGTAGGAAAGAGCACGTGGCTGCTTCTGGACCATCAACTCTCAGACCCTGACAGATGCCCTAATACTGCGTGTACAAGGACAGAGGGTATCTAAGAAATATCCTCTCCAGTTGCCCTGCACACTATAAGAAATCTACCAGATCAGCAAAAAGATAATATCTTTTTTGGTGTGCCACAGAATTTTAGTAATTAGTATATGTGTCATGAGATGAAAAGGGTTGAAAATCGCTGGTTTAGAGCCACAGGGAAGAGGGATGGGGAATGTCCCTTCTCCATGCCAGGGACTTGCTTGTTCCTTGTACACAAATGGGAAGGGGCCTGATCTTGAGGTTCACAATCTCCCTCATCCTGATCGTTCCTTCACTTACTCAATGCACTTCACCAGTTGGCCTCATCTGTCTGTCAGCATCCTGCCCAGGCCAGTCACAGAGATGACCCTCCCAACCGCCCTCACCACAGGCTACAGGCCTGTTCTCACAGCTACCAGGACTCCTTGTTGAGTTGAGCCCCTTCTGACACCCACAGTGCCATTCCTATACTACAGAGGTTCTATAACCGAGGCTCCCACCATCCTCCTCCCCAGGTGTAACCGTCACAATAGACTAGGTTATGATGTGGTCACAAACAGGTCCCAAATACCAGCAGCTTAAATCAACGAAGGCTGATTTCTTCCCAAGCCTGCCTCTTTCTTGGGAAGTCTGGGGGGTGGGGGTGGGGGGGCAAGAACATCCAGGGAGATCCACATACCACATCTAAATATTTAAAAGTTATAAACCAAGGTAACAAACTGGGAAGTAAAATAAGTTCTACCCTATCTCCTTGAAAAAACATGCCTTTATGACAACCCTGGAAAACAAGATTTGAATTTAGAATTCTGAGACTCTTTGGAGTTCTATGCCGGGAACGTGGTGGAGTAGATGAGTTGTTAAAACTTCCATTTTCAGGCGAGGAAACCAAAGTTAAGAGAAAGATAATAAACAGAGAATGAAGACACCTGGGATTGGTAGTGCATCTTCTCTTCCCAACCATTGTGTTCTCCTAGTGTAGCCATCTCAAATGCAAGGGCAGTCCCTTTAATCTATAGTAGTCACCCTAGAAGGAAGTTCCCCACAGTCAGCCTGGACCACCACACATAAAAAGCAACAAATGGCCGAAACTGGTTTGGCTCATTGGATAGAGTGTCGGTCTGCGGACTGAAAGGTCCCAGGTTCGATTCCAGTCAAGGGCATGTACATTGGTTGCGGGCACATCCCCGGTAGGGGGTGTGCAGGAGGCAGCTGGTCGATGTTTCTCTCTCATCGATGTTTCTAGCTCTCTGTCACTCTCCCTTTCTCTCTGTAAAAAATCAATAAAATATATTTTTTAAAAAAAGCAACAAATGGCAAAGACTGCTGCTCTTCACCTATTATAATTGTACTAGAGGCCCGGTGCATGAAAATTCATACACTGGAGGAGGGGGTCCCTCAGCCCAGCCTGCCCCTTCTCACAGTCCGGGAGCCCTCAGGGGTGGGAGGTGACCTGGCGATTAGGAGAAGGCGACGCCCCATCACACCTCTGCTGCTGCCACTGCTGGCAGTGCAAGCCTCCGCTGGCTCTGGTTACCTAAGCCTCGGGCGGCTGGGCAGCCGCCATGCAAGGCTTGCCTGCGCCTCAGGCTGGCCCTGGGCGGCTAGGGGGCTGTGGGGACTGGGGGACTCCGGAGGCAGGCACGTGGAGCAGGCCCGGCCTTGCTGCGCGCTTGCCGCCCTGGCGGGGCTGAGGGGACTGCATGCCGCTATCTTGTGGCCATGGGTGCCGCCATCTTTGAGGGCGGGGCAGTCAATTAGCATATTCCCTCCTTATTGGCTGTGGGTGCCGGCATCTTTGCAACAGCATGAGGGTCAATTAGCATATTCCCTCTTTATTAGATAGGATTCCTTATTTGGTGATATTACTTAATTCCTGAAGCTCATGAAGCCCTCAAGGGTACAGAACCAAAAGAGGTCAACTCTACTTTGAATCATGCAATTAGTCATAGGCACAATATTTCATTAGTAAGTACAGCACCTGAACAAAAACCACCATTTGAATTAGAAAAAAAATAAAACCTAAATAAAAGAAAAAGACGAAACACCACATGCCATTTCCTTAGTTTCTTTGATCCCTGTTTATCACTTGTAAATTTCCTGCCTTTAACAAATGAATGACCTGCTTGCTATGGGCCAGGTGCTGTGCTATCAGCTTCACATACAATTTCATTCAATTCTCAGATCAGTCCTGTAGGGCTGTCCTCTTTCCATATATGAGAAAGCTACTGTAAGGCTTAGAGAGGTTAATTAACATAGTAAAGGTCACACAGCTAATGAGTCGCTGAGCTGGGATTCAAACCCCCATCAGTCTACTCCTAAAACCATGCTGTGCCCTTACTCAGATATTGTACAGAGAACACTGGCAGGTTCATCCTAACACCTTGTAGGGCTGATATGAAAATTAAAGAGATGATATATGTGAAAAGTGTTCAGCAAACCACGAAGTCTGACAAAGGTTTGCTGGGATTATTCCTCACAGTCTTACACCGGGTTAGCTCTGCTGTGCTTCATAGCCAAGTCTATATTAATCCCATCATTCATCCTTCATCCACCAAGGTCTGGCTTTCTTAATAGCCAAAGGAAACTGGAAATATGCCTTTTGTAAGAAAGGCTTAACACCCGCTGCGAAGGGTGCTGGGTCACCAGAGAAGAAGGGTTCACTTACAAAAGACTGAGATTAATTTGGACATTGTTTCCCTACAAAAAGCAGGCACCCGGAGGCAAGCAACCCAGGGAAGGATAATCATGCTGAGAGTGAAAGCACTTACCTAAATAATCACCATGGAATTATCCATAACCTCCCTGAGTCTGTAGCCTGCAGCTAGTCTTAGGAGGTGGCCCTTCCTCGCTATGTGTAAGGAGCTGGACCCTTCCACAAGTTTATCAGGGCAGGTGTCTGTCTGACAGCAGGGTCACCGCCATCTTGGCCCACTTCTCAAAGCAGAGAAGTCACAGTGCAGAACAGATGTGGGGTCTCCTCAGCTGGAACCACTCTCCTCTCCCCTTTGAATAGCACAATGCCATTTACAAGTGTGTGAATGCAACACATCTGACTTCTTACTCAACATATTATTCCTTTTCGATGTGCCCCTAGCTGTGTGTGTTTTCAAGCCTCGAGGCGACCAAATTGAAGACATGTAATGACACCTAAAAGGAGCAATGACTTCCATGAGGGGCATGTTTGTCTACAAGGTTAACCAATTCCCCTTGTTTTCATTCCAGGTCCACCTTTATCTCAGTGGCAGCAGCTACAAATGTGAAATGAGACCTCAAACCTAGACAACTGGAATTATATTTACCTGCTCAAGATGTGCAAAAGCTGTTCTTTGCGTCTTAGCTGGAGTATCAGGCACACTGCAGAGCTCAGGCCATGGATCAGCGAGAGAAATGCATATTGTGGTGTCCAGTTACAATGGAAACCCTGGGGTGGGGGGAGAATATACTAGTAATTCAATATCCTGGGTGAGGCAATTGAAAAGAATGATGGTCACTGGCCTGGGATCTCACAGATTGTCATGATCATTATTATAGACTAGAGGCTCAGTGCACAAATTCGTGCACAGGTGGGGTCTAGCCTGCCTGGCCCAGTCGTGGCCGATAAGGCCAGGCCAGCTGGGGAAGGGGCCGTGGGTGGTTGGCCAGTCGGCCCTGCCCCCTCGTTGAACTCCAGGTCAAACTCCTGGTAGAGGGGACAATTTGCATATTAGCCTTTTATTATATAGGATGCTGTTTATTGAGCCCATGCCATACAACAAGCATTTTATATCCATTGTCTCATTTCACCCTGTAATCACACTGCAAGGTAACTAATATTATTTTACCATGAATGGATGAGAAATGTGAAATCAGGCAACTTGCTTGAGGTCACCAGATGGCAGGTTCTAGATGTGAACCCGAATCGTAATGTAAATATCTGTGTTTTTCGATGGTCTTAGGCAACCCTGCTAGCGGTTCTCAACCTGTGGATCGCAACCCACAGGTTGAGAACCGCTGCTGTAGAGCCTAAGACCATCGGAAAACACAGATATTTACATTATGATTCATAACAGTAGCAAAATTACAGTTATGAAGTAGCTACGAAAATAATTTTATGGTTGGGGGTCACCACAACATGAGGAACTCTTTTAAAGGGTCGCGGCATTAGAAAGGTTGAGAACCACTGCTTTATGTGAAGAGGAGAAGACACTCTGAGACACACACAGAGAAGAAAGCCAGGTAAAGATGGAGATTGGAGTGATGCAATTACAGGCAAGGAATGCCACATTTTTCTGGGGGCTGGAAAAGGCTGGGCATGATTCTCCCCCAGAGCCTCAGCATAACCCTGCCAACACCTCGATTTCAGGCTTCTCCTGAGCTGTGAGAGAGGGCATTTCTGCTGTGTTAAGCCACCCAGCTTGTGATCATTTGTGAGGGTACTCCTAGACACTAATAGAGGGCCTCCCACACACTTGAGCCAAGCCCTCATCGTCTTTTGCAGGAATTATTTTTACTATATCAATTCTGCTCCTCCACCCCATGGGAGCCTGCCGTGTTGCACCCTGCAAAGTAAAATATTTTACCAACAGAGTTCTCTTCTTTGAACCTAGATAACCTTCCAAGGATCCTCTGACTCAGTGATTCTGCTTTCCAGATGTTTCTTTCCTAAGGGACTAATCAGATGCACATAATTTTTTATATGAGAATATTTCTTAGTGAATTAATAAGGGAAAATTGGAAGCAACCCAAATGATCAGATGTTGGAAAATGGTTGAATAAATTACAGTACATTCCTATGATTGAACATTATGCAGCTATTAAAATCATGGCTTTGAATTAATAATGTGTGAAAATAATTGGGATATAATGCTAACTGCTAAAAGCAGGATAAATAATTCAATATAATATGATTCCAATTTTGTTTGCAACACATGTTACTATACATAAAAGACTGGATAGAAATACATCATTTGGTAATCTCTGAGGAGTCACAATGGGGTTTTTATCTGATCTTTTTGCATATCTCCATATTTCTATAATAATCATGTATTATACTCATCAAAAGAAAAATAAGCAATATGTCTATCTTATTCAAAAATTTAGAAGACCTCCAGTGAAGTAGCTTTCAAGCTATTTGGACCACATCTCATAGTAAGAAATAATGGTTTTCCTTCTGACAATACAAAGTCCTCACTTCATGCTGTCTATAGGTTCTTGGACACTGTGACTTTAAGAGAAACGAAGTCTAACAAAACCAAATTCACCATAGGCTAATTGATATAAAGAAGAATTAAGTTCCTACACCCTATTTCTGGTCACGAAAACATCACCAAACTTTTAATAATAAAGTCCCAAAATGCTTCTAATATTAAACACTGATATAAAGGTGAGCTCTATGTACATGTGGGTGTTCCAAGTATGTTAGGGCAGTTTTAAGCTTTAATCACTTCATCAGTATAAATGCTACCAACTTTCAAAACTGCCACTTGAAAGCTTACTTCTTTCAACTCTAGGCTTTCATTATTTTAATAAATGTGTTTTTTTTTTCTTTTAGGCAACATATGCCTTTTTTTTTTTCACTTGCGAGCTGAAACAAAAAAAATTGTGTTACTCAAAATTCACAACACTCAATAAGTGTAAAATACATTTAGTTAAACTTTCAAATGTTTTTTTTTTGTAAGTTGCAGCATGTATATCTCTGAGGTCATGAAAAGGTCAGTAAGACTTTTGCAACCCGTCTTGGAGTAAGTACACTAAAGCATGATGCATTGTATGCGTACTGTGAGCTCCATTCGGTTTCCACGTAAGTGGCTCCAATTTGGGTGCAGGTATTCCCGGGACAGGAGCTGTCCTCGTGCTTAGAGCCAAGGGCCTTGCCCAGGGCCCACATTTTAGAAGGCACCTCTCTGGCCCTTGATGGTTGTGCTCCTCCCCATAGACTGAAGTATCCATGGGGCTGTGTCCATTGCTCCCCCTGCCCCCAAATCCACACCTCCCCAAACCTTGTTCTGAGAAGCTAGGATCCCCAGATTGCCTCCCCAAATGGCACTGGGCCTCCTTCAAGGGCCTGTACATCAGCTGTGATGTCTGCAACATCCATGCTCCCATGACAGATAACACTGCCATTGGTGTGCCCAGTCCCAGGGCCAAGAGAAGGCCAGGCTGCTGGACCGAGCCGCCCCACTGGGGCTGGAGCTCAGTGGGGAAAGAGGAGGTGGCTTCAGACCAGGGGCAGGGGACCAGCTCTCCCGCGCCACCCCATTCAGGTGCAGATCATCCAGGAATTTGAACTTGGCCTTTCAGGTCATAATGAAGGTTTATTTGTCACTGCAGGAAGTTTATTTAAAAGTTTAATACAAAGGTGCTGATGTGGGTCTTACAGGAAAGTACTTTCCCCACCAACACATGTTTCTCCATAAAGAGGTCAGTGGGATAGCCTACGATGGTGAATAGTGACGACTGCACATCCCGGGGCCAGGTGGTTTGTGGGGAGCCTCGTTTAGCCCTCACCACAACCCCATAAAGGAGGTACTTACTAGAAAACTGAGACTCAGTGACGTTAAGTAATTTGTTCAGGTCACAAAGTCGGTGCTAAAGTTAGCCTTAGTTGTACAACAAACCCAAGTTGCCGGAAACTGATCATTGTCAACAACCTTCATTGCTCTGAAAGGTCAGAGCTAGTTCACTCACTGCTTAGTTGAAACCTTGTTAGCTGAAGCAGTCTCCACCTCTGTTGTCTTATGTAAATTTCTGTTACTGGAGTTTCCTGCCTACGGGCTATAGGTGTACCCCATAGTCTCAATAAAAGAGATAGATAGGGCAGAGCAGCGGAGAGTCCTCCCACTAGAGGTGGGCTCCTGCCTGGCCCCCATTATTCCCAAATTAATCCATTTTCTAGTCTCTTTTCATTTGTGTGCGGCCTTCTCCAGAACCTGAACCCTGAACCGGAACCCTGAACCACGCAGGACGTGAAAAGGGCTCCCACACTAAGTGGCTTAAAGCTGCAGGGATTGGGGTCTTTCCCTGATTGGTGGGTGGGTGGAGCCTCAGTGCTGGTGGTTTCACCTGATCTCACCCAGGCAGCAGCGCTCAGCTGGAGGGGCCGCTGACCTGGGAGGTGGCCGGGGCTTCTCTCACCTTCTCGCAGGTGGTGCTGCTGTCTCTGCGCTGCCTCAGTTCTCCTGCCTGGAACCTCTCTTTCCAGGAGCCACCCTGGGCAGGGGAGTCTCAAGGCGGCAGTCTCCACGCAGAAGCTGCCAAGCCTTTTGATTCCTGTCATGGAACTGGCACCTGTCCACATTCTAATGGTCAAAACCAGTCACAAAGCCAGTGCCGATTTACAGAACGAAAGCAGACTCCACCTCTGCAAAGGAGCATGGGAGCATGGAGACTCTTTTTCTTTCTTCCTTCCTTCCTTTCTTTCCCTTCCTTCCTTCCTTCCTTCCTTCCTTCCTTCCTTCCTTCCTTCCTTCCTTCCTTCCTTCCTTCCTCTCTCTCTCTCTCTTTCTTCCTTTCTTCCTTCCTTGCTTTCCTTCCTTCCTTCCCTTTCTCTCTTTTCTCTCTCTCTCTCTCTCTCTCTCTCTCTCTCTCTTTTTTTTTTTTTTTTTTGACCAAAAAATGGATAAGAGCTAGCAGCTAAATAGCAGAGCCAGGATTCAAAGCCAGGTGGCTAGACTGGGGTCTTCTAAATAACTGTGCCATCTCTGAGCCCCAGGGCATCTGGGGACTTACATGGGAAGGATTGTGTGTTTTGTCTTTTCTGCTTGCAATACCTTTGCATTCTGTCTTCCCCCAGAGTCTGGCTCAGTGCCCAGCACCCAGTGATGGTCATTACTAATAAGTACTCAGGTGGCTTACAAGAGATGTGACTCTCCATGGGACACCTAACCTCTCAATCTCAGTTCCCCGACTGCAAAATGGGGCTAATTATGGTAATAGCACATCCGGTCGCCCTAGGATTCCCATGCAGTAAGGCAGAGAAAGCTTTCAGGGCTCAGTGCTGGCACTCGCTGCTCTCAGTGTTGGCGCTGGGGCTGTGGACCATCCAAGAAAGCGCGTGGGCTGTTTAAACGGCGGGAGTGAAACACCACTGGGTTTCCAGTTGCAAACACTCAGCTTGCAAGCAAACGCTCGCGTGAGGCAATCATTTCGAAATACAGTGTTGAGAGTCTAAGGCAGCAGCTTTTTAAACGCAGGAGAGAAAATCAAAACGCACAGAGGAACAAACCCACCCAGGTGACCTCTGCCCACCTTCCTCCGTTCGCTGCTCCCAGGATGGGAAGTGCTCCCTGGGCGAGGCCAGGTCGCGGGGGAGGCGGGTGGGGACCTACCTTGGGCCCCAGAAACCTGGGTCACGTGCGTCGCTGAAAGGGGCCCTTAAAAGCTGGCGCCCTGCAGGGCACTGGTGACGGGGAGGTGCGCGGGGAGGGCTGCCTGGCCGCTCCTGACTGCGGGAACCGGCGGGCTCAGGGCTGAGCGCACCGAGGCGGGAAGGAGCGCCACTGCCCTGCGTAAGTGCGCCCGGTGCGGGCGCGGCGGGGCGGGTCCTCGCCACGTTCCCAAACGCAGGGGGTGCGGGGCGGGTGGTCTCTGGAGCCCTCGGCCCCCAGAAGGAAGGAGAGAGCGCGGGGGAATACTACCGAGAGGACGGGTGGCGGGCTCAGGATTTCCAGGGTGGGGTACTGCGGAGGCTTGACCCTCTGCCCTGCACGCGCCCAGCCCCGGGAACACCCCCAAGGCGCCAGGCAGGATCCGAGGCGCTGGGACCCTGGGTTCCTCCAGATCGGGAGGCGCCTCCTCGTCCAGGAGCACCTCCTCCCCTCCTGGGAAGCAGGAAGCGGTGGGGCCTCCCCATTCCTCTCAGTGTGAGGCAGGAACACCGTCTCCTTCGTCCTTCGTCCCTCTTTGGGGCGTTTTGATTCCGGGGTGCTGTGGGAAAGTGGGAGCGGAGGATGCCTTTGATTGGAGTGCGCCCCACAAAAGGAGCGTTGGCTTGAGCGAAGGAAGGCAGGCACACCAGAAAGACTCTTATTTCTGGAATGTGGGATTAGGGGGACACCAGGGGCGAGGGACAGGCGACAGCTCCCTGCCCAGTGAGTGGATCGGGCCTGGCAGAGACTCCCAGGAGCCAGTGGGATGTGCGGAGAAATGGGAGCGCCAGTACCTTTAAGGTCAACTCGGTCTCACGGGGGAAATGGGCTTTTGCCATATTTAAGGATCCGAATCCCAGCTCCGCCTTTTACGAATTGGTGACCTTGAGCAGATTATTTGAATTCACTACGCCTTAGTCACTGCACATTTAAAAGACACTTGTTTCCTTAACCGGTTTGCCTGGGTGGATAGAGCTTTGACCTGGGGACTGAAGGGTCCCAGGTTCAATTCCCCAATCAGGGCACATGCCTGGGTTGCAGGCTTGATCCCCAGTAGGGGGTGTGCAGGAGGCCGCCAATCAATAATTCTCTCTCATCATTGATGTTTCTATCTCCCTCTCCATTCCTGACTGAATACCCTCTCCCCTTAAATGTACAACTATTTTTTACTCTGTGTGTGTGTGTGTGTGTGTGTGTGTGTGTGTGTGTGTGTGTGTGATGAGTAAGAACAGAGATGTTAGGAGAAAAAGAGATCCAACGAGAATGCATTTTACTAACTTGAAAAGTAACTTTTAAGAAAGTTGTTTAAATGGGAACCGGAACTTTTTTTTTTCTTAAAGTGGACCGCACTGGCTTTGTTGGCGTATGAAAGTCTGTAGGGTTGTCAAGCCCCTGGGCTGGTTGGGCTTTCTAGACTTCTACCCCAGGTTATCCTAAGCCCAGGAGAAACCCTTTATATAGAATGCCAGTGTTCTTTGTAAGCAGCCAGTTTATTCTTCTTTCATAAGGAATTGGCTGTTTTGGAGGGGCGGACCCCAATATATGTGAATCTAGCTTCTAAACCAGTTTGCGTGGGTTTCTACTGGCCTGATGTTATAGCCTGAGAGATAAGTGAGCTTTGACTGACAGGAGGTTCAAATGACATAGAAGAGTATTAAGCAAGTCCACTGGGCTTACCAGTTCACTCCCCTTGAAAAAATAAAAACAAGGAGTGTTGTGGGCAGCGGGAACGGCACCAGGTGTCTGACCAGGAAGTCACACCAAACCCGGGTTTAGCAACCTTGATACTTGGGTTCTGGCTAGGGAAGAATTCAGAGCCAAGATCCAAACTGGAGGAGAACGTTTATTTGGTAAATCAGAGGCAGAAGAAGTAATTCCTAGAAGAAATGGGCTCAAGAAGTGAGTTACGGAGGTGAAGGGAGGGCCCTTGGAGCTTGGGAGTGAGGAAGCTGATGGTAACATGCCTGGGGCAGGGAGGGGGACAGAGAGGAGGAGGGAAAGGGGGAGAAGGGGAGGGAGAGGGAGAGAGGGAGGGGAAAAGAGGAGGGAAAAAGGAAAGGAAAAGGCACTGGCCTGCCCCTGGGAGGAGATCACACTGGGTCCTCCCTCCTAAGGGTTTTAAGGGTGGAGATGTTAGGGGAGGTCCCAGGGGAAGATCTCAATAGAATATTCAGTAGCTTTCCAGGGGTGTCCATTCAGGATTGTGGTCTCCACTGATTGGCCAGCACCAGGGCAGGGGGTCACTCTTCAATGCAGCTGGTCCTGAGGGCAGCTCTGGCTGGTTTTGCTGCTTTTCTGGGCCTGGAGCTGAACTACAACTGAGGCCTAGATAACATCTAGGTAGGAAAGGTCAGGGGGTCCAAACTGCATGAGCATAGGTATTCACCCTGGGGGAGAGGTCCCACCCTACAATTGTCCTTTGCTCGGCACCCAGGACTTTCCGCCTGGTGGCCTTCTGTACCTGGCCGTCTCCTTGTTCTGCTCGTGTCTGTCTGAGTGCCTCCCACAGAAGCAAACAGCATGACAGTATTTTGTTAATGACTTTGTTTTGTCTCCAGAAGCATAGCACTCGTCAGAGGAAACACTACGTGTTGAGTGCTACTCTGGTATGCACAGAACTAAGATAGTGAGGGAGGGAGAGCTTAGTGACTGCTCAGAAAACAGCACATACCCGTTTATTAGCACCCAAATACCCACGGAAATGCCCCATTCTTAATAGGAAGCCTAGTGCACTTAAAAGAGAGAACATGTTAATTTACCTTCAAGTGTGGCTCTGATACCTCAAAGCTATGTACCTTTAGACAAAGTACTTCTGTTCTAAGTGGGCAGATGGATACATGAGATGAAATACATACATGCTTACTGTGTGCGGGCATCATACACACACGGGGTCCTTCTTGTGGCCCCTCTGGTGTGGCCCCTCAGTTGGTTATTAACTCTGCCCTCTGGCCCTTTCTTATTCCCACCCCACTTCTTGAACTCTGTCAAACTCCCTCAGAAATGCCAACCCCTATGGCTAAGTTTAACACTCACTTCATTAGTTCTCCTTAAGATCACACATTCAGTCCTCTGCTGAGTTCTTTCAGAGTGAGCTAGAGGAAAGCTCTAGTTTTATTTGTGTGTTTTATTCCATCAGTCTTCTGCTTTTCCCATTGTCCTGCTCATTTACATAAATGTGTTCACATTCTCCTTTCTCCTTACTTTCCTTCCATTGTGAGACTTTGGAGAGAGGGCGGATAGGATCTGGGGCCCCCAGCAAGATTGTATTGACTCGGTCATCGATTATAATGGACTCAGGTAGACACAAGGATTGTGCTCCATCTTCTTTCCTGAAATCGAAAGTGGCCAGTTGCACAGTGAGCAATATAGGATTTGGGTTGGGAGTGAGGTCATCACCCGTGAGAACTTGAATTGAGCGCAGTGCTGATTAGTAGTGGCTGAGAGAACTGAGCTTCTTGTGCCTTATTCTAGCACATGCCAGTCTGCGTGGAGTCCCTGGGTTTGTGCCGGTCTCTTCTCCGTGAAGGCAAGTACTGTATCCTTTTTACCTTTGACTCCACGAATTTTAGCAAAGAATCTCACAGTTTAGCATCTGCCCAGAAAATCTCTAACGGATTGAATTCTATTCAAGGAGAGGAAACTGTGTGTGGAAAAGAGTGGGGGACTCGCTGTGTTTGAAAGGAGCAGGAAATGTGACTGTGCCTGGCCAAAGCTGAGAAACTAGAAATGTAGAAAGTTAAAGACCAACCCATCCTGAGGCTTGTGTAGACCCCATGGTGCAAAGGTGATATTTGACACACAGGGAAAGTGACAGTCATAGCTAATTCTGAAAATTTCCTGCCTGGGTTTCTTGATGAAGAATAGGATTATCAATCAGCAACCCAACTGGAAATAATGTTTTTCTCCTCTCCCTCTAAGGATTGGAGTGTTTGTAGAATTGACTTGGCTTGGGAGAGAGTTCTGTACACTCGGGAATGGGGGCCGGTCTCAGAATATGAGAGCCAGCAGCTTCCCTGACACTCTGGATTTATTGCCTCTTCTCTCTGTATGCTGTGGTCTCCCTAACTTCTCCACCTGGCCTCAGCACACCTTTCAAGGGCATGTTGAAGCTCACTGATGAAAGACTACCAGGGATACACTTGCAATGGCACCGTTCATTTTATTAGTCTGTTTGCAGCAAAGAAAGACACCAGGTCAAAGGATCAGGGATGTGGGAAGGGGACTCAGAAAGGTCTGGCCGTGTGCAGATTGGGTCAAAGGAGGAGCCAGTGAAGAGGGGACCCTGGATGGGCTGTTGTCAAGTAGCCATGGCAATTCAGCAGCTAACCACTGAGCAGTCTTTGTTCAGGAGGCGGAGGAACAAGTGGGGCTCGGGCACGTTGGTAAGAAACCAGGACTGCTCAAAAGAAAGGGTTGTCAGTCATCTGGCAGCGGCAGTGTGGCCTCGGGTGTGTAGAAGCATCGTCGGTGTTCTGTGGGGAACATCACAGTGTGATTAGCAGGGAGCTGATTTCCACTTTCTCAGGGATCTGGTATTCCATGTTTCTCTGTCTGTCTCTTACACACACACACACACACACACACACACACACACACACACACGAATGCACTAATGCATTAGTTTCACACAAAAATCACTTAGTGAGAAATCTTAGTTAATGATGCCACCGTCTGCCCAGCCATCTAAGTCAGATTTGGGAGTCATCCTAGATTCTGTTCTATTTCAATGTATAATATTTCATCACTCACAAGGTCCTGCTAATTTGACCTTCTAGTTATTTATTTTTAATCTTCCCTGTTTGCACTATTACTATCCCCGGCCTGGCATCATCATCTTTCTTCTGGGTTATTATAAAGCCCATTAAATAGTTTTATCTCCCTTCTGTCTTTGTAGTTGAAGTCCATCCTTGCACCATGGCCATAGTATTCTTTTCAAATATGAAGCCCTAGGTAGTTTCTCGTCACTGGAGGGTGAAGACTGAACACACCTCCAACATCCCCTGCCATCGCCTCTCCGTGATTTCTCTGGCTTCTTCCTGCTCTTCAGCACTTTCTACTCTCTGCTTATATCTTGCCTCAGGTAGTGGTTATCTATTGCCATGCAACAAAGTTGGAAAAAGTGTAACACCCACAGCCCATGAAAACAGAGAGACAACAGCAAATGAGGAGAGTGGGGAAGTCATCCAAGTAGGCATTAAAGTCAGGGTTAGATATTAGCTTGGAGATTCACATTGGTCCAGGTAAGTAACAGTTAAGGACCTGGATTCGGACCTGGGAGTAGAGTTAGAGAGGAGAGGAAGAATTTGAAAACCATCCAAGACATGCAGTGGTGGTTGGTTGGCTGTGGAAAGGCAGCAAGAGGGAGGCGGAGAAGTCAGTCAGTCTGGGATGTCCAGCTTCAGAGTTTGAGGATTTCCAATCAAGACGAAATAGGGAAGTAGAGACGTGTTTAGGGAAGAAGGTAGTAAGTTTACTTTTTTGAGTTACCGTTAACTACTTTTGATTTTTGTCAACATAATTCACATCCATGGGTGAAAAATCCAAGTCGTAGTACCATTCTCATGGCAAAAAAAAATTGTGTTCCTCTTTCTACTGCTCTCCACACTGCTCTTATATCTGAAGTCTCGTCCCAGGCTTTCCTGTTTCTTCTAGTGTTTACCTCCAAATTTCTCAGTAATCTGCCTAATCTGTTTTTTGATTTCTTGAATTCTTTCTTGATTTAAAGTTGTACTTTTTAAAAAAATCAACTTGAGGTATTGGTCTATTAAGGTGAGTACTTATCACTCTTACCTAACTTATGCCTCAACTTGCCTACCCTCTATCCTGACCAATGGTTACAGAATTCATTGTTGCTAAATTTGTTCCCGTTGAGGACTTTATTATGTAAGTACTAGAGGCCTGGTGCACGAAATTCATGCACTCGGGGGGGGGGGGGCAGCCCAGATTGCAAGAGGGTGCAGGCCAGGCCAAGGGACCCCACTGGTGCACGATCGGGGCTGGGAAGGGATGCAGGAGGTTGGCCAGCCGGGGAGGAACAGTGGGAGGGCTCCAGGGCATGTCCGGCCAGTCTCACTCAGTCCCAGTCCGCTGGACCCCAGCAGCAAGCTAACCTATCGATTGGAGCATCTGTCCCCTGGTGGTCAGTGCACGTCATAGCGAGCAGTTGAGTGACCTTAGCATATCATTAGCATATTATGCTTTGATTGGTTGAACGGCCAACCGGGTGACTGGACACTTAGCATATTAGGCTTTTATTATATAGGATTGCTCATTGCTGAGCTCAGTAGTATGCTCTCATTGTAATACCTTTCTTAGTACAATTTGATATTCTTCATTGAGTTAATAATTGACTCTTTTTTGATTTTAGTTTTCTATGTAATTATCAGGACTTCTGTCCAAGCCTGCTGACAGAACTGTAGTATCCTTATGGATATGATTTTTCACAAGAACGCATGAAGTAGTTAGTTACATGCTTTTTTTTTTTTTTTTTTTTTTTTTTTTTGCGATCCTTCCCTATGGATTGCTCTGTCTCACTGCTCCAATCTGTGTGGGTGGCCTTTAGGTAGTGCTGTCATCCTGAGACCTCTGTCCGGTTAGTTCCCCTGTTCCTGGGATGCCACATCATTCTCTTTTTTACTTTACTTTCTCGATTTGGTGGAACACATTTGCCACTAGGTTTCTGAGAAGTGGTATATGAGAACCAATTTTTAAAAACATATGTACACCTGAACATCCTTTATCATTACACTTGTTTGATAGTTTGGCTGAGTATACAATTCTAGCTTAAAATTCATTTTCCTCTTACAATTTAGAAGCTGTTGCTCTCCCCTCCCTGCAATGTATTTTAGCTGCTGTTGCTGCTTTTGAAAAGTCTAGCGCCATTTTGGTTCTTGATTCTTTTAATGTTTGTTCTTTTCTCTCTCTTGCTCTCTCGCTCTCAGTTGATGTAGTCTTTTTATTCCTGGAAACTGTCCCATGTCTTTCCGTGCCTTGGTCTGGGAAAATTGTCATCCCTTTAATTCTGCAAATCATGTCCATACTTCTGCTAAATGTTTTTGTACTAATACTTTAATAATCTCCTCCCCTGAATTTTATCTGCCTTCTTTTTCTAGAATGCCCATTACTCAGATATTGGTCTTCCAGAACAAATCTCATAATGACCTTTTTTCCTCTTATATTTTTGTCCTTATATTTTCTGGGAGATTTCTGTGACGTTTTTGTCCCTTCCTTTATCAAAATTTTAAAACTGCTATTACCCTATTTTTAATTTTCAGGAGTGTGTTCTTGTTCTTTGTTTCTTTTCAAGACAACTTTCTGCTACTTAATGAATGCAACGTCTACTCTTATTCCTTTAAATGATTTTGTTTTTGTTTTTGAAGGGCTACCCTATTTCATGCATTACTGTTTCTTTTGAGGTGTTTTTGTTGTTGTTGTTCAAGTAGTTTCTTTTGGTTTTTCTTTTAAATTAGAGACTTTCTTCCCAATGTGCAGTGGTTCTTTGCAGCTAGTTGTATATTAAATGTGAGAAACAAAGTCACTGACTGTAAGTTTTGCTGCATCCAAGGGATTTATCAGCAGCTCCCTGGCTCCATGGAATTAATTGGCAGGACCAAGAAGTTCCACGGAGGACCTCACACGTCAGTGTTGCTGGCTCCTTTTTCTAAGAGGTTCCAGTAATCCCAGAGCGGAGTCCTCAGGCTCCTGCACAGGATGAGCGATGGAGGCACATAGTGCGTGCTGCCAGCTTTCCTAGAGCTGAGTGGTCAAGGCCTGGGTTCAGGGCACGTTCAAGTTCAAGGGGGAGTGTCCAGGGTATGTCAGTGTGGAGACAGCTTTAAATTGGGTGCCTCTTCCCCATTTTTTACTGTATTTACTATTCCCAAGTCTAGAGTACCCGTGGTTTAATTTTTCAAAGAATAAGTGTTTTACAGAATAAGTAAGAGCCAGGCAGGGGGCGGTGGGATCTGAGCCTTTGCCTGCTGTTACAGACTTGGACCGATCCTTCTCTGCAGCCCCTGTCTCACCTTTGCCTTCTGCAGTCTCCAGCACTCAGAATGTCTGGGCTTTTCTGTGGTTTGTAACGTGAATTAGCTGGTGCCCCATCTATATTCTGCCTTCATTCTCTGCACACTATCCGTTCCCTTTCCATCTCATGACAACAAAATTTGACCTGCCTTATGTGCTGTTGTCTCTCCTGTTCTCCTGGGCCATAGGATTTATACCTTTAAAAAAATGTCTTCACTTCACTCTAGAGCAGTTTTATGAGGGGGCAGAAGTAAATGTGTTCAATTCATTATGCCTTAGCACAAGGATTAGGTTCCACTTTGACAAGTTGTGTTCACTGTGCCCATGGGGCCTCGGGTGGAAATGTGTGGCAGGCAGTTGGATAGATGAGGCTAAGCTTTTAAGAAGAGCTATTATTCCAAGCGGTGTCAGTAGAAGGTGCTACTTAAAGCGATCAGATTACCCTGGAGAGAGAGTGGAGCGAGATGACCAAGGAGAGAATCTGAGGCATCCCAATGTTTAAGGGAAGGCAGAGGCAGAGGGAACTCTGAAGGAGAACTTTCTAGAAGATCTATGAGAGCACAGATTACAGGAGGCAAACCAACGATAAATTGTCCTAAAGGGTACTGTCATTGTGTCAGAGAAATCAGTTAAGATAATGGCAGAAACTTTTGTTTGAGTTTGGGGATATGGAGATCATTCATGATTTTGGCAAGATGGTATGGACCGAAGTCAGAATGCAGCAAGCCAAAGAGTGAAAATAGCTTTTCTGATTTTAGAAACTGCTGGTAGGAGCGATAATAGAGGTGTTCCCATGCTTTTTCTGTTGTCTCCGCTTTGGATATCTACCCACTTGGTTTTAAAATACGTAATGAGGGGATTTGGTTTTGTATCCTTTTGTTCTCGCTAACTCGTCCTTGTGTGACTTTGTTGAATATGATCGTCCTGTGAAGATAGTTTAGCTCAGGCGTCCTCAAACTACGGCCCGTGGGCCACATGCGGGTGTTTTTGCCATTTTGTTTTTTTACTTCAAAATAAGATATGTGCGGTGTGCATAGGAATTTGTTCATAGTTTTTTTTTAAACTATAGTCCGGCCCTCCAACAGTCTAAGGGACAGTGAACTGGCCCCCTGTTTAAAAAGTTTGAGGACCCCTGGTTTAGCTGATTTGATTTTAGAAATTATTTCTATGGATCAACTCTTCTACCTTCAGGGCTGGAGTGGCCAAGCCATATGTGTGGGCTTCAAATTCTGGATATGTGGGTGATGCTGATACTATTACTCATACCTTTGTGTAGTTACAGGTATGATGAAATGTTTGCAGCATAATAGAGACAGTGGGGTGCACTGGAAAAAAAATATTCCAGCCTGTTACACTCAGAATAAAACCCAAATCCCATTCTGTTGAGGTCTCTGAGGGAACCCCAAAATAGCAAACTTCTCTCCATTGCCTGAGTTTTGGAGAAATTGAGAAGACAAAAGAGCAAGGCAGGTGGATAGCAATAGATGACTTTGGTTACTGAGAGAGGCTGGGTTGAATTGGAGCTTTTACTTCTGGAACAATGGGCTTCCCAGGACTAAAGCCCACAGTCGAGCAGACTTGCTCTGCTGTTCACAGGCCCACACCTGGCGGAGAGAGAACAACACTGCTTCCTGTGCGACAACAAGGAAGCTGAGACTAACAGTTTCCCCAAATTTATCATCAGATATTTTTCCACCTCTTCCCCCCCACCTGGTAGAGTGAGCAAGAGGGTAGCAAGAGGCCAGCCTCACCATTTATGGAAACATCATAGCTTGGAAAAAGTGAGCCCAAACACCCCCATGATCTGATACCCGATCCCACTTGGTACCACCCTCCCTCACTCGCTGGACTCCAGCCTCATTAGTTAAGTTAGAATGGGGTCATAATGGCAACTGCAAAGATACCATTTCCAAATAAGGCCACATTCTGAATGACTTCAGTATATATTCTGGGGGGAAACAATTCAACTCGTCACAATTCATGCAGCCACTTTGGGCAAAAGACAGACTTAGGAGTCATCCTTGCTTCTTTCCATTATATTTCAGTTTATTAACAAACGTTCATGGATGTGCCTTCAAAATGTAGCTGACCACTTCTCACCACCTCCACGGATACTCCCTGACCCCGGCCTCTGTCATCTCTCCTGGATTATCACATCAGCCTCCTAATCCTTATTCTTTTAAAGTCCATATGCTGGGTAACAACCAGAGTGATCATTTCACATTTCACAACTCTAATTAGACTGGTATTGCTCCTTTATTTAAAAGCCTCCAAGGGTCCCCCATTGAAACTAGAAAAAAACACACGTATGCCTATGAATACAGATAAGACTTCACATGTGTTGACCCTGACTACCCTCGAAACTCATCATGTGCCACTTCCTCCTACATCCACTCTATGCCTGTCAGCCAACAAACAAAGCTTGTTTGCAGCTCAGGACCTTTGCACTGCTTCCTCCAGGCTGGCTTCACCCAGAGAAGCGTTTCCTGCACACGGTTAGCCCAGACACTTCCCTGAGGTCATTTGGAACAGGGAGGGCCTAGGCTAAAGGTGTCCCTCCAACATATTTTGTTGAGTAAACAAAGGTCACAGAATGGTGTTCTATTCCATTTCTTAGATATTACACAAGAATAAAAAGCCTTTCCTAATGAAATCTTGTTGGTTTGGGGAGTACTAGGATAAAGTTTTAACACATTTATTTACAGCAGAACTCCTCAGCAAAATAATAATTTAATTCTGGGAGGATATAGTATGTTGTACTTCCAAACTTACCTGGATAAGGAGGAGGATCTTGGCCCGTGTAGCACCATTTGGGACATGCTGGTATTGGGACTGTAGAATGGACTTTGGAGACAGATAAGGACTGGCCTGAATTCCTTGTTCTACCACTTATTAGCTGTGTGTATTTGGGCAAGTAAGTTAAATTCTCTGAGGATCAGTTTTAAAATGGGAGATAATAATCCCTGCAGGGTAAAGGTTAGAAATAAAAATATAAAACCATTAGCACAGTTTCAGTGCATAGGGAGCATTCAATAATTGACAGAAGTTATTGGTATCATTATCACGATAATGCCTTTCATCATGGGGATGGTCTTTCTGTTTTTCTATTTCAAAACTGTTATTAACATTTTGGGCCATGTCTACTTTTTATTTCCACCCCCACTCAAATTTTCCTTCTGGTTGGAGTTTGATTTCGAGGTAAAAGTGTCCTACTACAGTGCCTGATAATGTTACTTTCTCCGGTTCCTGATTCTTTTCATTCCCTACCTGCCACACAACTCCAGTTTGTCTCTCTTCCCTGGGAATCCAAGGGTATGGTGGCTGAGATAGGCACTCCCAATTCATTTGCAAGATGAGACACCACTGTGGGATGCCAGGGGGCGGCCTGAGAAAAGGCCATAGGCATAGTCCCAGTGCCACTTGTGCAAAAGGTTGCCCATCACCAGGTGTGCCAGGTGCTATGTCCTCTCTGGGAACAGAGCACTTCAAATACCAATTTTAGAAATTAAAATGATGCCATAAGGAAGATGAATAGTGGTTCCTTCAAAATAAAGGGTTTCTTTTATCACTTGTTTGCGTGGAAATCTTTTTCGCAAAATAGCTAGATTTGGGATCCTGGTTGGTATTTAATTTAGGGTTGCACAGTAGTCCTTTAATACAGGAGCCAAATGCTATGGATATGCATGAATAATCTTGAGAGGTGACTGAGTCTTTTTTAACTAGAGGAACCACTTTCTTGTACTTTTTTTTTTAATTACAGATTTTTTGGAAATGTCTGTTACTAGTTGGCCTGTTTTTGTTGTTTGGGGCAATGTTTTAATTGTGTTGGGAGCTATTAACACCAATTAAACATGTTTGGGGGACCCATGTAACTGTTTGAATTTCAGCTATAACAATTACTACATAAATGAATTTTACCCTTTAATTAGAATAATTTAAAATGGAGAAGTTGGGAGGAGAGACGGAGAGAACACAGGGCTGCTTGAAGTGTTGGCTCTGTGCTTTGTCCTCATGCTGGAGTTTCTGCTTGCTTCTTTATCGTTGGTGGAACACACTCCTTCCAGCGGCCGGCTCCTTCCCTAGAGGCCTTGCCTATGTAAGCAGGTTGTTGGTTACTTCCACACACAGATGACAACTCGGCAGGATGATCCCGTTTGTCTCTTCTGCTGCTCATTTCAATTATAATTACGTTTGAGTTGATAGAAAGTGGTTCTCAGCTTATTTTTAAAAATAAGAAACATGAGACCAACACATGCAGGTGTATATTCAATAACCAGTTCTTTGAGGGGGGGGGGCAGGAAAACCTTGATTTGTGGTGTTTGCTGATGTCCGTGGTGTACATATTCCTACCGTGGCTGACTGCAAGGTGTCAATAGGTGTCACTGAACACAGAGCTGGAAAGAAATGCCTGGTAGCAAACTGTTGTGTAATCCAACCACCTGACAAATACAGAAAAATTTAACTCCAGGACATAGATAACAGGAAAATGTAGTAGGATAATTTAGAAGTGGTGAGTTTTGATATTATGACATTTTTTTTCAATATAACTTATTTAAGGATAAACTTGTATAGCATAATTTGTAACAATGGCCATGTTGAACAACTGGTTCTCACCGCTCCTGGAAATCTCGTTGTTGGTTCTAACACACTGACCGGGACCCACAGAAGTCACTGTCTTGCCCAAGGTCTACTGAGTCGGTTATGGCAGGATTAGTATGAACTTTTTCCAAAAACCGAATTTCTCTGGAAAGATTTACTTATTAATGTTTCTTTTTTATTTGTTTAACTACATCCTCTACTGGTCTACGAAAGGATCTAGGACCATTACAGGCTGTTATTATCTATCAAGACAATAGGAGTCAGAATATCTGAACGTAACTGTAACCAAAAACAAGAAAGTGGAAAGCAGATTGGATTTGAGCCATAAACAAATCCAATTTGCTTTGAGTATTGCTTGGCCCTACTACTCGCTCGCAGAAGAATCTTAAGCAAGTCACTTACTTAATCACCTGGCTTCCGCTCTGTGGTTGGTAAGATGAAAGAATTGGGCCACATGAACATGTACTACCTCATGTAGATCTAAAATATCATGATTCATTTTTTGGATTCATCTGTTCAACAAATATTTGCTTAGTACCAACTATATGCACATCTGTTACAGACTCTACTTCAGGCGGAATTAAATACAAATGTAAGAACAGTAACTGTTATTAGCACATCTCACATTTATGCAGAGCCTTCTCATTGACCAAGGAGGACATGTACCCTGAGTGTCCGAGGTTCTATGGCTTCAGCAGGTCAGGACTCGTCCTCTCAGAATGTTAGGGAGAGAAGGACCTATTGTAAAAGAACAAACAGAACCTGACTCCTAGGAAACGCAAGAGGTCATAACAGGTAGTAATAAGGAATGAGAAACACGCCTTTTTTTGCCATGTCTCTCAGTTGCTTCACTTTGTCTTCAAAACCAAAAATTGTTTTTTTCTGATTATAAGATTAATTATTGTAGAAGATTTAGAAATTCTTAAGAAGTATTAAATAAGGAAAAAATACCACCTATCCAAATTTAATAGCTTGCTTTACTTTACCTAATATTTTAGTATATTTTCAAAGCATTGTCATAGATATATTAATTGCTGTATATAATTTTATCTTTTCGGTGTACAGAGACTTACTTAAGTTGGTTACATTGTTGACTGTTTTTATTCTATAAAACTCTGATAAATAACTTTGTTTATATTAAATATTGAACATTGGACACAATTTCCAACTGTAATATTTAAGGTTTAGTAGACAGTGTTAGCAAATCATAAACTTCTGACCTTTAGCTTATTTGATTCTGCCAATATTCCTTTGTATTTGCCTAGATTTTATTCTGTTTCTAAACAGTTCTTAAGAGGAACAGTTTGTCTGAATCCTTCAATATGGTATATTTGAACTGGAAATAGTGCCAATGTTTCATATTATTTCAAATAGACATATGATAAAGTGTATGGTGAGTAATTTTTTCTTTCACTTTCTATGGGTAGTAGATTCTGGTACAGGATTTATTTAGAAAGTACTCAATACATGTTCAATAAGTAAAAAAATTCAGGCTAGTTTAGGATAAGCAAAAACATTTGAGATGGATGTTATGGGGGGAAAAAAGACTCTTCCATTCAGGGTAATAGCTTTCATTTCATTAGGAGAGATGACAGCTTAGCACACAATTCAGGAATTCTGACTGTTAAGTGAAAACTGTGAAATGAAAAATATTGCTTTCGTTCACCTACATGGGAAGCCATGACTAACAGTTGTTTAATTAAATGTTAATGCGATCTTCTAAATTGACCCAACTCTTACTTTTATGAATTAGATATGTCAATTAAAATAAGACCAGCTCTGCCTTTCTTGAACATCTCTGAGTCAACATCTGCTCACAAGGGAACTTCTGTAACTAGCCCGGTTATTTAAATATTAATGGCTTCCATTAAAGGGGCCTGAAGGTTTGCAGCAGGAAGACTGAGAAATTAGACAGCATCATTAGTTTCTTGTTTCTGCCTCCAGGAAAAAAACCGCTTACTGGAAAAGCTTCTTCCACTATGGTTTTAATACCACAGATTTTTTTTCCTCTGAACCAGTTAGAGTAAGATTGTTGATTTCAAGCATTCCTTAAAAGTAACTGCTATTAAAACATCAGCATAACAAATTCACATAATTAAAAAAAAATTATTAGTACTGTAGTAGTCATTACCCTGTGGCTTCTTGGGAACCTAATTTAAGTTTCTAAATTCATTTTGTTCTTTATTATAGTCAATAATAGGCAAAAGCATTTTTTAGCTACATACTATAGATGATTGAGCTTGCTTACATCAAGTATGGGGAATTCTATTAAATTAACCGTGAAAGACTACAAGGATTACATTTCCAATCCAATGATAATTATACATTTTTTATCTTATTGGGGAAATGTGGCTAAAAAGCTTTTTAAATTTGCTACCAGTATTTTCATATTGTGCCAAATTGGGTCGTGATAAACAGGTGGTTAATAGACTTTTGCCCATTTTGTGTTTTTAAGATGTTTTAATAGTTTGGTATTTTAAAGCACCAAATAGCAGGCATTATATTTGCATAGTTGCTTATTTCTTTTTGCATCCAGTAATCTGAGTGGAGTATTTATTCATTTTATATACTTTACCTAGACTTTAGAGCTAAGAACTTGGATCATGCTTAAATAGCAGTGATGTCGAGTAATGTACCAACCCTGATGTAGGCACCATAATACTTAGCAGGGTCAGAATTAAGGTGAAACAAGTGAGGCACCTGCCTTTGGGTGTAACATGTAACAGTCCCCCAAAAACTCAGAAATCAAGATAAGTAGTATTTTAATATACTCTTGGAAAAAAAAATCAAAATCAATGCCAAAAAATCCATGGTGAACCAAATGTCAAAACTTTAGATAAAAAGATGCGATTTGACCCTGCAACTCCACCTGGCTCACCTGACCCTAGTGCTGACTCTGGCTGAGTTGTAGTTCTGACTTCTCCACTTTCATGCCTTGCATGAAGCACTCCTTTGAGTCAAATTATCTTATCTAACCATGGTGGTGATAATCTCGATTTCCTGGTGGAGTTATTAAGAGATTGGAATCGGCTGAAAATACAAGGGAAGGCTCATTGTAAATACAATTTGCATGTTTGTTTACAAGCTAGGGAAATCGCCATGCAATTTTAATCCCCTATTATTATCAACCCAGATGAACACTCTTAGCAAACATCAGATTCGAATATCCTTGGAAAGCTTTGTGTTAGTAAAACTTAAGGCCTAACTCCTGAGTTTCTTTATCAGGGAGCTATAGGGGCAGGGACCTAAAGATAGGTCTTCCTTCTTTCTTTTTGTTCTTGGATGCAAAGTGTACTGGTTTTTGTAAGCTATGGCAGAGGGAACCAGAAATCCATTTTGTTTATTTTAAATTTCCCTGCAAAGTGCCCATGGACAACTGAGGTCTCACCTTTGCTCACGCTCACCCACCCACTAGTGATGCCTCCCCATTCCTCCTGCCTGCCTGAGTTCCACCCATCCCACCTTGCCAAGGCTTTTCTAGGTCCTCTGCCCTCCTGTCGTGGATGAACTGTCACTACCCCTCATTTGGGGATCAGTTACTGAGCCCTTGTTGTCTTGAGGGGTTAATCAACTCCATTGAATTTACTTCCCAGACTAGGGTTTTATAAATATAAACTGTTTCTCCAGCTACATAGTAAATCCCTTGAGTAACTCCCTATTAGACAGTTAATTTCAGGGTGAGCAGGGATTGGGTCTATTTTACTTAAGTGGCAGCAAAGGGCATTGACACACAATTGTGTTTTGAGTGGGTAAATGACCATCGTGCATGTGTGTAAAAGGGTGGGGGAGATATTTACTCTTTTGATTCATTTGTGGAATGTTGTTTTCATCCTAGGCCTCGAGGGAATAGTTGGTGCCATGTGGAAGGCGACAGTTCTGTTGGTCCTGCTGGTGCTCTGCCCCGGTGTGGACGGGCTGTTTCGCTCCTTATACAATAATGCCCGGGTTTCCCTGCCGTATAAGGGAGACGCAGGGCAGCCATTATTTCTCACTCCCTATGTTGAAGCTGGGAAATTCAAACAAGGTAAGTCTAATCAGGAAACCACTGGTGTACTTTCAGCAGTTCTTTTCCTTTAAAAAAAAATCAATTATCCTACAGGTTCCAAAGTATATTCTGATAATTTTTTTACTCACTGGGTTTATTTCAAATACAAATGCTTTGGTATCATCTATTATCAGAATTGTGAGCTCAAATGAGAGTGTGTCAGGCCATTTATCTGGTGGTGGAATCCCTGCACTTCTGTTTATGAAACTAGTACAGTGTCTGTCTACCACTGGGCACTTAGTAAGGTTAATAGGAACCTTACAGCTTACTATGTGTCAGTTATGGTGGCCAAGTATCTACACTAATAAAAGAGAAAGATGCAAATTGACCATACCTTCACGACACCCACCAGCCAATCAGGAGTGCATATGCAAATTAACCCAACAAAGATGGCAGGTTAATTTGCATACACAGGCGCAGAGTGGCCAGGGGCGTTCCGCACTGCCCCAGCCACTCTGGGCCTCTGGGCAGCGTGGGAAGGCAGAAAGGCAGCTCCTGCAGGAGCGAAGGGGGTGCCGGCAGCCAGGGGAAGGAAGGCCCATTTTTGCATGAATCTTTGTGCATCGGGCATCTAGTTCTGTATAAACTCAGTTAAGCATCTCAGCAACCCAGGGAGGTGAACTCCTTTTACACACAAGAAACTGAGCGGAAATAAACTAAGTCCCTTTTTGGAGTCACACAGATGCCAGCTGTTGGGTGCAGGGTTCACACCCAGACAGCCTCACTGCAGAATCTGTGCTCACAGCTGCCGTGCTGGGCCCCCTGCCTGGCAGGTTGCCACCCAAACGGCCTAGGCCTCAGTTTCCTCATTAATAAGATGGTGCTATAACAACTTTCCCAAGTCACAAGGATAGTATAAGAATCAGATGAGAAAATGCATGTGAAAACTCTTAATATTCTGTAAATTGCTCTCTAAAGATTGCTTGTAAGTGGGGTTTTCTGTTGTCATTATTAATAGAAAAAAAAGGTGTCATTTGGTGTCATTAGAAACTCTGTTCTTAATGTAAGTCACTGTGTAGATAAGTTAATCTTTCTGGGCCTCAGTAGGCTCCAGAATAGTATATAGGCAGCTATTCTGAGGAGCTGTAATTAAAAGGAAGCAGAGATATGGGGTGGTGGCTAGAGGAAGCTGTGAAGTCAGGAAGGGTCTTCAAGAGGGTAGGAGATCAGGTGTTTGCTGGTGGAAATGATCCAGCAGAAGGGGAGGGTTGATTGGAGTGGGGGCAACTCTTGCTAGAGCCCTTTCTCTAAGTAGATGAGCGAGAGACATGGCATCTGTGGGAAGATGCCATCACAGGCATCGGTGTCTGCTCCAGAGGACTGAGGTTCATCCCTTGTGCCTCTGAGGCTGGCGGGTTGGTAGATGTCATGGGAGTGTGGAAGTGATACTGGAAATTTTAGGGAAATTATTGTTTTATTTTTTAATATATTTTATTGATTTTTTACAGAGAGGAAGGGAGAGGGATAGAGAGTTAGAAACATCGATGAGAGAGAAACATCGATCAGCTGCCTCCTGCACACCTCCTACTGGGGATGTGCCCACAACCAAGGTACATGCCCTTGGCTTGAATCGAATCTGGGAGCTTTCAGTCCACAGGCCGATGCTCTATCCAATGAGCCAAATCAGCTAGGGCAGGAAATGATCGTTTTAAAGATAAAAAATAAATTTGTCTCCTCTATATGGAAAGTATAATAAAGCAACTTTCCTTCCTTTGAAATTTCTCATAGCCAATAGGATGTCATTGTTGTTTTTGTTGTTTGGTTTATATCTTAAGGGTGCATTTGAGTCCTGTTCAGACGTCTTTTCTGAAATACACATTGGTTCCATGTTTCACCATCTCTGTTCTCAGAAAAGGTGAAAAACTTTAATAATTTAGTCAGTGTATATTAGTATACATTTGATAATGTCGTCAGATAATGTAGTTAGATAATGTAGTCAGTCTTCTTTTTAAAAGATTCTTTTGGCTTGATGTAGAGGCTCATATCACTAGACACATATGAAGAGGCAAAATACCATTGATCCAAATCTACCAAACTGGACCACATGCATGCATTCATTCTGGCATCCGTAAGTGGATACGGATGACTTAGAGATGATGTTCATTAACAACAAATCAAAGCAAATCATGTAGTTTAGAACTGAAGAGTGATGAACTACCAATAACCAACTCTACCAATCTACAGATGAGACTCACATAGTTTGCATGATTTGTCCAAGGGGAAGCAGTCATAGTAGCAGAGGTGTGTTTAGGACCCAACTTTTCTGACTTCTGCTATAATTTCTTTTTATTTCATTAAGAAGCTTGTGCTCTCCTAGAGTGACCAGATACACACACACAAAACAATTTAGGAATAAGGCAGCGCATATTAGAATACTAAAGGAGTACATGTGACCTAGGCATGCTGGAGATGTTGAGAAAGAAACTATCCTGTCAGTTGGCACAGCCAGGGGAGAGAATAGCAATAGTTGCAGTAGTAAATATAACAAGTAGTTATCAGTAATTATATCTGCAGTACCTAGCACAGTGCCTGTATGTAATCGGCACTCGATAAATACTTGTAGAATTTCAATTTTAGACCCAAATGTGTGTCAGGCATTGTGCTTTCTGCACACATCAGTTCATTTAATCCATAAGGAAGAATGCATAGTTATTGTTCCCATTTTACAGATGAGAAAAATGAGGCCCAGAGAAATTAAATCTTTTCCCCAGGGCTACTTAAACCTAGTAAGTGGCAGAGCTGGAATGAAAACCTATCTCTGCTGACTCCTGAGTGTGAAGTAGGAACCACTGAACTATGTGACCAGCTCCAGACATGAGGGTATTGGGCAGAATTGGGGTAAATAGAAAAGGGCCTGCACATACTGAGTGAGGAAACAGCTTACACAAAGGCATTAAGTGGAAGTGACCATGGGGTGTCTGTATCAGACATCTGGTAGCATCAAGTGAGAAGACTGTGGAGAAATCCACCTGAGAGGTTGTCCACACCCCTCTCATTCCTGAATTTCTTGACTATGAGCATTTCAGCTCTGGTCAAAGTAGCAAAAAAAGATTTCGAGGGAGAGTGTTTCATCTTCTGTCCTTCTGTGCCAGCCCTGATAGATCATCATGCGATGAGTGACGATATTTAAAATATTAAATCTGGTGGAATGTCACTTTCTAATGTTCTGGAACACACTCAAAATCTCGAATGGAATTTTAAATGGCTGATCCAAAATCTGGTACATCTGGGTATTCAAATGCAACCCTGATAACATAATCAAGGATACTTTTATTCATCATCTTCACTGAAAGTTCAGGAAACTCTCATTCCCCTAAATCTGTTTTGTTTATCGAGTCTGTCAAAACCTTAGGAACATGAGTCTTAATGCTGCAATGGAACATTTTGGGGATGAATAATCATTCACAAAATAACAAGAGAAATTTTTATTTTTTTAAATCCCCAATTAGCTGGCTTCATTTTATGTAATTGTAATTGCATGTTTACTTTCTCTGCAGCTAGACCAAATCCTAACTCTCTGAAACAAAATGAAGCTGGGAGGCACATTTTAACATGTTCACAAACACATACTTAGCATTTTCACAAATATTGAAGGCTATCTTGCTATTAGGTCTTCATTTATTATTACTGAGGGTCTGGTTGTGTCTCTCTGTACATCATGGTGATGGCCTGAGTCTTGGTGAATGTGAAGTCCGCCCTGATTAGCTGGTTCATGCCCTTCTGTGGTCAGACTCCAATCTTTTTGAAAGTGGTAGAATTACTAACCCTGGCAACCACGGTACATAACAAGGAGGAAGTGAAATCGCTTCAAAGAGACCTTTTCCCTTTCTGTAACGGTTTTGAATGTTTGTGTTGTTGAGTCACGGTTCCAGGAAGAAAGAAACCTCTATGTCTTGGGGGTTTATTTTTCCACATTCCATTAATAGACTCTGGAAGGATGAACAGAGCACTTGAAAATATTTTTAAAAATCATTTGAATTGAAAGAACTTTTTAAATTATTTACTGTGGTTTAGTTAAAGGAAGTTTAATATTTGAAACAGGGTGAACCACTTTTTTTTTGTGGGCCAGAAAAAAGTTTTCTCTACATTTCTTAAGATCTTAATAAGGCCTCCCTGCCCTAAAAGGCTTTTGTAGAAGGAAGCTAATTCTAGTGCATTATCAGTGTGGCCTGTTTTGGCTCATTCATTCATGCATTCATGCATTCACATTCATTCATTAACAGTATGTATTGAGTGCCATAAGTGTATAAGTCAGCATGGTATGACCCCAGGGGTACAAAGATAAACTAGACAAATTCCTTGCTTTCCCATAGTCCCTGACCTAGAAGGGCAGGTAGGAAATGAACCTGAGTAAGTACAGTAGTAGAGAAACCACTTTGGGGTGCTCAGAAAGGGCAGGCTGGCGGAGCCGAGTCATTTTCAGAGCAGGCCAGCGGTCCTGCTGCCGGGCTGCTCTCAAAGTGATGGATGACTCAGCCATCTCCTGTCCATCCTATATTTTCTCTTCTCCTCATTCTACTTTGACGGTTCTCATTTTTTTCTCTGTCTTTTTTTCACGAAACCTCTCCTGCTCTCTTACCCCTCCTGATTCACACCCATATTCATTCCCAACTCCTCATCTTCAGTTCTCAGCCCTCCTTTTTGGAGGGAGGTCTCTGATTTTCAGAAGAGTAACAGCTTTGTGAGAAACATTTCAAAAGTGTTTTTTAGGTACAAACTTTCAGTTATTAAAAAAAATGCATCCTGGGGATGTAATGTACAGCATGGCGACTGTAGTTAATGATACGGTAGTGCGTGTTTGACAGTTGCTAAGAGAGTAGAACTTAAAAGTCCTCATCACAAGGAACAACATTGTATAGCTGTGCGGTGACGGATGTTAACGAGACTGACTGTGATGGTCATTTCGCAATATACACAAATGTCCAATCATCAGGTTGCACATCTGAAACTAATATCATGTTATATTTCCATTTGAAAAATGGCCCCCAAACAAGTGTTTTAACGGCTGCCCAACCCTGGAGGGTGACCCTTCTTTGGGCTAATCGAAGTACAAGCAAAGAAGGGGAGAGGGCAGCATTATCTGCAGGAGGGAAGGGTGTGGCTGGGAGGAAGGCGCCCATCAGTCATCTCTCTCCCTTTTCTTTTTCTTCAAATCCGTCTGTCTCCCTTTTTCTCTTTTTCTGGTGGGGAGGTAGATCTCATTGGAAGAGGAGGAGCAGAGCTGGCAAGGTTGGGTTAAGCAATCTTCGCTGGGGGACCTGGGCTGGGGGGCGGGGGGGGGGGGGAGAATGTCCCTCCCTTTGCTTGAGCCCTTATTTTATGCCCAGCCTCCTGGTGCGGGCTCATCTGCATGTTTTCATTGGACCCTCACAGGGTGGGGGAGGCATCCACATTTTGCATAAAAGGAAAGAGGCTCAGAGATGGAGTGGCCTGCTAGAAAGCCTGGTCAGGACCGCCAACCCAGGTCTGTCCAACTCGGAAACCATGTTTTCCCTGCTGTGCTGGCCTAGCAGGACCCTCTGGAAACTGCCACCTCCCCTGTGTCCCCACCATCGCCTCTGCTCCCAGGTGCCCCTGTTCCCATTCAGGGGATGCATTTCAAAGACAACCATAGCAATGCGCCCGCAAGCCGGCTCCTTTTCTCCAGGTTTTGCGTGCGTAGACTCAATGCCATCCACTTTCCTAGGTGAGAGACTGGAGCCCAGACCGGCCAAAATCTCTGCCTATTAAAAGGCTCACAGAGCCCTAGCTGGTTTGGCTCAGTGGATAGACCGTCCGCCTGCGGACCAAAGGGTCCAGGGTTCAATTCCAGTCAAGGGCACATACCTCGGTTGCAGGCTCCTCCCCTGCCCAGGCCCTGGTCAGGGCTCGTGCTGGAGGCAACCAATTGATGTGTTTCTTCTCACATTGATGTTTCTCTCCATCTTTCCCTCTCTCTTCCACTCTCCCTAAAGATCAATGGAAAAATATCCTTGGGTGAGGATTAACAAAAAATAAATAAAGATATAAGGGTCACAGAGCTGGTCAGTAGTAGCACTAGGATCAGCAAAGCACTAGAAAAAGGAACAGCGCAGTGTAGTTGGTATGGATGCGTTTCCCTTTCAGGAGGCCGATCATTTGAAAAGAGAGCCTGTGGCCCAGAGCAGAGGTGTGCTGGTGAACGTCAACAACCCTCTCGGGGGTCGGGCCCTGATTGGTCGCTCCGATTCCCTGAGGGCACACGTTCTCACTGTGGCTACTGCACCCTATCAGTGCTGTCACTGAACGCCCAGTTGGGAAGACATGCGAACCATCAGCACTGCGGGGCCCGAGGGCCCTGGGACCCACAGAGGCAACTTGAGTCAGTGGCTGTGTGAAGGATCAGGCTTCCTCACCCATCCCATCCACTAACCAGTCTCCAACTAGTATGTCTCCGACTTAAATGGCTTTCCTTGAGTCGTTTGTTTTTATCGGGGACCCTTGCTTTGCCACCACTACAGGACTCTTCTTTACCCAGACTTCCCCGTCCACTTCCCCACGATGCCCTGTCGCCTACTTTCTGTTCCTTCTCCACTCCTTTCCTAATCACTGCTTCCCCTTCCACTCACCCCTTATGACTAACTCTCCAGTGAGAGGCAGTGGGGAGGGTGGGAGAGGGAGCAAACCCGGACTCCGAGGTTTAAACCTCAGCTTCCCTTGACTAGCTGTGTGATCTTGAGCAAGTCACTTAACCTGTCTGTGCTTGTGTTTTGTCACCCGTCAAGTGGGAATAATAATTATACCTGCCACGCCGAAACCGGTTTGGCTCAGTGGATAGAGCATCGGCCTGCGGACTGAAAGGTCCCAGGTTCAATTCCGGCCAAGGGCATGTACCTTGGTTGCGGGCACATACCCAGGAGGGGGTGTGCAGGAGGCAGCTGATTGATGTTTCTCTCTCATCGATGTTTCTGGCTCTCTATCCCTCTCTCTTCCTCTCTGTGAAGAATCAATAAAATATATTTTAAAAATTAATAATAATAATTATACCTGCCACTTAATGTACATGGACCTTTTCAGTGTTCGCTCCTATCAGTATTATCTCCTCCTGGGTGGCCTTAGCTATATGAACATTTCCTTCCTCCTTCCTCCCCCACTGTCCTTGCCCCTTTGCTGCCATAAGACCTCTGCCCTCTACAACTGTCCCGTCGTCTTGTTTGGCTCCCTCTGAATAGCCGCCAGGCCAACCTCAGTCTCACTGTCTGACTCTCCACACCCTCCCCAGCCATCCTGAGCCATCCCGCCCCCACAGGCCTGGTGCATTTCCCTTCATGGCCGGAGCAGGCCTTTGGCCTCCATGATGAGGGGAGTGCGCAGAATCCAGGCCTTCCAAGGCTGAGGGCTACTTGGCTACGTTGTTCCTCTGGCATCAGGTGGCTTTCCTCTGCCCTGGCCCTCCAGGTGCCCAATGTGAGCACCTTGGTTTACTTGCCTTCCTCAAGTGGAACTGAGATTAGGTGATTGTTTTTGTTCTTTTAATAAAAATCCTTATCATCACTTATAAATTATATTTGGGGACAAAAAAAAAAATCTGAAAGATGTCACTGTCCTTGGCTAAATTGTGTATGTAGACGATGTGGACTTGACCAGAGCATGCTGTGATTCCCTGCAGTGTGCTCCCTTCTGCCCACCCTCGCAGCCTCTCCCATCACTGCCTCCTAGACTTGACCCCTGGGAGGAGCCGGTCCAGATGGAGGTGGCTAACCCTGTATCATCTCTCTAATCCTTGGGTAAATTTTTCTCTCACCAGGGAGACGATTGAGTGCGGTGGCTCCTTTCCCAGGACAGCAGGTGGAGAGCTACACCGGCTTCCTCACTGTGAATAACACTTACAACAGCAACCTTTTCTTCTGGTTCTTCCCGGCCCTGGTAAGCCTGCGCCAGCGCCCTAACGGAACTGCCACTCAAGAGCGAGCTATGCCCCCTCCAGGGTAGAAATGTTAACCTACAACTCAATGAAGAGTTGTGGGCTTAAAAAAAAAAAATTTTTTTTTCTTCTAAAAATAAGCGACTCTGTATGGTGTTCCTGTTTATGGGCAGGAAACAAATGTTTGCAGAGAGGTCCAGCTTTTAAAGTCCCGCAGCCTTATTAGGAATATTAATCCTGCCACCTCTTCCTGCCGCCGCCTTCTTCCTATCTCTTTGTTGTTTTGTTCTAAAAAATACCCCAGGGTAGTGGGAAGCCAAGGAGGATAAGGAGTGGGGAGACTCCTGAAGTTCACAGGTAATGCATACAAGCATGGCTAAATGTGGTTGATTGTGGTCTTGGATGGTTGTCTTCTCTGTGGGTTTTGCTAGGCTGATTAATATTCCCACACTCCTTCACGACTTCAGTACCCATGAACTGAGCAGTACTCTGTGAAGACACAGAGAGGAAGCTGAACCCACCTACTCTGGACCTTTGTGGGAGGGGTGGCGGATTGTGGTGATCTAGGTTGGCTTCCTGGACAAGGGGGCCACTCACCCTCTCAAGTCCATAATAGACACAGGTAGGTATATCCTTGTACTTTACCAATTCTAATAAGCTTACTTCAAGGTCACATAGTTCTTCAGCATAAACAAATCATGTTAGGCTTCTGGGCACTGTTGGGGGTATTGGTAGAGGTGCTGAGATGCATAAACGAATGCTATCCCACCACAGGGTAACTTTCTATTTTTATTTTCCAAATTAGATTTGCTTTAGAAGCCAGAGAAAACAATGAAAAAGCTGTCCCTATGGAAAATCGTATTTACATTTGCATGTGATTTGCATATAGCAGTGCTGCATATATAATTACTGGGTAAATTGCTTAATCCAGGGTGGTTTTCAAATTAAATTGCTTCTGTTGGTACTGTTGGGTTGTATTTTTAAAATATGTTTTATTGATTTTTAGAGAGAGAGGAAGGGGGAGACATAGAGAGATAGAAACATCAATGAGAGAGAAATATCATCCATCAGCTGCCTCTGGCATGCCCCCTTCTGTGTATTGAGCCCAGAACCCAGGCATGTGCCCTGACCAGGAGTCGAACCAAAATCTCTTGGTTCCTGGGTCAACGCTCAACCACTGAGCCACACCGGCATTTTCAAGACTTCTCATTTCTACTTTCCCAATCATGGCCTCTGACAGAATTCACCACATAGATGTGGGTCGGGGGAGGCATGTAAGAAATGGTGAAGAATTCTAGACACTTTTTGGTAGTCCTTAAGCTGTCATCTACTCTGGAAAGTCTTTCCTGGACCCTAGAGAGTTCTTTATCTCTTCCTTGGTGTTACTGTAGAGTGAGGCAAGTGAGGAACCTAGAGCACAAGATTTAAGGAGGGATTCACTCACAGGGTTGTACAGGTACAAGCTGGTTGTCCTCCAGATTCCTGCTGGTCCATCCCATTGGTGGAACCAAACTGGAACCCAGAGGGCGAGGAAGTCTCGTCCATAGAGGTCTGCCTTCCAGGCCACAGAGCAGAGAATAGACCTTCAAAGTAAATCAGGAAAACATGCAAATATCCAGCACATCTGTCTTAGGGAGAATTGATAGAAATTAAGCCTAGAAATATGACCTAATCCTAACAGGTGGAAATTAGCCATGTGTTCTTGGAAGTCTCTTAAACTTTACACCTTTTGGAAGCCACAATGTACAATTGTGTTTTAATATCACATTTATTAATATAATTAAGCACAGACATTTATCATGTCTTCTATTTGTCTTCTATTGCTGCTGTACAGATGATTACAAACGTAGTAGCTTACACAGCACACATGCATTGTTTCACAGTTCGGGAGGCCAGCAGTCTGACAGGTCTCACTGGGCTAAAATCAAGGTGTTGGCAGGGCTGCCGTGCTTCTGGGGGCTCCAGGGGAGAGTCTGTTTTCTTGCCTTTTGCAGTTTCTGGAAGCTGCCTGCATTCCTTGGCTAGCAGCCCCCTTCTCCGTTTTCAAATCCTGCTTTGGTAGGTTGAGTCCTCACATGCATTGCTCTGGCTGACTCCATAGTCACTTTGCCTTCTCCAACTCTTGTCTTTTGCCTCCTTCTTCTACACTGAAGGACCCTTGTGATTACACTGTGCCCACCTGGATAATCCCAGGAACTCTCCCTATTCGCAGGTCATTTGACTAACAACCTTGATTCCATCTGCAACGGTAATTCCCCTTTGCCATGGGGTGAGCCCAGTTACAGGTTTGGGGGATTAGGATGTGGGTATCTTTGGTGGCCAGTCTTCTTTGTAAAATGAATGCTTGAAAAGTTTGCCTAGATTAGTGGCTCTCAATGTGTTCTCAGTGATTCTCACATTTTCTTGTATTTGAGAATTACCTCCAAATCCCCCCAGAGATTGTGACCTGAAATTGGGAGAATTAACAGGCAGGACATGCTTGAGAAATCATCACTCCAGCCTATGGGCCACCGCCCTGTGTTCAGTGATCCTGACCCCAAAGTGGTTCATACTTCTTTTTCTCCAGAAACTTCTAGAGCAGGCAAACCCAGATGGAGGTGGCACTGTCCCCTGAATGCCACTGGGATGAGGGCTAGAATGGGAGACTGAGGAGGCGAGTGCAGCCTGTGGGGATCAGCTTCCCTAATCCTGCTTGGTTTTCCTCTGAAGCCTGCTGGGCCTCAGCCTCCACTGCACTCCCTGTCCCCCACCCCCACCCTCACCCCCACCACCACCCAGCCCTGGCCCCAGAAACCTGATTCCTTACTTTCTCTTCTGCTTTGTGGCTGCTTTTGATACCAGTAAGTTCCTCAATGACTTCTGCATAGTGAGTCTTCTCTAATAATGATCCCGATTTGTGAAAACGGGAATTAATGGTGAGGGAAGTGATCTTTTGTTTTGAAAACAAAACAAAGGCCCAATCTTCTCTTTCTTAGGTTGCCTCTGAGGGCGACCGGCTTTGTCTACAGTTGCAGGTGCCGCAGGGGCCAGGAAAGCTGGTTAGGAGCACTGGCTTAGGTCCTGCACCCTCTCCTGGTTGAGAGACTAAGCTCTGAAACCCCCACCCCCTGCATGACACAATGGCTGAGCTGTTGGGGTTCCCCCCTTAATTAAATGAAGACCTAGCTGTGCATCTCCTGACCAGATTCTCTTTTGGGGGACCAGTCATGTAGCCCTAAACACATTCAAGATGATCCCAGAAGACAAAGAGCACAAGGCTGCCATGCCAGGAAGGAAGACACGGAAGCATAGCGTCCTATTGGACACGATACCCCAAGCTTCAGGGGAGAGAGGCAGAGATGAAAAGACAGTGCGGCTGACAGCTGTCACCTCAAGGCATCCAGGATAGATTGTTCCAAGACCTCCTGAGGGCAGAGGGGGAGGAGGGGCCCACCTGCAGAGCCCCGTCTCTGAGGTCCCAGAGCAACCATTCCTGCCCAGTCGGTTGGGTTATAAATTATGGAACCGGCCAGTTTGGGTGAAGGAGATAAAGCATATGAGAAGGAAAAACAGCGGTCACCCAGATGGGGGAAGAGTTCCTTTTATTTGGCAGAAATATTAATTTGTTGCCTGTCTTGGGGAAGCAGCTGATATTGTCATCAAGAGAGAAATGACCCCTTAGAAAAATTGGAGGTAGAGAAAATAAGAGATCCAGGAAGGATGCCACATTTGTAATATCCTCTGAGTAATTTTTTGGGCTGCTGTTTCTCAAATTAGTTTTGTTTTCCTGTTATTTCTGCGAGACTCCCCTGTTATTGTATACAAATCAGGGCATAATGGATTCTAGAACTTGAAATTGGTGTGCAGTGGGGATACACTCTGCAAGCGAAATGAATAGGCATTTTGCATGGGATAAAAAGTATAATGAAGCCAATAAAAATGTAACAATTCTGATGGCTGTTGTTAATTGAACATTGACTCTGTGCTGAACACTGTGCATTTTTTAAAATTTAATGCTTTCAAGAACCACACGAGGAAGGAATTATTATCCTCATTTTGTAGATGAAGAGGTTACAGAGATTAAATAATTAGTCTCCAGTTGCCCAACAAGAAGTTGGCAGAACTGGAATTTAAAACTAGATCTGGGACAGAGGGATCTTTGCTCTTGATAGCCACGCGGTGATCCTGAGAAAACTAGACCAGAAGACTCTTGAGTTAGTCAAGCAGGCATAAAATCTTGACTCTGCTCCTTGGGCCAAATACGACCTTGGGCACATTTTTTTAACTTCTTTGAGCATTGGTGGTTTTGTTTGTTTGTTCTGTTTTAAAATGAAGACCAAAATACCTTGTTGACAATGGTTTTGAGACCAGTGAGATACTGTTGGAAAGCCCTTACATTGGTGCCTGATACATAGCAAGTAAAGTTGCTGTTGTTTCTATTTTATTATTATCATCATTATCTTTATTCATTTTCTCATTATTAGCACAATTTGGGAGGTTAAAGGAGACAGGATGTTGGGGGAGATTCCAAAATGGAAGTAGCTGAATGCCAGGCAAGACTGTGGATTAATTGCTACTGGGTAAGGAAATTACAAAGTGGAATTCGGGCTTTTCCACTTATAAGAAGATGAAGAAGCATGTTGATTTTTTTTAAAATTAATATCCTTCACGTTGGGAAAATTATCTAACGTTTGACCTTCTTGTAGGAACATAGGTAATTTGTTGGAAGCATTTAGCCTAGGCTTGCAGATTATTTACCTCAAATGTCATGGAGCCGAAACCTGAGATGTTTATAGAGTTGGGCCTGGGCCCCTCCACTCACTCAGGGCCCCGTCTTACTCCTCCAGCCAAAGGGAATGGCTGGGACTCCTGGAGTCCGAGGATCTGATGACTGAGAAAGGTCTGTTTCATATCGAGGAGTCAGAAAGGCTGGGATAAGTGAGGCACGGGGCACCTGGAGGCAACATCTGAGGTGCTCCCTCCCTTTCAGGATCATGCAGGAGCCCATCTTACTTCATCAGACGCCAGGAAAATCAGGTGCACGGGACCAGGTTAGCACAGTCCACAATCCAGTGCAAGCCAAAGCACAAAGCATTCTCTCTGCAGGTGGGACAGCGTGTCCCCAGGAGTACCCCAGGGCCAGCAGGACAGCCCCCCTGGCGTGAAGACATGGAATCAGGCTCCGCTGGGCCGCAGCCTGTGCTGGGTTCACTCCCTCCTCTGGGTGGCAGAAGCAGTCAAGGTGGTGGAGCACGGTGGCTCCCAGACTGGCTGCCGCCGCTCAGAAATACCTGGGAGCTTCACAAACAGGACAGACTCCCCTGCTCTGTGTCCAGCCCCTCCCAGCAGATTCCGATCCAGTAGGTCTGGAGAGGGCCCGGGGATCAACATTTCTGAGAGCACCACAGTGATTCCAGTGCAGTGGGCTTGAATTTGGGAGAAAGAACTAGAGTCAGGACCCCGGGATTCTAGTTCTGGGACTGCAGTTACTGGCTGTACCACTTAGGACACAGCATCATGCTCTCTGGGCCTCAGTGTTCTCATCCTATCTAATAAAGAGGGAATATACTAATTGACCCTCACACTGTCGCAAAGATGGCGGCACCCACAGCCAATAAGGAGGGAATATGCTAATTGCCTGCCCCACCCTCAAAGACGGTGACACCCACAGCCACAAGATGGCAGCGCCCAGTCCCTTCAGCCCTACTCAGCGCGCCTGCCGACCGAGTCACCCAGTCCCCTCATCCCCCCAGCCACCCAGGGCTGGCCCAAGGCTCAGGCAAGCCTCGGATGGTGGCTGCCCAGCCGCCCAGGGCCACCTGAGGCTCAGGTAACAAGGGCCGGCTGAGGCTTGCGCTGCCAGCAGTGGCAACAGCAGAGGTGTGATGGGGCGTTGCCCTCCCCTGATCGCTGGGTCACCTCCTGCCCCTGAGGGCTCCCAGACTGTGAGAGGGGGCAGGCTGGGCTGAGGGACCCCCCGACTCCAGTGCATGAATTTTCATGCACCGGGCCTCTAGTATAGAAATAAACATGTTAAACCTGGTTGATTTCTAAGGACCCTTTTCAGTCTTACCTCCTGTGGTTGACAGTGTTAGTTGGCTTGCCTATAAGACATGCCTAAATGTGCAGCCTAAGGTATAAAAACATCCAAGAAGTCCACATCATGGTCCAGGTTGAGTGAATGAGCCCTTGAATTTGTGGCCTCTGTGCTAACTAGCCTCCAAGAGAGTCACCGGTGATCTTCCTCTCTGGGTCTGCATGTTCCTCTCTCATCCCCTTCCATATTGAACCCGGGCCAGCCTTTGTGACCAATATGTTATAGCAGAAATGATGGTGTGTGACCTCCAAGGCTTCTAAGGACAAAGCTGCTTTGCCTTGGTCTCTTGGATCACTCACGTTGAGGGAAGCCAGGTGCTAAAGCAGCCATATGGACAAACCCGTATGGGAGGACGTGGGGCCTCCACCAACCTGGGATGAAGTTCTTCTAGCCCAATTCGAGCCTTCAGGCGACCGCAGCCCTGGCTGATCACTTGATTGCAACCTCATGAGAGACCCTGAGCCAGAGCTGCCCAGCCAGATACCCCTGAATTCCTGACCCACAGAAAACAGGAGAGATAATAAGTGATTATTGTCTTAAGCCGCTAAGTTCTGGGACATGTTATACAGCATTAGATACTAATAAGGCCTCTTGTCTTTTGGACTGTGACTGTGACATCTTGGAACAATTAGAACTTCCAGAGTGGTGACTGCCAGTATTTTGTTACTGGTTTTTTGTTTTGTTTTTTGCTTCTCAGAGTCAATTCTCCTCTCTTACCTGCTCTTGTGATAATAGAACTTGAAACACTTTCTTATGCAGCGAACATGATATGAAGCTTCGTCAGTAGAGGGTGCTGGAGGGACATTGCAGGAGGAAGTTGGCATCTCTTCCTGTTCCCTTGTCCATTGTTTCGCCTTCCCTTCACCCTGCTGCCTAGTTTGTCAGCAGTATGTGTGTGGGGACGTTCTGTGGCACTCTGCCTGAGCTGGGGACCCAGACCATGAAGACCTTCAGTAGGCACACAGTCCGGGCTCCGTCCCAGGGATGACCACCTGGCTATGGCCCCCTCAACGTGGACACCATTCATCCCAGGCCTTGCCAGTGAGCAGGCTTCCTACAACCCATCTCTCTCTGCAGCCCTCTCACCAGCCTTGATCACCTGCACCCCAAGGGTGGCTTCCCACAGCCCTCCCATCATGGATACCATGCACTCCTAGTGGTGTGTCACCCTTCAAGCAACTGGGCTCCCAATATTCTGACTTTCTTTGCGCCCCCAACCCCGCCAGCCACAGCCCACTGCCTCTGGAGGCTTTTCCTACTTGTCCAGGATTGTTGGCAGCTTTGGGCCAGGCCCCCTAGTGAACTTCTCAGCCACCCAGTGGGCTGTAGCCACCCCTTCTCCAATGAGGTCCAGACTGTAGCCTTGGGAAGGGCCCCATTCACACTTTATGGGTTTGTCCATCCAAGGGTACTCTTCCTGAACCCAGGGTGTTCTTTAGAATTCACTTTACATGTTTATGGTTATTCTCCCGTTATAATGAATACGTTTTATATTAAATATTTCCTATTCCCCAGTATTTGCCCAACACTGAGGATGTAGCTCCTCATGCTTGCTCATGGCTGATGCAGGCCAGAGCAAACACTGGAAATTGTAACAGAATTGTAACATTGAAGGTCAACGTTTCCAGGTAAAATAAATAATAATAATTTTAAAAGGAAAATATTTTAAATATATATATTTTTATTTATTTCAGAGAGAAAGGGAGAGCGAGAATGAGATAGAAACATCAGTGATGAGAGAGGATCATTGATTGGCTGCCGCCTGCACACCCACACTGGGGATTGAGCCCACAACGTGGGCATGTGCCTTGACAGGGAACTGAACCATGACCTCCTGGTTCATAGGTCAATGCTCAACCACTGAGCCACCCCGGCCAGGCCCAAAAAAGGAAAAATTTAAAATTAAAGTTACTGTGGTTTCTGTCGTTCGGTTGAATCCTAATTCAGATAGCCACCCGATTCTAAATCCTTCTTTCCTGCCTGGAGACACCAAGGGCAAAAAGTGTTGTCTGGCCTAAGGAACCAGTACCTGAAATCAGGAGCCAGGGCAGCCAGTCTTTCTGTCTCAGCCTTATTCTGTCCAAGATCACAGGGTCACCCATCTGTGCTTCATTCTTCTCTCTTGGCAGATCAACATGCGTTGCTTTTCCAGGTATTTGGCAGAAAATGGCTACTCTACAGTTTCTAAGTTTACCTGCCTCAATCAACAGAAATTAACTAGCACTTCTCCTAGGGACAGAATGTGATTGGTCCAGTTTGGATCAGGTGTTTTTTCTTGGCCCAGTCAGCTAAGGCTGAGGGAGCTGGGTCATGTGACATAACATGGGCAATGGGCCCTTTCTACTGGTAAACACAGAGTCACTTTTTAGAGAAGGGGGTGTGGGCTGAACAGATCTCTCAAAATATGTCTTAACCATAGATGGCTGTGAATCCAGTAGCCACACAGCAAAGATTTGGAAGTCACTGACATTAGTTTTCTCTGAACTTTAACTATCTTCTCTTTGCTGTGTATGTAGGGCATCAGGGATCTGGAAGAATAGAAAGCAGGTGAGACAAAACAAGGAAGAAAGTAGCGAAAATGATGTTACAGCTCATTCCATTCATAGATATATTTGAGCTGTGCAGAAACCTTTGTGTGCATGATTCCCTTTGAGAAATGAAAACTTAACATAGAGAAAAAAGCAACTAACTCTTTCAGCCATTTCTTTGTTTGCATCTTTGCATCAAGTAGGGAAAGTCAGGCCTTCTCCCCGCCCCCCCCCCCCCCCCCCCCCGTTCCTTCTAAAGTCCAACTTTCTGGCAAGAAGCACAAACAGAAGACATAACTACCTCACAAAGGAATGAGAGGTGAGTAGAAAGGTTAGGAAGGAGAAAGATGGGAAGGGTTCTAGTGTGGTGTGAGTTGGCTCAGATAAATGAGACAATTCAAAACTCGACAAGAGCCAGTGGGCACTTGAATGATGTAAGGAGGCTCAAAACAGAAAAATATTGAAAAAGTTAATTTTCCATCTGATGGTACAGTGGCAACAATCATAAGAAAGGAAGATTTCGTGAGTGATTAACACCAACCACGATAAGTAAAATTCCTCTGAAAAGCACAGAATATCTTAAGCAAGTGGCTAGTATATGCTGGCAGTGTGTGTGTGTGTAGAATTAAAATGCTATTAAGGTACCTAGTTAATGAACCAATAGCTTTAAATAAAAAGCTCTGCCCTGATAAACACCATTAGTGTAGCAGCTGAAGTATCATCTGAACTGGAATCTCTGTGGCAAAATGGGAGTCCATTCAAACACACTTGGGGGGGATTTCAAGACATTTGCTAGGGGTACTAATGACTTCAATTAAGATAGAGCACGTTACTTAAACCAAACAGATGATCCGCCTCTGCATATAGAAGTGGGAAGAGAGCCTTAATTAATTTACTAATTGTACTTCTCATCTTAAGCGGTACCATTGATCTTGGTCTGTTGGTGGTTTCGTTGCTGTTTCCTCTTATAAAGTGTGGTGTTCCTTGTTGGGGGTGAGAAGTAGGGGTTGGCTGGAGTATGTACCCAGCCCTGGGCATTGGCAGAAAATGTGGCCCTAATATTTGCCGAGATACCTACGATTGCCTAGAATCACTCCAATGAGTCCTCTGTGTAAAATACAGTCATGGTACCTGAGAGTGCTGAAATTGACAAGTCTTTAGTCGACACCCTCCCCCACCCCGGTGTATGAACGTACTGCCTCAGTGATATGTGTAAGGCCTGAATAGAAGGTTATCTCTGCCATGTTACATCGAAGAGGGCTTGGGAGGATGGTTCAGGAGATGGGTATGGCTTGATGGGGAGCGGGGTGAAAAGGAAGACTCGGAGTATCAGGGGATGCTATCCATAGGGAGCAAGTCCAATGGGGCAGGAGGATTAGGACTAGTTTAGCTCCACTATGCTCGCTTAGAGGCCAGGAGAAAGGAAAAAAAAACCTCCTGGTTTCTAAGAATCTCTTTATACACAGAATGTTCAACCAAATAAATGAGTTTACTTTCTTCAAATGGCAACCTATAAAGACATAGGGACAATGGAATGCGCTGATGTGAGAAATTGTGAAATTTCCTCCTTTGGGGATTTTAAAAACAAAGGAAAACAAACAAACAAAAAACCGGAATAGATAACCTGCCTCCTGGGTTGTTCATTCTGGAGCCAACTCAGAGGAAGGAGTGTACAAGTTCACGTTGGCCACCAGGGGTCACCAGAGAATTGAAAAGGGCTTCTGAGGCAAAGCCATAGTTTATTGTTCATCAACAAAAAATGCTGGTTTGTGGGATTTGCAGGCCCATACTCTTCAGTTGCAAGAGAGACTTCTCACTTAACTATTTAGAATTCTTTTTATATTTGGAATTTATTTGTCCCTCCTTTTAATCATCAGCACTTGCTACACTACTCTAACCTTTATGTCCTTAAGAGAGATTTGATTTGATTTTTAATTAAATATATAAATGCTTATAAGTAGGGGATTACTCATCTTTCAGCCCAAGTGTTAAGCTATCACCAGAGGCATTCTTTAAGTATTCACTATCCAGTCCCTCCATTGCTCTCTAGTAGCACCCATTTATTTACTTCTTTACATCCCACCTCACCAGAAAAATTAGTCGGATCTAACGTTTAGATAAGTATGCCAGGCACTGCTGTGAGTGCTATGCATATGTTCACTATTTGAATCTGCACCACAACCATATAAGATAGACATTCTTTGTCTTCTTATTTTTAAGCAGAGGACACTGAGAAACAGAGAAGTTAAGTAACTTGCCCAAGGGCACACAGCTGTAAAATAGTGTATTTGGAATTCAAACCTTGGCAGTCTGGTGCCAAAATCCATGCTCTTAATCATTCAGTATCTGACCTGTCCATGAATGGAAACGGGTCTCCATCCCCAGCTCTAGAGTAATGCCTATGGGTAGTCTGTGTTATAGGATTAATGAATTAATATATTGTCATAAATTCAGTGTCATACTCCTCAGCCAAATGATGATATACACTGACATGAAGAAATTTTCACAGCAGGTTGATAAATGAATACAACAAATACAGAGTATTATTTATAGCCTGATCCTATTTTTGAATAAAATATTATATAGCATACATAATTATCTACAAGATATGTATATATTTATGTGTAGGTGGTGCATAGAGAAAAATCTGGAAGACTAAATATCTGATGATCATCTGTAGGGAACTTTCGTATACCCTATTTGAATAAAAATTATTATGAATAAGTACTTTCTTTGTAATATAAAATGTTTTAAGTGAAAGTTTTAAAACTTTTGGCAAAAAAATCAATGCCCTATTTATCTTGCTTCACACACTCTTGAATTATGGCTTCAAACAATAAATATTTTTAGTCTTAAATTTTGTAAAAAACTGTAAATGAATTAAAGCAGTTTTTTACTTCATTTGATCCCAAGCTCTGCAATGTACTTTTGTTCGGTATGTTTTCATTCACTTTTATTCTTGCCTAATTGCTGGGTGGAGAGTGGGAGAAGGGCTGCATTCTCCCCATTGAGCGCTAAGTATATCCCCTTAGAATTGTCACCTAATAACTCTATGCCATTTTTATGGAATAATTATTTTATATGTTATTATATTACAATGTCGCATTAAAAAAGTCTGCATACTGTGATAACCCTAACTCGGTTTTTTAGCATTGACCTTGTAAATCTTTATCTTCCAGCATCTGACTTTTGCATGTCATTCCAGATAAGGGCAGTATTAGTTCACAGGTTGGTTGGCCTGTCAGGGAAGAAAGATGTATGCATGGAGTTTCCTTTAAAAAACGGGCTTGTTCAAGGGTGGTTGAGCTCCTGCACCTCCTTCAGGAAAGTAAATTTGAGGAGCCAGGGCGGCTGAGGTGAGAGGTGTGAATGCAGGTCTCTTAGTGTGTAAGCATCCCAAGAATGCAGTGTCCTGGCCTTCAAAGTTGCATAATAAAGATGTTTGGCCCCAAGGTGCTCGGCTGGACTTTGTAGTGTGGCCTCTCAGGATCAGGCTATTTTTCTGAGAGCTGGGAGCTCCCTCATTGTGCCAGGTCACAGGAAGGGACATGAAAAGCCAGGGAGGATAGGGTGGAGACCAGATGGCCCGGGGCATCCAAGAGGGCAAACCCCCCATGGTCCCGCCAGATTCTCAGCCCTGCCTGCACACTGAACCACGTGGGAACTTTAAAAAGACTGATGTCTGCTCACCCCATACCAATTGATTTGGAAGCTCTGGGATTTGGGCCTAGGCTGTAGTTTTTTGTTTGTTTGTTTGTTTGGGTGTGTGTGTTTTAAAGCTCTCTAGGTTATTTTAATGGGAGGCCGAGGTTGAGAACCAGGGGCTCGCATGTAGCACACCGAGGCTTCTAGAAGCTCAGGTGCCCGTTAGGGAGGAAGGAAGGAAGAGTGTGTGTGTTGAGGTGGGGTGCTAGATGTCCACTAGATGGGTGGACTCACTGTATTTCACCTCCTGGAGGCTAGAACTAATTCCACTCAGATCCCATTGTTTCTCCCCGACTAGTATCTTCTATTGCATGAATACAAGTGGAAGGTGGTCCTGGTGAGTGGTATTGAATAGCAACTTTGAGGATCTGAGCAGAGATAAAAATCACTTCTTCAAACAAAATACACACAGTTGGAGCTGGTTGTATTTATTCAGCACCGGAGAGTTTAGAGTATTGTGCCAATATGTATTTTTTCATCGGGGCCTCAGGCAAGCCTGTGAGGTGGGCTTTATCGCCATTTGATGGATGGGAAACTGAGGGCCAGGACCCTCCCCCCCCAAAAAAAACAACACCCCACAGCTATTATGTGGTCAAGGTGACCAGAACCTGTCTGGCTCTCAATTCCAGGGCTCACTTTGCTTCCCTGCAGCAGCTTTGAAAGGCTGTCTTTGATTTTAATTTTTCTTACTTCAATGTATATACGATAAGTCCTTCGTTCTCTTGAATTTTTTATGTACATTCACGACACTTGAGGCAAGAGGACTAAGTATTAGAGAAGATGTCGGCCAAAGGAACAAGGAGGATGTCGGCCAAATCACCCCCTTCTACTCTCTCCTGTAGAGATGGTTTACCTTAAAAGCATCTATAACTTCCTCGTATTTATCTATTATAACAATAGCTAACATTTGCAGAACCCATGCTATATGCCCCCCACTGGGCTTCCTGAAAATAAATGTATTTAGTCCTCCCAATAACTAAATGGCATAGGTACTATGATTGATCCCCATTTTACAGGTGGGGAAACTGAGGTCCAGAGAGCTTAGGTAACCTGCCTGAAGTCACGCAGCTTGTGGATAGCAAAGTCCAGATTTGAATCCAGTTTAGGGCAAGAACTCACAGACTTATCCATTATACTGTGCTGACTCTTGGAACTATAGCCTGCCCATCGGACTCTGGGCTCCTACCATTTTTACCTATTTCCTTAGTGATAACCACCGTTTATACTGATTGTGCTTTTATCACGCGTTAGGTGTGGTTCCAAGGGCTTTATAAACAGTATCCATTTAATTCCTTGATGCTAGAGAGGAGAGCCATCACTCTCTTAACATCACCCTTACTTCCTTTTCATTCTCCTTAATCACCACATTTCTGTATTGACTTACACATTGTCTATATTCCCTCGAAGAGGACAAGGAGTTTTCTTCTTTGCTCACCCTCTGCTGTGTACCTTCTTGCATGCTGCCCGACCCACAGGAGGGGCTCCGGAGCGCAGGTGTGGGCTGAATGAAAGAACTAACGCCTCCTCTGTCACTGAGAGTGATGACATTGACACTACTGCAGCATCCCAACCCCGCCAGGGACCTTTTCTTATTTCCTGTCTCCAGCCTCTCCTACATAAACCCGTCTGATGTTCAGGGTTTTGTTACTGTTTGCATGGGCTGAATGCTTCTCAGTTTCCTTGTGTTGAATGGAGTTGCTGTTGTCCCTGGGGACACCTTCTGAATGAATAAAATCAGAAAGGCCAGTGAAGGGGGCAAACTGTCACTGAGAACGATGGATTCTTTGTGCCTCTTTGGGAATACGTTGGTCAAATGGGAGAGTCTCTGGAAAGTTTAAACAGCTGAAAAGCTGTAACCATGTCCCAGGCAGTGTGCTGGGTACCTAGGGACATACAAAGGCACAGCTTCTGCATTCAACGGGTTTTCCGACTATGACTATTGGTGAGAATTCAGACAATGGCATAAGATAGACCCCAGGATATGAGGCAAATACTAGTTCAAAACTACAAAGGAGGGGGAGTACTTTGCTTGTGGTGGAGAGGGTCCCTGGGGTCTGGGAGGTCTTCATGAGGTGTAATCCAGGCTGGGAAGACAGAAGGTTTGCCTGAATTCACTTGTGCGTATTGCACCGCCTCAGCGCTCTGTGTGGTCACTGGCCTCTCTGTCCCTCCAGGTAGATCCAGAGACCGCTCCAGTGGTTCTCTGGCTGCAGGGCGGGCCGGGAGGCTCGTCCATGTTTGGACTGTTTGTGGAACATGGACCTTATGTTGTCACAAAAAACCTGACCCGTAAGTATTGCTTGGACCCTATTTTCCTATGGAGAATTCTTCATCTGAACCTTATATCTGCTCCAGAAGTAATTTAGAGTGTGCATTGAACCCCTAGGAAGAGCTTAACAGTTCCAGATTATAAAAACAGTGTCTGCCCAAGAAGGAGGGGCCAGCGGGGTGAGCCTCCCGGCTGGGCTGCTTTCTCCCTTGAAATTTGGGTGAAAGGTTCTAAGCTATTTTCTTGCAGTCTGCTGCTAACTCAAGCAATCTGGGCCTATGCAAACAGGTGGTATTTATTACCACTTGGGCAAGCTCTTCTGCATGGTCCTAATGGGTGGAATTATATCCCTAATTATTCATAGGAACTGAACACTGTCCCCTTCAGTCACATAAGTGATCGGATATCTTGGAAGCAGGATACTGTGGGTGGGGACTGGAATGAAGGAAGGAGTGGAGGAGGAGCCACTTTGGCTGTAACCCAGGTTATCCTCCATCTATTTTGGGGGCTGGGGTGTGGGAGGGGGGGGGTGTTTACTTTCCCTGGGTTAGAATCTGGAGGGTGACCCAGCTTGTGACTCAGCAGAAAAGTGTGTGCCAACTCTGTTGAGGTTGCTCTCTTAGGCGTTAGGTGGGAGGAAGAGGATTGGGAGGACGGAACATGAGGACGATCCCTTGGATTGGAGAGACGGGTGTACCGCCGCATAGTTGGTTGATGGGAGTTCTACATGAACCAAGTAGCACAGGGGGTTTGTTTTATTTAAAAAAAAAAATATATATATATATATATATATATATATATATATATATATATATATATATATATATGTTTCAGAGAGGAAGGGAGAGGGAGAGAGAGAAACATCAATGATGAGAGAGAATCATTGATCAGCTGCCTCCCCCATATCCCCTATTGGGGATTGAGCCCACAACCCAATCATGTGCCCTGACTGGGAATCGAACTGTGACCTCCTGGTTCGTAGGTTGATGCTCAACTCCTGAGTCACACCAGCTGGGCAGTTGCACAGAGTTTTGTTCCCAAATTGCATCTTAGATGTAGAGACCCTCTGGGTCGGGGGAAAGTAAGGGAGAAGAGAGGAGAAGGGGCTGGTGTCCGTTCCCACTGTGAGAAGACAAAGCAGGGAGGGACACCATGTTGACATGGTGGGGACAGGTAGGCATGCTGGGCTCTGGACCAGATCTGGGCCTTTGGTAGGATGTTCGGTTCACGACCCATTCGCTAACCTCTTCTCTGTTTCCCCAGTGCGCGCCCGAGACTTTCCTTGGACCAACACCCTGTCCATGCTGTACATCGATAATCCAGTGAGTACAGGCGGCCCAGTAACAGGGCAATGTGGGCCTCTCGTCTTTCTCCTTTTGATTCAGTACATTTAAGAAATAGGGGGAAAGGGAAGTAGAGATTTAGTTTTGTTCTTTTTAAAGTAAAATTTAATCTATTAAAACTTCTTTTTTTAGATGTAGTTTTTCTCATGGATTATTACATCCAAGTTTGGGGATTTTGCTTGGTGCTTTCTCTCCATCCCTCGTTTTCAATCTTATGAAATGCCCTGTTCATTGAATGACATCATCCAGGATGAGGGCTTCGTTTCTTTCCACTGATGATGTGACGTCCCGATATCATGGTTATTATATGGTGGCAGGACTCCTAACCTTTCCAATAGAATTCTAGATATAAAAAGAGGGAGAGTACTTTGAAAACTGGTCTCCTTCACTGTCACAGTGGGCAGAATGCCTCTTCTCGGCACAGAAAGCGCACTTCTCCTTGGGAAGTTCTTCTGAAACCAAGTCCAATAAGCTGCAGAGTAGGAGCATGAATGTAGGACCAGCTTCTGCAGATGTGTGCCCCTCATTTCTCTAACCCCTCTCACTTCCCAGATGGTTCAAAAAGAAAACAAGTAAATAGGGAGGAAAAAAAGTCCTAGTATTCTTGTCTCTGCTCTTCCCCATCAACCATTCTCTTTCCTGGTCAGTAATTGCATCCCAGATAATAAAGAAATATGCAAATAGTCGTCATGCCCTCGCACCTTTGTGCCCTTGTGCCAGGGCCAGGGGAGCCCCGGCCCCAGCGCTGGGGCTGGGGGACCTGAGGCCACACCCCCCGCCATGCAGGGCTTGATGGGGGACCTGAGCCTGCGCCCCGCCCCCTGCAGGGCTTGACAGGGGACCTGAGGCTGTGCCCCCTGCCCTGAGGGGCTTGATGGGGGTGGGGCTGGCTGGGTCTGGGTCTCGTGCAATTTCAAGGTGCATGCGGGTGGGCGGGGTGCGCCCCAGACTCTGACAGGAGGGAGATTTTCATATACATTTTACTAATATTTTTTCCATCTCTGACACTCTATTATAAAGGGCAAATAGCAATATTAAAATATTTCCTCTAATTAATTCCCTTTTAATGTGCATGAATTTTGTGCACTGGGCCACTAATATTTAAATAAACATTGAATTAAATGTCCCGTTCCCTTGGGTGTTTCGGGGTGAAAATATTTATATCCTGTGGGTGGTGTCTTCCTTGGACAAATTATTTATGCAGAATAAATAGTAGCTTCTTTTAGTTACAACTCAGTTATCTATGAACTTCTAGGTAGAAGGAAACATGAGTTTAAAACTAAATGTTAATTGTTTTAAAACCTCTTGTCTACTGAAGGTGAAAGGGATTAGTGGCCATATTTTTCACACGATCTGGTACATCCAGCCTAGAGAGTTCCTTCTTAGCAGGACAGCAATGCACCCTCCAGGTTTCAGAGAGGAGACAGCTTTGGGTCTTTGATGCTGTAGCAGGGGCCAAGAAAAGGTGAATTCCTCGTCCTTAAATCAACATCTGGCAGGGTCCCCACTGCGAATCAGGACAGCTCGGCCACTGACCGAGGGCAGAGTTTTGTGCTGATGCTTTGTATTCGGCTTGGAGGGGGGAAGACAAGTAGGTGGAATGTCGCATCCTCCTGTGAGGATGACTAAGTGCACATGGCCCATGGCACAAAGCCGAGGTCAGAGGCTTGGCTCTTGGAACAGGTCTGTTTCCTTCCAGTGTGCTGACTCTCTGCAGGGCTCCAAAGGACATGTTTCTCTGAGGTTATACCTGCTCATTATTTCCCCTTCAGGTGGGCACAGGTTTCAGCTTTACCGATGACTCCCAGGGATATGCAGTCAACGAGGATGATGTGGCTCGAGACTTATTCAGGTAAGAGGCCCTGGCTCTCTCTTCAGACTCAACACGTTTCTCTTTCAGTAGGAAAGTGCTTGTGGTCGTAGAAATATTACTGATTGGCCCTCCTCGTACTAGTATAATTCCCGATGACATTTTTTAAGACACACACGGTCTACTTTCCACTTTGTTACGTTATCACTGATAATTGTAAAAGTGGCCAGCAGAGAAAGTAACAAGGAGGGGGGAAAGCTTAAGACATAATTATGACTTGGTAGAATGTATCCTTTAAGAAACAACGGAAGCAGAGCAGATTATTCACCCAAATGTGATCTTCAGACCTTTTGACCAGGTGCCTGAGAGGTTTCTGTTTGCTGTGCAACATGAACTTGGCATTTCCAGGAAGCAGCATCTCAGATGTCTGTTTTTCTCCCAGGGTTCCCCCTTGTGTGGCCTTCAGGGCAGTTTTTCATTCTCTTGCATCTTCTCATGACTCTTCAGGCTAACAGCTCAGCTCCTTAGCTAGTCTCTTCCCTTCCCCTTCATCTTACAAAATTACTACTTTACTAAAAAAAAAAATGGAAGGAAAATGGAAAGTTGCAAGCTTGATCAAACAGTATACATATCATTTCTCCCTTTCTTTTCTCTACATGACCATAGCTATTTTTAGTATACATATATTTTAAAAGTAAGTGACCTTTCATATGTGTGCACATTTTTCCAGCCTGTAACTTATTACTAGAGACCAAGTCTTGAGTTCTTTCCAATCACTAGGCCACCACTCTGTAATAATTCACTCCAAGAACCCCAGTGGCCAGAAAGAGTTAACCAGCTCCTCTACCCCCAATCTCCCCCAAAGACTCACTCTGCTAATTACTTGGTGAGGGAACCACAGCCAGGTCCGAAAGCGAAAGTGAATCCAATAGAGTCAGAGGTTTTTCATCTCTGACAAAAGCTTTCCATTCTATTCTTTGTCCCCAGGCAGGTGGTGGGGTGGGGGTGGGGGTGGGGGTGAGCGGACAGGAACTCCCTGCCTTTCTTCCGGAGACATCACTCTCTCCTCTGCTGTCTGACCCAGAAAAGAATATGGCTGTTGTCTCCTACACTTCATTTGCCACGTGTCCCATTATTTGAACACTTCCATCCAGTTTCCAGGGGGAATGCATAGGACCCCACCCTTATGTTTCCAGGTACAGTGGGTCCTGGGAGCAGGTGGGGCAGATCCTGGCAGAGGTCCCTGCCCCCGCCCCTTGGTCTGGTTCATTCCCCCACCCCCCTGCACAGACATAATCTCGATGGCTGTCCTTCCAAGTGTGCTCAGGCTCCATGTCGTTCTCATTTAGTGCTGACTGTGGGCTCTCTTTTGGTTTAAATCCAAACCAGCTTAGTTGTTTAACTAGCAAACACCCCGAGGGCGGAGGTTCTGTATTAAAGAAACACATCAATCCCCTCTAAGCCAAGGGGGTTGCAACCCTGCCATTCCTTTTCGGTCTCTCCTTCCCCCTCCCCCCAGGGTGGTCCCAGCTTCCAGCTGACCCTCCTTGTGGATATTTACTGCGGACATGTGGTACATCTCCTCTTGCATGACATGTAAAGGGAACCTATTTCAAAGCATGCATTGTTTATAGCTGTTTGAGTTCTTTCGCTTTAGGCTCTTAGAACTGGAAAATAGCTAATCAAGGGTCGTGCAGAAAACTGACTTCAGCTGTTCCCTTCCTAGTTTACACTATTTGTTTCTTCTCTTCTGCTCCCCAGATGGGCGGTCGGAATAAAAAGGTCGCTTTGAAACCTGTAAGTGGGCTACTGCAGGTTTAAAAATTAAACCTTTCTCCTTCTCCCTTTGAAAACCACATTTCTTCTGAAAATCCCATTTCTTTGGACTATTACTAGTGCCTGGCTGTAAGGAGAAGACTCCTCAAGGGGTATCTGACATTCACATTGAGGCTGCTTTTCTGTGTGTTTGGAAATGAAACGTTTTTATGACCAGATGTTTAAATGTTTGTCTCCTTTGTTTCTGTTCTTCCAGCTTGAATTGTGCTATTGAGCCACAGTGCCTCGCTGGTTTAGAAAATAAAACAAATGTGCCAAAGAATCATAACTTTACTACCTTTGTCTTGGAGGATACCCACTGGTGCCCGTTCCTTCCACCACTATTGATCGATTGCCTGCTCTGTGCTGGACCCCGTCCCTGCTGCTGGGGCCTCAGAGTCAGCAAGCCCACAGCCCCTGCTCTCGCGATCGCCCCATGCTACTTTCCCACAGCCAAATGGAAATGGCAGCACCATTCTATTCCACAGGCTGGAGTGCATGGGAAATGACGTCTATTGCTGCACAAAGTCTCACAGCCACGTGACTATGAGATAGTCATGTGTTCAGTGAGAACGTGGCCCGATCCTCACAGGTTGGAGAAGATCATGGCCCAGCCACTCCAGAGATGGAATGAATAAACGCAGAGGGTGGACCCCATCTGTGGCAACAGCACAAAACCACTAAGGTTCCTCTTGCTCAGCTTGTTTTGTGAAAGCATCGGAGACTAAAGATGCTCCTTGCTTGGCTTGTGTTATTATGGAGCCTTTTCTTAGATTATTTTAACCTCAATCCTCCCGAATGTCTTGTGTTTATTGTGCCGCTGCCACTGTCAGACCTGACCAATCCCAGTGCTGTCTTCGGTCTCCCGAGCATTGTCATTTTCACACACCTTCTCGGACCTGAACTCGTCTTCCCTTTTTGGGTCTGAGGAGTATTTCCTGCTGGTCATTCTCTCTTACAAGCTCTGTGTCTTCCTGTTGTCTTTCAATGCACCTTCCCGCCACCAGGTAGCTTTTGAATTAAATTCTAATTATTTGAGAAGGTCTTGGCTCAAAGCCAGCAAGGTTGCCAAATAGAATTGCCCGGAAGCAACATGCTTCCTGGTGCCTAAACACATGCATGGAGTTAGTGCATGCGTGCACACACACACAAACACACACACATACATTATGTATTATATATTCTAGCAATTCTGCTTCTAAAATTTTGAATTTTTATGTGGCCATAATTCTACATTATATTTTAAGGCAAACCTATCATGTAACAAGAAGAATCCTTGAGTAAAACACAGTTAAATGAGCAAGTGCCATATGTACTAGTAAATCTAACTCATTAAATTTACCTTTTTTATTTGTCATTCCCATTTAAGAAAGACCTACCAAGGGCTTGCTATTATTAGCCTTTTTGTTATTGTTCTGATCTTACTGTGAAGTTAAAACTCTATGATAACTTCCTCAAGCAGGCCCTTGCTTTGCATACTTCAGCTAGATAATCCTGGCCTCCTTCGAGCTAGAAGCAACTAAGATTGCCAGATAAAGGGCAGAATGCCCAGTTAAATTTGAATTTCAGATAAACAACGAATACTTTTTTAATCTAAGTATGTCCCATGCAATATTTGGGACACGCTTACGCTAAAACATTATTTGTTGCTTATCTAAAATTCTAATTGAATTGGGCATCTTGTATTTTTATTTACTAAATCTGGCAACCCTCACAACTCAACAACAAATTCTCCAAGCAAATAAGCTTTAACCTAAGGCATATGGCTAAATTGAAATTTACTAAATTAAATTTTCTATTGCCTTTTCCCAATTAGCAGGAAGAGCGAAAGGGAAGTCGCTTTTAGCCTAAAGGTTAGAGAGGGAAGGGAGGAGGATCAACTCCTATTTTTATCTGTGCTCCAAAGCCAGCTTATTGTCAGCACTAACATGGAAGCTGTATAAAGCAGCTTCCAAGATTTAGTTGCTACAAAGATCTTAGTTTCTATAAATAATAAATAGAGAAATACGCTGAAACTCCACGGTAGTGTGTAATGGTGGATTTTTATGGAGCCTTTGGAAAGTAAGTATAGCCAGGATCATGGGGGTTGTAATGACCCAGTTGTGCCTCTCTGTAACCCTGGAACTTCCTCCTCCTCCTGATTTTGCAATGCGCCCTGCCTTTCATCTTTCCTGGGTGGTTCATGGCTCTAAGTCCCTCAGCAGGAAGCTGGAACAAAATCCCTTCCTGGCTCCTCAGGCATTGCAAGCTGGGCGAAAACAGTCATAGAGCGTCTGAGTTTCACACGGTTTTGTTGCCTTGAGTCTGTTTAAGTCTGTTTCAGCATAACTCACCCAAGTGGCTTTGGCATTCTTTAGTAAATATGATTTTTTTTTTGGAGCCTAGAGGCCATTGTACATTTCCTTCCATACCTGTGGCCTTTCAGTGACTTCCTTTAGAGTACAGTCATTTCACATCTTTTCTGTGTTTTGGTTATTAAAAACACTGACATTCTGGGAGCCCCATTAGAAATGTTCAGTGTTGCCCACAGGGAGAGGGAGGCAAGCACTGAAGGTTCCCATTACCTTACCACAAACCCGGGTTAATGAGGTCACAGGGTTTGCAGAACTGCCTCCAAGAATTGCTGAGTAAAAGGTGAAAGCCTGGATCGCTTGGCTCAAGGTAAACGATCCAAGTTGGTAACCCAGAGATTTGCAAAGGTGCCCAGGGTGTTGATGTCCACTTGTCTCAACCTCTCAGTATCACAAAGTAAGACCACAAGTATTTTCTAACCATCAAGTATGGAGTGTTATGCACATGAGACATTGACAACGATGCCTGCAGGAGCTTACACCATAATGGTACCCAACTCAAATGTGAAACCTATTGCGCAAGGCTTGGACTGGGTAGCATGAAGCCTTTCCGACTCCATGTGATTTTTCTTGCTGTTCTTTTTGCAGCGCACTAGTCCAGTTCTTCCAGTTGTTTCCTGAATACCAAGAGAATGACTTTTATGCCACTGGAGAGGTGAGTTGAAGTCATGTTTTCTTGTGGTCTTCCAAGAGGACTGGAATATATTCGCGGATAGCATCTGTCAGTCTTCTAAAGAGATCTTTCACTCCTATTCTTCTCAATATTTTACATTTTAAAATATCACTGTGGGCTCATAAGTTGTAATTTCTGTTTGATGTTTTAAAATTTCTTGCAATCATTATTGCTTTTGATACTCACATTGTCCCACATTTGATCAATGGAAGCCCCTCTGTCTGGTTCCTATGTCCTTTTGGCAGATCTCCATTAGTCTTTGAGCACGTCTGTGCTTTTGGCACAAATATATTCCTGGGATTATCTTGTGCTTTCCCTGCCCAAATCCTGAAACCAGTCATTTCTTCAAGGAATCTTGCTTCCTTTTAATAGGGAATGGTATTTAGAAACCAAGACCCAAGTACTAAGTGTGCTCATTACTACTGGGATGCAATTTCTTTTAGACTTGGTCTATGGACAGAGACAGGAAACAAAATGGTATAAAGTCATCCCATCATTCTAATTCAACGTCACAAGCTTCTTCCCTCCCCGCATCCTGTATTTGTATGCCCCTTTTTTCACTTCGAAGACCAGGGTTCCCAACAGCATCAGTGTATTTATTCTTTTGCTCAATCCTACAACGTATGCAAAATGGTTTCACAATTACTACATCAGTACCACCACAATAAGAAACCTCCAGGTTACTGTCAATATTTTTGCTGTAATTATTTTTATCATTAGATTATTATTTCACCGCAGGTTTTAAAAAAAAAGTACTATGTTTAAAGGTTATAAGAATTGATTCTCTTTTTAGGGTAATATGTCACAGTTGAATATACAGGTCCACGTGCATATATTGGTTTCAATTTTGGGATTTGCTTTTTTCTTTCATTTAAATTTAAGGTTATTTCAAAAATGTGTAGCAGCCAGTATTTTGAGACCACAAAAATTTCTAGGTGCTAGGAATATAGTTGTGAGCAAAACAGAAAAAAATACCCTAAGAGGAGAAGACAGTGATAAATAAAAAAGAAATATGCACTGTACAGTCATGCAATGACAGGTGTCATGAGGAGGAAAAAATAGGATTATGGTTACAGTAATGGAGGTGCTACTTAGGATAAAGTGGTCAGAGAAAGACTCTCTGGTAAGGAGACAATTGAGCGAGTCCCGAGTGATGTCGTAGGGTTGGCTGTAGTATCTGGAAGAAAAGCTTTCCTGGAAGGAGGAACAGCAAAGGCAAACACTCTGAGATGGGGACAGGCTTGGTGTACTCAAGGGAAAGCACAAAGCCACCGAGGAAGAAGCCAAGATGGGAAGGGCAGGCAGGTCATGTGCGGCCCTGATGCCCATGGTAGAGTTTCAGTTTCATTCTAAGTGCAATGGGAAATCATTGCAGGGTGCAGTGAAAGAGTAGTTAGAATCAAATTCAATTCAACACACGTATATTGAGTGTCTACTCTGTCAGAGGTATTGGATAAGTGTTGGAAATTTAATGTTTAACCTTTTGCACTCGGATGTCGAGTGTGACTCGACACGGTTAGCATTAGAATAAAGGAATCGAGAAAAAAGCAAGCGAGTGCAAAGGGTTAATATGACATTGACTCCATCCTATATCTGAAAGTAACAATACAGAATGAAAAGTGCAATCAGAGAAGCAGCCATAAGGACAAGTAGCACAGGAGAGTGCAAATAGCTACCTCTCAATATAAGATCATCAGGAAAGGCCAGGCAGAGGAGGCAGAAGTTAAACTGGATTTTGGAGGATGAAGAGGGGTATATTACTCTAGGCCCTTTTGCTTGCAAGTGACAGAAACCCTATTCAAGGTGGCTTAAGGCAGACTGAGTTGATGGACATCAGGAATGGCTGGATATGGGTGCTCAAACATAGTCATCGGAATCTTGTCTTTCATTCATTCTCTCTGGATCTATTCACTTGGCTTTGCACTTCACTGGTTTTATTCTCGTGTGAGTTTTTTTTACCCGTGCACTTGCCCCTCCACCCCCTCCAGAGCTCTGGTATAGCCGACCAGCTCAACTTCTCTTTCCCAATAATTCCACCCATATTCCTGAATCTCATGATCCATTTGGATCCCATGCCCATTCTAAAACTAATAACTGGCGTTGGGGGGTGGAATATCAAACTGGCCAGAGTGGAACCTGAGGCCTACCCCAAAGCCCTGGGAGGGATCATAGTGAGGCCCTCACCCTCTGAACTGCAGGCCCTGGGAGATGAGTGGTCTCCACAGGACGATCCAAGTGATGATACCTGAGGGAGGGCTGGAAGGATTCTGGGCCAGCACAAACCACAGATGTCCACTCAAAGGGACTCAACATGAAAAATAGTCTTGGTTTTCCAAAGGAATCGCTAGTTAATGGATCTGGGAGCTCCCTTCTCCTCAGCCTGCATTCTTCTAAGCCATTTGGAAAGGACATTCTGACTGCTTATTTTTTAAAGCTAATAAGCTAATGACCCCGTTGGGATTATTTGGGATCTCTACCAATAATTCCCTGCCAGTCCTTGCCTTTTAATCTGTTTCAAAGGGGCAGGAAAAGACCCTCCCATCATTCTTGGTAGCAACCTTGGAGAATGCCCAGTCTCTTCCGCCCACAGAAGAGCCATCGGCCTAGTGTGTAATCCCTTGTCTTGTAAATAATGTGGGGATGTTGTTAACGATGATGTTGAACTTCCAGCAAAGCTGCCAAATTCTGGATGGACAATTTGTCTATTTCATGTCCGCCTGGTGGTTTCCACGCATGTAATTTCCGATGTGCGTAGGAAAGGGCCATTTTATTTTTACGCGCTTTGCTGCCAGGATGGATACGTTTAAGGAAACCTGTGCCTTCCAAGTGATGCAGGAAGACGTGAGCCAGGGCAGGCAGCATGTGGGGTAGAGAGGCAGTGCCAGGCAGCATCTTCATAAGGGCTCCACGGGATACGTCAAACCTGGGGGCATGTCGCCTAGAAGGAAGACCACTAAATAAAGCCTGGATGGTTTATTGTTCTTAGAAAGCCATGTTCCTGCAGTCTGGTTTGCTCCATCTGGTCTTCTGTTTCAAGGCAGGGTGGAGAAGTGGAAGGCACTCGGTAAATAAGCAGGAGCCCTGAGAGTCACTGCTGGCCTTGCCTCTCTGGATGATTCCAAACATCTTCTTTAATGTCTGAAGCCTTCTGCTTCTCATCTTCCCATCAGAGGGTGTGTTTGTAAACTAGATCACTTCCAGGGGTAGTTTACTTTACCAGAAATCCAACTGTAGTTACCTACATGTACTCTTAAAGCATCTGTGGGCCATTGCAGTTTTAATATAATACCACCCACCCTTCCTGTCTCCACCACCACAAAAAAAAAGAAGAAAAAAAGAAGAAAAAGAAGAAGAAGATATTTCAAGAAGAGGAAATTCTTTTTCCTTCTGAACTCTTAATTTCCTCTCAGTCTTACGGAGATTGAACAATTAATGCCACTCAATTTGTAGAATCGTCCTTGGAAAATAAATAGGTAAACTTAGAGAGGGTTTTTAGCTTCTCAGTGCAAATGTCCTGGACCTAAATGTTCTTGACCTACGTGTGCTATGGATGAGGGTAGCCCGACGCTCCAAGGGTCTGGAGCAGCTGTTCTGTGCCCCAACTTTGGTGCAAGGAAGTCTGGAAGCAATAATAGTACCTACTGCATAGGGTTGTTTTTGAGCGTTTAATTAGGTAATCCTCCTCAAATATTTAGCAGAGTGACTGGCTGTGGTGAGTGCCCAACACATGATGACTATTATTACCATTCATGTTGAATTAATATATTAGGGCTCCAAAAGCAAATGGCTTAATGCGCGAGGACAGGAGCTGGGCGCTTAGAAAGCTCTTCTCACCTGGTTGGGGATGTGGCGTTGTCTCCCCTGTCATCTTGACATCATCTTTAAAAGAAGTGGTTGCTTCATCTAAGGGATGACAGTGCAGCTTAGAAGCTGACACTAGACGTTTTGGAAAGCAGATGCATCGGAAGCAACCCCAGGCCCCTCGGCGCTGCCGTGTGGACCATGGCGAGACCACGAGGCTCAGCGCGGCGAGGAAGGACGGCTTTCTCTCCGTTTCTGCCCGGAACACCAACTGGAATTAATTTGCTCTAAAGAGAGAGAAATGTGTCTGTAAATCACCCTCCTCCAGGCATGAGCAAAAAAGAACTTCAAAGAGGAGAAACAAGCTGCGTTTGATTCACATCATTAACTTGCTTTCTAAGTGTTATTCTTTCTGAGCCAGCGACTATTGGGGGAGGGGGGGTGCCTCTTGTTCTTGAGGTGCGGGCCCACTCAGCCTCCTCTCCAGGGGACGCGGGCCCAGGGAGACCTTAACCCAAAACGGCCCTGCATTGTCCTCGGAGCGTGTGGCTTTCTGTCCACCCGTGAAAGATCCAGCGCTCACGGGGGCGGCGGCAGCGCATGGACGGATGGAGCTCTTTGCAAGGCGCAGGGCGCCTGGCGGAAACTCGGGCCTCTCTTCCCATCAGCGGAAGGGGCCTCCGCTCCTCAGAAGCCGTTCTGCAGCCATGGCTAATTTCAGGGCCCAATAAAGGCAAGACTTGGAAGCTATTTAAAAATTAGTGAGCTTAATAGGATACTTTATCTTCATTTGCATGAGCGAAGTCCTGCTGGCATCGGGGAGTCTGACAACCTTGATTGAAAGCATCATGGTTCACTGGGCTGGGAGGAGCAGGAGGGGCAGGCTCCCTGTAGGCCCGAGCCATGTTTGTTTCATATAATACTGAGCATATTACATATATATATATATATGTATGTATGTATTTATTGATTTCAGAGAGAGATGGCAACATCAGTGATGAGAGAGAAACATTGATCAGCGTGGCATCCTGCACACCCCCACTGGGGACCAAGTCCACAACCCGGGCATGTGACCTGACTAGGAATTGAACCGTGACTTCCTGGTTCATAGGTTGATGCTCAACCACTGAGCCACGCTGGCCAGGCCTGAGCACATTACTTAATGAATGTTAGAGAGTGGCCTCTTCCAAGGCTGTTACTAGATGCCATGAAAATATCGGTGGTATTTCTCTCCAGCTTCCTTTCATGGCCCTTCTCTCCCTGCACTCCCCAGGCCTGGGGGCCCTCCTTCCTACATCCTGATTTCCCAGGGCTATCCCGTGCCCCACTCACTCTCAGCCTTCCTTCCCTTGGCTATATTGCGCTCAGATTCTATTTTCCAACACTTCCTTCATCTCCATCATGATTTATTGTTTCTCTCCTCCATTCTGACCTGTTATCAGCTCGCTATCCATTAGAAAGGATCTGAAAAATTAAACTTATTCCCAATAGACTTGTATTTGACTACAGCAGCGGCTGCCAACCTTTCGGACCTCACAGACCACCAGGAGTCCGCAGACCACCGGTTGGCGACCGCTGGACTAGAGTACAGAGGCTAGGCCATACAAAGATATTTGTAATGGGGAATTTCAAGCAGGGACTTACAAGTTGTGGGGTGACATCTAACGTGTGTGGGATGGGAGAACTATCCTAGCAGTGGGCCTGTCCTCATTCTATGTAGGCCTACACCATTATCCCATCAGCCCAGGCTGTGAGCATTGACTATGGTAGCTAGAAGGGGGCCCAAGGGTTCACTTGTTTTATTTGTAGGTCTTGTTTGAGGATATTTATTGAGAGTGGCTCATATGACAGGCATAATGCTAAGCACTGTTTCATGGATTACCTTGCTTAATCCTCACAGATACCTTATGAAGCTGACACTGTTATTGTCACTCTCATTTTACAGATGAGATGACTAAGGCTCAGAGAGGTTAGGTAGGCCTTACTGAGGACTCCCAGCCAGACTCCAGAGCTGGCTAAAGATTGTCGATTGTCACCCTGATTGTGGAGGTGCAATCTGGAGCCTGGGTGCTCTCTCTTCGAAACTGCACTGTCTCTGAGACCTGCCTCTTCCCATAAAACAGACCCACTTTCTGTAGAAGGGAGTCAAACATCCTTTCCATATTTTGTGCAGAATCTTTCAACCTAACACAAATGGAAAAGACGTAGCTTCTTGGATGTGCCTGTCTTTCTGGCCAAGACTTAGTTTTAATCATAAAGACTTGGCTTTGATCACAAAGTTTTATGGAGTAAATGGAAGTTTCAAGTGATGTAAAGGCTTGACGTCCTCGGAATGCAATTATTTCCAAAAGCTTGGAACTTGCTGAATTTTATTAGATAACATTCAAGCTGCTTTAACTCTGAAGCTCACGACAAATGTCTCTTTTCAGTTATGTTCATCTGACTTGCCAATATTTTCGTTTAGAATTGAGAATGGGTTGGTGACTAATGCATTTAATATTAGAAAAGTTAAACTTTAAGCTGCAACCTGAAACACTGAACAGGGACGTATGGAACTGTTTGCAAATTAGGCCTGAGGCTTTTGGATGGCATATCTGAGTGGAATCAGTGCATGTTTACTGATTCCTTAGTTCCATGGAAAAGAAGATGAGTAAATGGGAAGTCATTATAAGCTTTGTTTGAGGTGACCCCCCATGCTGCCACACGGATAGTGCCTGATTAGATGGTGGGGACAGGAAATGCTAAGTTTTATCTATTATGCAGCTTCAACCTTCTGATTTTATCTGTGGTTAGCAAACAAAGGCCTCAATTTGTTGACCGTGGCCTGATGTTCATACTCTTTGTTTAAAAGTCAAATTATCTGTAGTCTCTTTAAACATAAGGATTTATTCATCTGGTTCGGTCACCTGGCTGCAAGCTGGGTTTCTGCAAAATCGACACAAGATCACTTGCAGGGGAAGGGGAGGGCAGGTGCATCTTTTTCACCTATGCTTGTTGTCATTGATGGAATTTTTTTTAAGAAGCATCCTCTTGCCCAGCCAGTGTTGCTCAGTGGTTGAACCTTGACCTATGAACCAGGAGGTCACTGTTCAATTCCCTGGTCAGGGCACATGCCTGGGGTTGTGGGCTGGATCCCCAGTGGGGGACATGTAGGAGGCAGCCAATCAATGATTCTCTCATCATTGATATTTCTATCTCTCCCTTCCTCTCTGAAATCAATTAAAAAAGAAAAAATAATGAAAAGAAGTATCCTCTCAATATGAAATAAGAATATATCATTTGGAAGGCAGCACATCTTTTTGCATAAATTTATGTAGCTAAAAGTTGGATACAGATCCAAATGTTTTTCTTATGCCTACTCCTATAGATTCTGAGCTCCTTTTCAAGCTCATGTTCCAGAGCAATAGATGTTTAGATAAAGTCATATTCTTGTTAGAAGCCATATTTTTTCTTTTAATTGCAGCAGTGTGGTCATGAAATTGGATGACGCATGGTCTAGAAATGTCTAGGAAGTTGTAGAGATTACCACAATACTGAAGTTTCAGCTTTCCCCATTCATTAATTTTCTGAAGTGGCCCTTTTAAGGCCACACCTCTTCTCTCCTCAGAGAAAATAATGGTCCCATGACATTAGATTCTACCCCAAGGCTGGATGAAGTCAAGGTCGCCCTTGCTTAATCCTGTCCTCTTGGCCGCTGCTTCCTGTGTTACTCCATTAGGTTTTGTGGTTTGCAATCTGTGTATAAAATTCTCTTCAAGGCATATTCCCTTATTCCCTCTGATCGCCCCCATGAGTGGGGGTGGCTCCACCGTAGTCTGTGTTTGGGGAGAGCTAGAGGACACGGCACTGGTGTGACTCTCCCCAGAAGGGCAGCCCACCTTGTCTCCTACGGGGACATGGAGAAGTTATCATCCCCAAGGGGTTTCTTCAAAGAGACTTTCATTTCAGCTGGAGTGCCTGGGGTGTGGGGGTGGAACAGGCAGAAGGGTGTAGAATGACCCTGACCTTCCTCAACATACCAGGGCTGAGGTTGACAACTCCCCCTTTTCCACTGGCCAAGCAGAGGGTAGGAGTTAGGGGCTGTGTACAGTGACACTGTGTGTGTCCGGGTTGAGGTGTGTCTCATTTCAAAGGCCATTGCTCATTATCACCCATAAAGTTGCATGCTTCACCATAAAATGCATACTTAGAAGCAAGGCAGAGAATGAAAATGTATTAACTGCATTTTTTTTTTTTTTTACAACTGAACTTGAGTAAGAAATGTAGACCACTGAGAGAAGCTTAAACAATAGTAACTGCTAACACATGTGAAGTTTCTGTAAGAGGACATTGTTTCCATTATAGTATTATTCTCTGACACGATTTTTTCTTTCTTCAGGAGGAGCTGATTAAAGCTTGATTTTAGATATGATATCTTTTTTCCTCCCTTAAAAGTCACGGGGTGCAGGGATAGTGTAAGTCTGCTACGAATATTGTTGAAACATGTAAGAAGGGAGAGATTCAGACGGAATACACAGTTACAAGTTTTTTTAAAGTCCAATTTCATTGTGCTTTTACACATCTGGATAATTAACCAAGCATTACATTCTCCCCAGACTATTTTTACAAGTACAATGTGCTCTTAATGTGATTTCCATTAGGCTGTTCCAAACATCATTTAAGAACTCAGAAAGATCGCAGACCAAGATTCAAAACCACTGCTCCCCGGTGCTATGGAGACCTTGTTCTCTCCTGGGGGACATAAAAGACAGAGCTGAATGCTGAGATCCTTCTGATGTAACAAGGAAGACTGGAGGCTCACTGCTGCTTTAAGTTCCAGCAAATATCAGCAGATGCAGACACACCCCAGTACCTCTGGTCCTTGTCAAGAACTAACTGTGCTGGGAATCACACCTTGAGATGTCTTTCAATATTAGAAAGGAATCTGAAGGGCAGACGAAGATCCTGATGTGTTGATGGCCAACCTCCTTTGAATTATTGTGTCAAATACATATGTTTCTGTGGCTGAGTTCCCCATCGGAAGGTCACTGCTGAGTTCTAAACTAATACGTGCCCAGATACTTTCTGGTCTTGCCTTTCTGCGTTCCTGTTATCATCACTTTGATGCTGTTCTGAGCCTTTATGAGGCCAGGGCCTAACCCAGTGGTGGGAGGTTAGTGTGAATTCACAGACTTCAGGAGCCCCCGTGGCCAGCTGCTGCCCACATTGGTGAACGCCAGTGCGAGATCAGAGAAACCGCAGGGCCGGTCGCTGTGCCGGTTTGTTGCCTTTGTCCTTGTTAACAGGCAGAACTCGGAACAAAAGAAGCAAGAGTTCATAAAATTACAGGATCCCAAGTACAAGTCCTGAGGGGCTGTTTAGCCCACCTCTGATCCAGCAGACAGCCACACCTAAGTTCTTCCTCCCAAATAAAGGGTTCTATTCTATTTAAAACATATATATATATATATATACAGAAAAGGGAACACTGGGCAAAATAAAACAGGATTTATGGTCTGGTTGCCTTGTTGTGGGCCCGTGGTGATCAGAGAATCATTAAATTGAGAAATAAATAATTGAGGAAGAATAAACAAGTCTTATCTTGCAAAAAAAATAAATAAAAAGAAGAAACATGTGTCAACAGTAGAGCCAAAATAATTGCAATTTCCCTATACTGTTTCAGTCTGTTTTCCATAAAACGATCCTGTAATTGTCTTCTGTGTGACAGCCGGAGTCACTCAGCCAGTGGGATGATGAATGGGGACCGCAGTGAAGGATTTGTCACACTGACACGGGCAGGGAAGTGTGTGATAGTCATTAGGAAGGAAAAACGAGGTAAACACCATCATGGTTAGGTTAGCAAATGTGACTGAACATTGAGGAATCTGTTTTAGGTGTTGTGACAGAACTACCCACCTCACTTCTCGTTTTCCAGAGGTGGCCAGCTGAGCAGGCATGTTGTAGATAAACCCAAGGTAGAGCCCCCACTTGGGGGACCAGAGACCCATAATCTATTCCAGGTCTATTGACGGGAAGACGATTTGATGGGAGAAATGGGGGCCGTGGAGGCAGCCAAGCCTGGATAGAATTCCAGCCAGGCATGTGACGGCAATGCACAGGCCCTTGTTTCCATCATTTTAAAATATAGGAAGATAAGGTTAACCTCATTTAGCTTAAATTAAAGTAAGTGGAAAAGCCTAGTTTTGAATAGATGCTCAGAAATTGAGTGGGTGTTTGTTCTTAATTTCCTGCCTGGATTTATCCCAGATACTCATGATGGTCACAAGGCGGGAGGTGCCCTAAGAATCTGGCTGCTTTAGCCTACGTTTGTCATCACTACCTGATTAGCAGTTAAAATTCATACCCTTCCATCTCAGAAGGAGAGGTGTTTTATTGCCATGTTTTATAATGAGACAGCAGTCAACCCCTCTGAGCCTCAGTGTCCACATTTTGCAATGGGAACAGCCTATCTCCAGCATATGATCATGGCCTGAAATAAAGGAGAGCTCCCCGTCTTTGAACTACCGGCCCCCGGAGAGCCTTGGAAATGTTGTGAAGGGTCTGTAGACTCAGATGCACCCACATAATGCCTCTAGTCTACTTTGAACATATGTGCATTGCTGTTCTTCAAATGCATTAGGTTAATTTAAGATTCATTCAACAACTGCTTACTGAGCACTAACAAATAAACAGCATCAGGCAGAAGCAAGGAGACCAATATCCTTTTAGTCTGGGTGGGGAATAACAATTCAAGATAAATAAGTAAAAGAGTGTTAGCAAGTGATAAGGAATAAGATCAAAAAGGAGAGAAGGGGACTAGAAAATGTAAAAAAAAAAAAAAGGTGTGACAATTTCATATACACACACACATACACACACAGATATATTGATTTCAGAGAGGAAGGGAGAATGAGAGAGAGAGAAACATCAATGATGAGAGAGAATCATCAATCAGCTGTCTTCTGCATGACCCCTTCTGGGATCGAGCCCAGCCCCAGCATGTGCTGTGATCTGAAATCGAACCATGACCTCCTGGTTCATAGCTTGATGCTCAACCACTGAGCCACACTGGCCAGGCAAAAAGGAGGTGTGGCAATTTTAGATAGGGTGGCCAGGGACGGCATCCCTTAGAAGGCCTCACTGAGGAAGTGAGGGAGTTAAGCGTGTGGATATATCTGGGAGACCATTCCTGGTGGCGGGAACTGCTGCTGCAAAGGCCACGGGGGAGGAGCAGTGAGCATCACAGTGATGCCTGTGGTCCCACACGGGCTGGAGAGGAATGAGCAAGAGGGTGGAGGGGATCATGCTAGTGAAATGACCAGATCACGTCAGCCCTTATGTCTCAGGAAAAACCCTTTGCTCTTCCTCTGAGGGAAGTGGGAAGTCCTTGGGTTTGAGCAGAGGCGTGGCATGATCTGCTTTATCCAGACCCCTGCCCTGACAGTAGCCTGGACAAGGGGAAGGGTGAAAGCAGGGGCCAGTTAGGAGGCTACTGCAACAGTCCAGGTGAGAGGTGGTCTGCCTGGAACAAAGCGGTGAAGTGGGGGTGTGAGAAGACATGTCAATGATAGCCTTTCGTGGGGTATCAGAGAGCTTTAGAATGGCACCCGTTTTTGGCCTAAGCAGTGAGAAGGTCAGAGTTAATGTGAATGGAAAGGGAGGCTGCAAGGAGGGCTTGGGATGGAGCTGCATTTTGAACAGATAAAGTTTAATATTAAACATGTAAGTGGAAAAGTCAATAAGGCGACGTTTGGAAAAAATACAAGTTGGTTTTTAAACTATTACTGAACTCATAGTAGCCTTTTCAGCATACTCTTAAGAGCAGTATTATTATTATGTTTGTGTCCACAAAATGTTTTGAAACTGAAAAAGAACCTTATACTGGAAAAGGTTGGATGTAGAGGTGCGTTCAAGGGACAATTTTAGTGGCCAATAAGTAGTATTTCCCTTTTCCTCTTCCTTTAGCACATGCTGATGTCAAAACTTGTGTCATTATACAGATGTTGAGATCTTAATTCTGGCCTAGAGATTTTTTTAAAAAAAATAAACCTTTTAATGGAACTTTCTGGTAAGAAAAGCCCTATGGAGCAGAGTTGTGTTCACTGGTCCATTTTTCTTTACTGTTTTGGAAGGAGATGAAAGTGCTCACTTATTCCATGTCCATGCATTATTTTTGTGTGCTCCTAACCTGGGACGTGCGTGTCACTGGGTGCCACTTGGGATGACAAAAAGGAGCAAGAGACAGCGCTCTCAGCTATCGTGGAATTTGCAATGTGAGGCTAAGAAAGTCTCGGTATGGCTCAGGTGGAGATACTGCTGTGATTGTTACTGAATGAGCTTAAACGCATAATTTTGTCAGCATACATTTCTGATGGTTCATTTTAGCATCTGCCCTTCTCAGTCTTACGCAGGCAAGTATGTGCCGGCCATCGCACACTATATCCACACGCTCAACCCCATCCTGTCGGTGAAGATCAACCTGAAAGGAATCGCTATTGGAGACGCATATTCCGATCCTGAATCAGTAAGTGTCTCCTTTTCCTTTCCGTTTTGTTCCTTAAGGAGAACAAACTCCCTTTAATTTGATGGAGGCTCCTCTTACCTTGGAAATCAAACCTGATAAAGAGAAATACTGTTGTGCAGTTGATGCCTAATAATTTCAATCCTCTAAATTTCCCCAAATGTTTTAAGGTGTAGGGGTGTGTGTGTGTGTGTGTGTGGTGTGTGTTTGTGTGTATATGTGTTGCATGTATATGTTTGTGTGTTATGTGGTGTGTGTTTGTAAAGTTGTGTATATGTTGTGTGTTATGTATTTGTGTATTGTGTGGGCATGATTGTGTGTGTTTGTACAGCATGTGTATGTGTGTGTTGTATGTTTGTATATGTTTGATGTGTGGTATGTGTTTGTATTTGTACTGTGTGTTGTGTGGTATGTGGGTGTGTGTGTGTGTATAATTGTCTGGCTTGGCTAATTCCAGCCCGAGATGGACCAATTACAAAGGGCTATTTCACCAAGCACATGGGCTTCCCTAACTTCTTCCCCGCCCTGTGGCTCTTGTGTTTGTCTCTTTTCTCCTCAGATCATAGGGGGCTATGCATCATTCCTGTACCAGATTGGCTTGTTGGATGAGAGGCAGAGAAAGTACTTCCAGAAGCTGAGTGAGAAGTGCGTGAGATACATCAAGGAGGAGGAGTGGTTCCAAGCCTTTGAAGTGAGTCCTGGGGCCCACGTGGCCCGGAGCAATGAGAACCATCTGAGGGGTCCCGGAAGTACCACGTGCTCAGGCTGTTTGTTGTTGTTAGAGAAGGTGTATCTGTTACGCCATCCAAGCTCAGGAGGGAGACAGTGGACTCCTAATGAAGAGAAGGATGGTGTGGGCTTCTTTGAGTTTCCTGTGGCCCTATGTTCCACCTGAGACCGTGTCTTTCTTTTGTTGACTGTCCTGACTTCTTTAAACACCGCGTGGCCCTGAAGGCACGCCCTGGGTGAGGAATGGAGGCAGGCAGCCTGGAAAGCGGACCATGTGCTTCCACATCTGCTCTGAACCCTCTGACCCCCTGATAGCCACACACAGGGTTTCAGCCCAAGAAGTGACCAGCGTGTGTGACATATGTCACGTGTTCCTGTGTGCCAGGGACCAAGATGATAAAGTATAGTCATTGGAGACTTTTACCAAGAGCCTTTGGTACTTGTAAACATTGGCACATTGCCCCCCTACTATTGAAATTGAGAATCAAATAATGTGGTTATATTCTTCACCCTTGTTGTCATTTAAAATGTTAGACTATACGAAATATTAGGATACGGGAGGTTGGGATTGGTTTTGTTGTTTGCCAGTGCAGACGGAGATGAAGCTTAAGCAGTCTTTCTCAGGGGTTTTGCCACCTTTAGGACGGAGCCATCATGTCAATGAGGCCAGGTTCAGTTTTGAGGACTTGAACCTTTGTTATCGGAAGCTATTGGTGATGTTTAGCTAAGTGCACTGTTGTTGTTAATACCGAGGCCTGCTATTAATAGTCTCCTAGGTGCTGCAGGTCAGCTGGTTCAGATCAAAGCAGGAGGCAGACACACTTAGGGAGAAGGGCAGGAACATGAAGTTATGCTCCAGTCTGCACGTGGGTGCCAGGGCACTACCTGAAACCCCCAGGCGGTGCCTGCCCCTGCCAGGAATTCCGATCGCAGCCAGCTGTGCAGCTGGAGGGGGCACAGGAAGTCCCGAGCAGGATGCCAGCCGGCTCCCCTTTCTCTGTATCAGGACACCTGCCGTGCCTGCGGAATGTGGTTCAGAATTTCTTGTGCGATTTTAAGTATGAAGGAAGAGGGAGCTTCATGGGGACATGTAGGATCATTCTTCAATTCACAACAACAGTATTTTCTTGTTTTAAAATTCTCATCTGAGGAGATTTTTTTCCATTGATTTGTGTGTGTGTGTGAGAGAGAGAGAGAGAGAGAGAGAGAGAGAGAGAGAGAGACATCCATTGGTTGCCTCCCACTTACACTCCGACCCAGGCCAGGGATCAAACTTGCAACAAGTACACGCCCTTGACTGGGAATGAAACCCTGGACCCTGCCGTGTGTGGGCCAACCCTCTAACCACTGGGCACACGGGCCAGGGCCACAATGACAGAATTTTCAAGGCTGGTTTTGGGCTATCAGCTGTGCTAGCACAAAAAGGACTAAACCTTTAGAATTTAGAATTCCTATCAAAGTTTACATCATGGGAGACCGATCTGCAGGTGAGACATTTGATGTGTTTTTGGCGAAGCATACAGGGATTAAGCAGTGTCAAGAGCAAGAATATTTCATAGGCCCAAAGGGATAAAGTAGGCAGAAAGACGCTTGTTGTACGTGAAGTGAACTAGCAGTTATGGAATCCAGTGACCCTGTTTAAAAGTTCAAGTATTTTGTATATCCAGAGATAATGAGGAGATGGTGCATGAGGTTAAGTAGCGTCGCTCCCATCCCAGATTCATCAGGAAACAAAGAAAACACCCCAAACCCTGGGAGGTATGCAGTGTCTCTCTGGCCACTGGTCCAATATCTTGAGTGAAGAATTAAAACATAAAGACTGTTGCTTTTTCAAGGGAAATAGATAAAATGATACTTAGGAAAGTCCGAAAGTAGTGGTCAAATGTGTTTCAACATCGGTAACAGAAACTGCAAGAAATCCCGAAACCCAAGAGGAAAGCGCTGTCAGCATCGCAGGCCTAAATAACGAAGCCCGTTTGATGCTTTGGTCCTTTACAACGATTCCGTTCATCAGAGCTGGAGGGGAGGTCGGAGGGCATCTCTCCTCACACACACGCACACACCACGTTCACCGATGAGGATGCTGAGGCCCGGAGGGTGCAATCGATTGCCCAAAGCCACATGACAGATTGTGGGAGGTCTGGGGCTAGAATTGCCTCCCCTCCCCAATTCCCACCCAGGACTTCTCCCGTGGTAATTTTCCTGCTTTCTAGAAAAATCCTGGGGCATCCCAATGATTCTGCAAGATGTGCATGGGCCATCACTGGCCCTGAATTGTCTTTCTCACATGACAATGTTCTCTTGGGGAAACAGTTTTGATTAGAAACTGGACCTCACAGGTCTTGACCACCAACCTGAGTGGTTTGACTGCAAATGATTTTGACTCCTTTCAAAATCAAATCCGTTCTGGAATATAAGCTCCACAAGGGAGGACTTTGGGTCTGTCCTGATCGCCACTGTTTCCCCAATGTCTAGGACAGTGTCTAGCCCAGAGGAGATGGGCAATAAGTGGTTGTGGAATGAAACAGTGCACAAGTGAAAAAGCCATTGAATAAAAGAAATGACAAATGCCTGTATATTTTTTCCCACCCTGATGTGGTTCTTCCTTCTTTCTCCCCTCTCTTCTGATCTAGGTGATGGATAAACTACTAGATGGTGACTTAACAGACCCTTCTTACTTCCAGAATGTTACAGGATGTTCTAACTACTATAACATTTTACAGTGCACGGTAATGGCATTTAAAAATACCACGATAGTGTTTGCTTAAAACCTTTGGCAAAATCAAACTTTTTAAAAAGAATTTTGGAAATATTATAGTTGACTTTATACTAGACAAATATGCCCAAACTGTATTGCATTATTGGGTCTACTAATCTATAGGATTCCCTCCCCCCAATGTTGTAAACATTATAATCTGACCATTGAGACTGTGTGATATTCCAGATAATTCAGAACAATCTCTGATTAACACAATCCTCTCTCCCACCCCCAATGACCCCAAAGAGCTTGTTATACGGAAGTTCTTTTGTGACGGACAGAGGCTGGGACTGCAGTTCTGGGCAGCATGTCCCTGAGTTCCAAGCCTGCAGTGAGTTTTTGGAAATGCCCACATTATTTGTTCTGTACTTAAGACAGTTTGGATAACCAAAACTGCCAAAGCCTTTATGAAAATATTTGCTTTGCCTTACTTAAGATGTTTCTTGCATTTAATACAGACCTCACTTTGAGCCCTCTGGAGTATTTCTCAAAGTATTCAAGTAGTTTCTTTCATTAAAGTAGGCCAAAGTTGATGCCTTTTGGGTAGAATTAATCAAATAAGACAAAGTGAGCCAAAGTGGGGATTTGGGTAGTATATTCTTTGTCTAGTGTATATAGCAATGCATTCTGTCTGTAAAATTGCCTTATTCATGAACTACTTTGTAAATAAAATATAAAGCTAACATCAATGGAATTTTCCAGCTTTGTGGTTTTAGATTTTATCCAGAGAAAAACATACGGTATCAAAAGAGAAATAAAACTTTTAATTTGATTTTTTCAAAGTAATAATTCACAGTTAGCAAAAACTGTTGATGATGCACAAAATTGTTTATCTCAAACTCTGACAGTTTTTTATCCTTTTGTAACTTTTTAAAACAGCTTGGAGTCCTTTTTATTTTAGTATAATGGATATCAGAGACTTGTACACAGTATTGTTTTAAAACTAAGGCTCATGGATAACTTCTTTAGTGTTATGTGCCTCACAAAGTATATCATCTGTTTTTACACTCTGTATGTACCCCTTAAATTATGGCCAGCCGATTATTCGGTGTGTGTGGCTTTAGCAAAGGGGACATGGGAAAGGAATCCTCAGCTTGTGACCCTCTTGCCGTCACCCTGGGCCCATGTGTTCCTTTGATCTTCTTCCCATAGGTCCTCCAGCAAGGAGCAAATTAATTCGGATAATCTCACCTCTTCCATTTCCCTGTATTTCCCTCCAATGGGATTGTTCATTAGAGTCACAGATTGCAAAAGATGCATTTCCATAAAGGAAAATCCAGCATTTACAAAGTTGGTATTGTTTCCAAGAGTATCATTAGATCGTCCAGATTTGTTGTTAGTGAAATTTAAATTAACTCAAAACCCCCAAGTTAAAATTTTCAGGGTGGAAGCAGGTGAATAGTCATGTCTTGTCTTGTTCCTTGCGGTGTAGGTGATGAGAAATGTGAAGCTTTGACCAAATGTGGGCTGTTCATGTTCCCTAATATCTTTCGGGTGCCTCCTTCTGACAGGAACCCGAGGACCAAAGTTACTATGGGCAATTCTTGTCCCTCTCAGAAGTGAGACGAGCCATCCACGTGGGGAACCGGACTTTTCATGATGGATCCAAAGTTGAAAAGTACTTGCGGGAAGACACGGTGAAGTCAGTTAAGCCATGGTTAACGGAAATCATGAATAACTACAAGGTGAGAAAGTTACTTCAGTTACTATTTTAGGAACTTTTCGGACTGCCCAGAGCAGAGGGGACTTTCTTGGATTTGTCATTTGACTCCTGCCATTTTCCTTCTTTACTTTTATGATGTTTTACAGATATAAATAACAACCCCTTCACGGTTTGATTTCTTTCAATGAAAAGTTTTGTGGTTTCTTCCTTCTAATTAATCACATACCCTGATAGTTCCTAATGTGAAATTCTCCTTGGCACATGCCACCTCTCATCATTTCCTGAGAAAATGAGTCATCGCAGAGCTAAAAGGATGAGCCAATTTTTGCTTATTGTTTGCTGTGTAATATTAATCCCAGTGAAGTCAGGGGTAAATGGAATCAACTGATTACTCCAAAAATGCATGCTGCCTAATAACTGAATTAATTCATGTTGCTCAAAAGGCAGTTTTCTTTTTTTGTAGCCACATGAAGCCAAACACTGGTAGGCTGTCAGGTTGGAACAATGAGTGAGAAAGGGTTTCTGTTCGGAGGTGTGGAAAGCCTACCACTATGTTATCTGATTGAGATGTTTTGCCTGATTTGCTGCTGGAGGTACCAAAGGAAAGTGAAATTGTGGAAAGGAAGCCCGGGGGGTTCAGGAAAGGAGCCGTGGACTCTAGGACTCTCACCAAAAGGGTGGACACCATGAGCAAGTGCCATAGGGAGAGTCATCCTGTGTATCCCCTCCCCCTTCTCTTCTCAGTTCTGATCCTCCAGGGCTGCTGTCATCTGTCCTGGGCATGGTCTGTGGGGCATCTGTGCAGGATGAGTGTGCTTACATGATAGAGGAGATCACCAATGAGGCAGTCCACTTCCTCTCTATTTCCTGGCAGAAGCAAGAATAATCCTATATAATAAAAAGCTAATATGCAAATTGTCCCCTCCACCGGGAGTTTGACCAGGGGGCGGGGGACGGCCAGCCAACCTCAAGCATCCCCTCCCCCTAGCCAGCCCAGCCCGATTGGCCCTGATTAGGGTGGGCCAGCCAGACCCCACCCATGCACAAATTTGTGCACTGGGCCTCTAGTGTTTGGAATAAAAAACACAACAAAAAACATACACAGAGCAGCCAGTAGCCAGCACACTTTTGTATCAATTAGAAAAAAAAAAAAAAAGGCCACCTCTCAAGATACTTTATTCCCATCTGTCAAAAATTATCCTAATATACTGCCTTTATTTGAACTAAACTCTTTGCTGCCATTTTCTACCACGAGAAACACACATTTCTACAATGTGTATGTCAGGAATAGTGTCCCGTGGGATTGTTCTGTGCACAACCACCGGTACTGTCCAGGGAGTTTCTGGCTAAATGCACAATTACTAGATTGGGTTTTGGAATATACCAGACCTAGGAGGCCCATTTTCTGGTCCTGCCTCTAGCACAGAGTTTGAGTTGCTAGACACACACCCTTTTTGAAAATAATCCAGCGTCAATGACATGCAGAGTCTACAACCTTATTGCAAATCTGCAGAAGCGGATGAAATGCTTTCTAGGACAGTCATCTTCTCTCCACTCTCAGGCCGTGTCATCTCTGCTGCTCTTGCCACACTTAGCACTTGGCTGTACTGCCATTGTGGACTGTCAGTCCAGCACTAGCCTGGAGCAGATGACAAGAGGACGAATGAGTGAAAAACCAGTTCTATAAATCAGTGCTATATCAAAATCATCTCTACTAGCCCTGTTAGTGTGGCTCAGTGGATTGAGTGTCCTCCCATGCACCAAGAGGTCACTGGTTTGATTCCTGGTCAGGGCACATGCTGGGACTGTGCACTTGCTAGTAGGGGGCATGCAGGAGGCAGTCGATCGATGTTCCTCTCGCATCAATGTTTCTCTCTTACCCTCTCTTTTCCTTTCTCTAAACATCAATAATTTCTTTTAAAATTATCTCTTAATAAACTTGTCAATGATCCATCAAATTATTAAACCAAAAGAGCTTATCATTTGCATTTTCAAAACATAAATAATGGGCTACAATATAACATTAAGGAATGCAAAGTGGTGTTTTTGAGTGGAGAGCAGATAAGGAAGTTCCCGTTACATTTTTTGTGTGTTTGTGTGTGTGTGCCCTTGGGAGATACATGTTCTCACTGTATAAACTGAACTGGAACATGATTCCTATCCCAGGCAAGTGAGGAGAGTCTATATAATCCGCATGGAGTGTGTAATGAATTGATAAAGAACACATTGAATAAAGATATGTACACATCTCTGTCCATGTGAATTCCAATGCAAGCAGAGTATTTTCTAAACGTTAAAACTCTGGCTGAGTTGTCAGAAAAAGATAACAGATTAGTGATGCAGATAAACCGTGTTTCCATGAAGAAAGAGAACCAAGTATTCAGTCAGTCTGAGTGCCCACCAAAAAAGTGGCGTCTGCTCAGACTGCATACTCATTGCTCCTCTGGCAGAGCCGCAGGGCAGCGAATATCTTTGGCTTGTCTGTGATGGTGGTGACCCTCAATGCATAAGCAATGGAATCGGAACAATGTAGATTGGCTTAAAACATTAATACCCTCAAAGTGATATGTATGTAAGACTCAGTGCTAATTTGTCATAGAAAATTGTGCACACATTTCTATTCCTGAGAACCTGGAAGTCTTTTTCCTGTACTAGGCTCATTTTAGCCAATGCGGACTATCTCAGATGGACAGGGGAAGACCCTCCTCAGCTCCTGGGAACTAATGGAACTCCTGTGGCACCTCTGGGTAGACTGTATGAAGCATAACCCTTTTCTTGTAATGACCTCTAGGGGATGTGTACTCAAACTGACTCTCTACTCAGTAATTTCAGACGTTTGGGTGGTAAATTGCAATATCATGTTAATAATTTCCAAAATAACTAGAATGGGAAATTATCTGCTGGGCTATTGGGATTCTTCATGATTCAATCGGGTCACAATATTGTCAGGATTTTTAGGATTCAGCAGGGTCATAGAACATGGTAGTTAGGAGCGTGGGTTCTCAAGTTGGTTATTCTGAGTTTGAATGCTGGCTCCACCATTCACTGGCTGTGTTCCTTTGGGGAGAATACTTAAACACGTAGCTTCAGCTTCTCCATCTGTGAAATGGGAATAATACTAGTACTTACAGGGCAGCTCTGAAACCTAAGAAATGCAACTCATTCTTCCTAAGAGCTGTTGGCTTTGAAAACCTTGCTCTTTGTAGAGGTCCCCTGGTCCTTAGTCCTTTCTGATATAGAAGGTACATTGTTCTTGTGAAGATTCTCGCTAAAGGTTCTGCATGTTTTTAGCCTCCCTTTCTTTGTCTGGTTATAGTTATTTCTAAAAATATATGGGCTATAGTTGCAAAGACATGAGAATGAGTGTCCGGGTGGGTGGGGGGCAGGGTGGTGCATTTGCTGCGTGAAACCTTTATTTTAACAAATAGGAGCCACAGCTCTATACATGGAGGCCATTTGGATTCAAAGTAAAGCACTGGCCTTGGGTTTGAGGCTGTCCCTATTGAGACATTGTCTGGAAGCCCACTGCAGTTTTAGGGGGTACCATCTCCAAGTGCCAGCTCTTAACCTCCACATGCCTGTGCTTCGAAAGGTTAAATTGCCCTGGGGTAGGGCTTAGTTTGCTGTGTTTAAAAGTTCATCTAGTCAGGAAATTGTAAATATAAAGTTACATTTCCCTGTCACTTATCATTCTGCAGCTCATTAAGTTCCCACTAATTGCATCTTCAGAACTCGGGATCTTACTGTTTTCTCAGCTTCCCCACCAGACTGAAATCTTAACACCCAGGTCGTTGGAGTTTTGTTTACTTGTCCGGGGCTAGCAAAAGGTCTTCATTTAGAAATGGGCAGTTCCTGATTAAAGGAGGCGACTTAGAAGTTTGGGAGATACATACTTCTAGTGAAACTAACTCATTTTCGCAGTCATTCTAATTGCTTGTGGCATTTTCCTTCATAACATCGCCTGATAGGAAAATGTCAATAGCAGAAGCCAGGAAATGAGACTGGATAAGTGTCTAGCATACCAAGAAAAGTTAACACTTACATGGGCCTGATTCCTCAGCGGCTCAGTTGGAATCCAAGTGCCCATGAAACCATGACGGGAAACACTTGGCTTTGTTGACTGTAAGCTGATGGGATCACTTTCTTCCAAAGCCTTTGAAGGCCATGAAGAGAATGCCAGTGCCATTCCATGAAAAATGTCTGGGAGGAGGAAGTGGCTCCTAGTGAAGCATAACGGAAGAGAGGAAGCTAATCCTGGGACATTTGTTTTATATAATCATAGCCCATAGATCAGCAAGCGCCACTTTACGGGCAAATAAAATAGTGTACCTTATACTGCAGGGTGCTTGGTGAGGTCATTTTACCTGCTTCAGTATAATCCAAGTACAAGAGTGGGGTTAGCTTTTTTAAATTTTTTATGAGACATACTTTTGGACTTTGTTAATTTGTAAGCATTTCAATGGTTATGGGGAAACGAGAATACCCATATAGTATGAAACACTTTGATTTCACCCAAACTTGCCGTGGTTTTGACAATTTTTCTTGTCTGTCCTTTAAATTTATGTTGGGATGAAATGTTCAAAGGAGAACCAGGGTGTATTTTTATGTTCTCTGATTTTTTTTAAACCCTTTGATATTATATTCTGCCATGTGGATCAGTTTGTTTTAAACTGCTTTGCTTGGTGAGCACTCCGATCATTTTGCAAGGGCTTCATTTTGTTGTTTGAAGGGACCTCATGCTCAACACATTAGAAGGTGCATTTGTGATCTCTGGCAACAGGAAAAGTAGAATTTATTCTGGCATCACCCAAATATGGCAGGGCGGAGGGTGGTGTAAATAGAAAGACATTAAGTGGCAATACCATTTGCTATGCAGTTCTAGGGAACCTAAGAATCATTAAGTTAAGAAATGTATATATAGTTGCCCCACTGTGTCCACAGGTTCTGCAGCCACAGATTCAATCAACCATGGATCAATAACATTCCAGAGAAAAATTGTTCTATTATTGTTCATATATACTTAGGTCAATGATGATTGCATCTGCACTGAACATGTACAGACTATTTTTCATATCATTATTCCCTAAACAATTCAGTATAACAACTATTTATATATCACTCACCTTGTATTAGGTATTATATGTGATCTAGAGCAATTTAAATTGAACAGGAGGATGTATGCAAACATATAGAAGGGACTTGAGCATCCTCCGATATTGGTACCGGCAAGGGACCTGTAACCACTGCCCCATGGACACCAAGGAATGACTGTATTTAAATCCAGTTGCTGTGAAATCCAACTGCTCTGAACCAAAGGCTATTGTATCAGTTGATTTTACTTTGAAAAGATAGAGAAATGGCAGGGATGGGGGAGAGAATTGCTTTCTGGATACAGTGAGGAGTAGTGTGCGTGTGATAAATGTCAACACTCGGTAGTCGCCTCTCAGTCTATTCCTCGTGTCATAGTGGAGCAGGACGAGGGCAGACTGATGCCACACCATTGGAGAGTGGCCTCCAAAGCAGTGTGTGCCGCCACCCTCCCTGAGGGTGTGTGGGGGGAAATAGTGCAGCCTCGATTTTTATTTTGCAAAAGAAAACAAGACAAAAAGCTTTGCCAATGATTACTACATGGATTGGCACTGGGGCACTTGTTTGGTCTGTATGTGAGAGTCACATATTAGAGTCACAGAGACAAAATGCAAAGCCGGTATTTTGGTTCGGGTCATGGTCATCACCATTTGAGTCCATTTGCCACGAGATGTGACTCCAGGTCCAGTGCTCTTTCCACTGCAGTTTCCTCTTCTTCCACCTGAGCACCGGGGACTGAATTCAGGGGCGGTCGGCCCTGGCTATTAGTCCAAAGGGGAAGGCACGTTCCCACCCTTCCCAGTGCCCGTGGGAGCCAGAGTCGCAACCTCTGGGGCTCTCCCTGGGGGCTTTTCATCACTGGACTTGCCTGGCCTGCTTTGTAGAAATCCTCCCACTACACCCCTGTGTGGCTCCGTCTGTACCATCTACTTGCTGCTGATGAGAAACCCCCATCTCCTCACGGGTAACAGGCAACACCATAGCACAGGCGCGAGGCTGAGTGAAAGCCCGAACCTTCAACCAAGCTTTCTGAAACGAGAGCTCTGGGCGGGAGCCCCCCACCTCCTCTGTCTAGATTTCCCTGTCTCCCTGTGCTCCTTCCACTCTGAATACTCCTGTCTGTTTCTTCAGCTTCCTGACAGTCCCCGTGTTTGTCACAGCGGCTTGCACAATCCTTTTGAGCCTCTTTGACATTCTCGGGAAAGAACGGGGAAAAGGATGCTTTACTTACCAAACAAGGGCAAGTTGTGTTTGGGGGAGGAAAAGGCTAATCGCAGACTAACGGGGCGGCTCTGGTTGAATAGCCCCATTGAGAGTGCGGGCAGAGGATCTTGCACCTGCTGATAGCAGGTTTTCCTGTGCAGATGAAACCCCAGAGGCCACAGGCATCAGCCGGGCTTCTCTGTTGAATTCAGTAAGGAAAAGTAGGCTGTGCAACCAGGTACTTGCCCCCTCTCATGGGAGTGGGGTAACCACAGTGGCGAGCAGGTGGCAGCCTTTGAAGGTGGCCCTTGCTGCGGCCTTGGAACTGACATTCTGACAACCAGGGAGGACTTTCACCTCCAGAGAGACTAGTGTGGGCAGCGGCGGGCCCGCTCCTGGGCACTTTCAGTTCCTAAACCCAGGGACAGACGATGATCAGAGGAGACCCCGGAGAGGTGAGAAGATCAGAAAGGGGCTCTGACAGCAGACCCTGGAATGAGAAGGCAGAGGAAAGACCCTGGAGTGCGCCTGGGACTTCTCTGTTCAAACCAGAGAAAAATATTACTCCGGGCCATCATTAGAAGTCGTTTTAAGTGTGCTATGCTAGGTGGTTAATTTTTCCTCAGAGATGCCTGGGTTGGAGTGATGGCTTGCTGGCTCGTTGCCACGCTGGCTTAGCTCCTTGTTCCCCTCTAAAAGCAACGAAATTATTTAGAGTTAAGTTGCAAGAAAGCAGGAATAATTTTCTTTGGCTGAAAGACACTATTTGTATAATCGCTGCACACACTCTCAACCTTGTTTTTGCTCCATTCTCATTTTTCTTTGCTCGTCTTGGCAACGCTAGCTGGTAGGCGGATGGCAGGCACATGGGGGTGTTTATGCCAAGTTCATTTTCTCTCGTTCATTGTCTTCCCTTGTCCTTAAACTTGGAGGCAAAACATGTCCCTTTGGAAGCACAACGTGGTGGCAGACGTGACTGCCGTTTCATTCAATGGTGGCACTAGTGTTCTCCCACAGTCTTCTCCGAGTGGACCACAGGGATTGGGCTTCCCGAGCCTTCCAGCCCGATATTCCTGCAAATTCACCAGGAAGAGGGAGTCCTGGGAGCCATAGGCAGCTGGGGCCAGGGGGCCAGGCATTGTCCGGGAAAGGATAACAACCCTGCCTCCAGGGGGGAACATTTCCTGAACCTGATTGTGCACAGTGGAGGCAGGCGAGGCTCTTCTTTTGCAGCTGAGCTGGTGAGAAGCCCCGGGGAATGGCCCTGGGTCGAGTTGGATGTTAGTGAAATTAATTCCCTTCTGCTCAGGAGAGCGCAGTGGTGGAGCATGCTAATTGCTTCAGGCAGAAAGGACTCCTGGCGCTGCTGGGGTTTGTAACTGAAGAATGATAAGTAAGGCAGCCAGAGGAGGAAGTGTAGAGGGCCGCTTGGTAGGAGTTTCATTGATTTAGCATCTGTAGGAAAAGCTTCTTTAAACCAATTTTTTTTTTTTTTGGATTGGTGAACAGGAGAACATTCAAAACCAAGACAGATAGCGGCCAACTGGGAACGCCGGGCCGCCTGGAATAGCTTAGGCTGCTGTTCAATCATTTCCCCAAACAGGAAACCACAAAATATTAGAGATTAAGGTCACTAGATCATTGGGAAAAGAGCATAACTTTGTCTGCAAAGTATTATGATGGGTTGTAAATGGGCCAAAATATCAGCGTAAATCTTTCGTCTGAAAGCGCAACAACAGAAAGCCTCGCACACAAGCACGGTCTGCTTTCCCGTTGTGCTGAGGGGCCAAAGCCTCCTCCTGCGGCGGTTCAGTCATTTTCCCAAAGGTGGCCGCGCGAACGGGCGAACAGAGGGAACGGTTTTGTGTTCTTTTGATTTGGTTTCACAAAGAAGTTAAAGTTTCGGATCAGTCAGTGGCGCTCACATGATTTATTTCCATCCTTCTGCCTTGAGACGGGAGGAATGACATTTACAACAAAATGCGCATTTACATACATTTCTGCCCCCAGCCCCTTCCTTCAAGAATCCAGTTGTGCGGGGACCATTGAAAGGCCAGATGTCTCTTTCCCCGTTGAGTAGCATGTGGCACCCCCTAACTTACTTGGAGCCCAAATCTGAGTTCTGAGGGCATGGGATCTTTCCAGTTGAGTCTGCAGGTAAAGTGGTGAGCAGGTACTGTTTTGTGAACAGTGGGCTGCTTTATATCTGCCCAGAAAATACCTTTGAAAGGCATACACTGTGCAAAATAAGCGTTCAGCATCCTTTGATTCTGCTCATTAGGTCTCTACTGGGGAGAATTTTTTCTTGCTGAGAGAGGGAAATGTAGAAATCAACTACTGATGTATATACATCCAGAACTTGAAAAGTTTGTGGTTAAATGATTAGATTTTAGGAAGATGCACGTGAAACAGACTTTTGTTGACCTCTCCTTTAAGGAAGACTTAGAGAATGGAAGGGTAAACTTGCCTTTCCTCTTCTGATTAGTCATGTTTTAAAGAGTTAAAAAAAAAATCTGGAGCATCACCAGGGCAGAGGTCACATTTTTTCCTATCTGTCCCCTGAGTGCCTAATCCTTAGGCGCTTCATAAATATTTGCTGCTGAATAAGTTGACATTTCATACGAGCAGAGTAAACAAACAGACACACACACTCCTTACGTAAGTCATGGGCTCTTCTCCCACTCAGACAAAAGGCCACACTTCCCTTCCATTTCGGATGGAAGTGAACTTCAGCTGCCTGAGGATCCAGGAAGGAAATGAAATCAATGAACAGTGTTGGATCGAGACCTATTGATCTTTCTGTTTTGCCCATGACAAAGTCATGGATACGGAGAAATATTTTTCTCTTTGAAGAAAAATAATAGCATAAGCACTGAAAAAAAAAATGGCAACTGCCCTTGCACCTGAGGGGGTGGAGGGGATGGGAGAGGTACTAAGGAAGGGGTGGGGCTGTGTGTAAGAGGGACAGCTGGAGTCCAGGGTTAGTCACTGTGGCCCAGGGGAAACACAGGCCCAGCAGGGTCAGATCTCCTGGTATTGGAATGCTGGCATCAATTGCAAAAACTGTGCCACTGTGTAGACTCGGTGGATAGATCTGCAAGGCCTCAGGCAGCCAATTTAAAACCTCTGCACTCCACCATCGCAATGTACTTTTCAGGCTAATCTTCATAAGGAGTAACAAAACCATTGATGAAACCCTGCTCATCAAGTTATAGGACATTTTTATGTCTCGTATCCCATGTGGCCTCATAACAACTCTACTCCGTAGCTATTTCACTTCATGGAGGAGAAAGTTAAGGCTAAGCGTGAGTAGATGCCATGTCCAAGTCACCCGGGAAGCACAGGCCCTGGAGGCTGAGCCAGGGCTGAGCCTCAAGTCTTCTGTCCGCAAGATACTACTTTCCTAAGGCCCTGCTATACGTTTTACCAAATTTATGACCTCGTGCCGTTGTGCTGGAATTCTAACTCCTTATTCCTAACTCACAATTGTAATCCACAGGTGACATTTCTTTTGGAAATTATGCAGCTGTTTGAATAGCTATGTTGAGCTCTTTAAATGTGGTGACAATAATAATAGCTAGCATTAATTGAGCATTTACTGTGTGCCTAGGATGCAAAGAGCTTTACATGCATTATATTATGTAATTCTCCCAGTGACTCTCTGTCCTATTTGTTTCCCTTATACCCATTTTACAGATGAGAAAACTGAACTCTAGACAGGCTGAGTAATTAATTGAGATAATCTCATTAGTAGGTAGAAGTGCTGTGATTCAAAACCCAGACACAGGGCCTGTGCTCTTAACTATAAACATGCATCCTTCATTTCAAGGAGTCACACTTATCATTAGGTTTGCTCCTTGCTTGTGGAATTACAAATACAGAATATACCACCTGATCACGTGTTCGTTCAGGGCAGTGACTTGGGCAGGGAGACAGTGTAAAAGAGAGGTTAGAAGCACAACCTTTTGGACTCGGGCAGATCTGAACTTGAATCTGTCACCAGTTGGCTCATGTCCCTGCACCTCTGTCTCCTTGTATCTGAAAAAAGGATAACTATCACCTGCCTTCTGGGGGTGTTATGACATCGTCATGGATGCAAAATGGTTAGCACACTTCCTGTAACATAATAAGGATGGACGTGTTCGATTATTATTCAAAATGCCCTTTTCAAAGCTATACTTTTACCATACTTCCCTAGCATTTAAATATGGGGAAATTCCTTGTGATTTTGAATCCCATGCTTCAAAACTGTAAGTTCCTTTAAAAAGAGTACTTTGTGAACTTATGGCTCTGACTACCAGGAAAATATTTCTGAGATGCTATACCCAATGTGTGTAAAAGTCCCAGGGAGAGGTGTGTTATTTCAGGAGTTTGAATACATAGAGTTCAGGTTTACCCTGGCTGGATTCCCTCCTACCATAGGCCTTTGTCCGAAAGAGTGAGCTTGGCAACCAAGTATCGAGCACAAAAAGATCATCCATACACACTGGGGGGTTATTTTAGAAGAAGTGCTTTGTTGAGTCAAGTCATTATCAAATGATCAACCTGCCTAACAATGAAGAGGACCCAACACTCACTGGACTGCCAGTTTGTATCAGGCCCTGTCCTAGGAGCTGTATGCACATGACCTCATTCATCCTCACTGCAATGGGATGGAGGTCTTACCATCTGCATGTCCAGAAAAGGGAACTGCAGCTCAGGGAGGGTAAGCCACGGGTCCAGGGGTTCCCTGTTCAGCATGCTGGGGCCTGTGTGCACTGCTCTGACGGTGCATGGGTTTGGATGGCATGCTCTTAGCAACATAAACAGTTCTGGTTACTTGAAGCATGAAAGGACTTGATCAGAAGACATGAGAGGTCACAGAATTCACAGAAAAGCTGAAGAGCTGGCGTGAAGAAGAAAGCTAGGGACTAGGAAAAATCTGAGCAGATTCATCGGGGAGGCCTAGCTTAGGTCACATGCTCATCCCTGGCACAGAAGAGGCGGGACTCTGTGATTGACAGCTCCACTAGGGCTGTATCCTTTGAGGTGGTTGGGAGGCCAGTCACCAGGAAAAGGAAGAGTGGACCTGGGCAAGCCACAGCAGCAGTCACTCTACAGGATTGCAGAGCGCCTAAGGAGAGCAACTGACCATGCCTTGTAAGTGTCCATATGTTCTACAAGGTGCCAGGCACTGTGCAAGGGCAGTGGATGGACTGGGTGCTCAGGGAGCCTCCTTCTCCAGGAGCTGATGCCGCCCCACAGCTGCTTCACCAAGGCCACCCCCTGCAGAAGTGAGACATCGGCCACCAGCCGAGCAATGCCCTTACACTCCTCCTTGCCCATAGAGCCAAAATGAGAAATGACGCAGCTATGTCGCCGGACTTGGGCAAACAGGCCAAGATTGTTTCTGAACTGGAGATGCGAGCTCTGTCATGCTCAACCGACTCTCAGTTTCCAGGGGCACCAAACTCTTAGCTGTGGGGAGCCAGCGCATGCTGGTTGGTTCGAAGGACTTTCGCTCTTTTCCTGAGGAGTTCCAGGTACAAGTTTGCAAGTCGGGATCCAGGATGCATTCTGGCACCTCACTGTGTCACAATTCCCTAAAGCAGAGGTGAGCTCTGTAACACTTTCACCCCGACCTCGTGTAGCAGAATGAGAATAAGCCACGTGGACATGAAAGCACTTCAGAAAATAGAGAACGTCATAAAAATGCTTTTCTCATCTCTGTCATTTGAACCCCCCAAGAAAGATGCTTGTAATCCAGATTGCCTAGTACTGTCTCTAGCAAATGCTTGAATTCTGGAATGAGTCTTTAGGATCAGCTGTGAACGAACTGAAGTTGTGCTTTTGACTTAGTTGTCATGAAAAACTGAGAACACGTAATATTGGAGTTTGCACAAATGATTCTGTGATAAAACCCACCTTTTGCCAAACGGAGGTGCCTAACCTCTTAATGTTATTGTGGTTTTTTAAAAATTATTTTTTCATTATAAACGCATCCTAACCACACTTATAAAATAAACCTAGAAAACAGTCAAGTTAAAACAAAGCACCCATACTTAGACTACCCTAACTGCTTGTATTTGATGTTTTCTTCTCCCAAATTGGAAGCATCTTTTTATAGTAATTATAGAGCACCAACAGTGGAATCATAGTTGTTCATTGATTTTTTTTTTTTAATAAGAAGTATTTTCCATGTCTTCACATAACCGTCACTTCCAACAAGCTCACCAGCCAGTCCTCCAAGTGCTGACAGAAAAGAACATTCTCTAAAAGGAGGCCTCACAGCTGACCACCCAGGACACGTGTTTCGGATGCTGCCTGGGAAACCAGCTCCCAGCAGCCCTGTCCCTTCTCCGGGTTTTGTTAGGCTCACTGCTGACAAGGGGAGTGGAGCTCAAGGCTGCATTCATTTCTGTCTCCACTCTGTCTTTAGATCCCGTCGCTTAAAATACCAGCAAGCCTCCGGGGGAGGTTTGCCCCAGACTGTCCCAGTTTTAGCCTGAAAGTCCTGCATCCTGGGAAACTCCTCAGCCCAGGACAAACCGGGACAGCTGGTCACCCTACAAGGAAGAAATGAAGCGAATGTGTGTGTGCAGATCCTGCATAACTGGCCAACGCGTCAGGGCATATGCCTTGTCCTTGAACTTCTCTGTTAGGATGTGGGTTGCCCACGTGTGCCCGTGGGCTTCAGGACCACCCACCCATGCACTTCACCCACCTGGCTTCTCAGCTCACTGTCAGTGCACCCTGGGATATTTCGTCCACTCACCCAGCCCCAAAGGCAACTGGGATATTCCTGTGAGGTCTGACGAGAATAAACATGACATTTAGATAAAAATAAAAGCTCAGGAATTCTTATATTTAAGGCTGGCGACCTTAAAGGCCAGCCCTGAAATCACTTCACTTGAACATGAATCTGATTTCTTTTTTGGTTGCATTTGACTTGTGTGCCCTTTAAAAGTTAAAAATGTTTCCCTTGTTTTGTAAAGGAAGGATTTCCATTTGTCCCCCTCCACCCCCCAGGGTGCCTTCCGCATGTCACATGCACAAAGTGATGCAGGTCAGCCCTTCACTGCAGCATTCCAGGGAGCTACTGCTCTGGTTTAGGACCAGTCGAGGCGACCAGGGACGCAGCTCAGGGCAGGGATTCATCTCAATTCAGTTCAACCACCATGCACACTAATGCCGTACATCTTAGCCTGTTTTTGCTGTAATCTGTGGGTTTTCATCCCTTAAAGATGACATCGATTGATGAAATCCCTTAAATCAATTTCAGGATATACTGTTGATAGCAAGTCGCTACAAGAGACCCTCAGCAAGCTTCATGGAGAGGAAAACGCCAGAGACTCTGTGCATCCCCTAGTGAAGTGGTCGGCAAACTCATTAGTCAACAGAGCCAAATATCAACAGTACAACGATAAAAATTTCTTTTGAGAGCCAAATTTTTTAAACTTAAACTTCTTCTAACGCCACTTCTTCAAAATAGACTCGCCCAAGCCGTGGTATTTTGTGGAAGAGCCACACTCAAGGGGCCAAAGAGCCGCATGTGGCTCGCGAGCCGCAGTTTGCCGACCACGGGCCTAGTGAATCAGCATCTTTCCATTGAAGTCTAGCAGAGGAATTACTTTAGAGATGATTATCTTTGTTAATCAGCTATAATCAGGCCTTCCTAGAATGGTGAAGCATTTAAGCCTTGTTTGCTGGTACAGATCATATATAATTGTTTCCATACTGCTGGCGAAACAGCTGTAGGAGTTTTGCCTGGGCCAGAAGTACTCAAGGTCTTTGAGGCAATGTCTTTGAATAAACAATGCGAAATTTTATTGCTGTGGGGGAGTTGAGTCTTTTCAAGATGCTTTACATCGACCAGGATTTTCCCCTTTGGGTTTCTGTTGAGGGGAGTGAAGTGGTGATGGCGACGGAAGGACATGAAAGACCCGCGTTCTTGCGGCAGAGCCCAGGGCTCTTTCATCTTCCCCGAGTCCCGGCCGGGCTGCCGGGGGATTTGCAGTGTGTCAAAGTCCCGGGCTTTTTAATTATGTGTGAGCCTTTTAAGAAGCCTGTACCAGGGAGGCTGGGATGGAAACATATGCATTGAAACCTTTTCTACCAATGTGAGGATTCAACCAAAGGTCTTCACTTGAGCCAAACCAGAGCTTCCAAATAGATGAAGGGCGGCATGGAGCTGAGGAACACCCCTTGCTGGGGACAGAGGGACAGTGCGGTGTGAGCATTCATACTGTGGGGGTTGCATAAAAATAGCCTAAGAAGAGTAGAAAACAAAGGAGAAAAGGACTGAAATTAATGGGCTGTATTCATTTTTTTTAAATAGTCTCATTCCACACATGAGAATATGTATACCTATTTTATCCATTCCTAATGATGATATACTAAGTGGCCAGATTATTATGATCTCTGAATGCATAATAATCTGACCACTCAGTGTGTGTGTATGTGTATATATATATATATATATATATATATATATATATATATATATATGAGGCCTGGTGCATGAATTCATGCATGGGTGGGGTCCGGCCAACCTGGCCAGGGGGAGGGGACTTGGGCGGTTGGCCGGCCTGCCTGCTGGTCGAACTCCTGGTCGAGGAGACAATTTGCATATTAGCCTTTTATTATATAGAATATACACTGAGTGGCCAAATTATTATGTGTTCAGAGATCAGAATAATCTGGCCACTCAGTGTATATTTGACTTTTGGCTCTCAGACTTATGGGATAAGGGTTTTCCACATTGCTTCATGGTTCAGGCAAACGTTTTCGGTGGTTTTGCTTAATCCCATAGAATGTCCATACCACAGTTCATTTAACCACTTACTAATCATGGAACCTTTAGATTGTGTTTGAGTTTTTCTCTATAATAAGACTAATGAATATAGTTTCTTTGGGCTTTTTTTTTTTTTTCATAAAATTCATTTAAAAAATCAGGACTAGTGAGATGGAAATTCTCAACATTGAAAGGGTTTGTGTTAAATGGCCCTGCAGAGAAGAGCGCCTGTTACCCTGTCCGGGGAGTTCCACAGCTTCACGCGCTGGGTGCGACCTGGATTCTTTTCCAAGCAAATTGAACATTGTTTGGGAAGATAAGATAAGAGCTTCCCCAGGCTTGTTTCTTTTATAATATCCATCAAATTGGCAAAAAATACAAATGAATTCTGGGAAGGACACTTCTCACTGTTGACAAATAGTTGTCTTATTTAAGAAAAAGAGGTCTTAGAAGTTGCATGGCAGACACAGTTGCCTCCAACAAGTAAAAAATCTGAGGCACCTGCATCTGTCTGTCTGCCTCAAAGAATTATAGTGGCCACTGTAAAATCAATGTGGAGAGGAAAGCCATATGGCTTAACAACCCCCAGAGAAGGCCCAGCCCGCCAGCTACTGCAGTGCCTGAAAGCCCAGTTAATGAAATGCAGGCCTCATGAAAATCCGGGGTGTAGTATTCCTCAGCTCCACTAAAATGTGGTAAGTACAGTCCTACTCTTTAACATAGCCATACCTCCGAGTATGTAATATCATCCAGTGATACAGCACAAACATGTTTGCAACCAAGAGAGGCCTTTAGGTAGATTCCTATGAAGAATCAAATGTTGGGAGAATGCAATGGTTGAGACAAGGCTCCAGTTTATTTCAGGTTGTTGATGTGTGTGGCCAACTGGAAGAAAATGACCCCACTGGCCTGGGAGCCGGGCCTCTGTGAGCACCACATGAGAGAAGCTCACGGTCCCTTTTCTCCCACGCATGTGCATGTGCATGTGCGCGGGCACTTTCTCTACTTAGATAGAATCACTGGCTTCACTCGCTGACTCCTGCATTTGTACCCGGCTCGATTTCATGTAGGTGCTCATCTACAATGGCCAGCTGGACATCATCGTGGCAGCTGCCCTGACAGAGCGCTCCCTGATGGCCATGAGTTGGAAAGGATCCCGTGAATACAAGAAGGCAGAAAGAAAAGTTTGGAAGATCTTTAAATCTGATAAGGAAGTGGCTGGTTACGTGCGGCAAGTGGGTAACTTCCATCAGGTAGGAACACGCTTTGGGGCCTTCGGCTTGTGGGAATGGGAGAGTGGGTTGAAAACAAAGTCTAAAAACGCCGATCGGGCACGGCTGGCCTCGAGCAGAGGCCCACACCAGCCAAAATGTGGCCCCTGCGGCCTTACTTTCCACAGGGAAGAGGGGTCTGTGTTTCTGTTGAAGTACGCAAGACCAAAGTGTAGGCATTGTTCAGCAATCAGAAAGAGAATACTCAGCCCCCAAAAGGTGGGTCATTAATAAGAGAATTAGTGTATTTGGGAACAAAGGGTGAGCTTGAACAAATTTCATGAGGAAAGGACAATGTAATCTCCTCTGGCCAATCTATGATCATATCTGTATATTATACATGGAGCCCAAGACAAAATCTCTCTACCTGATGCCCCTAGTGTGACCTCCCCGTTAGGGATCAGATATTACTCCTGGCCACGCCTGGCCACCGTGCCTTTGTTTGCAGATCTTGGCTCCTCGGGACAAGGCTTCTCCAATGATTACATGACGGCGGCACTCCTCACCTCCAGAAAGTTTTTGGAGAAATTAAGAAAGCCCCTCAGCAAGCATTTGCTTAGTCAAGAGAAGAAATTTAAATGTTTTGGACTTGATTTGTATGGCCCTCAGTTTTTTTTATTTGAGGCAACATTGGGACCTCGATTTTGGCTCCCTGGGAATTTGGGATTCTAAATGCTCGAGGTTCCCATTAGGCAAATGCAAACAGAAATTAATCAGGCACAGACTTCCTTGAAAGTACTTCAATTTGACATAATAAATGAGAGCTCACAAAGAATTTCCTAAGGGGTTACTGGGTTACTTTTATGTTAGAAGAATTGATAAGATCAAGTAAAATTACGGTGTTCTAATTTGCCTACCCCACCCCAGTCATTCTAATCATTAAAAGCATGTAAGAAATTTAAATATTGCCCAAAATGTTAACTACCTTGATGAACAAAAGAAACAGTTGAAAAGCCTATTTCTGGGCTCAGGTGAGAGGAATCTCTACTTAGGCCATTAAGGGCAGACTTGGGAGCAATGGACACGTCAGGTGTCCCCCATCTGCTCACTGCTTCTTGAGGAGGGTGGCAGCAGGCACACTCGGCGTGTCCTCCAGGTTCTTTCACGGATGCCTCCGCCACCTGTTATTTCATGTCCCAGCCCAGCCTGTGAGCGCTGCCGTGCTTGGCATTGCACGTGTCCCATGCGGCTCTGTGCATAAAGCAGCCGCTTGGGAGACCAGATTGTGGCTGCATGTGCCACAGAGGTGGACAAAGGGATCGCCTGCCACTCAGAAACTTGTGGCAAATATCACAGGCGCCCGCTGACCCTTCTCGTGAATGCAAAACACATTGAGAGCGGCATGGCACTCCCCTGGCTGCCAAAAACGGGCAACAAAAGGAACAAGGCCCACATATGTTTGTGATAGGGAGGGTTTCACCGCGCAGCATGTCATGTAGGTGATTTACAAATGTTGGCAGAGCTCCTGCCCCAAAGTGCTTGGTGGAGGGTGGGGTGGTGGGTGGAGATGAGGGCAGAATGGAGGAGGGAAGAGGTCCCGTGTGTTAATGAAGGCATCCTCTGTCAGGCTGGACTGAGGACACAGTCCAAATGTCAAGCGGCTGATAATGAGAACAGCGGACCTTAGCCATGGACTTGCTTTGCAGCGTGAGACACACAGAACAGAAGCATGCATGTGTGTCTGCCAAAAAAGAAACCTCCCTCCCTGCCAAACTCCACAGCTCTTAACTTAAAATCGAAACCAAAGTAGACTTATTTTTGGATGGTTCCTAAAATGCCCACTTAAAGGAGTGACAGCTCTCCGCAGGGAGCAACGGGGTGCTGGGGAGAGGGAGCGGGCGGCCCCTGTACTCCCGGCAAGCGACGCCCAGGGAAACCAGGCAGCTGCAGCCAGCTCAGAGGCCAGGTGAAGGGCGAAGGTGGGCTGTTGCCCCTCGCTGGACCTGGCCGAGAGGGAGCAAGCGTTTGGCATCTGTACCACTCTAACAATTGGATGGGGCGTTGCCGTTTGGGGCAGTGGCCTTTTCTGAGCCTCAGTTTGTTCATCTGTAAAATGCCAGGTTTGGACTGAGTTATCACTAAGATATCCTCTAAGGAATAGCTGAAATATCTACTTTTCAGTAATGCCCAGAGGGACTCAGTCAGCAAGAAATATAGAATAGCATAGTAGCCTTCAGTGTATATGTTTATAGGTATAGATATACACACACACCATATATATATACCTCTACTAGCATTGATTCAGGTATGTGTTATGTGTGTATATATATGTATATGTATATAAATGTACATGTGCATGTGTGTATATGTATATATGTGTGTATGTAAGTATATGTGTGTGTATGTGTGTATATATGTGTATGTGTGTGTGTGTAGTCAATATATATTGACTGAATAGTGTTACAGGTAGATCAGAGGTCTAATCCTCTTTCTCCTTGGCTGGTGACGACCCGTGGCCATTGCTCTCAAGGCCACTTTGCTCCTTCCTTTGGGGTCTTTCTCTGTCCTCCGAATGTCAGAGTAGCTGCCATGATCTCTTTCGATGTTGTCATGGTCTTTGAAATGCAGAACATTTTGCTCTTATATCACTGAACCATCATCTGAACCCCATGGAAGTTTTGACTCCACATTTAGAAATTGAATTTACTACTTTATAAATGAGGAACCAGAAGTTTCACCCGAGAAACTCGCTTAAGGCTTCAAATAGTAGTCGTATCTGAGATTTGACAACCCAAACCGACCTTTCCCTGCACCACTGTGCCTTTGAGCCTGAGAGGGCAGTGGAGTGGGGAAGGGGTGGAACACTCTGGTTGGCCAGAACTAGCCCACATGTCTGCCTTTGGGGTGTGTATGAGGGGGTGGTGGTCACAAAGTTGGGGTGGAGTGTTGGCGATGGACAGTCTTTGGCAGCGCATCCAGTCCACATGGAATCATTTGTCCCTTAAAGGAAAGAGGGTGCCTCCAGGGAGGAGGAGGATGGGGAAAGCATGTTGTGCAGACAGAAAGCATAATTCCAGCTTCCCAACTGTGCTTTTCTAAAACGAACATGGTCTTTATTGTGTTTCTTTGACTACACACAATTAAGAGAATAACCATGGTGCTTTGAGTGGAAGGATTTGAGGGTTTCCTCAGATAATCCACAGAGAGCTGGCCACCTGCCTTTCTTGAATTTCCTGCTGACAGATCATTTTTTAAATAATTTTAAACAGCTTTGGGAGCATTATGAACTATTTCTGAAGGAAATAACAGTTCCAGGCAGGTCTTTACCAAGTTCTTGATTGCATTGACAAACTCAGAGTAAGCAATGAGCAATAAATGTGACTGGTTGAGAGGGAGTGAGCATTTAAGACACTATGTAATGGAGGAAAGTAACTGCTAGACAGATCCGAGACAATGATTACCAAATGCAGTTAATTCCCCGGGAAAATGTTTTGGCGTGGTTACAGAAACTGTTCAACAGGATCTTCATCTCTCTCCCGGCTCTGTTCCCTTCCACAAAGAGGGAAGTCCTGATTCATGGGTTCTTTGTCTCCATCTTTTAGACCTAGGAAAGTTCTTCTGTCCATTTATAGGAATCAGTCTGTGGCCAGAAAAACCAGAACATAGCAATCAACCCACATCCCACATCCTCAAAAGTAAAACCTCCTAGATCTCATGGCAGTCACAGGTTGGGTTCTCCAGAAGCAAACATTGAGGCCAAGTTTGGGATACAAGATGTTTACATTAGGAAGTGACACATGTAAAAGGAAGGGGTGGGAAATCCAGCTGTGGCACAGGCCATCTAAACCTTGGCCAACCTGCAGGGAACTCCAGAGAGAGTCTTTTCTATCAGCATTCCACATCAGGCCACAATGACCAGGCCTTTCTATCCCCGCCTCACTCAGTCACCAAATGTGGGCCTCATCTTAGGAAAGACTGCTCTGTACAGCGGAGGCAGACCCCAAAGGGGCTGGGCAGCTGGAGGCTTTCTGTTGCCTGGACTCCCTGCAGCCGGGCAGCAAGTGCATCTTTGTAGGGGGATCTGATGGTGGATCTCTATGTCTATCACAATGGCCACCCCACTCTCAGGAGCAGGGGGGTTACCTAAGACCACATGGGATATTGGTCTTCTTTTGTCTGTATTAGGTCAGCTTTCACCTAAGCGCCCAGTGTAATCATGTCTTCTATCTGCTTTAGAAAGATGTATCCAGCCTTGCTTTTCAGTTCATGTCAAGATTCCAAGATAGGAACAACAGATCTTTCAAGAAAATAATAGAGCATTGTCAGTAAAAAAAATTTTTAGTTTATTTTGGAATAAGAAGTCACACCAAAATGTAGTGACTTAAACACAGTAATGTATTATTCCTCACAATGATATGGGGGGAATGGGCTCAGCCAGGTGGTTCTTCTGATTCAGATGATGCAGACTGAGGTCACACATGCAAATGCATTTAGCTGAGAGTTTGGTGAAAGCTAGTCTATCCAAGATGGACTCCTCTCCTCCAGGGCTCTCTCCAGATGGCCTCTAACCATGCAGTGTCCTGGCCTGTCCTTCACAGTATGATGGCTGGTCCCCCAAATTAAGAAGCAAAAGATGCCAGTCCCTGTAAAGCCAGGGTTCCAAAGTCTCTGGGTCATAGCAAATCACAGAGCAAGGCCAGATTCATCTTGATGGGAAGGATAGCAAAGAATTTGGAACCATTGTTGATCTACTACATTAACTTAATCAGTGCGTCTCAACCCTTACAAATACATATTCCCAGGCCATGTCTCCAGATATTCTGATTTTATTAGTCTGAGGTAGGACCTGAGCATCAATATTTGTCTTAGGGAATTCTTATACATAGCTTTGTCCTTTGTATGTGCTTTGTCCCTTTATTGGTACTAAAATGGCCTTCATCTTACAGGAATCCTGCGTGGCTTATGTTTGGATAAACTTCCACTCTGATGCCTACCGTGTTTTCTAAACCATGACCTATGTTATTTACTTCCAGGCCAACCAGAAACCTGAGAACATAGTTTTACTCTTAACAAACCAGCCATTGAGCAGAAGCATCACATTTAGCAAAGTGCCTCCTAGTCCACAGTGTCTACTGGTGTGGCGCTGCTTCTCTGAAATCTTCAGCCAAGACCTGAAGTCAAATTTCAGACCACAGTCTCCACCATGCATCGTAGGTTTATAAGTGGCCTTTGTTCTCTCAAAACACTGACAGACCATAGGTAATTCAGACTTGTAGAAAAACTCTTTCATTCATTCAAAACATTAGCTTCCTTTTCCAGCCGAGTTTTTGCCCTATACTGAAACAACGTGGTCCTCGCATGCAAAGTCTTTAGGTAGCAGTGGATGTGTGTTGATTTCCAACACAGACACCATTAGATCAAGCATGGTCTACTGTAAACACCATCCACAGGGTTCTCAGCAACATGTGGTCCACCAGTCACAGTGAACTTGTTCCTGGATTTTATGTCCTTGTTCTTTGTTCCTGGATGTTAATTATTGGCCACATGCTATAATGGATGGATACAACTAATTCCATGTCAAAGCAAGAATTCAAATGCATCGAAGCCTTATCAGGAATAAGCTTAGCACTTCCAGGAAGTGATTGTTAGGTTATTGAAGAAGGGTTCTTAACCTGGGTTCAGGCCTGTGCTTAGGATTCAAGGGGTCAGTGAACTCAGAAGGGAAAAAAAAAATGCAGCTTTATTTGTACTAACCTCTAAGCATTTCCTCCCATTATGAATTTTAAAATTTAGCATTTCCTGCCATTATGAGTGCAGGCAACAAACCACAGCGGCATTGGCAGTGCCTTTGACTTTGTCACCATTAGAAAGCAGACGTATTTCCATGTCAAATATGTGTGCTATTGCAAATACCTTGAAACAATGTTTATGGCCATCACTATTTTAAAATTACAGTAGTTATCAGACCCATTGGTAGTTGTTATTGAATGTGTTCATATAGAAATATGTATATTACTATATCACAAATGTGTTTCTTATTAGATTGATAATTTCAATGTAATGGCTTCATGTGTGATCTATTTTATTATATACTAGAGGCCCAGTGCACGGATTTGTGCACTGGTGGGGTCTCTCGGCCTGGCCTGAACCCTCTCACAATCCAGGACCCTTGGGGGATGTTGGATCCCCACAGGCCAGGCCAAGGGACCCCTACCGATGCACGAATCCATGTGCCGGGCCTCTAGTATACATATAAGATCTTTATTAATCTCTTCCCTTTCTCCCCCCACCCCCGTTCCCTCTGAGATTCATCAGTCTATTCCATGTTTTCATGCCTGTGCATTGAGCATCTGCTCTCTGGTGGTCAGTGCATGTCATAGCTACTAGTCAAATGGTTGAATGGTTGCTTAGGCTTTTATATAGATAGATATATGTATAATACACATATTACACAAATGATATGTATATAATTTGTAATATATATATATATATATATATTACATTTTAAAACATTATTCCAAGAGGTGTCCCTGGCTACACTAGACAACAGCCATAGAAATCCATGGCACAAAAAGACCAAGAACCCATGTTTTACACTATTTTAATTATTAAAAATAATTTATAGACCCTCACCAACCTGAACCACCGACCACCTTTGGTGACTCCAGATGGAGAAGTTATGAGCTTAGCTATCACGTAGACTTGAATTTTATTTCTAATGTATTTCAATGGCAACTCTAACTACTTCTACTATCACCATACTCCAGTGATCTTGTAGTATAGGGATTAGGGCTAGATACTATGTTAGACCTGGTTTCCCTCCTTGTTATACCACTTACTAGTTGTGTGACCTTGGGCAAATTACTTAAGCTGGCCAAGAGATTCCTCATCTGTGAGGTTGGGATAATATTAACACCTACCTCTCTCGTGGGAGGATTGATTATTAGGATTAATTGAAAGAATGCTTATACATTACTTGACACTCTACCTGGCACCTAGTAAGCATGTAATATTTATTCCTACTGCCTTTATTGATGTCCAGCATTAATCTGTTTTCACAGGGCAAGCAGCTCTTCCTCTAAGAGGGTCCTTAAGAGATATTGTGTTTTAAAGGCTCAGATAATGAAATGGACTGAATATTATTTACCAGAAAGGGCTGGACCTACTGTAATTGTATCCAGGTTCAGCTTCACTGTAATAAGGAAACTCTTGATACATGAAAGAAATACTGGTAGAGAGGGCTGTGAGGTATTCTGCATTTTGCTCCATGGCAGTCTAATGATAGTACGTAGAAGTGGCTACATCAAGTAATGAGATGTTTCTAACGCACTGAGCTCCTTCTGGTTGAACAATAATCCGAACCATCCCTGTTGACAATAAATGGAGCACCCAACCTTTTTGTTTTTGTTTTTTCCGTCTGGACTTAGCTTCTAACATATGGAAACAGAGAAGAAGCGGAATATGGAGTTTAGATTTAGAGAGAAAAAACAATCCACACACACAAAAAACCAGTCAAATATTTGGCAACTTGCTCTTCTGCTGTCCAGCATGGAGATGTGGGTGTTTGTTTTTGTTCCTAACATTTATTTTTTTATGCAGCAACCGGAGTCCCAAGGTTTAGAGTCTGGCAGCAGCTCTGTCTCCTTAGAGCTGCTTTCCAGAAGGGGACTTCCCAAGGTTGCCTTTGTTTCCATTCAATTGCTTCTCTATCTCCTCCCGCTTAGCTTTTAGGCTGACGGCCCATCTCATCATCTCTGGGTTGGCCAGAAGAAAACAGCACAGCAGAGAACATGTTAAATTTCTTAAAGATTTTATTTTTTTGTGAGTTGGCAGCATTAGGAGGTGGCTTTTCTTTTCTTAAATTAAAAAATTGAGTAATAGCCAAAGAATATGTATAATACTTGTGCAAAAGCAAACAAACAGTGGTAAATGAACAGCCTTAGACTTAGCCAGCTAGTTTAAGAAATGCAACATTACCGTGAGTTTGCCCTCCCCAATCCCATCCCCTTTCCTCACTGCTCTAGGTTTTGTTTTCACCATCCTTTTGCCCTTTTTAAAAATTAATAGTTTTACTACAGATATGCATCTCCATAAACAGATATCTCCATAAATGATACTTTTTATGTTTAATTTTAGAGTGATTGCTCTGTATGTATTTTGCAATAACATACTTTTGCTATACAAGCCTTTGTGAGATTCACCCATGTTGGTATGTGCAGTTGTGCCTCATCCTTTTTCATTGCTGCATAGTATTCTATTGTATGCTTATATTCTCTGTCCATTCCACTGCTACTGGACATTTGGGTTCTTCCCAGTTTTCTGCAACTACAAATTTTGCTGCTGTGAACATTCTTGCACATGTCTCCTTGTGCCCTGTGTGTAAGAGTTTCTGTAAGAATATTGCCCAGCGGTGGAATTGATGAGTTTACAGGATTGGAGCATCTTCAGCTTCATAAGATAATGCCAACTTGTTTTCCAAATTGATGTATTCTTGCCAGTAATGTGTAAGAATTCTGGTTATTCCACCGTATCATCAAAGCTTGGACTTGTCTCTAGTCATCTTTCCCTCGGGCTTCAGTTGAAGAGGGGATTAATGTCCTTCCCATGTCTAACACTCATGGTTGGCCTTCTTCTCTTGCTGTCTTTCCCGTCTTCCTCTCTGGCTATCATCAGACTGAGCCCAGCATCCACGCACAGTGACAGGGGGCAATGAACATGTCATGTCTAAGTGTTGGTGCTGCTTTGGTTTTGCAGGGGCATTTTTCTTTCAGGATGTCCTGAGCTGAGGTTGGCTACCAAAATATCCAGCTTTAAAAAAAAAAGTCAGAAATGTATTCTTTTGGCATCTTTTTACTTCCACTCGCCCACAGTGGCTCAGTATAAGAAGCAACTAGATAAAATAGACAGATTTCAACTTACATCGTGGATTTGCAGACCATTTGGGAGAAGGACCTGAGCATTTTTCCGACACAGCACAAGGCCCCTCACTTCCATTACTTTTCCATTAAAACAACAAGGAAGGGAAGTTATTTAGAAGTTGCTTTGCTATGAGTCTTACCAGAAAATTAAGAAAAATTGTAATTGGCAAATATTACTCACCCAGTCCCTTAGCTAGCATTTCTCACATCTGCTTTCCAATATCCTTCTCTTCCCATTGCCATGGCTTGATTCATTTCCCAGTGCTCGATGCAGAAACCACACAGAATTACTTAAAAAGAAAAACACTGATTTTATACAGCATTTTGGAGACACTAGAAAAAAAAATGATGGCTACCCCACATTATAAATTCTAAACTAAAACAGTTTCTCCCTGTGGTGTTTTAAGAAAAGGCACAAGTTTTAAGAGCTGCTATTGAACAACTCTCTAAATATGTGTTTTAAGTTGTTTAAATGTTTTGCCTTTTACAAGGGCCTCCGTAGCTGGTCTTAACTAGTCTCCCTCCTCTCCAATCTCCCCTCCTCTCTGTGCTTTTTCCGAAAAGCAAGTCTGGTCGTGTTTTCCCTTGTTTAAAACCTCTCACTGACTCTGCTACCTGCAGAACCAAGTCCAAGCTCTTTACCGGAACGGTGATGATGGCTGATCTGGCCTCGGCTTCTTTCCCCAACTTGACTTCTCACTCTCCCTTTTTCCCAATTAGAATTTTGAAAAAGAAAACAAAACGCCTTATAACTTTCCAAACACACCCTGCTGTTTTGTCAGCCAGCAGTTTCCATGGGATGCCCGCCCTCCTCCTCATAAGGCCCTTTCTCCTCATCTGACTGGCTGCCCGGGAGCCTCCATGGCCTTCCAAAGCTAAGCTGCAGCATCACCTGGGGGAAGCCCTTCTCCCAGAATGCCTCCCTGTCCTCTCTGGGTCACTTTCCCATGGCAGGGACCACACTGGGGTTTCTTTTAACTCTGTAGCCACCTTCCTCCCGTTTCACACCGAGCTCCTTGAGGACAGGAAAGATGTGTGCTTTCTGTTGGTAGCAAGCCCTTAGCACAGATCCTGGCACTCAGTAAATGTTCAACAAATTAGAGAGAGAGAGAAGGGCACAGGCATGAGGCAGGGGCCAGTTTGGTTTTAATTCTCTCTCTCTCTCTCTCTCTCTCTCTCTCTCTCTCTGTGTGTGTGTGTGTGTGTGTGTGTGTGTGTGTGTGTGTGTGTGTGTGTGTCGGAGCCAGTAGCAAGAGCCCTGCATGAGCTCTGATGCTCTGACTGGCTCTGAGTGGCTGTGAGTATCTCTGAGTCCATGTATTCTTCTAAATTCTCCTATCCGACTATACCAGGGCTGGTTCCTGCTTGAACCCTGCCCACTGTACTAATTGTTGGGAACTTAGTCCAAGTGCCTCCTTTATCTTCCGCTCACCAGACAGCAGGTGTTGGGTCCGAGCCCCTCTGCCTGGGGCTGGACCTCCTAAGACGCCAGGCCTTAGACGGAGAAGCCATGAGAGGCTGTGGGTGTATAAGAATGAGTTTATTGCTGAAACCAGTGGCCACATAGCCATCAGACAAGAACAGTCCTCACAGCAAAGTCCATACAGCAGGCAGCCAGACACCGGCTGGTGAACATATATGTTTCCCAGAAAGCAGCCTCAGTCTCTGTACCCACAGCTATTATCTGAGCAGCCGCACGCTGCCTCCTGTGCTCGCCGCCTCACATCATAGCGGCACCTGAGCTCTCCGGCTCAGCAGCTTCCTCTGTCTCTCCTGCCCAGCTGCTCGCTCTAGCAGACTTCTCACTCCATCCCCAGCTGACTCCAGCCTACTCCAGCCAACTAGCTGATCAGTAACCGACTTTTACACTATTTAGACAAAGAAGGCTTCATGCCAATAGTTACATCAATCATACTGGCTACTGAAGGGCACAGTGTACCGTGTATCCTTGCACCCGCTCATGGTATCTTGGCCGGAATAGGATTCCCAGGCTCAGAGTCATGCCCAGAGCGGCCCTTGGCCATTCTGGTGTATTGATAACAAGGCCTCTGAGCTCCCACTGGCCTTGATTATCCGGGGACCTGGCATGGTTCCCACAGTGTGTATGTGTGTGTGTGTGCGTGTGTGTGTACTACAATTCTCAAGGAATGCTATTGTCACTCCCCAATTGTACACACCACAATGTCTTCTAGGAAACAGACTAGACATGCGGAGATAATGAATAGTTCAAAACAATCCACTCCGAGCCAAAGGATGCACTGCTGATGTCAGCTGAAGACTATTTCCTTTCTGTGTGACATAGGGGGAGTGAGGGGAAGCATCCTGGGAAACCAATTTATGGAAGATGGTGCAAAAGTTTCATTATCTCAGGGGCTGACTGCAGTGTCATCTCCTTTTAAAATATTGAATCCTTGGTATTTGATTTATTTTCCTTTCCTTAGAAAAGGACACAGCTTGCTTCCTGAAAACAAAGGGAATAATAAACAATAGCAACTCCCAATTTTACTCTGATTATTTGCCAAGAGTCCTCTTGGTTTATGTGGTTCTTTTTCATTAGAGAGGACTTATTCGCATGAAAAGAATGCTTCTAAATTAAGCTACCCAAATATGCACTTAGCTAATTCTCAGGGAGCTGATTTATTGTATTATTTAAAACATAAATTGGGTAGCAGATCTATTTCCTGAGGTATAGCTGCTAGGCAATGATGCATAATCTTCTCTTAGCCGTTGAGTGGTCTTTAATACTCTATTGAAATTTCACAGAGAACCATTTCATTATGGGAAGTGAATAAATACGAAGAAGTTTCACATCTAAAGTATTATCCACACAGGGAGGATGGGTTTTAAAAATTTATACTATTTGAGGGACAAAGAAGGAATTGGGTTTGCTTTTGAAACAGTGGCTTTTTTGTTGTTTAATTTAAGGAAGTGTAGGCCGAGTCACGAAATCGCTTGTGGGGATGTTAAACAGAGCCGGAGAGTTAACAAGGTGGAGGGTGGAGTGGGGTAGAGAAATGGACAGGGGGACAAAACAAAACAAAGTTATGTTAAGACAGTCCCATTGTCCCCTGGACTAAGGGCCCTGTTTTGCTCTGTGCCATCTTTGCTTTGGCAGTAAAAACTGTGGACTTGTTTTCTTTCAAGTAATGGCATCATGAAAATGCTGTACCCTTGGCATGTTCTGTATCCGAAATCCCTGGAACCTGGGGACATTTGCAGGTCCGGGGTCCCCTTAGGCTGTGGGTCAGGAACACAGTGAAACCTGGAAGCCCTGTCTGGTCAGTTGTCCCAAACAGACCCTCTCTGGAGTGTCTCAGGGGCTCTGACACCAGCGGAAGTTCCCTGGAACCCGGTGGTGTGGCCTTCAAGGACTCTTGCCAATTTCACTGGAACTAAGTGGGGGCGCAGGGTTGGGCACAGGCGGCAGGGCCTTCTCGCCTTCCTGCAGGTTCTTGCAACCCGGCCTGTCTGATTTCCTGAGCCAAGGTGTCAGAGACATTTCGGCCCACGAATGCAGATTGTAAAGCTAGATACTGAGGAAGGGTCATTAATTTACCCATTTGGGTGGATGTTTCTTTGATTTATTTTGAGAAAGAATGCCCAAATATTTCATCTTTCCCCAGTAGAGCCAAAACGTCAGAGAACCAGTGGCCTGAGGGTGAACGGGGTTGGGAGGGAAGAGATGCTGATCTGTAGTGGCTGTCAGTTTCCCTGGTGGGAATACGCCCACCATGGCTGGGTTCAAGCTACCAAGGCGACGTCCTGGGTGTGGAGCGGGGCAGCGATGTGCACAGGTGCGAGAGCCCCGCACTCCACTGTGAAGCCAACCTGCCATGTCTGCAGGAGACACAGTATTAGCAGGCTGGCTGGCTCTGGCTTCCATGTTACCCAGAAGTGGCGAGTGAGTGAGGCTCTCGGTCGTCAGGACACTGCCATTAGAGCATTCCCTGCCGCCCCTCTGCCCTCTCCTCCCACTCAGTCTGTCCTCAAAGAAAAACTATGAATGCAGATCGCAAAGCCAGATGCTGAGGAAGGGCCATTAATGACCTGGGCTGTGCTTTTTACCCTCTTGTGACTGTCAAATATAAAACTGGACACGGAGGAAGTGGAGTTTCTATTACTTTTTAATTGCATCAAATCCTTTTGTTGTTAAGTGGGTTCTTAAAAGGGAAAAAAGACAGAACAGCTTTCTCTCATTCTGCTAAGACAAGTAAGGTCTTGCTCGCTTGACATTTCTGTGTGGGGAGAAGAGGGTGTTTGGCATTGAATGTGGCGGAAGGGGGTGGAGGGAAAGGATGGGGCGGATCCTGGTGTTGGCAGACGTAGGGCTAAAACTCACTCTCAGTAGTTAAGTCAAGTCTATTGACAGAGGCTAGAGCTCATGTTCAAGCTGCTTTCTTACCATCACTGGGACCTTGCCCATGGGAAGGAGGGACTCATCGCATGGAAATGAAAGAAGCCTGGAAGAGAAATACCCCCCTCCTGAAGAATATTTTATCATCTTTTCTTTCTGAAAAAGTATAGTAATGCATTTTGTAGTTATTACTATCTATATATATAAAAGGCTAATATGCAAAGTGTCCCATCGGGAGTTCGATCGGTTGCTATGATGCACGCTGACCACCAGGGGGCAGCATGGAACATGATGGGCAACCAGCGGCAGCGGTGGGGCGCTGAAGAAGCAAGGGAAGGAGGAGGTGGGGAGGTGCGGAGGTGGGGAACCTGATGGGCCCTGATCTCCAGCCAGGTCTAGGGACCCTACCCATGCTGGGATTTCGTGCACCAGGCCTCTAGTTATAACATATGCTCTTCCTCCACTCTTAAATGGAAAACTATTCCTTTGACCATAAAAAGTCAGTCAATAGTAGCATGATGACCACTGCTTGAGTGCTTATTATTTGTCTATACAGCACATGATTCAAGCTTAATCCATACCTGTGGGCTGAATGCCATGTGGCATTCTATATGCATTCTTCCTTTGAATCTCCACAAAAGGTTAAATATCCTTAGAGTGAGCAACCATCCTGGCTTGCCTTGCACTTTCCAGTTTTTAGCACTGAGACGCCTGTGTTTCCAGGAGCCCCTCACTCCTGGGCAAACTGGGACAACTGGTCACCCATATGTTAACTTCATTTTACAGATGAGAAAGTAGAGGCAGTTAAGTCCCTGGCCAAAGTCACAGAGCTGGGCTTAAAGCCAGACTGCTGGACCCTGAGTGTATGCTCTTCACCAGCAGGCCGAATGGCATGCTCTTACGGAGTGAGCTGGTGGGACACACGCTATTGTGACATAGGCAGAAGTGGAAATCCTAAATTACAATATTGTTGCAACTGATTAAGCAAGATGGTGCCTCTGGGAGGCCCTTTGGGAACTGTAAAGCAATACCAAAAGTAATTACTGACTACTCTAAGAATGTGTACCACGGCAAGGGGCACATGTCGGTGAGCGAAAGCAGCCTTCCCCCTCCTATTTAATGATCACTTGCTACACTAGAGGTGTAGAGTTGTAAATCTCATCAGTTGTCCCTGAGTATCATGGGAGTAACTGTGAGCCTCGATTTCTGCTTTGTTTTTTGTGTATTTTTTTTTAAGTGACTTGCCTCATTCTTTGTTGGGAGGTGGCTGCTAACAAGCTTTGGCTTGTTTTTAATTCTCCTTCCCAAGTACCTTTACATTTTAGTGTATTTTTTATTTGAGCGCATATTTATTTTATTTCTATGTATGGGTCGTTTCTGAAAGCTAACAGGTAAGATTTCATAAATGTGCAATGAAATAAAAAATAGTAAAAGAATGTAGTATAAGTCAGAAGCCATAACAAACAAGGTTCTCTTGTGTCTCCATCATTCCATCGTGACAAACAAGAACTATAAATCTGTGCTGTTGCCTGCCTCCTCAGCCTGCATCTCCCAGGGGCTTCTTTTCTTCTGTCTTGGTCAATGTCAACATCCCTTGCAAAAAAAGCCTGAAGTGGGGAACATGTCTGCGTGGCTTAGGGGGGCTGCTTTCATTTCAGCTTTATATATAATTAATCACTAATTTCACTGCTTCCACCCCAATATCCCTCTTTTCTTTCCCCTTCTCATCACCTGTGCTATGAATCTACATCACTTCTCACCTGAACAGCTAGTCGCCTCACTTGCCCCAGTATCATTTCATTCCTCAGCACATGCTCAGTCATCTTTCTATAATGCACATCTGAGCGTGTCCCTACCTGAACCATATGTCATCCTCTAGGTTAGGTAAACCCATAGAGACAGAAAGCTGAGCAGTGACTGCCAGGTACTGGCTGGGAGAGGGGAGAGGGAGCGATGCCTAATGGTAATGGGTCCTCCTTTGCAATGAGAACATTCTGCAGCTAGATAGGGGCGAGGCTGCACAGCATTGTGAATGCACTAAATGCTACTGAACTGGTCACTGTCAAATGCTTAGAATGGTCATTTTATTTTATGTCATGTGTATTTTAACACACACACATCCCATCAGGTAAGGTCGATGCATCTCAGCAGCATGTCACACAGGGTTACTTGTTCACCCTCCCTCTGTTTTCCCTCTATGCCTTCATAAATGGAACCACTGCAGGTTAAGGCATGGCACGTGCCATGAGTCCCGTGCCCTAATGCTTGCACACACAGTTTCCTCTGTCTGCGATGCTCCCCTCCCCTCACCCACCCTCCACAATCTGTCCAGTGATCTGTTTCCTCCAAGACTCCCAAGCAAGCCCCGACAATCCACATCCACATGCCCACTGGGAATTTCCCTCTATATTTTGTCCCCTACAAAGGTACGACTGGGAAATCCTTTACTGCTGAGTCCATGTTTCTAGTTCCGGGCAGAATTGTACAGTTTTCTAAAACACAAAGTGAATTGAGGTTTTAACGTTGTTTTATAGAACCCTTTTAAAACCCATGACATGTTTGCGACCCCTGGAACATCTGGAACACATGAGTCCGGCGGTTTCGGCTCCAGTGTGGAAACAGCCCAGACGTACAGTTTCTGGTGATGAGGCCATTTCCATCCAGGGAGGCTTGAGATGAATCTTGTCACATTTAAATAGGTGATCACAGCGCTGTCACATCTTGTTGCACACCTAAAAACTGTGGAGTGGCCTGTGCCCTCGATCTGTGAGTGGGGAGCGGCGTGGCTGAAAACAACAGAGGCGCTATGTCAGCACGCATACATTTATTCCTGAGGCTGACATGGGCGGCATGCTGGCTGTGAGTGTGCTGGAGAGCAAGCACCCTTTGAGAATATGCGGCAAGTGAAAAAGCCGTGGCTCCTGCAAGAGCTTTCCTTCCCCGTCTTAACGACACCCTTTTTCATGGCGCTTGGTCATTCCATATGGCAGCTCAGCATTGGACTGGGGTCAGGCAGGTCTCTGAGAATAAGAATTATAATACCCAGCTGTGTCGTCCCTTCCTGACCACATGATTATGATTATCATGGACATGGTGTGTGTGTGTGTCGGTGGCGGGGGGGGGGGGGGGGGAGGACCAGGAGAGAGCAGACCATCAGGAAGAAATACACTAAGGGAGGTCATGCATAGTTTTTAAGGTGTGCAACAAGATGTGACAGGGCTGTGATCACCTATTTAAATGTGACAAGATTAATCTCAAGGCTCCCTAGATGGAAATGGCCTCATACAAATCTCTGTTTGTAGTCTCCCACGAAGTAAATAGAGAATTGCCTGATCTGTCACAGGATAGAAATGGTTCTTCTAAACCAGTGATGGCGAACCTATGACACGCGTGTCAGCACTGACACGCGTAGCCATTTCTGATGACACGCGGCCGCATGCCGAGGATGAAACATTTGCTGCTCCTGAGGATGAAACATTTGCGACTAGAGTCTTGGAGTTAGTTTTTTCCTCAAAGTGACACACTACCTGAGTTATGCTCAGTTTTTTGGCGAAGTTTGACACACCAAGCTCAAAAGGTTGCCCATCACTGTCAGTAGTTCTCACAGAGGAGTCTCTGGACCAACAGCATCAGCATTCCCTTGGAAGTGTTAGAGATGCCCATGCTTAGGCCTCGCCCCAGCCCTTCAGAATTGGACCCTTGACAGGCAGGGCCCAGGAGTCCACTCAGCCAACTCAGGAGTCATTATGCACGTTCAAGTTTTAAACAACTTCCTTCAACCAAGATTGTTGATGTTAACGTGGGAAGACAATATTCGAGGGTCGTTGATACAAGCATTTTGATGCTGCATTTTGAATAAGGATAATTGTTAGGAGAATAACGACGGTGACTAATATTTCTTGAGTATCTCCCCAGGTCACACATTGTCCTCAGTGTCCCATGGACGTGAGTCCATTAATTTCTCACACAGTTCACAACTGTCCCCAGTGGTGATACTTCTTTCCCCGTCGTACAAAGAAACTGAGGCTTAGAGGGTTCAGTTACCCGGCCAAAGTCACAGCTTGCCGTGCCCGGAGTCACGTTCCGATGCCCTCACTCCCCTGAGCCCGGGCCTTACCACACTGTGCTGTCCCCATTAGCTGCAGGCTGGCCCTGGACATAGGATGACCTTGGCTCTGGGGTATTCGGTTTATTGCTGTTCTGGACCACGGCTGCCAAACTCATTTCCAGTTGAAGCAGCTGGGTTTTGTCACAAACATGACTTCATTAAGTGTCCTCTGCCGAGCTGAAGTTGCATAAAAATCACTCATTGGATTCCTGCCAAGGCCAGAGATTTGGATGGGAATTTACAGGAAGAGAATTGTACCCTGAGAGTGTGGGGGCAGCAAAAGTTTTCCTTTAGAGTCATCTGCAGGAGCCCTTGTCACACATCTGTTTGCTTTCAGTCTGTGACAGAGTGGGACACGGTGCGTTTCCAGACGCAAGCCTGAACATGCGTGGTCGGTGGGCCCCGCCGTCACTGCAGCCGGGCACAGCGGACCCCCGATGGAGTGTAACGTAAAGCAGGTGTTTCCAATTGCATAGCAGGAGTAGGTGCAATCTCATGCCTGTAGTGGTGGTCTCCTTCCCTCACCTACCTCCACGGGCTGTTGAGAAGTGGGTGAAATGTTCTGTGACTAAGCTGTAAAGTTTGGCCCACGAGTAAGGAATTGTGGTACCAGTACAATGATTTGATTTAAAACACTGGTGTTTGCATCGGAAGCCAGGGTTCCAGCTAATTCTCTCACTTGCAATTGTGTGGCTCGGACAAGCCATCGTATAGCTCCAAAGAGCTCAGCCACCACCTCGACTGAGCCGGTGTGAATGCGCTCTCATCATTTGTGGGTGCACAGCTTGGAGAGCTGCAAAGTCTAATTCATCCAGCCATGTTGATTCCTCTGACCTCACAGCAAGGGTGCGTGTACGGTGGTGGCTTAGGGGGTTCATATCATAAAGGCACTATGTAATATATGTGTATCTTTTTCTGCCTCAGTTCACCCCAGGCTGAAGCAGGTAAAATGAGCCCAGCCTCTTCAGAAGGGCCTTGTCAAAGTGGCTGTTAATTGCTGGGTGTGATTCAACAGCTAGAACTTACTAATGTGATGCTTGTACTGCGTGTGTTAAAAGTACAATAAATGAATAGAGCTGTAACAACATCACTCCCGCCATCCGCTACTAACCCCTATGCTGTCCACGTCCCATAGGACAGCACAGGCCACGTTGGTCTCTCCTGCGTGTGGCCTCCTGACACTCAGTGTCAGCCCTTTCCTGTTGGGAATTGAGTCATGCAGGCCTCCCTGTCCTCTGTTTGGGACATTGGCTGGACCTCGAGGCTTTCCGAGTGTAGAGACTGGTCCCCTTTTGTCAGGGGGGACCCTAGCACAAGGGCGGACCCTTTGTAGGTCCATGTGTGGGTCTGAATTCACCTCAACTAGATGTTTTAAGAATGTTTTTTACATCCTGAGAGGGCTCACAGGTGTCCACTGTTATCCAAACGTGGTGAGTCTGCATGCTATTGTGTGTTTATATTGCACACAATTTGGGAGAAAGTGTACTGATACCTCCACTTGACTTTGAAATGTGTCAAAAAATAAGGTGGATTAATACATAAATAGTGGGATCCTTATGCGAGAAAATGAGTAACGTGGGTGTTAATGAGAGAATCTAAATGATGCATGTGGAAATCTTTCAAATTTGCTGTATGTTTAAAATTTTTTTCATAATCAAGGCAGGGGGGCGGAGAATGTTCAAACTCTATGCTGCTCAAAAAAATGGCCTTTTAAAATTTCAGGTGGCAAGGATTTTTTGCTTTACTTTTTTTTGGATAATGACAATGTCCCCTTTATTAATAGTAAAGGCTAATGGGGAAGGTACAGCTCAGTGTGAGGGTCAGGTGGACCAGATTACTGAAGGGTGAAATTGGGTACATTTCTCTGCCCAGTTGCAGACAGAGCTGACCTGGGTGTGTCTCCCCACGTCAGGGCCTAACCAGGTAAGAATTATAGCTCAGCGGAGGGTAGGGGAGAGCAGACAGCTCTTAGCTCCCTCCCAAGTGGAGAAAGACAAGGAGAAATTTTCCAGTTTTATGCAAAGTAATGATGAACCCAAATTTGTGTAAAATTAAATAACTACACAACTTCAAAACTTTCCCACCTTAAAGTATCTCTTATTGAAGCTGTCAAAGGGAAGACATTGGGAAAGCCCAAGGCATGAATTTCTAGAATATGTTCTGTGTTCATGTAAGCTTTCAGAATACTTCAATCTGAATCAAAACTTTCCATTTATTTAGAATATGCATTTCTCAACATTTCTATTTTTCTTTTCTTTTTCTCCTTTCAGGTCATTGTTCGAGGCGGAGGACACATTTTACCCTATGACCAGCCTCTGAGATCTTTCGACATGATCAATCGATTCATTTTTGATAAAGGGTGGGATCCTTATTGATGGATAAGCTGCTTTTCTCAAACAGTACGTCAAGGGTTGGAATCTTTAATAAGAAAATTTTCAAAATGGAAAATGTCATACAAATAAGAAAGCTGTCTTTTTCTATCTGCAAAATATTTCTCATCAATAAAAATTACCCTTGAAATGACAAGTGAGGTTCTGTTGTGTTTCATTACAAAATTAACTTTCAGGAAATGCTGTGGATGAGTGAGGATTACATCTTTTAACTGAAAAGGTGGAAAGAATGGATTCTGAGGCACTGATTCAGATACATATGGATAAATGGGATGTTGGGAACTTGAATAGGAATTTTTAATTTCTCCTAAGAGTATGTTAAAAGTACAATAAATGAATAGAGCTGTAACAACATCTTGTTCTGTAAATAATAGAGTTTCTTCAGATCACACGTATGCAGGTGTTGGGTGAATATTATTTGGATAAGAGTAGCTGAATTTTCACCCCAAAGAAACGGGTGAAATTATAACACTGGTGGGGAAGAGATTCTGGAATGTAGAAAGTCTTAGCATGAAAGGTAGCTTGGAATTCCTTGAAACAAATTTCTAACACAAAAGCAATGATGTACCAATTGATGATAAGCACAGGATCTTAGAGATCAGACTGAATCTTTGCCTTTCCTTTTTTTTCTCTTTAATTTATTGGTTCATTTGAAGTGTACACATTTACCAGCCGGCCAGCTACATTACTTTTGAGCCATTTCCAACTTGGGTTGTAAATTCTGTACATCTGTTAGGCAAATAAACAATGACCTAATTTTGTATAATTGTTGAAATACCAAAACAACTTGAGATAATCTGGCATCAAAATATATGTATTTATAAATAGCATACATTAGTAATTTTCCAACTAAAATATCACATCTGGGCCCATCTTTCCTACTTACGCAGCATGTGCTCATATTTTTGAAATTCTACAGCGTGTTTAGTTTTTTTCACATCGTTACCCTCTCCTATTACCCATCTATGCTTTGGCTCTCTGGAGAACTAAATTTAAAAAGTCAAAGCTTGTTCTTGCTGCAGATATTTTATTGGGTTCTTTTAATATTTCATTTTGTGTCTTATTTCATTCAGGTTTTGATCTTCCTTTGGGGTTTTTTTATACACATATTTCATTGGGCCCATCGACTACAAATCATCAAGTCAAACATTCTGATCAAAAGCAGCTTTAATTATTGCAGGGGGGGAAAAAACCACACTGGAGTGGGATGGAGTATGCAAAGACGTTTACATAGAGCCCCATCAGCAAGTTAAAACAGTTGTATTTGGTCCCACAAATATGTGGTAGAAAGGGTACCAGCTGTGCCTGGGAGACCTGGGATTTAGCTCCAGGTATGTCATACATGCACTGATGTCTTTGGATAAGGCCTTTGCTGTACTAGCCTCCCAGAGTCTCAGAGAAGGTAGCCAGGAGAGGGGATTGCTGGGGTTCGCATGCATTGTAATAGGACCTATTTTAAAAGGATGCCACGACATGATATAGTCAACCTTCATTATTCATGGATTCCATATGTGTATTCACCTATTTGCTGAAAATGTATTTGTAAAACCCAAATCAATACTTGTGTCATCCAGAAACATGTGTAGAATGACAAAAACATTGAGCCATCCATGTGCATGTTGTCAGCTGAGGTCAAGTGAGGTCACACTCTGCCTTCTCATGGCAGCTCTCCTACTGGGAACAGAGCCTTTTTTTGGTACACTTAGTGCCACATTTTTCACATTTTTGCTTTCTGCTGGTGATTTTGCTGTTTAAAAGGCTCCTAAGCATAGAGCTGAATTTAAGTGGCCTTAACATTTGTACTAACAATATAATATACTTTCATTTAGAAGGAAAGTAAAGATGAAGGAAGGGAGGGAGGAAGGGAGGAATATTATTATGTGTAAAGAATAAAGTGTCTTTTTTAAAATACATTTTTATTTATTTCAGAGAGAGAAGGGAAAGGGAGAGAGAGACGGAAACCTCAATGGTGAGAGACAATCATTAATCTTCTGCCTCCTGCACGCCCTACACTAGGGATTGAGCCCACAACATGGACATGTGCCCTGACCAGGAATGACCTATGACCTCCTGGTTCACAGGTCAATGCTCAACTGCTGAGACATGCCTGCTGGCCCAGAATAGTGTGTCTTTAGAAAGATAAATAAAAACTAATAGCAATAAGGGAGAAGGGATTGGGTGTTATAGGCATGGATGGAAAGTAGACTTTATTTTCAAAGTCTATTTTGATTTTCATACAGTTTTGTGTTTATATTTTATACAACTGTATGTGTACATGTACATGTGTAACAAAACGAAATCTGGCCCCAGAATCTGAGAAAACTGCCCTTTGGCTCATTGTGTGAGGAAGCAGAGCCCTGAGGACAGGCCCGGAGGGACTGTCTGCTTGGCAGAGTGCCCGAAGGAGAATGCTTGGGTCCCTGAGCGGCCAGGCAGTAGAGGTGAGGATGCCAGAAATTTGAGAAAAGGAGGGGTTAGAGGAGGTAAGAGAGGGAGAGTCTGACCACATGTTGGCTGTGACCAGAGACATTTAGAATTTTGTGGAATCTGGAATTAGAAGCAAGGTCAGCACTGGTCTCCCAACTCCACTGTGCAGTAAGCAGGGCAGTAAGCTGAATGCTGTTTCTGCATTGTGCTGAGGCCAGGCCCAGGGAGCCGATTTGACCTTGGGGTTGCAATTGCAAAGAGGCAGAAAAGTGCTCCTATTGCAATGGGCTGTCTGCTGGGAGGCCCATGGGGAAGGTCTAGAAGGCTCAGCCTTGACCTCTGAGAGGCTGCTCCCACACGGTGAAACCAGCCTTCCCTCGGGGTTCATTTCAGGTGTAAATACCTGATTCTGTGAAATCAGAGGTAATAATATCCTTTTAAAGTCCCTAAAATGTGCCACATGTCCACCAAACATCACCAGGTAGATGGTTTCCCCCTTTCACAGATGAGGTCATGGAACTTCATAGATGTAGAGACTTGCCTGGGCTTCTACAGCCAATGTCAGAGCCAGTGCCCATGCAAAACAAGGTGCCTCTCCTCAAACCCCACACTCTTCCCACGGAGGAGGAGGACACTGCCTCCCGACCCTGAAGCTCTCTCTCACCTGATGACATCAACGGGTCAGTATCAGTGACATCAGTGACCCGCACCCCCCCAACACCCCCCCCCCGGGGGGCTTGGGTGTGCACCATCATGAAAAATGTGCTTCATTTTGAAAGTTGTGTAAACCAGATTCTTAGAAACTTCTAGACCCAGTATCTGCCCCATCCTAGAGGAGCTCATTTAAATTGGAAGTGTGACTTTCTGGAAAATACCGAGAGCTTTCATTTAATTATCTATTGGTGTGAAGCTCTAAAGTTGTCTTTTCTCATGCCACCCAACACCTGATCCACAGGCCAGAAACCAAGAACTGAGGTCCGGTGACCAACGGCTTGACGTGCCCCCAATTTACTTCGGAAAATCCGGCATTCTCTTTCTTTGTGGGAATGGCAGGACCCCTACCTACTGGTACTGCTGATGACGTGTGGGCCGTGGTGGTATGGGTCTTTATGCCAGGTAAGCCTCTGGTTCTAAGCTCAGAAACTAGTTCCTGCTCCATGATGAGCCTCTGGGGGCTGACTGCAGGCCGGCCAGGCTGGCTGCGAAGATGACAGGAGGCTGGTTCCACTCCGGCCTCACGGGAAGTTTGTGCCCGGGGATGAAATGCGGCTCCCAGCACAGATGTGCTGACGTTTTCCTGCACACGGTAACGGTCATTGCTGTAATCATTGTGAAGATTTAAAAAACATTCAGAAAGTCAACCTGAAAGTGATGGATTTCGTTGCCCCAAAGACACTGAAACCAAGGAATTGAAAGCAGGCCGTGATGGTTTATATCCGCTTGAGCCCAAGGAAAGACATCTGCTCAATCATTCTAAAGGGATTTTTGGCAAGTTCAGGAGTGTGACGTGGGGCCTTCTGCATCCCCCCGGGCTCTGTGCTCGGGAGAGGCCTGGCCTCTGGCTGCTGTTCAAATGGATTTCACAGGAAGATTCGTTGTATACAGCCAGACCTTTTGGGTAAATCTCAATCTTTTCTTCTTAAATCTTTAATTTGCAAATTGTACATTGCAAAAATTAAGTGAACCTTCTCCCCCTCCTGCCCCCAACCCCACACCGTACCCAGTGGTAACCACTGACAACTCATGCCAGGCTAAGGGAGGGTGGGTTGCCTTGAACTCAGCACCACCGACTGCACTCAATGAAGAGAGACAATTACCCTCCCCCAAATGCCCCGGGGTGTGTGACTAGAGGAAAGAGGGCCTGGATGCCACTGGGCAGTCAGGAGCCAACAAACATTCACCACGTGAGGAAGTCAAGGCTCAGTCAAGACTGAAGCAGCCTCCACATTTAGATGAGCAGCAGGAATCCACATTGGTAACTTCCCTCATTCCCCAAGGAATATTTATAACCAAAACTCACTTGCACATCTAGTAATTTTCACTGCTCCTTTTAAGTTTTCTTACATGAATAAAAGGGGATAAAGGAAGTAAGCATCTGAGAGAATTGAGGAGTGTGTGGAGGATGTTGTGTAAAGAGAATAGAAAACTCAGATGAACAGAAAGTCCCTGGGTCCCTGGCCCCATCCTGGTCACCATCTTCCATGAGGATGGGCTACATTAACCCTCCTGTGTGACTGGACCTGTTCTTGGTGCTAAAGTCAGAGACGAATTTAGCCCACTCCCTCCCCCTCAAGACTCTCTAGTGGGAGGAGGGGGCTGTGTGAAGGGAAGGTGGGTGGCCACGGTGATAACTGTAATCCCAGAGTGCCACCTGCTTGCAGGAAGGAAGGGACAAAGCAATTTGAGAGCTCATAATTATTACTCCCAGGAGAAGGAGGGAGGAAGAAGGCTGGAGACTTTGCAGAGGCAAAGACTAGCACAACCAAGGCCTGGATGGTGAGCAGCAGTGTGCTGGGGGGACAGCGAGGCTCTGGGCACACCTGCATCTGCCTCCTCTCCTCTTACTTTTACCTCCTACCTCTGACTGTTCAATTATTTTGTTGTAAAATCTGAATTCTCAAATGATTCCTGTAATGAAGGACTGACTCCCACATCCATCTGACTTGAATAAACCCCTAAGGACCATGCTTAGTTTTCCCATCTTGTCTCAGAGGAGCCAGGGAAAGCTGCAGGAGGCTATGTTTCTGTACATTCATCCACCACATGGCTTTGGTGGCATGTGCCATGGCGTTTCTTTATTAAATTCCCCACATGCTATGCAGTGACATATTGGGACAGCTGTCATTTACCAATGGCCCATCTCCCCCAGGAAAAGAAGCATTCATTAAGGAGGTCACTTCGAAATGCTTCCATAGTATGACTCACTGGAGGGAAATGTCAACGGCTTCTGGGCAAAAACAAACAGAAGTGAAAAAAATATGTTGATTTTATTTAAAAAAAAAACAGACTTGGAGTGAGTACACTGGAAATGGAGGCTGATCTTGGACAGGACGGAGGGAATAGCGGGGAGGGATTTTGTTTAGTCAAATGAGGTATTTTCCTTGATAGAGGCGTGAGGGACAGAGGACAAGGGATCTCTAGCAAGACATAGCTCCCTCCACAGAGCCCCGTATGGCCCCGAAACCTTCATACATATTAGTCTAAAGGCTAAGAACTGGCCTTATAGAAGTCTAGTTTCTTATAGAATGAGAAATGGACTTCTCTTTTGGCCTCAAATGTAACCAAGTTCCATGTAGCTTTGCTTCTAGAACATATTCTTCCCTTGCTGGCTGGTCGGAGAGAAGAGAAAGACATACTACCCCAGGGAGCAGGAGATTCTGAAGCCCAATTCCAAATGTTCTGTGATTTCCAACTCTTGGGTGGAAAACTGTGGGAAACAGCCTTCACTAGCAGAGAGGTGTGGACAAGGTTGACCCTTGGGCCCTGGCAAAGGTCAGAGCTATTCACCCACTGTGTAGTTGAGACAAGGGTAGCTGAAGCAACTTCCCCACCAGACAGTCCTGTAAATCCTTACTGATAAGTTAGTCTGCCTATTACTGGAAATTGCCTGCCTAAGGGCTATAGGTGTATCCCAAATTGAATAAAAGGATGGCAAGGCCTGAGCCCAAGTGGAGTCCTTCCTTTTGAGTTGGGCTCCCGCCTGGTCCCCCAATATTTCCAAATTATTATTTCTTGTCTCATCTCTTTCATTGGCGTGCAGCCCCTCTTCCAGAGCCCGAACCCTAAACCACGCGGGACTTGGGTCCTTCACAGAAAACATCTTTTCTCTCCTTGGGCTGGAGTGGAGCAAAAAGAGTTGATAGTCACATATTCAATCTGGAAACATTACAAGGACAAGAAAAAGAATTTAAGAATCCAGTGTTAGTAGGATACACCCAGTTATGAAAAGTGATGTCAGGTGGCATAAAAATACTTGCTCCAACAATTCCCACAGAATGGTCTTTTGAGAAGGCTAAGGATGCAGAGGTGTGTTCTCTGCTTCTCACTCCACACAAACCCCTATGTGCCCAACAGAGGTGCCTTCAAATAAAAAGAAGAGATCAGATCTAGAGACAAGAGAGGATTGGGGGAACTTGGAAAAGACCCAAAGGCGGGAAATAGAGATGGGTTCCTGAATCACCCACTGGAGGGCAACACATGGTGCACACCCCAAACAGTGTGGTGGATGTCAGGTGCCCACCCCAGAGTGTGTGGATTTCAGGGGCTCATCCCAGAGAGTGTGTAGACTTCAGGGGCCCACCCTTGATAGTGTGGTAGATTTCAGGTGCCCACCCACCTCTCCAGCTCCAGCCGCAGATGCAACCACAGCCTTGAAGTCCCAGATGCCACAGGTCTTCACAATGAGATGTTTGATGAGCTGTTTCTCCCCCCTGTGCCCAAAGCCACTGAGTAAAAAACCACATTGGGAGTAGAGAGCAGGTGATAATGAGCTTCTTTCTCTGGGGACAGAAGTTCAACATCAGGAAGACAGCTTGGGAGTTGGGAACATTGTCAATGGAAAGTTGCTGCTTCCCATGTTTACTGTGTTGAATGGATTCTGGCCTCTTAATAAATTCCTAAAAAAACAAAATCCCAAATGAATGGCCTTAACAATAGGTAAGGAAGAGAGACTTTACTAGCAGAAACCAGAGAGAATGATAAAATCAGATATGCCTCAAACGAGATATATAATGTAAAGGCTATTTCTTCTTACATCTGTCTGGACAGATTTCAGAAAACCACCATCAAAGGATTCTGTATTTATTGGAGAGAAAACTTGAGGTTGCATGGGTCTGCTATTTTGTTCCTTGGGAACTGACTCTTTTCATGTTCCCTAGGAATTGAGTCTTTTCATGTTCCCCAGTGCAGCTGTTTCAAATTGTGTCCACTCTCAAGCTCCAATAGGACACATTGACTGCTCCCCTTAATCTCAGCAAGTGGCCTTGTTTCCTACTTACTGAGACAAAGCAATCTGACACTAGATTCCTTGGTTTTCCTCCTGCACACCAATATACTGAGGCAGCATCATTACCCATATTTCTTCCTATCACGGGAAGGTTATGACCTCTCTTCTGAGCCTCCTGCCCACAGCGCCAACCTTGCTGATGGAAATTCAAATTCATCATGACTACATTGATCACCTTTCCCCCAAACCAGCCGCTTCTCCTGGTTTTCCCTTGCCTTCTGAGAACACCCCATTCTCACCATCCTCATCTTTCTCTTGCCCTCCTCATAATCAACCAGGGGTCAAATCCTGTTTGTTCTGCTTCAGCAAGATCTTTTGCATCTCTCTTCATTCCCTTCCTTTTCCAGACAATGCATGGCCTACGGAAACTTCTCCCCGCTTCCAGCCTTCCCATCACCAATCCCAAACCATTAATCCATGCTAGACAATGTTGCTATTTCATTTCCTAATACACAACTCTAATCTACTCACTCTATGAAGCACTGGCTGCCAAGTTAACGTCTAAACACATTGGCTTCGAAGGCTTGTCACAAACTGACTCCAACCTACTTTGGGGGGACTTCTTTTCCCAATGCTCAAATATATCCAGTCAGAGGAGATGATTTGCTCTTAGTCATATACCATCTCTATTTTCTCTTTGCTCCTGCCTCTCTTTCCGTCCATCTCACTTGATGAAATGAAGGACTGCCCAGCCTACCAGGATCATTCAAAATGCAAGATGCCCTAAGCCCTCCTCTGCCACGGTTTCTCTCTCTCACCCCTGCCTCAATAGAATCCCTAACTTCTCTGCATTTTCTGTCTCACTCCTGCTCTCCTCCAACCCTATTCTTCCCTTGGGCGCTGGCTTTCAGAAAAGAAAAACAGCACACATTTCTGCCTTGTGTCAGAGTCATATGAAGTTTTCCTTCTTTGTTCCCTATCTGAGCAGGTAGCTGACCCCACCTCACTGGCGTCAGGGAGGTAAGTGAGAGGATGAGAAGCAGAAGGAGTCTGGCTTTTCTTTTTCTGAAAGCCAGAGCCCAGGGGAAGAATAGGGTTGGAGGAGAGCTTACTTAGTAGCTTGGGAAAACAGGACAGAAACCCCAGTTTGGAGGGAGGAGCAAGTTCTTCAGGTTCCGCTTCCTGGCAGGGGCCATGTGGGGGTAAGACCCCAGAGAGGAAGACCTCTGGTGTGGAGCAGCTGGGGAGCTGAGGCCCTAGGTGCTGACATCCCAGCCTTGCCCAGAAGCAACAGATGGCCACCAGGAATGAAGGGACCGGGGGACAGACACAATGGGATGGGCTGATTAGCAGAGGACCTTCTCCAAAGCCCCTGTCACTGCATAAGATTCTTGGAACCTTGACACAGCCAGGCTGGGGTGGGGGGATGGAGAGCAGAGCATAACTGAGATGACATTTCCCATTGGCCCAGTAGGGTGGCGTGGAAAATAAAACAACTGTAGAAAATAGACACTATATTTTGTGTAATCTGAACTTGTGGATTGATATTCGTTCTTGAAATATTTCAATAGACAGATTGCTTTTCCCTGGAGGAAGAAAACCTGACTTCAAGTCAACAATATTTATTGAGTGCCTACTATGTGCCAGGCATTGTTCTAGATCGTAGAGATACAGCAATGAACAAGACTGAAGACCCCGCCTCCAAGATGGCACATTGCAATGGAAAGTTGGTGTTCAACTACATATGTACCTTTTGTGTATTGGTTTACTGGGATTTTCAATCCCCTTGTTTATGACTTAAGTGACGTTGTTTTAATCCACTTGTCTATGACAAAAACAAAAAAAAATGGTTTTGATATAGGTATGAAGTAAGTTTGTGTCCGAATGTCATCATTCCACAGCTGCCGAGGGACCCCACTGGCAGGGATGGGGGCATATGGATAAGAGCATGTGGAGAAGCAACTCTGAGAAGAGGACATTTAGACTATAAATACTGGCCGTTTGGGAGGACCATTGGAGAATTTTGTTTTGAGTGAGGTGACTCTTCACTAACTTAAAAACCCTCTGAAGAATCTTGAGACATTTGCTCCGACTGTGGCCAAGGTGTTTCTTGGGTCAGTAGTGGAGTTAAACTGTGATGTGGTCTCAGGAGCAGCTCAGTCCTTCCACTCACACTGGTGCTTCGTTCCCTAGCAACATGCTGCAGCAACGGGGGACTTTTACTTCTGCACTGGCAGCTGGAAGTCAGCCCTGGTTGGATGCTGACTCTTCGGAGGGCCTCCTGGTATAAAATTATAAAGAGGTACACCTGGTATTAAATTTGGACTTTATGCCTTCATCTCACCTTGCATGAGAACAATAATGTGGTTAACCTGTCATTTGCTTGGAATGTTTCTTTATTTGGTTTATTAAGAGGTATTATCCTGTTTGCTATTGACTTGTGAAATGATCATTCCCACAGTGAACCTATGCTAAGTAAATTGCTGGCAAAGACAGAATCAGTCTCTGAGTATAACCTTTGCTGCCGCCCACAAAACAAAACAATAGTTATAATATGTGGGGACAAGCGTCATAAAGAAAATCACAGCCATGAGGAGAATCAAGCCTGATGGGAGGTGAGGGCTTGATGGAAGGTGCTCAGGGAAGGCCTTCCAGAAGGCTGACCTCTGAGCAGGGTCTGAGAAAAAACTCGCCTGCGCTTGAGGGAGTACAGGACCCACAGGCCCAGCAAGGGCCCAGACCCAGAGAACAGAATGAAAGCTCCCGATCTGACGGGGAAGGAGGAGCCGGTGATGTCCGAGCCAAGGGAGGCAGAATCTCAAGGGAAAGCCTGGGGACCAACTCAGCTTCGCTTCCTCACAGGGTAACGCACACACAAAAGGTACATATGTAGTTGAACACCAACTTTCCATTGCAATGTGCCATCTTCGAGGTGAGGTCTTCAGTCTTGTTCATTGCTGTATCTCTACGATCTAGAACAATGCCTGGCACATAGTAGGCACTCAATAAATATTGTTGACTTGAAGTCAGGTTTTCTGGAATAAAGGATGGGCTGAACCTGGGTATTTACGCTACACTGAGAAGTAAGAGTTAACATGTACACACATGAGTGTTTCAAACACAAGGTGACCCAGAAGCCAAGGTGGCCCACAGATATAACCCATTCTAAACTTTTCGTACAAATCTGTCTAGCCCTTTATGATTGGCAGATTCTCTTTTTCCCCCGCATTTGAGACAATGCCATGTTCTGTTTTCTGCACTTAACCGTATTGCAATTTTTAACATCATCCTTGACTCCCTGAGATGCTCTGTACCTCTAACTGGTTTCAGCATCTTCAGCAAAGTGGCCACAAGGCAATCGATGCCTTCAAGGACCACAGGAGGTGCCCAGCAGCCACTGAATGTTATGAGGAAGGGGTTCACGGGACACCAAACCCTGTAGATGGAGACAGAGGCATAGCATGCTGACCCAGCCGCCCCTGCTGGCCCCTGGCTCCAGGATGCCAATGTCCATCCTCTAACCCAGGGAGGTGCCCTTGTTCCATGGTGCCCAAGGGTTTGTCCTCAGTAACAAAAGGGTGCCTCTGACATTCTCCCCTCTCCATGCGGGCTTGAGGTGCGGGGACACTCCCCAGAGAGGCATTGTGTTCCTCTCGGGTCCCTGCTTTCAGCTCTCAGCGCTGCTCCAGCTCCTCCTCATTCTCTCTCTGGGTGGATGACTCAGTGTGATTCAATGTCTGCAACTTGTGGCTTCTGAAAGGAGCCAGGCCATTTTTAACAATGAAACAGCTAAGCGCACAACTTCAAGTTAGAAAATATAAAACACATTTATTTTCAATGTCCAGGATTATAAACTCTTCAACTATGAAAATAAATAGGGACCTGGGTTTTTAAAGAAACCAGAAATGACTTCATAGAAATCAGATCAGGCAGCCTCTGCCCTCCCATCTGCTTCAGGGATGGCGGACGGCTCTTTCTAGAAGAGTCTGTGCTGGGGTGTCTGCTTAGTCCCCCAAGAAGCAGAAGGGCATGTTCATGGCCAAAAGGGAAGGCCCCTCCTTAAGTGTTTTTGGAGCAAATGCAGATTTTTCTAAGTGAACTAACCTTGTTATCACCTGATGAGGTTTGGGGCTGGTTGTTGAAGCTGCTTTTGCCCACCAATTTATTCAAGATCTGCGTTATTGAAAGGAAAACAAACCTAAGGCAGAAAAAATGAATGGGAAGAAACAACAAACAAACAAGCCTCCGTTGGGCTGAAAGAAGTAGGGCCAGATGGAGAGGGGAGCCCAGGTGCCCAGGGGGGTGGGGCGTGTCTGCGGACAGAAGCAGTGCCCCTGGGCCAGCACCGGCCAACCCTCCCATCACTGGCCAAGCAGAGCAATCGCTCCTTTCTTCCTCTTTCCCCTCCTGCCGCTTCTCTTCTTTCCCCTCTCTCCCTGCAGCACTGGGAACTTCCTAGTTGGAACTTTTCCCGATGAGAAGGCCTGGTGTGATGGGGCTGGGTACCAAGACTGCAGCCGGGTTGCATGGAATGGAGCAGAGCCTGTAGGCGGGTAGGCACGATGTCTCATCCCTCTCCCCAAACGCTGCATTTCATAATAGGGCTCCATGCAGGAGACAGTAAGAGGTGCACTGGCTGCCTGGCAGGCTGTCCCGCAGTCACTTCCCGGTGGCCTGTTGGAGGCTTTGAGCTTAACCAGACCTGCGCATGTCCTCGTCTAATTCCCCCCGTGGCTGCTAATGCCAACAGATGCAGCCTCTGGCAGGCAGCAAGGCCAGTTTCTAATTGCTAATATCCTCTCCCTTTAGCACTCAGCCTGCCGGAGTCATTCACAGCGCGAGGTCCGACTCTCCCCAGAAAGATGTTTTCCCCCTGCTTGGTAAGATGGTTTCCAGAAAACAACCCTCTCCGTGGGGCAAATACACGGGAGAGTTCCCTTCATCACCCTCAGCACCACCGTGAGGGATTCGGGGTCTTGGTGCTGCGGGAAGAAAGGCAATGGCAGGAGTTCTTTGTGGAGTCTTTTTTCACTTATGCCTTTATCGCATTTGTGACTTCGCCCAGTTAGTGAAGGACAGTAGCTTGTTCATCAGATCAACACTTTGTTAATGTTTCCATTCATTCTGAGCCCTGCAGGGAAGCTTCCGGAGCTGCATGAAGTCGGGGTCCTTGGTCTGCTGTGTTCAGCCCCGTACCCACAGCTCCTCCTTGAGTACCCAGCCCTTCCCAAGTGCTCATTAATACTTATTGTGGAACAAAGTGGGATATTTTCTAATGACAACCGAGATTCTGGCCATCTGTTGTGGCGATTGATGCAAAACAGAATTGCCTATCGCGGAGTTAAGGGGGAAAAATTTGACCCAGTTTCACTCAGGAGCAGTGAGACTCTTAAAATAGATTTTTATCTAGCTTGCTTTAAATGTGCAAACTGCCACTAGAGATTTCGAAAGGCAACTCCTTCTTCCATTCCAGACACAAACTGCATTTCATTTCGGGTCGTGGCTAAGCCTGCCAGCAACTACAAACAGATTGTTCCCCTACGTTATGCTGAGAAGAGGATTCCAGACCCCAGCAAAAGGGATGTACTTCTAATTAGAGAGGCTACAAAGAAATGTTCTCAAGTCTCTTCATTTTGGGGTAAGCAAAGCAGAAGTGCATGTATAATTCTAAAACATACTCCATATTGTTTTATTTTTCATCATTTTCAGCTACTTGATCCAGTGGCTGAGGATTTGAGAAAATATAAAATTTCAACCTCTGCTTTTCATAGTTAGAAAAAGCTGAGTTCATAGAACTCCAGCAGCTGTTGGCCAAATCCCAGAGGAAGCGTGCAGTGATTCTTGAGTGACTTTTTTTTTTAAAGTCTCTCTTATTCATAATGAAATTATAAATTAAAATCCAGACTGCTGTACAGGCTTTTCCCAGAGAGGCAAGTCTGTTTCCGAAAGTGCTGACAGCTACCGAGACGGCCTGCGATTCCCCCCACTCTAACTGGGCGGGGATGAAAGAGGAAGACGGAGTCCTTAGACTGAAAGTCCGATGGAGACCTAAGAGGTCTGGGTTTTCTTTGAACCCGAGCACAGGGAATGTGCACCAGCAAGAGGGAAAACGAATTTGCGACCCTGTCAGACCTGGAGCTTCTCCTAAGCCCTGCGTCTGCTTCACAACTGACGAGTGGAATTCCAGGGACGGAAGAGCATAAGCACTAACCTCCAAGGCCCCATTGAGGAGGTGGACTTTCCGTGTTCATTCTAATTCCATCCTTTTAAAAGCAATGACCAGCCTGGCCCGTGTGGTTCAGTGGTTGAGTACTGACCTATGGACCAGGACGTCACGGTTCGATTCCCCATCAGGGCACATGCCCAGGTTGTGGGCTCCATCGCCAGTGGGGGTGTGCAGGAGGCAGCCGATCAATGATTCTCTCTCATCATTGATGTTTCTATCTCTCTCTCCCTCTCCCTTCCTCTCTGTAATTAATAAAAAATATATTTAAAAATAAATAAAAGCAATTACCATAAAGCGTGTGTATGATCCAGCTGTGGGCTGAACCTGTGCCCGTGGCCATCTAGAAAATGAGCAAATCAATGCATCGTTTATCTTAGGTCACTGCTGCTTAATGTATTCAATGTTCAGTGTAAACCAGTGTGTTCATTGTAGTAAAAGTGATCATAAAGGTTAAGTGTGATTATTCCTGAAATACGAGAAGCAAAAAAAAAACATTCCTTTTTGTGCCTTCTCATTTTTTTTTTTTTTTGAGTATTTAGAAGTATAATCCATGCATAGCTTCTAGGATTCAGCCCCACAAACAGGAAATGTGATTGGCTAGTATTGATGCTTCTGAGGGTTAACCGGATTTGGCTGTTGATGTCTTACCAGCATCCGCTTGGTTATTAGAAACGGATTTTGTTAATTTGGCTGACAATGAGGTTGACAATATAACAGCATGACTACCAAAAGCAGCTTTGTTTTTTGCTCTTATTTAGAACTGTCATAACTTCGCAGCGTGGATTGGATGGGGCGGGGTTTGTGCCTTAAAGAGATTATGTTGAAGATTATAGACGTGGAACCCTCGTGGCCCACGGCTGGATAGTGGCTTTAGGGATGCAGCCCCATTGCCTGCTGGCCGAGATGCTGGGGAATGCTTGCGGATTCCTGTCACAGCCTAAGTTGCCGTGAAAGTGTAGAGCACTACAGAAAAATTCTCTTAAGGAAAAGGCTGGCCGGGGGTTGGCATGGCAACTGTAAACAAGACCCTACCTTCCCCATTTTAGAAAGTTCAAACAAGTCTAGGGGCTGGAAGCAGAATGCCGGAATGGTCTGAATGCCTAAACGATGAGAAGATAGCAAAAGTGCTGTTTAATTAATTAAAGAAGATAAAATCAGAAAACAGACTTGTAGGGTGGTGGTAGGAAAGAGCCGACCAGGCCTGCATTCTTTCGTCCAGCGGAAGAAGAATATCAGATGGCTGAGATGGGGACCGAGGCAGCCTCGCGCGGCCAAGGCCATTGTGCTGGTCCGGGCAGCTCGCCAGCCCCAAGGTGGACCAAGGTGACTAACTGCACAGGCTGAACAAGAGCACTGCCCGCAAGTCATTTAAAATAGCTCAGATTTTGTTTCATTTTAAGATTTATTTTCAATGACAGTTTACATGCAATATCATTTTGTATTAGTTTCAAGTGTACGGCATAGCAGTTAGACACCACACATCATTATTGTTACAATATTAATTTACATCCCCATGACTATTTTGTAACTGCCAATCTGTACTTCTCATTCCCTTCACCTTTTTCACCCAATCCGCCAACCCCCCCTCCCTTCTGGCAACCACTAGGTTGTCTAACCACTATGCTGTACATCTGAAATAATATAAAATAATATTGCATGTAAACTATAATTGAAAAAAATTGTAATAGTAATAAAATAATGTATAAAAATAAAGTATTTTATAATTAAGGAAAAAATGTTTTTTGACAAGCACTGCCTCCATGAAAGGGACTTGGAAAAAGGCCAATAATAAAAGTAACTGGACCTCGATTTGAGCCACTACCCTACGTGGCAGTGTGAGCTGTGTCATCGGCTCCTTTAAGAGAAAGCCCGAGCCCCATGCACATGAAGGAACATAGGCTCTTCCCAGACTGCCAGGCAGTGATGGATTCAGATGATAGTAATCATGGCGGGGAGCGGTCCCACTAGCCACCCCCCTACACACCACGTTTACACATTCAAACGGTGACCTCATCTCAAGCCTTAAGGAGCTTGCAATTCATTTGCAAGAGATAAGGCTAGCACATGGGAGGGCAATATTTTAGAAAACCTATTAAGCAATAAATAACTAGCTGCAGATGGACACGCTCTGGATTCCAGAGTCTAGCTTAATCCCATTTTGGCATTTAGATCCTTGCACAAGAGTTTTGGTGGGTGTCATTCCAAACTAGAGAAGACACAAGCATTGCCAAATATATGTGTTGACAATACTTTCCTAAAATGGAAGTGTCATTATTGGTCTTACTGACAAAAAATAAAAATAAAAAAATGATTGAGAGCAACTTAAATGTCCATTATCCGGGTCTTATATAAACATGATGCATTCCTTTTTTAAAAACTAGAGAATGAGGAAGCTCTCTTTGTACGAATATGGAGAGATCTCTGTATCACATAGTGTCCAAGTAGGAAATTAAAAAACACTCTATATATTTCAAGCAGAGAATAATGCAATGTAGCGAACTAGTTAAAAACTGCCGGAAGTCGCTGAGGGGGTGGGGGGCTCTTACCTAAAGGCTGGGAAGCTGCCCTGTCCCTGCTGGTGCCTGTAGCAAGAGCAGTCAAGCCCAGCTGCACGCCCCTGTGCTGCCTGTAGCCAGGAAACGGTTAGTCTCCTCCTCCCACATTGGAACCTACCACCTGTGCCTCCCATTGAAGAATCTACCATGAAATCGGCTGGATGATTGAGTCTAGGAAGGGGGATGGAGGGAGTCTAGAAAGATGAATTTGGACCTAACAGCCAAGAGAAACAATCGGGTACATCCACCCTTTCACCACTCAGATCCAATGATACATCCCATTGTACCCATCCATCAGCATCCTCCTCCCACTAACAATGCAACTATATTCCTCACACAGAGGAATGCAGGCTCACCCTCTCCCCAAAAGCGGGGAACACAGTGGGACCACTCTGAGGAAGCTGTCTCAGCCATTGTGTTCACCTCTGGGTGATGTCAATTCCTCTTCTCTCTTTTTATCTTTTAATTCTATTTTCAATTACATTGGGCATTCAATATTACTATGTATTAGTTTCAGGGGTACAGCATAGTGGTTAGATAATCATATACTTTTACAAAGTGATCCCCTCCTTTATTTCCAGTACCCACCTGGCACCATACATAGTTATTACAATACTATTTTCTATAATTCCTCTTCGCTTTTAGTTGCCATTGAACCTTGGATATTCTGTAATCTGAAGGCTAAATTGTAAAGTTAACCACCAACCACACTCAGTATTATACATAACAAGCAAAGAAAAAAATATGCACAGCTACTAAAGTTCTTGTTTTCATAACCGGTACCAAAACCTAGTTGACTGATAATTGATAACATTTGAACAATAATTAAAAATTAGTTTCTTCCCATGTCCATGCTATGTTTATTTGCCTTTAACCAAAGTCTCGGTGGTTTGGGGTTCTTTCCTGGGAGGATGACTTAAACCTTCGTTTCTGACTATTTCAATGACTTTTTTTTCCATAATGGAGCCAGTTCAATGTATAAAGTTGCTATCAGTTGGTTGGCTGGTGCCCCTGGGAATGATGCCATATCAGGGAGTGACAGCTGGCTGGTCTCTGATGTCAGCAGATTAGGTATTCAGCAATGACATAGCCAGATCAGCCCTGGTGAGGGGAAATCCCTATTGCTAAGTCCTATGCATAGCTTCTATCCATGCCATAATGGCCACACTCTGTGTGAGCCTACTGAGCAAGCCTGTGGGTGGCTAGGAAGAGGGTTGACTGATATTCACAGAATGGGCCTTCCTTTCCAATCCATTATTGAGAACTTCATCAGTGGGTGCCCTATGGGAAGCAATCACATAGGACAGTGGTCGGCAAACTCATTAATCAACAGAGCCAAATATCAACAGTACAACGATTGAAATTTCTTTTGAGAGCCAAATTTTTTAAGCTTAAACTATATAGGTAGGTACATTGTTATTAACTTAATTAGGGTACTCCTAATTTTGTGGAAGAACCACAGTGAAGGGGCCAAAGAGCCGCATGTGGCTCGCAAGCTGCAGTTTGCCGACCAGGGACATAGGACAATGCCCATACAAAGTGGTCCATCTGCAAACCTATTCTTCAAACTCCCTTGTCACCAATATGCCAGTCAAACCACTAGCTACCCATGAATTGATATAAATCCCTCTACCTCTGGCCATCTCTCCATCTAGACAAAGTGAACAACTACTCATTGGTCAGCCTTGAGAGAACTTCCCTTACCACATTCCTGATTTGGGCTGCAATGTTTCAGCAATCCATATCAACCTGGTGCCTTCCAGTGATAAAGGACCATCTGTGAACTTGGCCCAAATGATATTTTCCTCTGGTCAACTGTCAATTCCCAAAGGCCATAGGTGTGGGTTGAGGTAGAATTAAAATGCAGCCCGTGGAGGTACTATGGGAGTCGGAGCCATCTGCTCATGAAACTTATGTGTATTGAGGACCTACTCAACCCTACTCTTGCATACACTGTTTACTCTGGATGATGGACTGCTGCTGTGTGTGCCCAACCTGAGTTATGTTGGGGAGCACAAAGGACTTGGTTGGAAAGTTGTCAGAAGGACATTCTGAGAAAAGGGAAGTGTGTGGAAGGCTGCCTGCCCTGTTTAAAGGAATTCCGACTTAGGGGAGACTTAGGGGAGGGTTGAAGGCGGCGCCCATAATTATTCCTTGACCTTTCCAAACAAGTCTGTGCACGTGCAGACCCCCGGGTGTGTACTGGAATCCTTATGCTTAATCCCTGGATGCCCTTGCCTAGAGGACAATGTAAACACATGTGTCCTCCCAAGATTACTCACCCTGCTGATGGTATCTAAAATATAAATTTTATCTCAAACTGCTGTTACAATAAAAGACTAACGAGGCAGGCAATGGAGGCTGCCTGGTCCCTTTGGCCAGGCCATCCCTTAGCCCTCTCTTTCACAGTGAGACTGTGTTGGAGTAATCTGTTCATCCATCGTTCAGGGGCTGCTGGTCAGCCCCAGCAGTATTAGTCATCTATTGCTGCTTAACAAATGATCCCCAAACTTAGCAACCAGCATTTGTCATCTCATGTGGTTTCTGAGAGTCAGGAATCTGGGAACAGCTTCGATGGAAGGATCTGGCTCAGGGTCTCTCACGAGGTTGCAGTCAAGCTGTCAGCCAGTGCGTTACTCACCTCGAGGCTTAAGTAGACATGCTGCAGACCAGTGGTCCTCAAATGGGGACAATTTTTCCCCCCTGAGGATATTTGGCAACGTCTGTAGAGACGTCAGCTGTCACAACTAGAGAGTAGTGCTGCTGCTGGAACCTAGTGGGTAGAAGCCAGGGATGCTGCTAAACAGCCTACAGTTCTTGGGACAGCCTCCCACATCGAATACTTATTTGTCCCCAGAATGAAAACAGTGCCAAGGCTGAGAAATCCTGCTAGCGAGCCTTCTTTTGTTCTGGTCCTCACACAAAACTGACTGCCTTGTGGATGACTCAAAACAGTGCTACGAAGAGTACACTCAAAAGAGTCTATGTTATCCCCCAAATCAAGAGATGGTCAAAAACATTGTAGCTCACTCTTCGTGGGAGGTGGGACCAAGTAGAACCAATTTCCTTTCACTTTCAAGAGGAAATGCCAATATTTCCCCAGACTACTGGACCCCTAGAATCTTCATTGAGGTAGGTGGCCTTTGATTTTTCTTGGGGTTTCTCTCCCACCCTCTGGCATACATATGTCTTATTAGGCATCTAGGCCATTTCCTATGCACCATGTCAATAACATAACATACCAGCACGATGTTCTGAGGAATCTCAAGATGACCTATACCTTGTCAGAGAGCAGAAGAGTCAACATAGGCCTGAGGTTAAGACAGTGACTGTGTTTTGCGATCCTTCTAGTTGAAAGCAAACTCCATCTGGCGATCTTTCCTAATTTGGTATTGAGGGAAAAAAGCATCTGCCAGATCAATAGCAGCATACAAAGTGCCTGGAGCTCTGTTGTGTCATCCACTAAAGAGACTACATCTGGTCCAATACCTGAATAATTTTACAAGACTCTGCAGTCATTCACCAATAACTGTCTTCCTTCTGCACATGCCAAACAGATGAACAAACGCAGACATGGTAGAATAACCCCTGAATTCTGCAAGAGTTAGATGGAAATGAGAATCTCTGCAATCCCCCCAGGGCTATGATATTACTTTCAGTTTGTTCTCCCACAGGAAGAGGAGATTCCAGGAAGTTACTGTGTGGCCCTGTCTACCATAATACAGCTCACTACACGGGTTAGGGAATCAATAGGGGGGTTCTTCTAGTTGTTGAGGATGACCTATGACAACTCCATTCAAGAATGGGAAAATAACACACAGTGTTATTGGACCCCGTGAGACAGCCAGGAGCCAAATTTCATTTATCACCCGATTTCCACAAATGACACCTCAGGTGGTCCAGAGGGAATTTGGGTTTTGAGAGATTAGCAAGGACTCAGAATCAATGTCCATAAATCTCCAAAAGATCTAGATCCCCTTTCCTCCGAGCAGTCACCCTGGTGACTGGTGGCAGATCTTTTGGGGAAGACCTAAAGGGAGATTTATGCCAGACGCTTACAGCAATGTTGTAGGGTTCTTTCACCTAAGTTTGGTGGTCTCAAACCTTAGCATACATTGATTCAGCTGAAGTGCTTGCTAAAACTAAGAGTGTCTGTGCCCCGTAGAGCTGAGCTGGAGGAGGGCCTGAAAATTTGCATTTCTAACAAATTCTCAGGTGATGCTGCTGCTGCTACTCCCTGGACACAGTTTGAGAATCTGATCTGAGGATTTCCATGTCTTTGAACTGATTCAGATCTGAGACTTGGGTGACAGGCTAGCTATCACCATCCATCGAACAAAGGTTTCTGTTCACTAGACCTAGGGATTTTCAATTACATAAAGCAAGTAGTTCTTAGTAGACTGCCCATCTATTTTGGTGCCAGGGCCACCATGAGCCATTGGCCAACATCAAAGATGCTATGTGCTAAAATATTCCTCTTGCTGCTCCAGGCCCTCTGCCCATCACAGTCACTGCATCCACCGTGCTCCTGGCTGTGAAGGGCTGCCACTTGGCTCTGTCCCTCCAGGAGCCTGTCATCCACTGGAATCAAGAAGTCTATTTTAATAAAGGTGTCTTTTCTTTCATCAGTGGGTCCCTTAAGAACTCTCGAATAAGAGACTTAGCTTGAAACATCTGCCAGGTCTGGAGGAGGCTGACCAAAACAATATCAATCAGGAAAGACCTTCCCATGTTTCTTACTACTCTGTCTCCCCAAGTCCCCATCCAGGAGGGACAGAAATTGTGGGTAGCATGACAAGGTAATACGAGTAGACTCACTGAGTGGGCAAAGAGAGAAGAAGCTGATCGCAACCTCACCCCTACTGCAGGCTTCTCACCTGCTTAGGAGACTAGAAGGAGGCTTATCTGCAAAGCAATGCTTTGGTTATTACATGCATTTTAATTACTGAAATCAGAGTGTGTTTTGTGATTAGAGGTCCATCTGTAATAGTTAAGAGTGACCAGAGAACTCGGGTGACAGCCTGAGTTTCCGTCCAGGGGATGGTGAAGAAATTTCCCATGGAGTGGATTCTAAAAAATACTGGGAACTACAAAGCAGGTTGCTTTGTCATTGAATTCTAAAACCTCAATGAACATGGCAAATGATGTAGAAACATACAGAGATGGTCACATCTCCATAGAGAAGGTGAAAGGGGGCAGAAATAGAATGTTGGGGAACCAGCTAGTATAGAAAGAAATATTAATCATACTCTGTGATTCATGATTGTTTTATTCCGATTAAAGAAGGCACATCTACCCTGGCTGGAGCTGGCCTGTCCATGCAGCCCTTCCTCCCCATTTGGAGCTGCCTATTATCATGGAAAGGTTAACAAAGATTTGTTAGGGAAATCAGAATCGCCAGCCCTTTGAAGATCCTCAGCCCTTTTTTGCACACCTGCAGGCCTTTGCAAACCTCCAGCCTGCTTACCAGTTAATTTTGGCACTCCATTTGGCTATTTCCCCATATAACCCCAACCCTTGAATATCCTTAAGCCCTTTGAAGACCCCTAGTTCTTTTGCATAACTGTAAACTGCCCCTTTGCTATATAAGCAGCCGGCCTATGGGAGGCTGCAGAGCAGATTTTTGTGGCTAACCTGTGCTCTCCCATGCTGCCGGCAATACTGGAATAAACGCTCATATATGATTCAACCCTGTCTCTGCTTAATTGGCTCGAGTAGTGACAGGCAGCACAGACCCATTGTTTGTCCACTTACAAAGGCAGGAGATGAAACAAGGTGATCCCAGACATAGCCCCAGCTTCCCAGGTTCCCAAAGGACCACAGGGACAGGCAGCTATGGATGGTACTATCCTGGGCAATGAGGGTTCTGACCTGGCCTAGAAGCTCACTCATGGGCTCTCGTACCCTCCTGGCTTTCCCTCACAGCAGATTGTTCCAGAGACTCTACTAACGTGCCCATTACCCTCAGAGGGTGCAAAACAACCCAGTGTGCTTCTGAGTGTCAATGAGGAGACCGGGAGAAATGAAAGGTAATTTCATGGAGTATCCTTCAGGAGGCTTAGACTTGAGATCTGGCCGAGGTTCATTCTTTAGTTCCAAATACCTTTAAGAGGTAATAACCACTTTTTTCCAACCTACAACATAAAATAGCCAACAACAACAACAACAACAACAAAAACAACACAAAGCTAAAAGCATTCACATGTGAGGCATATCAATTGTATTTTGGAAATTAAATGGGAATACACAGGGGGCTGGAGGAGTGTCCTTACCCATCCGTTAGCGCTCTACCAACAGACATATCTGCTCCTGCCCACAGCGAGAGCCAGTGCTGTGGCTGGGACCTTTGATCTTGAATCCCACTCCAGCATATGGCGCTGCTAAGCGTAATCAAAGTGCAAATCTTTATAGAAAATTACAGAGACTCTGAAAAGGGGATGAAGGCTTCCTTCCTCTAATTTCCTTTCCTGCCAGGTTCCTGGTCTTAAGTGAAAAACATTTGGACTTTTGATGAAATCTGCAAGCACTTTGAGGGCATTTACACTGTATATAGTCAATTATTGGACTGTCCGAGATTATTTCCATTACTGTGATTGACAGACTGTTTCTTGCCAGGGCAGAGCCATAGCTTCCAACGGCATGGGTATGAAATTGCCTCCCTATACAGGGACATTAGACTAAGGAGACATCTTCAGCTCAGGGGGTGAGGTGACAAGGTGCGGGTGGGTGGCTGACACATGTACATCCAGGTTTTGATAATGTCTTTAAAATTTTATAGGATGAGTTGCTAATCCTTAAAGTCGAAACTCATCAAAAGAGGTGCCCCCTACAAATATTTTCAAACTATTAATTATAAACTGAGATCAAGTTGTGAGAAAAATATTGATTTTTTTAAGAATTAAATTCCTTTCAGATGTATCTGTCAGCCCACTGACTAGAGTGGAGACAATTTCTTTCTTTTTTTTCTTTTTAAATTTCTTTATTGATTAAGGTATTACATATGTGTCCTTATTCTCCCAATATCCCCCCATATCCCCTCTCATGCCCTCACCCCCCTGTTGTCTGTGTCCACTGGTTAGGCTTATATGCATGCATACAAGTCCTTTGGTTGATCTCTCCCCCTTACCTCCACCCTCCCCTACCTTCCCTCTGTGGTTTGATGGTCTGATCGATGTTTCTCTGTCTCTGGATCTGTTTTTGTTCATCAGTTTATGTTGTTCATTACATTCCATAAATGAGTGAGATGACAATTTCTGAACTAGAAATTAAAAGGGAAACTCGTGTTTTGTCCGGATTGGTCATCTTTGCCCTCTTACCAAGGCTCTGTTGGTAAGCTGGAGGAACCACGATGCACCTCTGTCCAGAAAAACAGGTCCCAGGAAGGCTTTGTGTGTTGTATCTCATGGTTACTGATGATGGTACCCAAGCCTTGAGCAAATTGTCTATAATAATGTAGTCATTAGGAAAAAGGAGAGACATCTGAAGGATCATTCAAAAGGTTTAACCCTTTGCACTCACTTGCTTTTTTCTCGATTCCTTTATTCTAATGCTAACCATGTCGAGTCACCCTCGACATCCGAGTGCAAAAGGTTAATCCAGTAAGGCGAGTCCACTTTCAGCTGGTGGGCACTGGCACACTGGGGCTAGTTGTTCATGGCCTCCTCCGTCCTGACCGGGCAGTGCCAAACCTGATTGGCCCGTGTTCTTACTGTACCAGTTGTTGAATATTGTGAACATCACCCTGAACTGACCTCACTAGTTGTACATATAGATGAGTATCATCAGGGGGTCGAGCAAAGCCCAACTATAAACACCTGGGGTCAGGAGCCAACTGTTTAGATTCTGGTCTACACTCTATCATTACAGTGGCAGATCATTCTAGAAGGTAACTAACTTCTTTAGTTCTTAGCATCTTTGCCTCCAAATTGGAAATGTGATTAATCCTCACCCAACTGCCTCATGAGACTTATGTTGAGGTTCAAACCAGAGAGTAGATAGGAAAGCATTTTTTAAATAAAACTTTTAATTAATTTCAGAGAAGTACATAATAATTGTATATCATTTAGAAAATGCCAAAAAGTAGAGTGTAATTATTCATGTTCTCACCACGTAAAGACAACTGTTAACATTTTTTAACATTTTCTTCCAGCTTCCTATAAAAACTGACAATTCAACAACAGCTGCTGAGTACAACAAAAATGGGATAAGCCACGCTGCTGTCCTTCCGACTGGGTGGGGATGTAAACGGATAAATAAGTGTTATTACTGCAGCATGAAGAAATCCAAATAAAAGAATAGTGGGAAGTTGTACCATAAAATACAATTACAGGTCTGGCTCCTAAAGATGACCAATATTTTAAAATATTTACTTAGAAAAATAGAGACACTTTGATACCCAAAGGATTTCCTTAGGCTACTGACTCAATTCTATTCTAAGGGAAGATGTCATTGTATTGCTGCTATAAAATTTCAGTTACACAAAGACAAACTGGATACTGTGACCAGATTTGCCTTATTTCCTAAGCCATTATGCTCAGTCAACAACTGCATTTCCTGTTTTAGCTTGCCAGACGTGCCTGCAATTCACTGTAGTCCTTGTAGATACACCATCTGTTTATACATATTGGTTTCAAATAATCAGGCACCTTCGTATTCACGGATAAGGATTTTCCTTGGACATAAGATCCAGCGTGTTGGAATCAGTCACCTTGCCAATGGCTTTAAGCACATAGACGTGGGCTGATTCTTCCGCAGAGTTTTTAGTTCTTTATTATTTTCTTCTCAAAAGATAATTGCTATTTCAGCAAATGGCACTCATCGCATCTCTCCGAGATGGCACTACCCTCCTAGATTACCATCTTAGGAACATCCAGTTCTCGGCCATGCTCAGCCTGCCCACTCCTTTTCCTATCCCTGGGCTCCTGGCAAAGGGGACATTGCCTGTCTGAATAAACGCTTAAGAATTCTCCTTCAGTGACAGTACCTGAGAAAATAGGATCTGGGAAGGTGCTAAAGAAGGACCTCTAGGCCCTATTCTGGAGGTTCCATATCAGGTTCTCCCTGGGGGGGGGGGAGGGGGGCGTGGGGCTGAGGTCCTGTATTTCTAATAAGCTCTTCAGTTTCCTCCTCTGTAAAATGGGGGTAACAATAGTTCCTACCTCACCAGGTAGCTGTGGAAGTGAGTGAGTTAGTTTATGTAGAGCGCTTGGACCTCTGCTCTACATGAGTGCCCATCATTATTATTGTTGTTATTCTGACATGATGGTGAGCAGGTGTTTCCGAAATACTGTCTATTGGTATTAAAATTAAGTGTGCATAAAAATCATCTGGGAGTTTCTAGATGCAGGTGCCGGGGCTTCGTCCCCCAAGATGCTGATTTAATAAGATGGGTGCGTAGCTGGGAATCTGCATGCCTGTGTTTCCTTAAGGGGGAAAATGGAGCATCCGCGGATAGATTGCAAAGCAGGGCTTTTCCTTTTCCCATTCCTAATCCCCAAGGCAAAGAAACTTGCCTCTCAGACCAGGGCAAAGATGAAGCCCGTTCAGATAGAGAGAGTGGTGGGAGCTGTTTGATAACAGCCAAAGGACCACGGGGACTCTCAGGTCCCACTTCATCTGTGGCAGGATCCACACTGCCTGTCTGGGGTTGGCTCACACGGGGTGAGGAAACAGATGCTGTCTGCAGGCTGCCCTGAGGAAGCTCCGGGAAGCTGCTCCAGCGGGCTTGGCAGGCCCGCCTCTCCCACAGTGGGGGCCTGGCCAGCTCTCTTCCCTCTAACCTGCCCTTGCACCAGGCCAGCCTGGGCCAACTCAGGCCAGGTCCAGGGGCCGCTGAAGACCTGGCCTGGAATCCTTCCTGCCTCTCCAGCTGCGGGCCAACGAAACCCCAGATTGCCTGGGAAGAAGGCAGTGCACATCCCTGGCAAGTCCATGAAGCTTCCATGCCCGGGCAAGAACGCCAAGAACCCTGACACCACGTACGTGTGCCATGGAACCAGCCCCAACTTGCTCGTGTTCTGACCTCTGGAACTGGAGATTGAAAGGGCGAGCCTTCCAAATGTGAGATGACAAGGCTCTTGCTTCTCTGACGAACAGCATTCTTTCCTCGATGTCTACTTGTGATTATGCAAATTATACATTTGAAGGTAATTAATCCTTAACTCCTGGAACCTGACCCAGCCTGGATCCATCCATAAACACATTACGTAGTTAAGAGGCATTTAAATGGAGACAACTGCGTCTTTGCTTTTACTAAAAAGTGTTGCTTTTTATAGAAAATTAGGTATAGGCTATGTTATAATAAAGTGGAATTAAACATTTAAAAAAATGTTTTCCTTTGGACTCCTGTAATTTTCCCCTGTTCTTTCTAAATACAAGTCCATGTACTTTCTCCTCCTAAAATGCTACATATGGGCAGGGCTGTCTCCAATACTCGAGGAGCCCGGGTGAGAGAAGACCCCTGGCCTGAGACACCCCCTCCCAGCCCCGACTCCAGCGTTACCAGTGGAAATCCCAGCTCATGCCTCCAGTTGTCTATTGGTATTAAAATTAAGTGTGCATAAAAATCACAGCTGCCCTTTGGCCTTCTCTTGGCCCCAGGGGTAAAGCCACTCATGACATGACCGGCCCCCAGGAGAACAGATGGGGAAAAGGCCTGCGCATACTCAGGCAGTTGAGTCGGGAATTCTAGGGTCCCCACATTTTGGGTTTCACCAGGAACCCTGAGCAAAAGTGGGGGTGTGGGCTTTGGGTGAGCACGTCCCTTTGGAAGCCCCAAATCCCGGTCTTATGGGGAGCAGCACAACCAGGGAGGACTGCACACGGCCTCCTCAGCACAGGGTTCAGGATAGGGACCCAGGCTGCCCTATTCTAAGAGTGGTGCTGTGTGTGTGTGTGTGTACACACACTGAGTGGCCAGATTATTATGATCTCTGAACGCATAATAATCTGGCCACTCAGTGTATTTGTATCTCAAATGGGTACCAAAAGTATTCTAGACTTTTGCTGGAGATCAACCACCTATTTGCCCTGAGCTTTCTATCAGCCAGTGCAAAGGGGAAAACTGATCAGGTGCACAATTTATAGTATCTTTGATATCAAATAAATGAGGTACTCAAGAGAAGTACCTCTACAAAATATACATAGTACATTTTACAGAAGTGAATACATGTCCTGCCAAACCACCGTCACAGGTTTCAAGGTTCTAGATGGCAAGAACTAGATAGAGAACATTTTCTTTGTTGAGCACCTTGTTTATGTAGGCAGAGATACCGCTTGAGGTTATGCTACAAGTACTATTACGTCAACTGCTTGCTGAAATCTTTAAAGGGGACTAGGGAACATTTATTTGGAAGTCATTGTATGAGCAAAGGTTGTGTGATACCGTCAAAAAGCACAAATGTCAAAAAAACATCTCACCAACAAAGATTCAGACAGAAGTTTTGGCAGTTCCTAAGTCACTCTCTTGCGCATGCCCCAGGCTTCCCCTCCGGAGAGCCCCGCTCACCTGCACCTAGGCAACACTCAGCACTTCCTGTCCCCAAAGCCTTCCTCCAGCTCTCAGGCCAAGTTCATGTCCCAAGGCTCCCACAGCTCCACCCACAGCCTGACCCCCTGCAGCTGCTTCTTGGGTGTCAGCCTCCCCACGAAGCTGGCGCGCCCTGAGGTCTGGCACGGGCCCTGTGTCTATCAACCACAGCCTTCCCACGGCTCATCCCAGGACTTGGCACAGGCTGCATCCCCACCACATGCCTCTTGCCTGCTCACCAGCAGCAATAAGGATTCCAAGCCAATGCAGTGTGGAGTTTTTGCTCTTCACTACCAGGGACTCTACATACTGCCAGGTTCAAGCAAAATACCACTTTGACTCCGGGGAGAGAGAGATGAAAAGAAATCAAACACCTGTGTCGCGTTACAGACATGGAGACCAGCGGGGGCACATGTGAATATCATATATATGTTCTCTAGGGTGTTTAAATGTCATTCATTTGTAAAGTTGACCTCAGGTTCTATGCCTTTAGAAGGGAAGCATTTTTTAAAAAGACGGCAAACACACTTTTTCAGAAAAAAACTTTATATGCGCACACACGTTATCATTTTATCTATAGGTCTCAAAATCTTACTCTTACTGAAATTGGGTTGAGGGTGCTAGGAACACCTATCGGAAACTGTACTTACTGGAAAGGTGGCACGCTCTATGCAGCAGATGGATTACTTCAAGGAAATGGAATGTTATGGAAAAGTAATTGTCCTGACATGAATCTGCAGGTCATTTCCACCTGCATCCCAGGACTGCTGGAAGAATATTAGCAAAGACAGCCACAACATTAAAAGATACTCAATGTCTGCAGGGGTCTGATACTTTTTAAATCTTACTTAGAAGCATCTAGAAAGAAAAGACACCCCTCCCCAGGGGGTGAGTGATGGTGGCCCTCAGGGGGATCGCTGCCTGCTGCCCTCACTCTCTCCGCTAGTTTTCAGTGAAGAGTCAGGAGAAGAGGCTTTTTCAAAGGGGTAGGGTCTCATTTCCGCTCCTCCCTCTTCCCCGTTACACCTCTCTCAGCTTCCACCCTCGTTCCGGCTCAGAATGCTCTCTGTGTGTCCTGAGGCCCTGGCCTCAAAGCAGATGCTGCCACAGTGCCATCCCAGGGAGTTCCAGCGATTCTCTTTGAAAGCCAGCAGCTTCTTGGTATCTTTCCTCTGAAACACGGGGGTAACCTCCGTTGGGAGCAAGAAGGCCCTCCCACCAGCTTCTGAGGCCCAGGTCAGGACAGCTGTGCCACACTGTGCCAGCTTGGGTCTCACCCTCTGCGGCAGCCATACCTTCACGAAGAGGATGGGAGTCAAGAACTACATGGGTTTCAGAAGAGTCTCACAACGAGAACTGAAACACCAAACTACCTGGGGAACTTCATCATCCATCGTAACGACAGACACCTGGTCCTCCAAGTTCATCCTCTAGCTCAGTGGTCGGCAAACTGCGGTTCGAGAGCCACATTCGGCTCTTTGGCCCCTTAGGAGGCCAGCTTAGGAGTACCCTAATTAAGTTAATAACAATGTACCTACCTATATAGTTTAAGTTTAAAAAATTTGGCTCTCAAAAGAAATTTCAATCGTTGTACTGTTGATATTTGGCTCTGTTGACTAATGAGTTTGCCGACCACTGCTCTAGCTGAACTCAAAGCAAATCCCAAGCAAACTCGCTGTGCTCATTCCCTGTGCCCTGAAGGGACACTTCACTGCCTACCTTCAGAACACCCAGCACCCTGGAGCCCTGTCCCTGGCCACACTGCCAGTGATCCCTGTCATCTTTGCTTAAATTCAGAACTTGTCGCTATCCCTTACCTAGGAATTGGTTAATGAGGCAATTAATAGTTGTCAAGCACTGGGGTTATTTAAACGTATCTGCATCCCAGCAGCTTTCTCATAGATTGCTTTATATTATCATGGAGCCTTCCCATGCCTTGCCCTTCCCACTAGATTGTCAGCCTCTTGAGCGGGAGATCTGCCTCTTTCCTTTAATTGTCCAGAGTATGTCCTTAAAATTACGTTCTCTGAACACTTTGGGGTGGAGGGGAGATGGGGGTCTTTATTTTTAGCAAGACAATTTGCATGAACAAATAGTAAATAACAGCTCTTCCTTGCCCATTCTCATTCTCAGCAGGGGCTGCCTCCAAGGAGCCTTTGATAAATGCTCCCTTCTCTACCGATAACCTGTGATGAGGCTTCCCCAACTAAGCCAGGCCTGAGAACTAGGACTTGGATGAGTGCAAGCCCAGGCCTCGGCAGAGGGGGCACCCCCCAAGGTAGCAGCTAGTTAGTTACCCAGGGGCCTGGGGAGGTATAAATATGGTTATTCGTGCCTGGGAAGGTTATTATACCAGTATATATGCACACGGGCAAAGCCTCCCCTAGGGAGGAAAATTAATGGGACCAAATCGCCAAAATCTGACAGAGACCCTTTCATGGTGGTAGAACCAGTTCTGAGCTGTCTCCTGGCTCTTGCCTACAGCAGGACCTTTAGCTCAGATCCCTAAAAGGGGCGGTGCCTCTCCTGGGCTTCCAGGAGCGCGATGCCCCAAACGCCAACACGCAGCGGTTAGAATGGGTGGACCCAGCCTCTCCCGACAGTGGCCTGCCCACAGCTCTTTGCAGACAACCGCATGCTCCCCAAAACTTGTGTAGAATGCTGGCGGACTGCGTGCCGCAGGGCGACACCTGGAAGAGCAAGTGACTGAAAAACAAGTAAAACCAGCCGCGCTCCCACTGTTCAGAAGCGACTGGTGTCCTCGTCTAAAATAAAAAGGTCTCTGTCTGCAAATCCCGTTTGCTCCACCGACCGGTAATCCGCCCCCCGCCCCCAGCCCAGCGTGTCCGCCCGGTACAGCTGTTTTTAATCCCTCCTTTTCTCACTTGGCGTCCCGGGCCCGGGCTGACCAGACGCGGAGCCACTTAGCGTCTTCCCCTCCCCCTGCCAGGGTCTGTCCTTCCTCCGCCGTCTCCTCTTTCCCCGCCCGCATCCCCGGGGGCAGCGTGTGGGAAGAACGAATTTCCGCCCGGTTTGTTCGCCACTCGCCGACTTGGGTCCCTTCCGGACGCAGCCTGCGCACCCCGGCTCCTCCCCCGGCTGTTCCACGGAGGCCGCGCTCCCGGCCCGGGACCCAGAGAGAGGAGGCGCGGGCTGCGGGGGCCGAGCCGCCCGCCGGGGCGCAGCAGCCAAGCCGCGCCCCAGCAGCTCTTGGAAGGACTCCCGCCTGCCTTGCAGCTGGGGAATCCACTCGGCGGGGAGAATCCGTGCCAGGGAATCCAGCTCTCCGGACTCGGGCTGCAAACAAAAAGCTCCGTTCTTGTTCCCCGCTCCGTCCCACCACGCGCACCCGGGGAGCTTTCTGCAGAGATGCAACAAGTAGCACCCGCAGCTCGCAGAGCGCCCCGCGCCCCCTGACTTGGCTGGACGGAGCAAGCCTGCAGAGACCGGGCCAGACACCGGACAAAGGGCGGAGGAGGGGCTGGACCGCGCCGCGGAGTCCCTAAAGAGGCCATTTGGTGACTCTGGCCAGGCCAAGGGGAATGCAGAGGAGACACGGAGCCGGCGGGCCAAGAGGACGATCCGGCAGCTGCACGCAGGGCGGGCGGCGATGGAGGCTGCCCGCGCCGTGCGCTTCCTGCTCGTGGTGTGCGGCTGCCTCGCGCTCCCGCCGTGGGCCCAGCCCGTGTGCCCGGAGCGCTGTGACTGCCAGCACCCCCAGCACCTCCTGTGCACCAACAGGGGCCTCCGCGCCGTGCCCAAGACCAGCTCGCTGCCGAGCCCGCAGGACGTGCTCACCTACAGCCTAGGCGGCAACTTCATCACCAACATCACGGCCTTCGACTTCCACCGCCTGGGGCAGCTCAGACGGCTGGACCTGCAGTACAACCAGATCCGCTCGCTGCACCCCAAGACATTCGAAAAGCTCTTGCGACTGGAGGAGCTCTACCTGGGGAACAACCTCCTGCAGGCGCTCGCCCCGGGCACGCTGGCCCCGCTGCGCAAACTGCGCATCCTCTACGCCAACGGGAACGAGATCAGCCGCCTGAGTCGAGGCTCCTTCGAGGGCTTGGAGAGTCTGGTCAAGCTGCGGCTGGACGGGAACGCCCTGGGGGCGCTGCCGGACGCGGTCTTCGCCCCTTTGGGCAACTTGCTCTACCTACATCTGGAGTCCAACCGGATCCGCTTTCTGGGCAAGAACGCCTTCGCCCAGCTGGGCAAGCTGCGCTTCCTCAACCTCTCCGCCAACGAGCTGCAGCCCTCGCTGCGCCATGCGGCCACCTTCGCCCCGCTGCGCTCCCTCTCCACCCTCATCCTCTCGGCCAACAGCCTGCAGCACCTGGGGCCCCGCGTCTTCCAGCACCTGCCCCGCCTCGGCCTGCTCTCCCTCAGGGGCAACCAGCTCACGAACCTCGCCCCGGAGGCCTTTTGGGGGTTGGAGGCCCTGCGGGAGCTGCACCTGGAGAGCAATCGGTTGAGCCAGCTGCCCGCGGCGCTGCTGGAACCTCTGCACAGCCTGGAGGCGCTGGACCTGAGCGGCAACGAGCTGTCGGCCCTGCACCCCACTACCTTCGCCCACCTGGGCCGGCTGCGCGAACTCAGCCTACGCGACAACGCGCTCAGCGCCCTCTCCGGGGACATCTTCGCCGCCAGCCCGGCCCTCTACCGGCTGGACCTAGACGGCAACGGCTGGACCTGCGACTGCCGGCTGCGGGGCCTGAAGCGCTGGATGGGCAACTGGCACTCGCAAGGCCGGCTTCTCACCGTCTTTGTGCAGTGCCGCCACCCCCCGGCCCTGCGGGGCAAGTATCTGGATTACCTAGACGACCAGCAGCTGCACAACGGGTCTTGCGCGGATCCCTCTCCCTCCGTTTCCCCGACCGGCGATGCCAAGCGGCGGCCCTTACCCACAGCCACGAGGGAGAAGACGGCGCCCCCTGCCGGCGGCGTCGCGGAGGAGCGGCCGCCACAACCGCAGCTGCAGCCACAGCCGCGGGAGAGGTTACCGCCCGGGGCGCCCTGGGAGGGGGAGCTCCTGGGCAACCGCAGCGCCCTGAGGCTGAGCCCGTGGGGTCCAGGCCTCCAGCAGCTGGGCCCCTCTGCCGCCGCTGTGGCGGGCCCGGCGCCACACCCCCTGGACCTTCAGGAGAAGCCCAAGGGGGGACGTCCGTCGCCGGCCGATCCGGCCCACGCGGCGCCCACCCTGACCGCCGCGGCAGCCTCTGCGCCGCCGCCCGCTGGCGACCTCTGGCAGCGCGCCGCGCAGCAGCGCCTCTTCCCCCCGCAGCAGCAGGAGAGCGCCGCCCAGCCCGACGGCGGGGCCGGCCTGCCGCCGCTGGTGTCCGACCCGTGCGACTTCAACAAGTTCATCCTGTGCAACCTGACGGTGGAGGCGGTGGGGGCCGACAGCGCCTCGGTGCGCTGGGCGGTGCGCGAGCACCGCAGCCCCCGGCCGCTGGGCGGCGCGCGCTTCCGCCTGCTCTTCGACCGCTTCGGCCAGCAGCCCAAGTTCCACCGCTTCGTCTACCTGCCCGAGCGCAGCGACTCGGCCACGCTGCGCGAGCTGCGCGGGGACACCCCCTACCTGGTGTGCGTGGAGGGCGTGCTGGGCGGCCGGGTCTGCCCGGTGGCCCCCCGGGACCACTGCGCCGGGCTGGTCACCCTGCCGGAGCCCGGGAGCCGGAGCAGCGTGGACTACCAGCTGCTGACCTTGGCCCTGCTGGCCGTCAACGCGCTGCTCGTGCTTCTGGCCTTGGCGGCCTGGGCGTCGCGCTGGCTGCGCAGGAAGCTGCGGGCCAGGAGGAAGGGCGGGGCCCCCGTGCACGTTCGCCACATGTACTCCACCCGGCGGCCCCTGCGCTCCATGGGCACCGGCGTGTCCGCCGACTTCTCGGGCTTCCAGTCGCACCGGCCGCGCACCACCGTGTGCGCGCTCAGCGAGGCGGACCTCATCGAGTTCCCCTGCGACCGCTTCATGGACAGCGCGGGCAGCGGCGGCAGCCTGAGGCGGGAGGACCATCTCCTGCAGCGATTTGCCGACTAGATCCGGGGCCTCCAGGGTGTGGACACCATCTCGTTGGCCTTGAGGAGCCGTCTCTCTGCGGGGGCCCTTCAACGCACCTCAAGGGAAGAGCTCATTCCATCAGACCGTCTTCCTTTTGTGCATTTGGCCAGAGGGGCCGAAGAGGCCAATTCGGCACTGCCCCCTAATTCCCAATATTCCTGAAATAAATGGATGGTACTTGGTGGTCAAGACCAAGAGTAGGGGACGCATGGATGGTGGGGTACAGAGGTGGGAGGCCTTCTTTACCCGGAGACTTGGGCGCAGCTATGAGATGGGTTTTGGTGGCCTGGCAATGCAGTAGCCTCACCCCCTTGGGGGTAGGAAAGGGGGCTTGTGCCCCCAACATGGCCAGAAAGCGATGTGGAGACGTACTTTTTTACTTGTTCAGTGTCCAGAAGAGGTGTTTTGTGTTCTATTTAAGGAAAAAGGAACTTATTACCATTACAAAGGAGGCTTGGTTTGGAGGTTTGTGCCAAGAAGGATGATGTCAGCAGGTGGTAAAGTTTAACACACTCACCAAGGGGGAACTCTTTTATGGTGGATAACTTGACGTTTAAGTAATTAGAGACGCTATTTTTTTTTTCAACAATGTGAAGAGCTCTGACATTTAACAAACTGACAAACTCAAGGACTATTTTAGATGAGCCAGGTGGTTCAACAGTTTTCTTTTTAACATGAACATCACAGGAAGGTTCGCTGACCTTGGGGGGAGGAGGGGCGGGTTAACTGAGATTACACACTTTGTCTGGAGAAGGCTGCATCCAAGACTTCTCCATCAGGGTTGCTCCTGTGGCTTTTTTAATTTTATTTTTTTTAAACCCATAGGTGGAAAAGGAAATTTCAATGCCAGACTTAATCCAAGAATGTCATGCGTAGGTAGCTGGTGACCCCATAGGGAATGCCAGTGTTCTAGTTTGCTTACCACACCACTGACCGTGTGTGGGGGTTGGGGAAAATGCCATGTGCTACTTCTCATGTTTTTATCAGTGACATGCAATTGACTGTGTCCTACTGGTTCCGAGTTGCACAGTTAAGTGTTAAAGGACATTTCCTTGATAGGGGAGCAAGAGGTGATTGTCAGTTGATAGTGTATGCTTGATCACATTCATGTCTTACTCTAGAGGAAATAGTAGAAGGGAAGAAATTCTTGGAAAAATGTGAAAAAATGGACATCAGTGGTTGTTTTCCTACAAAAAAAAAAAAAAACCCAGAAGATTGTTACAAGTACTTAAACCTCACTGTGAAATAATTCTATCTTTTTGCAAGTTAGTCCCTCCATGGCCCTGTGTTTTACTGTGTTATTAAATCTTACCTTGTAGTTGATCATTGCAGTCTTTCTTTTCCATGCTTTTGTGTTAAACGTAGGGTTAGGCCCCTTTATTTGCTCTGTTGTTTTCAACTATTTGAGATAGTCTCGTTCCCTGATATTTATGAGGTACATGTTGATCACTACATGTAGTGCCCTGGTTTACATGAATGATTGCGTGTGTGGTCTACAGGTGTCGTCACTAAGAAGGTGTGCCTGGCTCCATTCACTGTGGTTATGACTCCTGGGCAGCGGGGTGCTGTGGAGGCCGCGGCATTGGTGCCAAGGCTAACAGTGCATCTTCTGTTGAGGGCCGTAAGCCCCTGAGGGTCCTGATGACTCAGGGAATCGATCACAGTCCAGGGGTCCTTCACCCCCCTTTTATGGGTGGCCTCCACCGAGCCAGGCCTGCCCTTGTCCCCACAGCTGAGCGGAGACCCAGCGATCTAAATGAACTGATCTTTGTTTATGTTCAGATGAATCCATGTCCAGACCCCTTAACGTACAGCTGCTTTCCTGGCAGTCTTATCTGTGGGGCCAAAACTTAATCAACCACAGGAAACAGACTGTCATTCTGAGTTTGCTGCCAGACCTTGTTTCCGACTCCAAGCTTGCCGGCACCCGGGAGAGGTGCAGTTGTTGGCTCTTCTTGGCAACCTTTGGGCTTTCCTGCACCTTTTCTGCTCCTGGCTGTTTTCATTCATCGAGCAGTTGCGTCTCTTAGCTGTGTCTTTGGCACAGCCATGTAGTGCCGATTCCCATGGGAAGTCTGGAAAGGACCTCTTATTTTCCCACGACCCACCCTGTTAACAGCAGAACATCACTGAACATGCTTAATGCCTGATCTATGTAAAATCAGTTTCCCTGGAAGGTCTTCCAGTGGGAAATGAATAAATGCTGTCCATTGTTATGCTCAGTTATGTCAATAAACCCACTTACTGATAGACATGTTTTATTGTTGAAGTTGCCAGTATTTTATACACCTGCCTACGGGTACACTGCATTTTTCTATAGCGGTTTTCATCATTGAAAATGAACACAGGCATGAAGTTTTCCTGTCCTCTTTCAATGTGTTTTTTTTATTATTATTATTTCCATTTTCACAGTAGAGTATGGATGTTTATTTTTAAGAAATGGTTGTGTGACTTGATGCCCCAAGAAAGGATGAGATGGCTCTGAGAGCAGGTGGCCAGCCATGGGGTGAAAATGCTATTAAGATCCAGTGACAGCAAGATGATTGGGTCTCAGCAGGCACCAGCTGTTAAAAGGGAACTGAATTAAAAGCCAAGCCCTTTGACTCGCATGGTCAATAATAAGAAAGAATTCTCTTGAACTGGAGGTCATTTTTGCCATTACAAAGTTTATGAAAAGAGAAAATTTGTGAAGGAAAGAGAATCAATTTTGTATGTGGTAGGAGTGTTCAATGAGGGGTCCATCGAAGCAGTCTGGAATTTGGGGGGACCCTCAGCTTCCCCAGTAAGATTATTGCTTTCACGAGGCTGGTCATTTTTTGATGCTGCCAGGTAATAATTAGGATGTGATCAGAACACTGTCATTCATTTGCCATGCACTGGGTTTTCACCACAAGTACAGCAATAGGGGCAGCGACTGTATTTTAAGAAACCATTAAAATAGACACGGGATGGCCTGGTACTTATCGTTAACCCCTAACGCGCCTGCTTCTGCGACTTGGAGATGATTGAGAGTGAAGTATGCCAGAAGTGTATCCAAAATTCCAGACCCAGAATCAAAACGGAATCCTACCCGGTCTCATACCTTCGCCATCAAGGAGAATTATAGCATCATTCAAGCTCAGAGTAATGTTTAAGGAAGTGATGAAAGGATCTGAGTCCTCTGGGATTGTATTCATTCCATTCGTTAATCTCCTTGTGCCTCAGCTTCCGCATCAGTTAAAACGGGAGGCCTAAAAGTCTCGACTGCACCATGCTAAGGTGAGAAGTCAGAGCACACGGTGTTTGCCATCACGGTTACACCTCAGGTGTGTTGTTAGTAGCAGGATTGTCCAGTGCACAGTGCAACAGGTGGCATGATACACTGTGGAAATTTCGTGGACAAAACATTTGTGCTCAAGCCCTAACCCAGTGGTCGGCAAGCTCATTAGTCAACAGAGCCAAATATCAACAGTACAACGACTGAAATTTCTTTTGAGAGCCAAATTTTTTAAACTTAAACTTCTTCTAATGCCACTTCTTCTAAAGAGACTCGCCCAGGCCATGGTATTTTGTGGAAGAGCCACACTCAAGGGGCCAAAGAGCCGCATGTGGCTCGCGAGCCGCGGTTTGCCGACCACGGCCCTAACCCATCAGAAAATTCAGATCATGAGATTACAACAACCCTTCCTCTCTTGTTCTGGTTGGTTGCGTCTCTCCTAAAATTGAGCGTGAAAGGATAGCTCTCGACGTACTTTCTCATCACTTAACAAATGTGAATTCACTAGTATTTGACCAAACGTTTCTATGTTTATGAAACTCATGGTATACATGAATCCACCCTTGAGGCTGGAACTAAGGGCTGGGTAAATGGTCTTGCTTGTATAGCCCCCATCCTACTTCCATTAACTTAGTGATAGCATCTCCAAGTCTGCCTTTACTCTTAGTTTACTTAAAGGGATACTTTGCACGAACAATTCTTTTATCCCCCAGGGATTTCAAGCCACTACATCTTTCTCCATCAGGTGACAAATAGCATTCTTTTCATTTTGCTTGGGAGACAGGTATTTGGAGATGATATCTACATTAATGACTGAAATAGGGGGGAGCATAGCTTCTAATACCTGGCTGCTTTCTTGGGGCAAAGTACTTAAATATCCCATTGCATCTGTGTGACAGTTTTTAAGCTACAGGTGGTGTGATTCTTCATCAACACGAGCTTTATAATTTGGCTGTGAGCTGGCATCAGAAGATGGGTAGAAATAAATTGTCGTGCACGTGCGGGAGGTAACCAATGATGTGTTTCTCTCACATCGATGTTTCTGTCTCTCCCCCTCCTTTCCAATCTCTCTAAAAATCAATGGAAAAATATCCTTGGGTAAAGGTTAACAACAACAACAAAAAAGAGGAGCAACCTAAGTAGAATTAAGCACAAACAAAAACAAAAAGCTGCGCACGTGTGTGTGTGTGTGTGTGTGTGTGTGTGTGTGTGTGTGTGTCTTACATAGTAAGCCTTGAAATCAGGTCATGTGAATCATCAAATTTTCTTTGTCAAAGATGATTTTGACTATTTCACTTTTTTTATTTTTCCATATGTATTTTAAAATAAGCTTGTTATTGCTCCCAAAAATTGCCTGGTGGGATTTTTTATTTGTATTGCATTAACTCTATAGACCAATTGGGAGTATTCGGGAGTATTGGCAAACCCAGTATAGCTGCTCATTGTCACAGAGAAAATGTTAACTGACAACATGGAACATCTTATGAAGGGAGAAGCTATATTTGAGATTCTTATCTTGGTTTTATATATGTAGTATTCCATGTAGGTAAAGACTTGAGGTATGTATTACATAGAGTGAATAGGGCCTTTAATTTATTTAATGTCACAGACTCTTATAAGCATGTGTTGTGTGTCAGGCACTATTTTAAGAGTTTTCCCTACACCAATTTATTCACTCCTCATAATAACCCTCTGAAGAGGTATGTTACTGTCCTCACGTCAGAGATAAGGAAACTGAGGCACAGAGTGGGGAGGTGGTGGAGTCTGAATTTGAAACCAGGCTGGCTGGCCCCAGGGTCCTTGCTGTCAACCCTGACACTTGCCACCTTATGAGTAACAACTGGTAAATACCAGGGGATTGTTCTTATGATTCATCATGAACATTGCCCTCCCCATACCCTACCCAATACTACACTTTAAAAATCACCTCTAAGTAGTTTGGCCTTCATTTTCTGCCTGTTTTTCTTAAGCTGTGTCAGGGCAGTACCCAGGGATACATCATTCATCCTTAAATATTTAATGAGAACATGTAGTCCATCTCACGGCATGAACGCCTTCTCTCTGTCTCAACATGGATGGGTCACTGTTGCCTGCTGCAGGGTTAGTCCTTTCCACTGGTCTGGGAGCTCCCTGGGGACAGCAATTCCCTCTCGTATTTCTCTTTGTGCCCACAGGGCCCAGCTGGCTTAGAGTTCCTGCTACCCGCTTGTTGATGAGTGCTACAAGGCAGCTGCCCACCCTCTTTCCGCTGAGACACACGTGCCAGACATGGTGACAGAAGTGATACACACTTGTCTGTTGGGCCAGATCATTTAATAGCTGTACTTCCACCCAAACGACATTTATATAGCAACTAGAGGCCCGGTGCATGAAATTTGTGCATGGGTAGGGTCCCTAGGCCTGGCCGGCAATCAGGGCCAATCTGTGGGGTGACCAGCAGGGCGACTGGGGGAAGGGGGCCCACTGGCACCTGCCTTGGCTGGCTTGGGGCCTGCTGGCTGGGGGCATCTCCTGCATTAAGCATCTGCCCCCTGGGTGGTCAGTGCACATCATAGTGACCCGTTGTTCCAACCGTCATTCCACCGTTCGGTCTATTAGACTTTTATTATATAGGACTGGAGGCTCGGTGCACAAAAATCATGCACTTGGTTGGGGGGGTCCCTCAGCCTGGTCTGCGCCCTTTTGCAGTCTGGGGGTCCTCGGGGGATGTCCAACTGATGGCTTAGGCCCGCTCCCTTAGCACTGCTGCAGAGGCAGGAGAGGCCCCCGCAACAGCTGCTGCGCTTGCCAGCTGTGAGCCCAGCTTCTGGCTGAGCGGTGCTCCCCCTGTGGGAACACACTGACCACCAGGGGGCAGCTCCTGCATTGAGCGTCAGTGCATGTCATAGTGACTGGTTGTTCCACAGTTCGGTTGATTTGCATATTAGGGTTTTATTATATAGGATGGTTGAAAGCAAATGGGATGCTATAAAATGGATTATTTGGGGGTACAATATAATTCTACTTTTTCTGTCTTTAATACAGGAATACAGTTCTCGAAAAGTGAACATTTGGGAAATTTAGCACACATTTCCCCTTTGTGTACTAGTAGATTTCATATTGTTTAGAAAAAATCATGGATTATGTCTTATTTATGTTGGTATTTTTATCATCTGGCATAGTGCATTTCACATAGTAGATTCTCAGTAAATGTTAGTAGAATTAAAAAAAAAAAAAAGCCATTAGTCCTGTTAGGGAGTTACAGTAGGAACAATTTTTCATCGAGGGTATTTCACCGGTCTGTGTTTTTTGTTTTCTAGGACACAGAAGAAAATTGTTGCATACACACTGACGATTTTATTTCCACCTGGTCCCCATTCTATAGTAAATTCTTCTTCCCCCACAAAATCACGACTGAGACTTTTAAAAAAATTCAAGGCATAACAATAACTCACAGATTTCTTTCTGCAGCAGAAAGACACAATACACACGTGTTTTTGTGAGATAAGGGACATTTCAGCGACACTGTGAGGCCTGTTGAAGCGTAGGCGGCTAGTCCGCCAGGTGAATCACTATCTGCAGGTGCCAGAGGGAGCTGTCTCCATGGCTGATGGAGCTCTGACCTTGGCCCATTTATCATCATTACCGCAGGGGACAGAAGCCAATATCTCTATTCTTGTGAATAGGCACAATGCTGTGGGAAAGGATGTGTGTGTGAAGGTGTGTGTGTGTGTGTGTGTGTGTGTGTGTGTGTGTGTGTGTGTGAGAGAGAGAGAGAGAGAGAGAGAGAGAGAGAGAGAGAGAGAGAATGTTTGGTTTTTACATTTTCTTTCCTCTTTTCTGTTTGTACTGTCACAGTCTCCCATCTGCAAGCTTAGCTTCACAGAAGCCACTCCGGGCTGTGAGACTGCAGGGGCATAGTTTTTCCTTATAAGGGAACAGAATCTGGCCGCAGAACATGGACAATCTGTGTTAGCATCTCTGGGGCTGTGATCGCCATCTGATTAGGGAGGCCAGAGGTGAGGGGTGTGACCTTGGAGGGTGCTGCCTTCTCCCCCAGAGTCCCAACCCAGCCGGTGCTAGCTGCTTCCTGGCCTGGAGTTTCCAGGCAAACTCTGGGACCGAGTTCACAGATGGGACCGAGCCTGCCTAGGTGACAGGCGGAGGGAGCCAAGGTTATGGGTGAGAGAGGCCTTACTTAGAAAAACGTGGCTGCCATTTGTCTTAGTTTGCTAGGGCTGTTGTAGCAAAGTACCGTGAACTGGGTGACGTAAACAACAAAAATGTATTGTCTCACCCGAACGGCATGGCTCAGTGGTTGAGCATCGACTTATGAACCAGGAGGTCACGGTTCAATTCCTGGCCGGGGTAGTGGGCTCGATCCCAAGTGTGGGGCGTGCAGGAGGCAGCTGATCAATGATACCCTCTCTCTTCCTCTCTCCCTCTCTGAAATCAATAAAAACATATTTCAAAAGAAGAAAAAAGAATGTATTGTCTCACAGTCCTGGAGGCTAGAAGTCCAAGATTGAGGCATCAGCAGGGTTGGTCCCCTCTGGGCTGTGAGGGGGGTCAGCTCCAAGCCTCTGTCCTCACTGCTGGGGTTTGTGGGCAATCTTGGGGTGATCTTTGGCTTGTAGAAGACCCATCGCTGCCTGCACCATTGCATGCTGGTCTGCCTGTGTGCCTGGGTCCAAATGTCCCCTTTTTATAAGGTCCGGTCCTGGGGGGTAGGGGCCCACTTCACTTCCATAAGGCCTCCTCTTAATGGGAAGTACATCTCAAGGGCCCTATTTCCAAATAATGGCACGTTCTAAGGCACTGGGGTTAGGACTCCAACATCTGAAACTTGGGGAGTTAGGGCTTCAACATCTGAATTGGGGGAGGCACAGTTCAGCTCATAGCAGAATTCAATCTGTCCATGGTTGACTCGCTGGGAGAATTTTCCTGATTACTAATGGAAGGTGACAGGGGAGGGACGTGAAAACAGCAGAGGGAATGGTGGCGATCTTGATTTTTTTCTAACAAGGAACAAAGACATGGGGCAGTGAAGGGGGAACCCCTCATTGTCAGGACAGTCATCTTCTTGACACTAGCAGTATCCGAGTTGATACATGATCTGCGGGTCAGAGAGGACGCAAGTCCCCAAAGCTTTTGCAAACTCCCAGCAGTATATGAATTTTAGCTGCCCAGGACAACTCCCCAAAGGCCTTGGCCTTCAGGACTATGGGGGTGCTCACCTGAGGGGCCTGCCCTCTTTCCTGTGTTCCCCAATCTAGTGGGAACTATTTGGGAAGGAGCAGGCCCCTTGAAGGAGTCTGGCTGTTTCAGCCGCTTATCTTTCTAATAGCACAGTGTTTTCCAAAATAAATGACCTACTAAAAGAAAAAAATAATAAATGACCTACTTCCTTATCAAATGCCCCAATAGAATGAACGTCAGCTACAACGGGTGCTGTACGAGGCACATGTATGCATCGTTCCAGTCTTCGAAGAAGCCGATAATGGTATTATTCCCATTTCCCAAATGAAAAGATCAAGGCTCAGCGTTCAGCAACTTGCTCAGGGGCTCGTGGGAGTCAAGCGTCAGTCAATTTCTACACACGTCATATTCTTTTCACTCTGCTCACTGCTGCCCTAAGTGTTGCGTAAATCCTGGAAGAATGTGGATTTAAAAAAAAAATCTTAAATATCACACTGAGATAAGAAGATAAAATAGAGCCTCTGGTGGAAAAGGAAGAGGCTGGGTTTGGAGGGCTCTGTCTGTCCATGTAGCCCTAAAACACATCTCAAATCGCCGCTTTTATTTTCCTGTTTTGGCTGTAAAAAGGAGAGGATGCCGAGTGTCCATCTGCTTTTTTCCTGAAGATGGAATTTCAACGTCTCCGTGTGGAATTTCCCGGTTCCCCACCAGCTATGTCGATCCCTCTCTCAGAGGCTCCTCTATTTCTGACAGCAGTGGGGTTAGAATCTGGTTATTTGCAGAGGGAAGTTTTGGGAGCCTCACATTTTTCTTTTCTCTTCTTCTGGGACCCCTGAGCTTCTCTGGCTGGGGAGGGTGTTCAGAGCTGCGCGCACCCAGCCTGGCCCGCAATCAGCTGCTGCAGCCTGTCAGCCTGGCCAGGGACCGTGACGTCCTCCTTTGCTGAGATGCACCGCCCGGGCCCATCTCCTGCAGGCCAGCAACTGGCTTTGACCGATTCCGTTGGAAGACTCCTGCTTGTTGTGCGTATGGTAATGACGCCAGCAAAATTCAATTACTGTGTCTCAGAGGACCTCAGCCAGCGACAACAAATTAGGGAACAAGAGCATTGGAGTATCTGAACCGAAATTATAAGCGGGCTATTGAAAAACAAACAAAAATCCTAAGCATTCATTTAATAATAGATGCCACAGGATCCCCCACCAACAATTAGTTCATCAACTCACCCTTTGTTCTTGTCAGAAAAGAAAATGCCTTAGACTCAGCCAAGAAGGTTGTATCTTAATGACTTGGTATTGTTGTGCCCCCCCCACCCACCCCCAGCACACCTGGCTTAGGGGGTGTCTGGGAGGGAGGGAGGGAGCAGCCCCTGGAAGGCCTCCCTAGGCCCCTGCACTAATCCCCGCTGGGCTCACAGATGCTCCCCGCCCTTGGCCTTGGGTTTCAGGTTGCCATCCAGGGCCGAGGTTTGAATGGAGGTTGTAACCTCAGAAGGTCCAGCTAGCACTTAACCGCTGACATGCATCCAGAATGTCAAGGCTTGCATTGTCTCACTAATTTGAACCAGCTTTCCTGCTATCAGATCCTTTTCGGCTCCTAACCCTTCCACCCTCCTTTCTTCCCCTGAGGGCCGTCTGCGGCCTCTCTGGGGGTGCCTTCCGCGGGAGCTGTGCACTGGAAGGCCCCTCCTGGGGAAGGTGCCTTCGCCCTCCTCCAGGCCGCTGGTGGGTGGGACTCACGGAGTCCCTTGACATTTCTTCTCCGGTATGGAGGGAGAAAGCCCATCGAAGGCGGGCTGGGGACGTCGGCAGCCTATTTTGCAGAGAATTTTACAGTTAAAATGGTTTGTCATTGTTGTTTCCTTCACTTTATTTCCTTTCTCATCCAGACCCCAACATCCAAGTGTACAACCCAGAACTGGTGACTAGAGTAGATGACAAAGGCAAGACGCTAAGGATGTTCTCAACTAGCAGGTCATTCTCCAGCTACAGTAACTATATTTGGGGGAACCTACTGAGACCAAGCTCCTTTCTGGGAGAATTGCTCCCCCTTCCCACGAAGGACTGTGAGCATGCAGCATGCTTACTTCCCATGACCCCACGCGGCTGGCCAACTCATGCCCCAAGCTGGGCACAGCGGAATCGTGCTCCAGGAGCTGGGGGTCAGCAGTTGTTTGCTTGCCCTGGAGCTTGGAGAAGGTATTGGCTCTGGAGTCTGGGGGCACAATTTTTAACTATGTGTATAAGAGGTGGAAAGCCGGGGGGTGGTGGAGGGGTTGGAATAGTTTTGCCATGCATTAAAGATACTGAGGGGTGATTCTTTCCATCTCAAAGACATGGACATTTCAGGCCATCAAGAGACAGACAGCAACCAAAGGATTTTACTGGCCCTTTAATTCCCATGACATACAATGCTCAGCAGCGCTCGTATTTTACCCACAGTTTCCTGTCCCCTGAGAAGGAGGGATGTCATCCAGCGGCTCAGCTGTTCTGAGGCCCGCACCAGGCGGCTGGCTGGGAAGGGGGGACACAGGAGAGTTTTGATCACGTGACACATCTGTGCTTGGGGTCTTTGTGCAGGCAACCCAGCGACCTTCCCCAGGGCGGGAGCCTGGGGACAAGTCCAGTCTGACTCCCTCCTCATTTGGCCACATGGAGGGCCGATGCCTCTCCCTTATGCATGAGAAAATGAATGGGCAAGACTAACCTCTAAATTAAGAGACTCGGAGAGGAGGGGATGGTTCAGATTGCCTCGATGTTAGGTATCTTCTGGGAAAAGGGCATGAGTCTCCGGGTAACTTGTGTAAGCACCTGGTCACCGTTTATAACTTAGAGGGAAAAATCAGAACGTAAGCTGTTTGGGCCACACAAACCTAGGAGTGTCCAGCCCCGGCTCCTTGCTGGTACCTCATTTAAATGTGGCAATGGTCCTTCTGGACATTAGCACTAATTTTTTAAGAAGTTAAGTGAGTGCCTCAAGGCCCCCAGCAGTAAGTAAAAAAGTCACGTGGCTGGGATGTGGACCCAAGTTTACCTGACTTAAAACTATTCTAATTCCTTGCCCAGCCAGCGTGGGTCAATGGTTGAGCATCAACCTATGGGTCAGGAGGTCCCAGATCTATTCCTGGTCAGGGCACATGCCCAGGTTGTGGGCTTGATCCCCAGTGTGGGGCATGCGGGAGGCAGCTGATCAAAGATTCTCTCTCATCATTGATGTTTCTATCACTCTCTCCCTCTCTCTTCCTTCCTCTCTGAAAGCAATAAAAATAAATGTCTTTTAAAAACTATTCTAATTCCTTTATGCTATTATTTCACAAACTTGTCTGATAAGACTCCTCAGGGTGAGGGCTTGTTAAAAATCCAATCCTGGTTCCACTGCTAATCTAGTCAATCAGTGGCTACTAGAAGCGGGCACAGGTATTCAGGCCAGGTGACTCCTCAGGCAAAGCAGGCCAGTGCTGCCTGCTGCCTTACGTGCTTTCAAAACCCAAAACCAACCAACCAACCAACGAGAAAACTCTGTCATTCCTGAGAAGTGTGCTAAGAAAGTCTTTTCTCTCTTTCTTAAAAAATATATTTTTATTGATTTCAGAGAGGGAAAGAGAGAGGGAGATAGAAACATCAATGATGAGAGAGAATCATTGATCAGCTGCCTCCTGCATGCCCCACACTGGGGACCGAGCCTGCAACCCGGGCATGTGCCCTTGACCAGAATCGAACCCCGGACCCTTCAATCCGCAGGCCAATGCTCTATCCACTGAGCCAAACCGGCTAGGGCAAGGGTTACTTCTATAAATAAATAAATAAATAAAATAAAGGAATGTGTGGCCAAGTTAAAAATCAGTGTTTTGATGGCATTTGAAATTGCTTCTCGGGAGCTTATTTATTTTTTAAATATATTTTTATTGATTTCAGAGAGGTATGGAGAGGGAGAGAAACAGAATCATTGATCACCTGTCTCCTACACACACCCCTACTGGGGATTGAGCCCGGAACCCCAGCATGTGCCCTGACCGGGAATCGAACCCTGATCTGGTTCACAGGTTGATGCTCAATCACTGAGCCACACCAGCCGGGCCCTCCTTACACGTTTCAGGTGGAGGTTGGAAACGCCTCACTCCTCTTTGGCTCGATGCGGGGGACTTCACTGGGGCTCTTACTCCTCCAGCATTTTCTTTCTCCTCCCAGGGTCTCAGCAGACAGTGGCTTGGAGAGCTGTGTCCCCCTCAGCCCATGACCAGGCCTTCCTTGCCCTGTCCAGGCCCTGGGGAGCTGACACCTCCACTCACTATCTAGGCAGCCTGCATGGCTGACCTTGACCTTGGATACAGAGGTACTTTCATTTCCTGTGCTTCTCCTTGGCCCTGGCATCGCATAAGCACAGTGACGGGGCAACCACCGTCAGAAGGCATTCAGGTGAGGACAGTGAACAACAGGCGAGTTTAGACTTTTGAAATCCTGGCCACCTACACCATGCGTGGGGCCGGGCAGAGAGAGCATCAGAGAGAGGCCGGGCCTGGATGTCAGGCTGCCTGGCGGAGCCTTTGTCTTACAGGAAAGCACGTGGCCATGGGCGTGCTCTCCCCACAAGATCCTCTCGCTGCTCCGAAGGCCAGCGCCCTTCCTTGCTCACACCCTCCCAGGTTTGGCCGGGCCCCAGGCCTCCTCTGCTTCCCCCTCCCCCCCACCCCCTGAAGCTCCTGCCCCTCCTGTGTGGTGCACACGGCCCGCGCGTGCTGTCCACTCCCGGCCCGTTCAGACCTTGTGGATTAACCCTGTGGCCCGTGCGCTTGGGAGCAGTTGTTAGAGAACCGGGGAGCGGACCCCGCGCTGTGAGAGAGAGAAGAGGAAAGGAAACGCCTGACCCCTGACCTGGCTTTGCGGCTCTTCGCTCATTTGCTCCCCCCAACACCCCTGGGAGGTGGGTGCCGTGATCTTTCCCATTTTTCAGAGGAGCTCAAGGGACCCGTCTGAGGTCACACAGCTGGTGAGTGGTGGAAGCCAGGTCCCCGAACAATGGGCCTGGGGTCAGAGTTGGTGCTGCTCACCACAGCCTGGCCACTCTGTCAGCTGAGGGCCCAGGAGCCCCAGTGTGGTGAGGGGCAGCTGGGGACACCTTTGCTGGGGACAGGGAAGGCACTGGAGATCAGGCACCTTGGGGCGCAGATGCCTGGCAGTAAACGAGTCCCCAGGTGCTGGCAAAACAGCGGTGGCAACAACAACAAAACAGACGTATTTGGATCAGAGCGACAGGTCTACTCCGTGAAAAGATGCACAGTGGGGGGGGGGGGGCGGGGGGGGTGGACAAGAAGTGTGTGTGGGGCTTAGCGTGCTGCAAGGCCACGTTACACCCTCACCCGGCGGACTGCCCGTGCCGTCTGGGGTGTCCCTCTGGACCAGGCCCCCCAACCTGTGCACTGCTGACATTTGGGGTGCAACCCCCTGGTTGAAAACCACGTGTTTGATCCCAGACTCTGGACTTAGGAGCAGAGAACGCTTCCAGAAATAAGCCTATTCAGATATTGAGTTCATATATTCTCTAGCATGTCTCCCAACTCTCAGAAAATGAGAGAAAACATGGTGGATTGGTATCTCAGTGCTTTATCACCCAGTTATTTTTTATATATATGTATTTTTGGGGAAGTGTATGGTATGGAGAAGAGAGGTTGGAAAGCATTCTAGGCAGGCTTCCTTTCAATACCTCTGTTTTATCTCCAAGTCTATTATTTCACCTCTTAAAGGGGGGTCACGTTCATGTCTTGTACTGTGCTGCCCCCTAGCGGTCACTTTGTTTTATAGCCACACAGCAGAAGGCGCCAAAAAAATTGCTCTCTAAGCATGAAGCCAAGGAGAGGACTTTGCTGGGGAAGTGGGTGGGTTCAGCCTTGCTTTCTGGCTTAGCCCAGCTGTGACCCTCAAGCCTCTCCACCCAGCCGCGCCCCTTCCCTCCCAAGCCCCCCTTCCTGCGACCCTACTCCTGCACACGCCAGCACCCCGCGACCCCTTGCTCTTCGTGGCGGGGAATTCAAAGCTGCTTGCATTTTGAATGGAAACAGCATCCTGTAGCTAGAAATACCCGAGGAGAAGCGGTCCATGAACGCTCAGAGGAGAGTGGCTACACGAAAAATACACGATTCAGCTGGGGAAATGTGGATGGTTGATTCTAGGCTCAAAAACATCCCCAGGAAACCTTTCCTCCCGAGAGGAGAGTGAAGCGGGCCTCTGGCCCCCTCACCCACCACAGACCATTAGCTAACCCGCTGGGACAGGGGGGCGGCCCCCAAGTACATGTATTTGTCCTCTTAAGAGCTCTGGCTGGCGGACTTAAATTTCAGATAGCCGGAGCCTTTCTAATGGCTTTCTCCTGTGCGGAGAGGACACTGTAATTAGTAAGCCAATAAAAGCCTTTCTTCTTTTTTTGAGGGTAGCTTTAAAAGAAGAAACCAAGAGAATGGAGACAAAGAAAGCTACTGTACATACAGAGTTAAGCCTCGTCTTCAGTGATGATGGCATTTTATTCAAAAGGAACTTGACGCCATTGGCGGGCTTGAAAGGCCTATTTAATTGCCTCAAAATGTAACTAATGCTGACACGGCAGACCACCCACGCTCAGATGGCAAATGCATGATAGAGCCGTGGTCGGCAAACTGCGGCTCGCGAGCCACGTGCGGCTCTTTGGCCCCTTGAGTGTGGCTCTTCCACAAAATACCACGGCCTGGGCGAGTCTGTTTTGAAGAAGTGGCGTTAGAAGAAGTTTAAGTTTAAAAAATGTGGCTCTCAAAAGAAATTTCAGTGGTTGTGCTGTTGATATTTGGCTCTGTTGACTAATGAGTTTGCCGACCACTGAGGTAGAGCATTCCTCTTTTTGCCAAGGGTGTTTTCTATTTCTAGGAAACACAATGGTATTTACGGCTTTCCGAGCGAGAACTTCTTTCAGCAATCAGGGAAACCTGTGACCAAGAAGTTTGATCCTAGGCCCCAGCTAGGACAGCAGTTCCGAGTTTAGGCCTCAGCGACAAAGGACAACGGACACAGAGCCTGGAAGGGGGGTGGGGGTGGGGACCTTTGCGGAAGCCTCGGGGACAGGCAGCAGCCGGCTCTCGAGATCTACAGACTGCCTGGGATGAAATGCACTTGTTTATTCCCACCTGACCTGAACATATGTCAGACGAGGAGACTCCGCTCCGCCCTGAGCCTGCCCACGCGTGAACAAACGTCCTCTTTTCCCTTTTTGTCTCTCAGTGGGAACGCCTTCGGCAGTGGCGTGCGTTTTAACACCATAAACCATGCAGCGATGCTTTATAAAAAGCCACAGGAAGGCTGGGAAGCTCCTATGTACGTGCCTATATTTCTGAAGCTTCTTTAACCTTTGCCTTATCACTTCACTGGGAATGACTGAGACCCCAAGCTGACTTGAGCCTGCACCCCAATCCTGGGGCCGTAGGGACTACCTAAAAGGAAAAGATCTCTCCAGAGGTAGATTTGAACCTGTCTGTATAATCAACATTGAACTTGTCAATGTGACCCGTGTAGATGGCGAACCCGCCCGCCGGGCCTGGGGAAGCTGGTCTGGCAGCTGAATTGCCCGTCCTCAGACCCAAGGACCTCACCCGCCCTCCCAGCTCTGCAGACACTGCGCCCACCTCACCCAGGGGCTCCCGCGTGCCCCAGGGACAGGGGCCCCACAAACTTCCACTCGCGAGCTTGCGTTGTTTAAGGAATTCCGAAACCCTCCAGCTGGCGGAGCCGGGGAGGGCAGAGTAACACGGGACTGACCATCGGTGGTCAATAGAACCAGCTGACTCCTGTTCACAAAATGTCCGCAAATGGCAGGAACCAGGCCTCGCTGGTCTCTAGCCATGCAGTTCCCACGGCGATGTGGCCTTTGGGCTTGCTATTGGATAGCCTGTGGACGCTGTCCGAAGCGTCCTGGAGCTATTATTGTCAGAGAAGAGACCCAGTTTGTTTAGAAGGTTGTTTTGTTTTTCTTGAAGATGCTCTTAAAAGTGCTCACTCTCCCTCCACGGGTGGAGCCGATTACTAGCTGCACCTGTAATCCTGTCCACTCCTCCTCACGCCCTCGCTCCCCGGCTTCCTTCCTTCCCTCCATCCCCTTTTCCGTCCTCTCCCTCCCTTTTTCCGTCCTCTCCCTCCCTTTTCCTGGGCTACTACGTCTCAGGCACTATGCGAAGCAATGACCACCTGAAGATTTATAAGATTTTTTTCCATTTTTTCTTTTTCTTTTAGGAGACGAGAGAGAAAATAACAATACAGACACAGCCAGGGGCAGATCCTGGCTCTGGAGCTTATACAATTTGGGGAGCTCTCTGAGAGAGACAGAGACAGAGAGAGAGAGTCGGGAACAAGTTCCTCAGCCAGGGACTTGACCCCTCTGGATGCAGCAAATTGGAAGAACACGAGTGGCGTAGAGAGATGGGGCATGCTTTATTAGGAACAAAGCAGCCAGCAACTGGCTGGTCAGGGGCGCCTTATATACTCGCTCAACCAAAGCAGCCGGGTGCCCATTAGTGAGGCCTGTGCTGCGTTAACATAAGTAGGTTACCTAAGGGTGCGCTTGCGCAGTACCTCTGGTGCTACTGCTGAGTCATCCCCCTCGCGCATGCCTATGGCGAGTGGAACTTTAACCTCCGCATATATGTGTGCATGTGTATGTGTATGTGTATGTGTATGTGTATGTGTATGTGTATGTGTATGTGTATATACACACAATTACAAATACAAAACTAGGCATGAATGTGACTATTTATTTAAAAAGGAAATCACAACAGCTTCCTGGAAACTGAAGGTAGGCGCTCTCTCCTGAAGACCTACTTAGGCCGTGTACCCAAAACACTTGAGAGGAGACGCTTTCCGATTGCACCCTCGCTGCCTCGCTCCCCGAACACTCGGGCTCCCGGAACTCGCAGAGGCCCGCGCTGAACCGAGGCCCGGCCTGGAGCGGCACTGACTTCCTCGGGGCTGGCCTCCAGCCTCAGGTGCCACCGCTCAGGGCGGTCCGCGGCTGAAACGCCTGTGGCCGCGCAGCTGGGTCTGGACCAGCACCAGGATGCGCGTCCTGGGAGCACACTGGGCGGCAGGTAGCTCACGGTCAAGGTCGTCTGGGATGTGCTGGGCACGACCGGCTCCAGGTCCTGTTTGTGAACTTCTCTTCTCGGAACCTCCCTCTTCCCGCCTGTGAACAAGGCTAACGAAGAGGGACGCGGCAGCTCCAGCACACGGCGCAGGCCTGGCACGGAGCACACGCCTCTGCCTGGCGGGGGATTGACTTGGGGGCGTGAGGCTGGAGGTTATTTGTGTGTCTGCGTGTTCGTGGCACCCCCACCTCCCTTCGCTGACGGCAGGAGACATGGGGTGTCAGTGGAAATCCAATCCCTGCTTAATGCTCTCGCGTGCCTTTTATGCTGTCTGCCGGATCCAATCCATCTTGTGCGTAATCATATTATACATCGCCGTCTCTATGAATAAGAAATGAGGGGATGGCATTTTGTTTTCGGCGGCCCCCTCTCACGAGAGACTAGATACCGGATGCCGACTTCTCTCCACGCTCAAGGAAGGGAGGGTGCAGATAATAAATCATTTTCCGCGTCTGGGACGGAAGACAGGCTCCTGGGGTGTCTGGGATGGTGGCAGCTGCGGTCTTCGCCATGATCAGCGCTCTGGATGAATGGAAATCTCAGGCTGCACCCCTACCCGCAGGCTGGGGGGTGGGGAGCCGCCAGAGCCCAGTGCCAAGCGGCTCAGGTGAAGGGCCTGTGGGATTTACACTCTCTCACGGCATCAGTGAGGTGTTAGCACCCGAAATGCTCCTCCGCGCTGTTCTGCAGTCTTTGGGGTCTTTGGATGCCAGGAATGGTCACGTCATGTCTCAGGCTCCTTAGCTATGAAATAGGGGTGAAGTTCCTCCTTGCCTGCTTCGCTGAGTCACGTGGAGAACCAAGTATTATAAAGCAAGTGAAAGTGCCTTGTGCATCCAGGGAGAGCTACAAATATTGCTATTAATGCCATACCTTAAGTCTTGGGGCCTTGAGGTGTCATTCTCAACCCATTTTTCAACAATGATTTCCTCATGCTCCTTACCTTTGCATTTTGGCACCGCTCTATTGTGTAGAGAGTTTGCAGAAATTAATTCTAAGTGTTAATCTCTACTGGATTCTCTCATTCGAATAGGAGTAAAACAGGGAAGACGGGTCATTCCTATTTTCATGGTTGTCCTGTTTTCAGCGGGACCAGGTTCCAGTATTTCCCAAAACAATGATATAGCGCCACCGTGTGGCCTGAAGACTTACTGCCCTGCACTACTCTTTTGCCTTTAAATCTTTAATATTAACTATTGGTAAGTATCAGAAAGTCTATTTTCTGCTTAAATAAAAAACATATGTGCCTATATTTACCTGTAAAATATATGGAAGTAATTGAAATTTATGGGAATTCAGTGGACCCCCGCCCCAGCTGCATTTGCAAGCTACTTGTTAGCGAAAGGATCCGTTTGCTCTTGATATAAACATGCTTGAGTAATTTTTGTGAGCAAAAAGCTTTATTTTAGCCACAGTTCTGCCTTCGTGATGGGTAACTGAGAAAATGTACTTTTTTCAGGATATTTCTCCCAATTATCTGATAAAAATATATGCATATATTTCACAAAATACATTTTATTAGAGGGGTGTATATAAGGTAATACATATTGAATAAAAAACAAGAATAAAAAATTTTAAGTGTACTTAGGTAGCCTCAACATCTATACTTGAATGAATGAAGCAATTCAAGGCGGAGGCACTTTTGGAAATGGCCCTGCATTTGGACAGATTTTAAATGAAGGGACCTTAGCAAGAATATATTTGTTAGGGAGAATATTATAGCAAGAGATGATTCTCTACTTGTTTTCAGTGGGACATGAGTGATGATAGCAATAACTTACTAAATGTTTGGTTAGCAAGGCACTTACCTGCATTGTTCAATAATTGGGGGTGGGTTTCAATCACGGCCCTTCAAAACATTATCATGGAATTTTAAAACAACAACTGGCCACTGTAAGCAGAAACACACCTTCAAGCTAAGCATCCGCCTACAGTGCTAGGGGCTCAATGGCTTTGAATGTACTGGGTGGCTAATGCCCTCTGGTGGTCATTATGGGAATTGATAAATTTCACACAAATTGAACGCAGTAATGAACATGAACACCCGTTGGACAAAGAATAAGGCTGATAAGAAAAAAAAAACACACCCCGATTCATTTGAAATACGGTTTTTGAGGAGAGCTCTAGGATACCCTGGTCCACCAGAAAGATGAACAAGTGAGTTCCAGAGCACATGAAGCTTGAACCTTGCTGGATGAGAAAGCAGGATTCTCTGGAAAAGATAGTAATGCTGGGAAAAATAGAAGGCAGCATGAACACAGGAAGATGAAATATGAGATGGGTTGACTCCCTAAAAGAAGCCAGAGGCATGAGTCCCCAGGGGCTAAGCAGGGCTGTGGAGGCCAGGACACTGTGGACATCAGTCATTCATAGGGTCGCCAGGAGTTGGAGCCGACTCAACAGCACGCAGGTAACACACAATGAACACAAGCACCAGCGAGCCTGTTGGTGAGTGCAGGGTCCTGTCCAGGGAACCTGAGGCCACTGGTATGTGATCAGTGAAGCTCAGCCATCTTTTGCTTTCATTACATTCCTGCTGTCGACGAAAGAGATCGGACACGAATTCCTATCTGCCGATGTGCTCCGCTGCAAGATGAAATGCCCACGGAAGGACGGTGTTAACCATGGGCTGAGATGGCCGCTGTCTGTCTTCTCATTTTAGCTTTTACGTCAAAAGGGAGCAAACACTGACAATGTTCAACGAGTCACCGAAAGGGGAAACAAGCTGTGGTGTATTCATTGGATCCATTGACAACTGTGGTGTATTCATTGGATCCATTGACAACTGGAAGCTTCATTTTGTCATATACATCACCCGTCTAGGGATGCACCCCTGCATGGGCGTGGGCATACGCCAGGGGAATTCCAGCGGGATGACACCAAAGGGCTAATAATTGTAAGCTCTGGGGATTACAATGAAGAGGGCAAGAGAATAAACACTTTTGTTTTGTACTTGACCATTTGTTCATGTCTTAACACAAACTTGTATTTCTTTCTTAATAAAACAATCTTAAATAAACACTAAAAAAACCACCAATCAAACATATACCCATTTGCAACATAACATGTCCTGAACATATGATGAACACGTTAGGGAGTGTTGTAATTTTCGTTATTCTTTAGAACTTTAATATGTATAGCTTTCTATGTTAGTTTCGGCAGAATCTGAATTAATTCCATGGTATTTTTCTCACTCCTCGAGATGAATGGAGGTGTTCCCTTGACCACAGAGCTAAAATAGTTCCATTATCTGCTGAGGAGTACGAACCAGCTGATAGAGCAAGACATTTGGAATCTTTCTTCCAATTTCCAATCTCACTATTTCTGTATTTGTGGACCTTGTTTAAAAAATGTCACTTTTTTTTTTTTTTACAAAGCTGACACAATGTGACAACATTTTATAAGCCACAGATATTAAAAGTCACTCTGGTGCCATTTATTTCCACCAGGCATTTGTGTCAAAATATTTAAGGTGGTTTTTGAAATTTCTATAGGACAAAAAATTATATAAAATAAAAATAGGTGGGAGGGACAAGGACAGGGACGTATAATGGAACCAGACCTTAGACAAGGCACGGCACCCACACGTGGAAGCGACGTTCTGGAGCACTTTCGGTAAAGGTGTAAACTTCGTTTGGAATTTGCTAGCAATCGAAACAAGGAAGAAACCTGGGAAGTCCCAGGAGTCACACGGATAAGACACAAACTAATCACTAGTTCAGGAGGAACCACAGCTATGGGCCTATGAAGACAAGAAATGTTGTCCCTGCTTGACTGGCTTCTAGATAAACGTGAGATGATGTTCACCCATTGCCCACATTCTGGAACACTCCTTTATCCTGGACATGCGGCGAGACAGCCCCGTTAGTCTTTGATCCCCAGAGGTGTTCACTGGGAATTTTTCATGGTTTCCACTTGCCGTCTGTCTGAATCTTGTCCCCAACCTCCACCTCTCTTTATGGGGCCCTGACGCTTTCTCCACTTCTTCCACGTGGAGCCGGGCTCAGCGGAATGGCTCGGTAAGACTCACAGTCACGTGTAAGTGATTAACATTACACTTGTGTCCCCTCCCCACTCGGGGCATCTGCCTCTGTGTTTTGTTCTCTTACAATGCAGCTGGCCAGGGGGGTGTCTTATGACAATGATTCCATGTCACTGGGCAGCATCCGTTAGTAGCTCCTCTGACTACTGTATGTGTAAGTTCTTCGGCTGTGGAGATCCCAGGGAACCCTCACGGATCAAAACCACGTCAGCTTTATTTGATGCGTCCTCGGCATGGTTTACCCTAGAATTGTTTATATTCTTACAGCCACTGTCCACTGATCTTCAGGTTAGGGTCTCCCCTGGCCCCATGGTCTTTCCCATCAGTCTCCATCCAAGTCCATGCCTCCCCACTGGCTGGCTGTGCCGTCCCCCTCCCTCCCCCACAGTCAGTGTTCCTTTCGTATCCAAGTTCACGCACCAAAACACATTGCGCCACGGCGGGCCGTGCTGTCCTCACCCAGGGCAATAAACGGACCATTCATCGCCCACCGGCTTGGCCTCAGAAGGAGACTTGAATGGAAAATAAACAGAGCGGCGCGTGGGTGTAGGTGGAACCCTCCACACTTCCCTTCCCAGACGGCACCTGAAAACCAGGCCAAGTGCCCATGAATACAGCGAGGGCCGGGCATCCTCGCTGCCGCCCAGGGTTCTCACACAGAAGCCAGGGGAGCCGAGCGGAGCCTTCCACGTTTCACCGACCAGGTAACTTGGGTGGGCTAGTTCAAAGGCCAGAGATTCTCTTTAGGACCCGTGTCCCCGCCAGCTGGGTGCGGTCCCGAGCGGATGATCAAGGTCTAGAGGCAACGAGCTTTAGACAGTGGGCACACGGGGACCGAGGCCAGTGACGGCCTTGGGGAGGAATCAACACTTCCTGGACAAGAGCCTCTCCTCCCACGTGGCCCGTCTGGGGCAGCCTGGTCTCTGCGGTCGCCTGTCCTCCCAAATGCAGCATCCCCCGTGAGGACGAAATGCCTCCTCCTCCGTGAGGGTCCACGTGTTGGACCTGCCCTGCAGTAGCTGCTTGGTCCTCATGAGGGCAGAGCCATGTTAGGTTACACGTTTTCTGACTGCCCTTAGCCTCCGTGAGAAGTTCAAGTTGTGGACGGTCCCTGCCATCATCTGTTAGTATGCACGTGTTTATAAATGGGCATCGGCATGGTCTACGCTCCATGTAGAGCAGTGGTTCTCAACCTTTCTAATGCCGCCACCCTCTAATACAGTTCCTCATGTTGTGGTGACCCCCAACCATAAAATTATTTTCGTTGCTACTTCATCACTGTAATTTGGCTACTGTTATGAATTGTGATGTAAATATCTGTGTTTTCCGATGGTCTTAGGCGACCCTGCTAGCGGTTCTCAACCCGTGGGTCGCGACCCCACAGGTTGAGAACCGCTGCTGTAGAGCCTAAGACCATCGGAAAACACAGATATTTACATTACGATTCATAACGGTAGCAAAATTACAATTATGAAGTAGCAACGAAAATAATTTTATGGTTGGGGGTCACCACAACATGAGGAACTGTATTAAAGGGCCGCGGCATTAGAAAGGTTGAGAACCACTGATCCAGAGTCTACCGATATGTTTTTGGCAAATGTTTTCTCTTTCGAATATTTTGCTTAACCTGATTTGATGCTGGTTCATTTGCGGCATCAGGTTGGTGACTGGCGACCTTCATGGTGGACTGACCTGTTGTCAAGATAAAATGACATTCGTTGGTTTACATAATGCTTCAGGCCGAAAAGGTGACTTTTCTCATGTTATCATACCTCTGGTTACTTTTAGTTGGAAAACATCTGCCTGTAATTTGCTTTAAAATTTTTAAAAGTTTAGATTGCGGTATAACATCCATACAGAAGTGCGAATGTTTCCTTTCATGAATTTTCCGTGATGAACACCCTGGTGCCACCAGTTCCCAGATCCAGAGATGGAACCTCACCAGCATCCCAGAAGGTCCCACCAAGCCCCTCCCCGTTGCAACACCACACCAAAGCTGCGCATTAACCCGACTTCCTAACGCCACGCATCAATGTGACCTGCGTTTGGTGGCTTTTACCAGTGAAATTGTCCAGCTTGTCCTGTTTGGTGTTTGACATCCTGCGTTCGTCGTTATGCTTCCAGTCTTCACGCATGTGCTTGCAGGTAGAAATAGCACGTTCATTCCCATTACTAAAGGGAAATCCATCCTGCAAACTCCCTCCGTCTACCTATTTTATGACAATGTGCACCTGGGTTGTTTCCAGTTTGGGGCAATTGCACAGTACTGCTAGGTATTGTCAACATTTTATACTGACAATAGGTCAGTCCTATATAATAAAAGCCTAATATGCAAATTGTCCCCTTGGGCAGTCATTCTACCGCTCGCTATGATGTGTGCCGATCACCACGGGTGGTGTGGATCACGGCGGGTGTCGGTGATGCAGTTCTGGCAAAGGGCAGCAATGGAGGCGCTGCTGGCCCTCATGGGCCCCAACAAGAGCGGGACTGTAGCAGGATGGTGGAGCAGGTGAGCAGGCAGCGCCAGGCTAAGGTGAGTGCAAGTGGGGGCCTGATCGCCCCGCCAATTGCCCCGCAGGCAGGATGGTGGAGCAGGTGAGGGGGTGGCGCCAGGCCAAGGCGGGGTGCCAGGCGGGGGTGTGGGGCTGTGGAGCTGCGAGGCTGGGGGTGCGAGCTGGGGCCCCATCTCCACAGGCCACCCTGAGGGACCCTACCTGTGCATGAATTTGTGCACCAGGCCTCTAATCCACCATAAAAGTCACCAGTCACAAACCTGATACCTGTCTTTGACGCACACATATACACATTTCTGTTTGATATACGTCTAGATCGGGGTGCTGGGTCACTGGGGGTGCTTGCTGTCCAGGTTTAGTGGACAGTGCCAGAGAGTTTTCTAAGGTGGTCAGACCAACGTCACGTCCAGCAGCAGTGGATTAAAGCTCCAGTCCCTCCGCAGCACTTGGTATTGTCCGTCTGTTGCCTGTTCATATCTAGTCATCCTGGTGGGTCTGCAGTGGTATCTCCTTATGGTTTCCACTTGAATTTTCCTGACTTCTGATGAGACTGAACACCTTTTTATTTGCTTATTTGCAGTTGGATATCCTCTATGTCCGTGGCCGGCAAACTGTGGCTCGCGAGCCACATGCGGCTCTTTGGCTCCTTGACTGTGCTCTTCCACAAAATACCATGGCCTGGGCGAGTCTATTTTGAAGAAGTGGCGTTAGAAGAAGTTTAAGTTTAAAAAATTTGGCTCTCAAAAGAAATTTCAATCGTTGTACTGTTGATATTTGGCTCTGTTGACTAATGAGTTTGCCGACTACTGCTCTATGTGAAGTGGCTGTTAAAGCTTTTGTCCATTTTTCTATTGGGTTGTCTGTCTTTTTAATTTGTAAAAATATGTATTATTGCAAATATCTTCTCCCACTCTGTGAGCTGCCTTTTCACTCTCATAAAGGTGTCTTCTAATGGACAGAAGTCCTTAGTTTTTAAGGTACACACTTGTATGTTCTCCCTTTCTAGTTCCTGATTTTTGCAACATGTTCATATTTAAGAAATCTTTGCCTACTCTGGGTTATGACGATATTCTCCTAAGTTTTTTTTTATAGTTCATTATTTATACTCTGATGGGTCAATGAATCATCACATAAAACTAGACTATCCAGATATAAATAAAAGAAACACCACGTCTGAATATTTTATCTCTGCTCTGCTGACCCCAGGGCCTTTGCACCAGTTGCATAATTGGCTCTTCTCTCTATCTGACTGTTTGGAGCTGTGTGTATGGGTATGTGCATAGGATGGCACTGAGATTGTGGCATAGTTCTTTCTCTGTTTAAATGACTTCCTGTAAAATGAAGTAATTGTTCTAAATATTGAAAGAAGTTTTGATAAAGACTTTAAAGTGTTGCCTCCAGAACGTATAATGGAACCAGACCTTAGACAAGGCAATGAGAATGATTTTAGCATCAAGACATTGATTCCAGCCTGTAAAACACCATTTCTGCCCACCACAGAGCAGAGTGTAATCCTCAGGAAAGCATGGCTAGCCCATCCCTGTGATATTTTAGTACCAGAGATTCCTGGAAATGACCCGTAAGATTTATAAAAAGCTTCCACCAGTGAACTCAGAGGAAGGCGAAGTGAAATGTGTCCAAAACTCTGGCCGGGCTGCAGTCACCTTATATCTCAACCGGGAGGCAGGTGTGGCTCTGGAGCCGGGTGAGACAGAGATCATAAAATATACTCAACAGTTCCAGGCACACGCCGTTTGTATCAAAGGCAGCGCTGGGGTACGCAATGATCCTCAGCCAGGCTGCAGAGACACCCACGGGTCCGGATATTCTTAAAACAAGACAAGTTGGTGAGGAAAAGTTTTAAACAAGGGACCTCTGTCTTGAGGGCTTTTTAAAAAACAGGTCAAAATTTAAGGCAATTTTAAAATAACCCCCCAAAAAGTAGCATCAAAAGGAAAGCAGTAAAACACGGGTTTAAAATCTGTCAGCAAGCATTTTTAAACAAAACATTGTCGAGTTTTTGCAGTAAGAAGAATCTTAGGGATGCTCTAGTCCAACCTCTGTGCCCTATTCATGTAGGCCACATTTATTTAGCCCGACTTTGTGCCAAGGCAGAAGAGAAAATGGAGACCTAGAGAAGTTAAGTGTTTCTTCCAACATCACACCATAACCAGTAGTTATCTGTGTAGGTCACAGATTACCCTAAAATCTAGCAGTCTGACACAACTTATTATCTCAGTTTCTGCGCATCAGGAATCTGGAGCGCTAAGCTGGGTGCTCTGCATCAGGGCCCCCCTCACAAGGCTGCTGTCTAGGTGTCAGCCCGGGCTGCAGCCTCATCTGAAATCTCACCTGGGGAAGATCCCCCTCTCCAAGCTCATTTCTGTGGTTGTTGGCAGAATCCAATCCTGAAGGCTGATGGTGTAAGGGCTTCAGTTTTTCTCTGGCTCTTGGTGGGAGGTGTCCCCTAGTCCTTGGTCACATGGGTCTCTTCAATGTGCAGTTTATTTCATCAAAACCAAGAAGGCAGTAAGTCTGCTAGCAAAATAGGTCACAGTCTTTTCTAACTTAATCACAAAGTTTCCCCCTTCACCCTTTCCCATATTCTATTGGTTAGAAGTAAGTCACTTGGTCTAGCCAAGGAGAGGGAATTTTATGGGGACACTTAAGGGAACAGGATTATATGAGGTCATAAATACCAGGAGGAGGGGGTCACTGGGGACTATTTTAGAAGCTTACTTACTGCACAGAATAAATGGCCAGGACTTAAAATATACTACAATGTGTTTTCCTTGATACAGACAATATACTCTAGGTAAACAACAGAGAAGAGTGGGTTTCTGTTTTCTGAGGCAGGCAGAGTGGTATCTACAGAGAAAACCAGTTGATTTCCGTCATTAAAATACTTTCTAATAACCCACCAATGACTTAGTATTATAAGGAGCTGATCAAAAATGTTTTCAGTATAGCAGTCATAATCCAAGAGGCTGCAATTCCTCACTCCTCGCTTTAATCAACTCACATTAGAGTGACCACATCATTTATCATCCAAACCAGGACACTTCTGAGAGTGAAATGTCTGACCTTAGAAACTATGTGAGGGAGCCAAGACCATCCTTGTAAACAGGCCATAGAATCACCCCACTTATATCCAGAAGGAAAGGGCCATCCTCCAATGGAAGCTCAAAGCTTGAGCAGTGAGGATGGAAAGAGAGACATGGAATCAACCCGGACCATGGGTGTGGTTGCAGGTCTGCAGCCAGATAACCCTCCTGTCCTCTGTCAGAGTTGGCTCTTTTGGAGTCTTTGAAGAAATCAGGGGTCTCTAGAAGCCCAAAGGTATTCTTTTTTAAAAATATATATATTTTATTGATTTTTCACAGAGAGGAAGGAAGAGGGATAGAGAGCTAGAAACATTGATGAGAGAGAGACATCGACCAGCTGCCTCCTGCACACCCCCCACTGGGGGATGTGCCTGCAACCAATGTACATGCCCTTGACTGGAATCGAACCTGGGACCTTCCAGTCCGCAGACCGACGCTCCATCCACTGAGCCAAACCGGCTTCGGCCCAAAGGTATTCTTAATGCTCTTGTATTGCCTCTCCTCCTTGTCACGCCTCATTCCTCTCTCTGTTCATTTAATGAACAAATATGAGATGTACTTTGCATGTTTTTGTAATTGCTCTATTGATCTTCAGCCTTTTAATTTTATTTCATTTTCAGTATTTCTAAATGCAGTTATACAGGGTAGGTGGCCAAATGTGCTGGTGATTGACATTTGGATGAATCGGTCATCCTGTATAATAAAAGCCTAATATGCAAATCGACCAAATGGCAGACCGGTGGAACTGCCAGTGGAATGACCAGTTGCTATGAAGTGCACTGACCACCAGGGGGCAGACGCTCGATGCAGGAGCTGCCCACAGCCCACAGGCCCAGGCCAGCCACCAAGGTGGGTGCCAGTGGGGGCCCCCCGATCGCCCCACCAGTCGACCCACAGATCGGCCTAGGGACCCTGCCTATGCATGAATTTGTGCACTGGGCCTCTCGTTTCTTCATAATAACACTGACAACAGGTTTTCAATGGAAAATGATGGCCCAGTGTTTCATCAGATGCTTACTTAAAAATGAAACTGTCACACCACTGTCTATTAGCTGTCAATTTTCTTCCTCTTTTAATATATACTTCCAAGTTAAACACATAGTAGGCATTCATAGACCTTGATTAAGTTGCTTAATTAAAGGCAGCAAGCATTTGCAAATATTTGTTGAAGCTCATGAAAATACTGCCTGCAAAGCAACCACTTTTTTTGTGTGTAAAAATATCTGTTGAAATGAAAACTTCCATTGAGAAAAGCTGGTAAAACATTTACTTTGTTTGAATCAATATACTTAATACTATGAACAGAGTTCTAAACATGGAAATTATTTTTGTACTAGAAGCCTGGTGCATGAAAATTCATGCACTGGAGGGGGGTCCCTCAGCCCGGCCTGCCCCCTCTCACGGTCCGGGAGCCCTCAGGGGCGGGAGGCGACCTGACGATCAGGGGAAGGTGACACCCCCATCACACCTCTGCTGCTGCCACTGCTGGCAGTGCAAGCCTCGGCCGGCCCTGGTTACCCATCGAGGCTTGCCTGCACCTCAGGCCAGCCCTGGGTACCTGGGGGGCTGAGGGCGGGTCCAGCCGCACCGTGTTCCTCCCCCCTCCCCGCCCCCATGGCAGGGCTGAAAGGAGTGGGGGACTCTGGCAGAGCTGAGGGGACTGGGCACTGCCATATTTGTGATGGTGTGATGGTCAATTTGCATATTCCCTCTTTATTAGATAGGATGTGCAGGACATCAGTTAAAGGTGAGGCCAGAAAGAGTAAGACAAAATATGGTAGAATCTCACTTACATGTGGGATCTAAAAAAACCTGCACTCATAGATACAGAGAACAGAGGTGGGGAGTGGGCAAAATGGGTGAGAGTGGCGAAAGGTACAAACTTCCAGTCATAAGGTAAATAAGTCTGGGCATGGAATGAACAGCATGGTGACTATATATATATCCTATATAATAAAAGGGTAATATGCAAATTCACTGTCACTCCAACACACAAGATGGCCACCACCATGTGGTCAAAGATGGCTGCCCCCATGTGGACACAAGATGGCCACCATAAGATGGCCAGCAGGGGAGGGCAGTTGTGGGCAATCAGGCCAGCAGGGGAGGGCAGTTGGGAGGGACCAGGCCTGCAAGGGAGGGCAGTTGGGGGCAATCAGGCCAGCAGAGGAGGGCAGTTGGGGGTGACCAGGCCTGCAGGGGAGGACAGTTCGGGGGGGACCAGGCCTGCAGGGGAGGGCAGTTGGGGGGACCAGGCCTGTAGGGGAGGGCAGTTAGGGGTGACCGGGCCAGCAGGGGAGGGCAGTTGGGGGGGACCAGGCCTGCAGGGGAGGACATTTAGGGGCAACCAGGCCGGCAGGGAGGGCAGTTAAGGGTGACCAGGCTGGCAGGGGTGGGCAGTTAGGGGCAAATGGACCAGCAGGGGAGCAGTTAGGCATTGATCAGGCTGGCAGGGGAGTGGTTAGGGCAGTGATGGGCAACCTTTTGAGCTTGGTGTGTCAAACTTCGCCAAAAAACTGAGCATAACTCGGGTAGTGTGTCACTTTGAGGAAAAAACTAACTCCAAGACTCTAGTCGCAAATGTTTCATGCCCAGGAGCAGCAAATGTTTCATCCTCAGCATGCGGCCACGTGTCATCAGAAATGGCTATGTGTGTCAGTGCTGACACACGTGTCATAGGTTTGCCATCACTGGGTTAGGGGGTGATCAGGCTGGCAGGCAGAAGCAGTTAGGGGCAATCAGGCAGGCAGGCGAGCGGTTGGGAGCCAGTAGGCCTGGTCTGTGAGAGGGATGTAGTTGGGCATCCCTCAATGGTTCCCAGATTGGATAAGGGATACCTCCCGCCGTGCATGAATTTCGTGCACCGGGCCTCTAGTATATATATAGTGAGATTGTGGATAATTTCTCCTATGGAAGTCTTTCCAGGAGTTCCAATAGCTTTGGGTAGAGATTTGTATAAATATATTCCAAATTTATATAGATATTCACTGAAACCCAGATCAAGCATTCTTGGGAACAATCTAACCACCATCATGCTCTCATATGCAATTTTATTACCCTTTAGCTGCCACAGCGTTGGGCTTTAAAAATACGCAAGGCCTGTCAAGGCCTGTCTTTCACAGAATGGATTTCAACCTTCCGTGTTGGCTCTTAGGAGGCCTCCCTGCCATCTTCCTCTTAAGGACGTGCGTGCCAGTGCTTGGCCTCAGTGTACATCAGCGATGCGGGCCCTGGTTCCCACCGGCTTTCTCTGGATGGCCGGCAAACACTGTGGTTATAAAAGTCATTCTGTGCTTCACTTTGAAGCGTTAAAGTTGAGGGTCACGTGGAGGAGCTGATTTTACTTGGCCAGTGTGGGGACCCTTTGATGAAACTGGGACGCGTGGGTCTCCATCTAGCTAATGCAACTCTTTAAAGAGGCTATGCCAATAGGAGATATTTACCCATTCTTCTGATGTATATTTTCTTAAAGGTCGTGATTTACATTCTGATCCTCTAGTTCTCCTCGAGTTGCTTTTTGAGAAACAGCAAAACCCGTGGGGAGAACAACTGTGTCCAGGATCTGGCCTTTGAGAGACTTTCGAATGTAACTCCCATTGGCATCACTGCAGGGAGAGGCGGGGCAGCTCCCCAGTCCTTCCAGGGGCAGCCAAATGCCCGGCGGGTAATGGATTGTCTTCCTCTGAGCTAGTCTCCATGGGAGATGTCCTCAAAGGTTTATCCATTCTGGCTGGAAAGCACTGCCTGCGACACGGGCGGGGCTTTCTTCCTGTGCTCGCCTGCAGAGGTCCGCGGGGACCAGGCTGGCTCACAGCGTGTAAACCCATGTTCTGTCAAAGGAAGATCAAGGCCAGCGCTGGCTCTAAGTGCTTGTTCAAAAGTTTCCAACTGGTCTAGCCGTTCAAAGACAGAGCGTCAGCGCTTGTTGCTTTAGCCTTAGGGGATACTTGAAGAAGGTGTCTTTAAACACCCACTCAAAATGCCCAGATTTTAGGAGGAAGAAATTTAAAAAAGGGGGGTGGCAGGGGGGGCGGGGGGAAACAAAGCTATTGGTTTCTTGTTTGGATCAGAACAGAAAAAGGCAGGAAAAGGAGAAAAGGTAACCATTTTCCAGGGCAGGCTTTCAGGTTTGTCTGCACAGAGGCCTTTGCAGATGGACAGCCGAACCACGGGTAACCCACACATTATTGGGTAGCTGGAGACTTTCCTGGGTGTGTAATCCTCTTGCGTTAGAGTTTCGGTATCTCTAGCATCTCTGGTGATGAAGCAAGGGGCAAGTTCAGTAAGTGAATAATGTGCTTTTGGAAAACCAGCAAGAAAATCTTTGGGAGCCATCCAAAGAAACGAAAAGAGCTTTCTAAAAAAAAATAAAAAGAAAACAAGGAAAATCTTTGGGTGGAGTCCTTTCTGTATCTCAAATCCTGAACCAGGAGGGTTAGAAGGTTGATACCGTTGCCTGGGACACATTCAGCCTCAGCGTCATGTTTTTCTGGCTGTTCCACGGAGTGTAAAGGACAAAAGGTTAGCAAACGCTTAAATTGCTGGTCACATTAAGCCTCTGTTCTGTGATCCCTAAGCTCCAGGGAAGCCTACAATTTTGGACGTTGAGTTGGTAGAAGGCAGATTCAGGGAATTGTTTATTTTGCTCTTTTTCCATCTGGGCTTCCACATTAATTGAATGGATTCATTTGGTGCCATTTCATTCCCTTTAGAATTTTGGTCGTGAAAATTAAGAATCGTAACTCTAATGTCTCCTATGGTCTGTGAGTAATGGCAGGATGCTTTATAGCTCTTACCTTTCCCGTTTTCTAAGTTTTGATTTGCTGAGTTCTTTCCTCCTCTCTTTTTTTTTTTTCAGTTTACTTATTATGATTATTAATGAGGAAGCAGAAAAATGACCGTTCAGTCAAACTTTCGGGCATGGGATGTAATAAATGGTTTCTGTCTCGGATCTAACATTTGCCCCTAAATACAGTAATTATTAGGTTGCCTGATGATATGCCGAATTTTACAAGGCTCTTATTAGGGAAAGAAAAAGAACATCATAAATCCACTAATGTGGGTAATGACTGGTATGGAAATTGAAAATGGTTCAAAATTAACCCACTCCTTTTTTCCATTTTCTAAATGCCCCTGGGTCCTAATATTATTCATCATATAAGTAGACCTGCTTTTCTCTTATTTCATTTAGCCCTGTATTGCCAAGAAGCTCCGGAATTATTTGCAATTAAGAGCTATCTGGCCTTAGCCGAGCACTGCCAACACATGGGACAGAATGTGAGGAAAAATAGAACAAACTGGCATGAGGAGATTGATTCAGAAACTGGACTGGAAGCTCTTTGTGTCTTCCTCATTGTTAGTTCCCTGGCACGGCGCTCGGGGCACCCGGGGACCTGGGGGGCAGCGAGAGTGGAACTCAGCGTGATCCCTGGGGACTCGGCGATGAGCTGACCACTGAAGACTTGACCAGCGGAGTTTCCTTCGCACTCTCCCACTTGGATGTGAAATGGTCATCCTGCATTCAAAGGCAGTCTTCCCATATGCCTTTTAGAGAAGCCAGAAGACAGAGGGTGCAGGGGAGGCATGGGGAAGATCGAGGCAGGGAGAGGATAAATGAATTTGTCTCCACCCCTGACCGGTGACGCTTTCCCAGCAATAGGACCAGACAGTGTTTGGTGAAGCAAATCAGAAACTGTATTCCTTGGCCAAGGAGTGAAGAAGGGGAATCAAACGCCCTGCTGCTGAGGAATTAGAAAGTATCACAGGGTCGGGGGGAGTTAGTGGGTTCAGGGCTGAGGATGCCCAAGGAAGGGTGGCGAGGGCACAGCTTTTCCAGGGAGCATGTGCAGTTCCTAAACCTGCTTGGAGCATGTCTCACCATACATCGTAGGTCTCATTTTAATGTTAATCTCCATCCTGGGTGTGATTTTTGGTGTGCTAATGAAGAAAAGTCAGTCAAAAGGTCACTTCACAGGGGTTTCAGGTGCCATCTTGGACTTTTCCAGCGAAAACGGGCTTCTTGTGGTGGCCCTTGAGCTTCTTGTCTCATTTCTGCTGGCAAGCTCAGCGAGCCCTGACATTATAAATACAGTGAAAGTCCACAAAAACCTTGGAGGAAATCGTTTTATCACATGTAATAGACAAAGAACCCATATTCAAACTGTTTAGAGCATAACTACTAATCAATAAGAAATGATCAAGAAGCCATCAGAATATGGACACAGGAAACAAATAGTTAATTCACACCAGAAGTACTATAAGGAAATAAATGGCAGCACCAGCAAACAAATAGACCAACTTTCCGCGGCTGCATAGGCCACTCTGGTGAAAAACTTTGCACAGCGTGCAATGCGTATTTGTGCACATGTGTGAGTATTTCTTTAGTCTAGATTACTAGGAGAGGAATCCCGAGTGAAAGCATATAAAGAATTTTTAATTTTGACAGCTATTGTCAAATCGCCTTCCGAAAAGTGTTCATCAGTATTTTCTCCATATCTGCAATCCTTCACATATAAATCCTTTCCAATTTTATGAATGACTAGAGGCCTGGTGCACAAATTCGTGCACTAGTGGGGTCCTTTGGCCTGGCCTGTGGGATTGGGCAGAAACCAGCTCTCAGCCAGGCCAAGGGACCCCACCAGTGCACGATTGGGGCTGGGGAGGGATGCAGGAGGTTGGCCAGCCAGGGAGAGAAGGCGGGAGGGCTCCAGGGTGTGTCTGGCCCATCTTGCTCAGTCCCGATCTGCCAGACCTCAGCAGCAAGCTAACCTACCAGTCGGAGAGTCTGCCCCCTGCTGGTCAGTGCGCATCATAGCAAGCAGTTGAGCGGCCTTAGCATATCATTAGCATATTACGCTTTGGTTGGTTGAATGGCTGACCGGACGGCCAGACTTAGCATATTAGGCTTTTATTATATAGGATGAGTAAAGTTTGATATTCATTGTTTTACTTGATGACTAATAAAGCTCAAAATTCTCAAGTTTATCACCCATGTATAGTACTTCTGGTGTGAATTAACTATTTGTTTCCTGTGTCCATATTCTGATGGCTTCTTGATCATTTCTTATTGATTAGTAGTTATGCTCTAAACAGTTTGAATATGGGTTCTTTGTCTATTACATGTGATAAAACGATTTCCTCCAAGGTTTTTGTGGACTTTCACTGTATTTATAATGTCAGGGCTCGCTGAGCTTGCCAGCAGAAATCAGACAAGAAGCTCAAGGGCCACCACAAGAAGCCCGTTTTCGCTGGAAAAGTCCAAGATGGCACCTGAAACCCCTGTGAAGTGACCTTTTGACTGACTTTTCTTCATTAGCACACCAAAAATCACACCCAGGATGGAGATTAACATTAAAATGAGACCTGCGATGTATGGTGAGGCATGCTCCAAGCAGGTTTAGGAACTGCACATGCTCCCTGGAAAAGCTGTGCCCTCGCCACCCTTCCTTGGGCAGCCTCAGCCCTGAACCCACTAACTCCCCCCCGACCCTGTGATACTTTCTAATTCCTCAGCAGCAGGGCGTTTGATTCCCCTTCTTCACTCCTTGGCCAAGGAATACAGTTTCTGATTTGCTTCACCAAACACTGTCTGGTCCTATTGCTGGGAAAGCGTCACTGGTCAGGGGTGGAGACAAATTCATTTATCCTCTCCCCGCCTCGACCTTCCCCATGCCTCCCCTGCACCCTCTGTCTTCTGGCTTCTCTAAAAGGCATATGGGGAGTCTGCCTTTGAATGCAAGATGACCACTTCACATCCAAGTGGTCAATAGCTGTCAAAATTAAAAATTCTTTATATGCTTTCACTCGGGATTCCTCTCCTAGTAATCTAGACTAAAGAAATACTCACACATGTGCACAAATACGCATTGCACGCTGTGCAAAGTTTTTCACCAGAGTGGCCTATGCAGCCGCGGAAAGTTGGTCTATTTGTTTGCTGGTGCTGCCATTTATTTCCTTACAGTTCTGGAGGCTACAAGTCCAAGGTCAAGGTGGTGGCAGGATTAGTTTCTTCTAAGGCCTCTCTCCTTTAAATGGCCGTCTTCTTTCTGTGTCATTCATGACCTGATCTTTCTTGTGAGTGTCTTAGTCCTAATCCCAGTCACTCACCCACCCCAATAGCCTTATTTAAGGTTAATTGCCTCTTTAAAGACCTGATCTCCAAATGTAGTCATTCTGAGGTATTGGGGGTTAGGATTTCAACAGATAAATTTTTAGATAAAAGACAAAATTCAGCCATAATGGTTGAGAATACTCTAAATGCAAAATAGAAAAAAAAAATGGTTCTGATACAATCAGGCTATGGAATAGTATACAGTCATTAATGAGAATAAAGTAGACTTATGAAAGCTTTTTAAAATATCATTACGTGACAAAATCACAATGTGTAAGTGTATAGTATATTCCATTAATGGAAAAACAAGGAAAAGAAACTGATATTGGTACAAAACAATATATGCATATTTTGAGGGAGAGACAGAGACAGAGACAGAGAGAGAGAGAATTGCATGGCTACACACTAAAGTGTTGGAAAAGGTGCTTTTGTGTTAGAGAGGGAAGTGGAAATGGGGCTAGCATGGAGGGAAAGGTAGCAGATAAAGCATTAATTTTATGTGTGTGTTTTTTTGTGTATGTACTTGTATTTGCTTGATATTTTTACAATGGGAATGGATTTTTAAATTACTTAAATAACTTAATTACTTAAATTGCTAAATTTCTTAATAACTTAATAAAATGACATATGCTTGCACACAAAAGGAAAATTTGAGTTTTGGGTCAAACAAAACAGAATTTATAACCATTTAACACTGTGGGGTGTTTTCAAATTTTCACTCTAACAGTTCAGAGCAGCCCCAATTCACTCCTCTCTGCTGTTTGCTTTCACGGGGAGTGTGAATAGATGCTCCATCAACTGGCAGAGTGAGGTTACAGTGCAAAATCCAAAGAAGGCTCTGGAGAGCGCCCCCCCCCCCCCCCCCCCAGGCCCCTGTTTTTTCTAAAGAGGCCTTGCTGCTGAAGTGAGGAAAGAGAGACCGTGCTGGCAGGGCAAGGCTCTGATGGATGGGAGAGGGCGGGGGATTGCTGTCTTTCTGGCTGCTCTCCCACCTCCCCCGTCCTCAGCTCCCAGGGGCTGTCAGTGAGGAGACTGGGGTAGCAGTTGGCCACGAAGCTAATTCTTCAGAATTGCCTGGGAATTAAGCCCCACTTGTCCGGAAGCTCAGAACTGGAGAGCAGCAGGATATTAGTCTGGTGAACTGGGAACCCCAGCCTGGCGAAACTACAGTCTCTGTGGCCCACAGCCTGAATGTGTGCTGTTGCTCAAAAGAACTCAGATCCCAACATAACGCCCAGTCGTGACCAGACATGCCATCGTTTAAATAAGAGCGAAAATAAACGATTGGTTTGTTCAGTCGAGTGTGGCTCTTCAGGCCGCCTCCTGCTCAGCGAAGATGTATGTTTTTCTAATTCCAATCCGTGTTCTTCACATAGAAAGGGCCACAGGGAGGAGTCCAGTTGGGAAGGAAAGCCTTGAGTGCCAACATAACATGGGCATTCTCAGGAGACAAACAAATTGACTTGCAACCGGCATTTAAAAAACTGTGTCCTGGTGGAGAAGAGGGTCAGGACTGTGGCACTGTCCAAAAGAGGTGAGGTTGGAACTGTGATTTCTGGGGCATGGTGGGGTGCCCAGGAGTCGTGGTGAAATGACTGGAAAGAGAGGTTGTTCCTGGTATAAGGAAAGCTCAAACAAAGACTTGGGGTGTTGAGAGTGTGGCCAGAGAGGAGGACGTGTCCTTGGAAAAAGGTGTTAGCTGAGGAGGTGCAGGGCTGTTGATAGAAACGAATTTAGTCTTTTGTGCGGCGTAGGCTGATTTTTTTAACATTCCTGCCCCCTTTCCTCCATATGAAAGCATCATACATAAGACTGGCCACCCACCTTAAAAGCATTATGCAAATTAGTGAATGCAGTCTATACTGTACTGGGAAATAACAATACCTTTATTTAGAACTTTTAAGCATTGCTTATGTATTAGCCCTTTGTCTGTGGCATATGTTACAAATATTTTCTCTCAGTTTGACGGTTGTCTTTTGGATTTTTAAAAATAATATTTTGTTTGTTTTTGTCTTACAAAACCTTCTAACTTTTATTAATTTTGTCCCATCTCTTCTCATACTGCCTATGGATTTTGAGTAATGGTTAGGAAGCCTTTTCTACATTAAGGCTAGAGAAGAGTTCAGCCATCTAAACCTCTAGCCCTGTATGGTTTCATTTTTTTCTCTATATCCCTATCATTTGGAGTTCATTCTTATGTATAATATGAGCTATGGATTTAATTTTATCTTTTCCAAATGGCTACTCAGTTGTCCAACATCATTTATTTTAAAAGCCCATCTTTACCCCAGCGGTTTTAAATGCCACCCTTATCATATATTAAGTGTTCATATGTATTTGAGTTTACTTCTGGATTTTCTGTTCTATTCTACTGGCCTTGTGCCAGTACCACACTGTTTTAATTATAGAGACTTTATGGTATGTTTTAGTGTCGGCTAGTCCTCCCTCATAAATACTTTTTTTCAGTGTTTCCTGGCTATTTCTGCATGTTTGTTTTTCATATAAACTTTGGTATCAACTTAACTCCATAAAATAGCTTGTTGGTATTTTTATTGGGATTGCTTTGCATGTGTGAGTTAATGTAGGGAAAACGCACATGTTTATAATGCTATCCTGTCCAAGAACAGAAGATATCTTTCCATTTGTTCAAATCTACTTTTTTGTCTTTTAGGAGTTCACTAACATTTTCTCTGTATAGGTTTTGCACATTTATTATTCAATTTATTTCTAAGTCTTTCAGCTTTTTCATGCTATTGTAAATAAAGTTTTCTCTACCATTATATCTTCTAACTTTTCATTGTGTTTATGAAAGCTATTGGTATTTAATATTAATTTTATATTCTGCTACCTTACTAATTGTCTTACAGTTTGCATTAGTTTCATCACTGATTCTCTAAGGTTTTGCTAATACACTATCACATGATCTCCAAATAGAGGTCATTTTACTTCATCTTTACCCATTTTATATCTTGAATTGATTCTCTTGTCTGATTGCATTGGCTAATAACTTTAGTACAATCCTATATAATAAAAGCCTAATACGTTAAGTGTCCGACCATTCATTCGACTGTTCTATCAGTCGCTATGATGCGCACTGACCACCAGGAGGCAGACGCTCTGACGGGTAGTTTAGCTTGCTGCTGGGGTCTGGCCGATCGGGTCTGAGAGAGATAGGCCAGACATGCCCTGGAGCCCTCTCGCGGTCCCTCCCCAGCCCTGATCCTGCACTGGTGGGATCCCTCAGCCTGGCCTGTGCCCTCTTGCAATCCGGAACCTCTCAGGGGATGTTGGAGAGCGGGCGGGTTTCAGCCCAATTCCCACAGGCCAGGCAGAGGGACCCCACTGGTGCACGAATCTGTGCACCGGGCCTCTAGTGTTGAATAAAAGAGATAGTGGCCATCCTATTCTTGTCCCTTACCTTAGTGAAAATCCCTGTTAGTATTTTCATAAATATGAAAAGTCATGCACATTGAACATGAAACATTGTAGAGAATCTGGATAGTGTTATTTTGTTGAACGTGGACATCACCTTTTCTCTGGCAAGCATATAACATAAAAAAAGTCACCTTGATCCAGGTGAGGGCTGTCTATTTTTCTTTTGCCCTTACTTTTAAGATGTATCACTTTCAGGGCTTTCAGCTAAAAATCATCGGAGACTCCTTTTTAAGGATGGCACAGCAGCAAGACGAAATGAACCCAAGTGCCTCAGTGGATTTGTGGAGCAGAGATGCCCCACTAGCTATTAATGTGAGAAAAAAAATACAATTCCATCTTATTTATGCCAGTGTTTGAGGGGGGTCTCTTTGTTCTAGCAGAGGAGCCTTTATCACCATCTATTTCAAACTGATGCTATCCATGATTTTTTAAAAGTAATTTGAAGCTTCTCATCACCAGATGCACAGAGGAGGGGATGATATGGGCCAAGCAGGTGCTTGCAAATACACCAGTCACAAACCAAGCATCAATGAATAAATTACAATACTAACAACACAGTCAACACATTTTTCATCAGCTTTGTAATCTCCAATTAGAATATTCTTCCTGTGAACATCTCATTCCTGCAACCAATATACTCTAAATTACACTAGCTTGTAATCCACCACACTGTTAAGGTTTTCCTTCAGCAAATATGGAGCAAGCCCTGAGAATTTAATGAAATGACCAGCTGGGTGACACTGAATATACTCTTCTCCGTTCTCTGGATGCACAAAGGGGTTCAGAAAACTGCCCCATCAGGGGAATAAAAATGGGAAGACACCTGGCCAGAAGATAACAAGAACCACATCAGCCTGGAGAAGGGAGACGAGGCTCCAGAGGGCGGTTCAAACATCGGAGTGTCAGAATAGGAAACCGGTCCAAGGAAAAACCAGGCTTATCCCATATGTACCCTGAGCCAAGGTGGGGCCTGGCTTGAAAAGTAAAGAGCTTTAGGTCAAGAAAAAACCCCACAACACACACACACACACACACACACACACACACACACACACACACGTTAAAGATGAAAGAATGAAAAGGTGAGAACAGATTGGGGGGAAGGTAGGAAGGAAGAAAAGAAGGATGTGGGGGGAAGGAAAAAGGGGGATGTGTGGAAACAAACAAAAATGAAGCGTCACAAATTGTATAGCTCGGTTAGCTCATGTTTCTCCCTTAGAAGCCATAAAACTTTTCCGTGGGCCTCCCCGTGCAGATGTGTGACACACCCAAAGGAAGTCTGTGCGGGGGCTCAATGACACAAGATCACACCTCATCTGAAGGCTCTCCCAGCTCTGGCAAGGGTTTCTGGGAAATTTACACTGAAGCAGAGTTTTGTCTGTTAGGCAGGCACCTCCCTTGTGCAAGTAGGAAAAAGCCAGGGGCAACAGGGAAGCATCTTGGCTCCAAGGTCTAACCTCTTCGGGGTTTCATATTCATATTTCACTTGCCATGCCACCATTCATACTCAGCGATGAAACCTTGAGGGCGTTGAGGATTCCCATGGCAATTTGCTTCCTAATCCATCAAGGAAAACAGAAGGTGGACCGGGATAGCCACAGGCCTCCCCAGCGAAAGGGCGGGCTGGAGTCTGCAGGGGTGGCACAGGACAGACCACGGTTTCAAGGGTCCCAGATGTCCTCCAGTTTCCTAGTGAACTCCATCTTTACAATCTTCTCTCCTTCCTTCCTGGAAAATTCAACCCTTTCATTTTTTTTGCACTTTATTTATTTATTTATTTATTTATTTATTTATTTATTTTAACTAGAGGACCTTAACCAGTGGTCCCTGGTATTAAAACTTTTAGCTGTAATAGGCCTTAATTATAAATTTGCAATAATTTATACTGATTGTCCAGAAATAAGAATATAAATCTCTCTAGCCCAGCATTTACTGGGAGGACTTTCCTGTCTGAAGTCTAATATAAACTCATATTTCACGGCTAAATGTTTTCTCATGCGAATCATTTATGGGGTGTTGCTGAGCTTGTCCTTTTAAAATCATCATTGATAAAATGTTAAAGGGATACATTTAGACATTCTTTAACAGGCTGACCTTGTCTGGAGAACTGTGAAGGGTAATAAAATAATATGTTACTTACATGCTATTAGAAGAGGGAAATAAGTGATTAAAAATTAAACCAAAGATGGCAAGAGAAGAAAAAAATGAAAAGGCAAATAATGGCTGGGGGCATGTAGAAAGACAAGTGGCAAAGTGGCAGATTCAAACCCAAGTATATTGGAAGCTAAATAAAAGTGGATTGAAAACTCCAAATAAAAGACAAACCTGTTTAATGAATAATGAAAAGAACAAAAAACAAGTTCTGTGTTTGATCAGGATAAAGAAGAGATTTTAGAAGCAGCCTTGGTGCCTAGACTCTGCCAGGGAGAGGCAGCTAAAGGGGATTTTTTTTTTTTTTTAGAGAGAAATCTAGTGAAGACACATTAAACATTACTTTCCAATGCTTTCTGACGTAATTTGGGTGAGGAGAGGGCAAAAATTCTCAGTTTGATTTGAGCTACCTGTAGAAGATCCTGTAATTTAGGGTTGCCAAATAAAATATAGGACGCTCAGTTAAATTTGAATCTTAGATAAACGATGAATACTTTTTTTTTTTTTGCAGAGTTTAGTATGTCCTAAATAGTACATGGAGCTGTGAAAAGATTAACCAAGGTTTATTAAAAGTTTTACGAGTTTATTTAAGCAGATATTCACTGGGCGGCGCCAAACCGGAAGTGGTCGGTAGCCTCTCTCCCACAGGAGCTGGGGGAGAGCCTCTTCTGGAGAAAAGATGGAAGCAAAGCAAGGAAACGGTGGCTTGGCTCTCGCTGAAGGCCTGGTTGGCTGCTGTGATTGGTTGTCTTTCGAGTTTCAATTTTGTAACCTGGAGGCATGCACAGGGCTAGATTTTACATACCCAAGTCACAACAGCAGTCAAGCCACCTCGGTCTAATGGCCTCCTTGCTTAATTCATGTAACAGGACACACCTGCACTAACAGAACAATTCATTATTTACATGCAATTTATTTAACTGGGCATCCTGGGTTTTTATTTGCTAAATCTTGCAACCCTATTCATATAAGAATTACAAGTGACATGGAAGAGTTTTTACTATAGCGTCACCATCAGTTACCCATTACAGTGCTCATTTGCATTTGGGTAGATGTAAATACAGATGGAGACATTCAATCATTATCCTTATTTCCCCTTGATAAAATTTCCTTCTAATTTAAGGTGACCAAAGTGCTTGCACATGTCCAGTTTGTGTTGTTAAAGGATTGTTGGGTGAAGAGATGGTCTTAGGCTGCAGGGCCCCAAGAGACGCGTACCTCAAAAGGTTTCACCAGTGGAGAGAGGACAGTTTATAGGAGCTGTGGGCCTGGGCGTCGGGAAGGGAGGAAAGTGGGAGCTGAGAGCACCCAGCCCCGGCTGTAGAGGATGGATTCTGAGCCACGCTCAGTGAGTAACCACAGCAAAACCCAAACTTCCTATACTGCCTTCCCCGACTGCAGCACATTACCTGTGGCTGTTTTCCCACCGTGGCAAACTCAAAAAGTGCCATTCTGTAGAACTCACATACCTGCTCAGGCCAGAATGACTGAGAAATCGTCTCCCTATCATTTTAACACGTACATTTGTCGTGGAAGAGGCTCTTCATGATCGGCTCCAGCTCTTTCTTTTCATTACATTATTACTCTTGCCTGGACGCATTGCCTGCGTGGCTTTCATTTTTCTTATTTCTATTCATGTTTTCCTATTGGTGCCCGCTGGTGAGCCATGAGCACACTCTCTCTAATGGTATTTAAGTGCATATTGCCAATTCTTTGCAAATGTAATACTTCTTTGGAAAACAATTTTCAAATTTTTTAAAATATGCATTTGTACAGGTACACATTTAACAAGCTCGGGGCCACTTTTTACGCGCTCTGTCATGTGCTGGACTGAACTGTGAGCACTGTGTCCACTACATTCTATCGCTTTCTGCACCTTCACAGAGAATATAAAACTCCATTCGGAAGGATGACTTACAATACACCCTGGGCACAATATTTAAGAGATGGTTCCATTTGTGTGACTGTCTCTCCAGCGAGGAAGTCCAAATAAACAGCCCAGGGAGTCAGTGGCCCACCGAAGAGAATTTATTAAACATTCACTGGGAGGAAAATGCTCAAAAGATGTGAGCTGTTTATACAGGATGAGTTAGAAAATGTGTGGTCCACAGAGAGCTGGGTGAGTTTACAGTGGAGTCCCTGAGGACCCTCCCCCAAGAAAACCTTGTCTTGGCTTTATAAACACGAAGCCCTATATAAATCCCACTGAAGACATGAGAAGATGTGGGCATTAGAGCTACTTCATAATAAGCATAAAAGTAGCATTTTAATGAAACTTTATTTTCTGAGGGGGTGGGAAGAGCTGATGGTTTTTACAACATATCTCAGCTGATGCCTTGAAGCAAAACCAGAGAAGCAGAATTTCACCACCTTTATCTGAATCGCTTGGAAGTCTGAATTATTTGTGCTTAAAGTAATAGTTTGCTTACCTGACAATGGAGTATATACATCAGCTAGAATAACTAAGGGGCATTTCTCAGTCTAGCCGTAAGGAGCAAAAGCTGGAAAACAGATAATATTTTAAGCAGACAATGGGCTAAAACCTTTAGCATCCTTCTCTTATTCTCTTAAATAGAATGTTCAAGTTCATTCTTTCCCTCAAAATCTACTTGTAACCTAGTTACTAGGAGGCCTATCAGTTATCAAGACGTACTCTAAAGTCAGAGGAGCTGAGGTGGAATGGGTTGGGTGCAGGGAAAGATGTGTCGATCACTGTGACAGAGCAGAGGGCCCAGTAATGTCCCCTGGCACCAGGTAACCTTGCTACTTTGAAGAGGTGACCTTTGCAGATAACTAAGGAGGAGGATGGTGGGGGTGTCGCTATCATTAAATGTGTGAGATAATGGGTTATCCATATGGAAAAAATTCCATTGGATTCCTACCTCATACCATAGGGAAAAAAAATCCCCAATAGGTTAAACATTTAAATGTTCAGAGTAAAATGTTGCGACTTTAGAAGACTAAAGAAGAGAATATGTTTGTGAATTTGGGGCAGGGATAAATCCCTTAGAGAAGAAATAATGAAAATTTTAATATATTTGACTACCTGTAAGCCAAGGGTTTCTATTTATCAACAGATACCATAAAAGGAGTGAAAAGACAAGCCACACAACAGGAAGAGATACTTTCGATACACATAATTGGCAAGAGATTAGCATCCAGTATTTATGATGAATTATGATCAGTCCATAAGAAAAAAACTAGTACAAAAAAGTAAATGAGAGAAATAAGCATTTCACTGAAGGGGAAATATATATGATGAATTAAATTGTGAAAGAAGTGCTCAACCTCATCCATAATCAGGAAATACAAATTTTAAACTATAATGGTATTTGTTTTCTATCTGCTTGATTGGCAAAAATGTAGAAGTCTGACACTAGACAGTGTTGGTGAAAACAGGGTTCAACGAGAATTCTCATTCTCTGCCCAGGATACAACTACTTTTGGATAAAACGGCAAACAACAGTTGAAAAGCTTATGGACCAGAAATTCCTTCGGAATTACATATCCCAGAGAAACTCTTGGACACGTGTAGCTGGAGACACACACAGATTCACTGAGAATGGAATTGTTCTTAATAGCAAAAATGTTTAGGAACAGGAGAATGAATAAATAAACTCGGGTGTATTTCTAATCAAGTATAGTGTGGAGCAGAGAAAAATGAACGAGCAACAGTGGCTTAAAGCCTTGAACGAATTTCAGGAACAGAATAATGACCAAGTGCGGGAGATTACATGTAACATGATCCTGTTTTTATACAACTCAATGCCAGGGAGACTAAGCCTTGCATCCTGTTTGTGCAAGAATACACATATAGGATATAATTTTTTTTAAAGCAAGAGAATGATAAACACAACCTTCTAATAATGGTTCCTTTAGGAAGGAGGTGGAGCAAACGGGTAGATGCTACATTACAAAGGTTTCTTGGTTGAGTGGTGAGGTCATGAGGATCATTTTAAGATTATGTTTCATAGTTTATGTATGTTACATATCTTCTCTTTCATGTATCAGATATTTCTTCTTTATCATCGTCGTCGTCACCAAAGAATCTTGCAGCTTTCAGATTCTCTAGTCCCTCTCTGAGGACTAGGCCATAGACCCTTCACAGAAAGCTCCCTCTCCTTCCGTTCTTCTCCTCAGCATCTTCACCTCCAGGACTCCTCATTCCACCTGTTTTCTGCAGTTCACCCTTCTCTCTGACCACACTTGGACTCTGGGCCCAGGCAGTCCTGGCAGGCTCAGGCATGCTCATAAACACCCAAGCGCACACCTAGTCCTCCTATGCTCAGCCTCCTTTTGAGCCCCAAGTCCCACTGGCCTGGCCAAAGAGTTTGGACAGCAGACCCCATGCATGGCCAGACCCTGAAGTGTTAGCAGAGAGGCTGGGGGAGCAGTTCTGAAGGCTGGGCGAAGGGAAGACAAAGGGACTTGTATTTAGTGAACCTTAGAGCTGGTCCCAGAGTGGAGCCCTTGCTTAGCCCAAGTGTGGGTAGATTCTGAATACATAGGGACAAGACTGATAAAATTCTATTGTCACATATGACCTCAACTGAACTTGAATTCACGGCGCCAGGGCTCTGTGAATTACTTAAACAGAGAGACAAAATCTTTTTAAAAAATGTATTTTATTGATTTTAGAGAGGAAGGGAGAGGGAAAGAGAAACATCAATGATGAGAATCACTGATGGGTTACCTCCTGCATGCCCCCTACTGGGGATCGAGCCCGCAACCCGGGCATGTGCCCTTGGCCGGAATTGAACCTGGTACCCTTCGGTCCACAGGCTGACGCTCTATCCATTGAGCCAAACCAGCTAGGGTGAGACAAAATCTTTTATGACATTCTCTGGAGCTGAACTTGAACTTCACCCACGCATCGCAGGAGACTGGAGAATTAGTTCCATTTCTTCACTCTTCTCTGTCTCCATAGCTTTTGCCATGTGACTTCCCAGGCCTCCCCCCAGAGATGGAGGGGAAATCGCTGCCCTTTTACTGGGGGCAGGCCTGTGTCCGGATGAGAGCACGATGCCTGCTCATCCCATACCGATGAGAGCTCCTAGGGCAGACCTGATCTCAACTCTCGGGCTGGAGCCAGACCCCGATGAGGTCATCAGAGCCGCCCGGCCAACCTGCAGATGCTGCCATAGGATAAATGCCTATTATTGCATGTCACTGTGTTTTGAGAGGTTGACACAGGGTTGTTTTGCCACCAGGTGACTGATACACTGGTCTAAGGGTTACCCTAGTTTTCCAAGAGATATCAATGCCCACAGGGAGCACTTGGCAGTAATGGCACTTTTCGTCACCCCCACCGCCATAGTCCTTATCATCATCATTATTAGGGACGCGTAATTGCTCCGAGCTCTGAATCAGAGCCTGTGAAATTGATCCCTGGCTTTGCTTCCACAGAGCTCTTTAATCCCGGGCAAGCTCCTGCTGTAAGCCTCAGGCTTTGTTTTTTAATCATTTATTTTTCAATTACAGTTGACATACAGTATTATATGAGTTTCAGGTGTACAACATAGTGGTTAGACATGTATATACCTTATGAAGTGATCCCCCCAACAAGTCTAGTACCCACCTGGCACCGTACACAGCCATTACAATATTATTGACTCTATTCCCTGTGCTGTACTTCACAACCCCGTGACCGATTTTATAAGTGGCAATTTGTAGTTCTTAAGCCCCAGTTTTCTTATCTGCTTACCGTGTCTCCCCCCCCCCCATGGGGAGTCCCAGTGCTCATGAACATATCCAAGGCTCTGAGAAGTTCTATAATAAGGAAAGCTTTACATTTCTTTAACCTGGTTTTCTCCAAAGGTGCTTAACCATGCGATCCTTTGATTTGCAGAAAACCACTTACTGGACACGCATCACTTGGGACAGGAGAACGGTATTCAAGTGCTGCTCAGAGGCCAGTAATGTGGCCCCTGCCCTCCATGCGGGGAGCCTTTGCCTGGTTCTAAAATGTTTCCTTTCTAGCAACAATAAACTTTATTGCCCTTTTCTCTTTTTCTGCTGAATAAAAGAATGGTCCACAAAGCCTTACTTTAACACTCTAGTTTTAAGCATCACATCTTTGGATCACCACTCAAACCTGAGACAGAACTCCACCTATTTAAAAGTGGAAGATTAGAGATATCAAGGGAGGGAACCAAGATGGCGACATAGGTAACTTACTCGCTGCCTCCCACAACCACATCAAAATTACAACTAAAATACAGAACAACTATCATCCAGAACTGCTGGAAAGCTGGCTGAATGGAGGTGTGTAGGCACGGACTAGCTCTAAGAAATCCCTACAGGCGGTAAGAACTGCAGGCTGTGAAAACAAGCACATATTGGGGCTCAGTGACACAGAGGCTGCTGGAGACCCACCTGCTCCTTTTAAAAGCCGGCACCACGAACTGAACTTACAAGCTCCTGCTTCCTCTGAGCTCCAGCGCCAGGGCGAGGCTCTGGGGGACACATTTGTCTGGCATCAGGGCAGGAACTTGGGGATGGCTTTCTCCCAGATGTAGGTATTGGCAGGGATCATTGTTCCTGTGCTGGGACCTCCCCAGTCACAGGACTGACTGTCAGCCATTTCTGTTTCATCCTCCCTCATGATTCCCTAAGACCCCGCCTCATCCAATTTACAACCCCACCCAAGCTGTGTGCAGCAGCTGTTGCATATGAGTGGCCTGTCCTTGCTCAGGGTAAAGTCTCTCCAACAAGCTGCAGCTGGGTCAGGGAGCCCCAAACCTATCAATAAAAGGCCCAAGACTCGGCACCAGCAGCAGCCTGCCTTGCTTCACAGCTGGGCCTTATCTGAGCACTTCTAAACCTGATACACAGAGGAGGAATCTGCAGATCTCTCTGTAGCTCCTGCTGGGTGGTCCCAGACAGTGGCTGACTTTGAACCTCCCTGGAGACCCAAAAGCCAGCATACCCAGTGGTCAGTGTCAGACCATAGCAGATTACAACTCTACACATCGATAAGCGACACACTCAAGGGGCAGACTCAGTGAGCACCAAAGCCTCACTGAAGCAAATCCTGCTCCACAGGGGTGTCTCCTGCACAGCAGCTCTCTCACTGTAGGTGCAGCTGGTCCTCACAACAAATTGGCCCATAAGTCAATTCTTCCCAGTGACACCAATAGCAATCAAGTGTCAACTACAACAAGACAGTGCTCACAGCCCACAAAGGGGTGCACCTGGAGTTCCCAGCTCAGGTGACTGGGGAGGCTGAGCCACTGGACCCTATAGGACACCTACTACTCAATGCAACTCTACCAACTCAAGGAGACATAGCAGCTCTACCCAATAATAGAAATAAACACAGGGAAGCAGCCAAAATGCGGAGACAAAGAAACATGTCACAAATGAAAGAAATGGAAGAAAGCAAACTACTAGATATATAGTTCAAAACCACAGTTATAGGGTTACTCAAGAATCTTCTAGAAACCCCCAAGGGACTTAGTGAGACTTTCAAGGATCTTAGTGATAATGCCAAACACATGGAAAAAGACTGGTCAGAAATTAAGCATACACTGACTGAAATTAAGAATAATATACAGGGATTCAATAGTAGAGTAGAGGATTCTGAGAATCAAATCAACAATTTGAAATATGAGGAAGCAAAAAACACCCAACCAGAAGAGCAAAAGAAATAAGAATCCAAAAATATGAATATAGTGTAAGGAGCCTCTGGGACAACTTCAAGTGTACCAACACTTCATTATGGAGGTGCCAGAAGAAAAGAGAGAGCAAGATATTGAAAAACTATTTGAAGAAATAATGACAGAAAACTTCTCCTACCTGGTGAAAGAAATAGACTTACAAGTCCAGGAAGCACAGAGAGTCACAAACAAGAGGAACCCAAAGAAGACCACATCAAGACACATCATAATTAAAATGCCAAGGGCTAAAGACAAAGAGAGAATCTTAAAAGCAGCAAGAGAAAAGCAGTTAGTTACCTACAAGGGAATGCCCATACGGCTATAAGCTGATTTCTCAACAGAAATTATGCAGGCCAAAAGGGAGTGGCAAGAAATATTCAAAGTGAGGAATAGCAAAGACCTACAACCATGATTATTCTACTCAGCAAAGCTATCATTTAGAATTGAAGGTCAGATAAAGAGCTTCACAGACAAGAAAAAGCTAAAGGAGTTCATCACCACCAAACTAGTATTATATGAAATGCTGAAGGGTATTCTTTTAAAAGAGGAAGAAGAAGAAAACAAAAAAGATTAAAAAAATATGATCAACAAAATGGCAACAAATATATACCTATCAACAACTGAATCTAAAAATCAAAATAAACAAATAAGAAATCTAACGAACAGAATAAACTGGTAAGTAAAATAGAATCAGAGGCATGGAAATGGAACAGACTGACAATTCTCAGAGAGAAAGAGGATGGCGGGCGGGGGGGCGGGGAGGTGGGTAGGAAGAGATTAACAAAGATCTTATTGGGTTGGGGCAGGAACCAGGTAGAGGGAGGCAATGGGGAGCAAAAAGAGGGACATTTGTAATAATATCAACAATAAAGATTCTTTAAATTTTTTAAAAAGTGGAAGATTAAAATCAAAAGGTTACTGCCTTTGGAACCACCAATTTTCCTTCACGTTTTCAGGTCCATGCACACTGTTCCAAAAACTAAAACTTCATCTCTGAGCCTTTGCCAAAGAACCGGGCTCAGATTTTCATCCACCTGTTGAACATTTTTTACCAGCACCGGAAACTCAGTATTTAGAATCAACCAACCATCCAGTGAAAGTACTCTTCCTAATTTCTTGCCTGGGGTTAGTGACAACTGGCTGGGACCAGGGCTAGAAATCTCAGGGTTATTGGTCCTTTCTCTCCCTCACTTTATCCTCTAAGCCCAAGCAGGTTCTGGGTCTTATAGGTTTGACCCTGTCCTATCCTTTACCCCCGGCACCTCTTTTTTATTTCTTATACTGAGGGCCACGGTGGCAAACTTTTACTGTACTAGTGAAAGGCCAGAGAATAGATGTTTTAGGTTCTGCAGGGTCATGTGGTCTCTATGGCAACTACTCGCCTCTGCCATTGTAGCTTGAAAGCAGCCATAGACAATAGCTGAATGAATGGGCATGGCTGTACTCCAGTAACACTTATTTACCAAAAAAGGCCAACTGAATATGGTGCAGGGCTGTAGTTTGCCAGCCTTCTTTGTCTCTACAACTAAAACTTGCATTTGTTCAGGGGTATACAGGTGTGTGTGTGTGTGTGTGTGTGTGTGTGTGTGTGTGTGTGGCTTTGCAAGCTCCCAGCCATTCACATTACTAATACTATCTCAGTGTGGAGAGGAAGAAACCGCGTCTGGAGGGATTAAGTGACTTCCAAGGATCCCATAGACAGTAAGTGGCAGAGCCAGGATTCAGACCTGAGTTTTCTGCCAGAATATCTAATGCTCTGCCTGTGCATGTTGTCTGGACCACTGGCTCCTCAATGGACTCCCCATCTCCTGCCTCCATCTTCAACATGTGTCCTCATAAGTGACCACACCCTTTTCCTAAGTTACAGCCTGCGTCAGTCACCTCTCTGTTCAACGCTGTCGATGGCTCTTATCTCTCCACTGTGTACAGTCTCCTCATCTAGTCCTAAAGACCTTCCCTAGTAGGGTCACAGCTGCCTTTCCAACAATAACTGCATCATTATTGTCCTATTGAAATTATATTTGCCACCCAATTCCTAGTTCATACACCAGTTTCCTGAAGAGTTTTTAGATCTACCGAACTTGTCATGGGCTGCATTCTCTGGGAAGTGATCTCTGAGCCAGAGTTTAGCAAGCAGGAGTTTTATTAAGGAGTGCCCTTGGGGTCAACACCTGTGCAAGTGGGGAGCAGGGGAAGAAACAATGGAGCTTCCATGAAGCCTCACCAACAGATCCAGCCAACACATGGAGCCAGAATGGTCCCTAAGAGCTCCCCCAAGTTGAGATAAGATGGTCAAGCTTTTGTTTCCATGTCAGTCAGTGGATGTGGGCTTCCCAGAGATGGTATGACTGGACAAAGTGTTCTCTGCAGATGGGACCATCCCTGAGGGGGCTGATAGCTAAAGATTCTATGTCACCTGTACTCTCAGGAGTGGAGGCAACAAATGCTCCACTGGGAGCTGATTATCACAGTGTCCACATCAATCAATACACAATTTACTAAAATCTGCTGCGAGTTACAGTTTTGTGTATACTTGCATTCCCACGTTTCCATACTTCTATTATCCTCTTCTTTGCTAGTTAAAGGATGCCATGTGGATTCAGAATCAAACGTACCTGGCTTGAAGTTCAGCTTTGTCTCTTATTAGCTGGGCGACCTGGGCGACCATGGAGTCATCCTGAAAACAGCGTGAACTGGCAAAGACAAAAATGCTTGATAAATATTAGTTTCTTCCCTTTCGAGGAAAGAAACTCCTTTTAGTGTCCACCAAAGCAATTGTCATAGGGCTATAAACAAAGGAAGCACTGGCTAGATCTTTGCTGACCCGGGTCTTTGAAAGCTTCTTGGAATTCATCCCTACCACTGGTATAAATTCCTCATCGCGGATGGCCTGCTGGATCTAACCTGGAGACTTTGGCAAAAGAAGATAAAGGATCCTTTCAGGTTTCTTTGTATGGGTTTGAGTGTCTGTATATGCACGAGGCTGTGGGGGCCACGGGGTAAACATTTCATGAGTGCCTTTTGTTGAAAATCCATCATTTGAAAACCATCTGTCTTAAGAACCCCAGGACAGCAACAGAATCACAAAGAATTAACCAAGGCCTTTGTTCTCCTGGTTGGCAGAGCTAATGACAGTGCTGGCCTCTCCTTGAGGCTATAAACTCTGTTGCAGCAAACAGCAGTAAATGTCAACCCTGAAAGCCACCCAGCTTGACAACAAATGATTTAAGCACTGAGGGTGACAAGAAGACCATATTTTATTGAGCCAGGGGGCTGGCTTGGAGGACTTACTTGCTGGCATTTTATATCAGATGGGCAAAAATGCCTCCAGTAGCAGATGGGAAGTGTCAGCCTGGGAGTTTATATATATTTTTAAAATCTCAACTTGCAACGGATATCCTTGCAAAGGACAGGATCTGGAGCTGACTTTCTGTGTTAAAAAAGAAAAAGAATTTTGGACATTCTCACAGCCCATATTTATCTAAGTATAAAATTGGTTATTACAGAGTGAGACTATCTTAGTTCCAATTAGAAGCTAATCATTCACCATGGATAGTATCACTCATAACTCTTCAAACATACAAACAAACCAACCCTGAGATTGGGAGCAGCTGCTTGATTTATCTGAAAATACATCGTTTCCATTTAATACTATACATGGAATTTTGCAAAACATGAATCTTCCTAACACACAAAGCCTGTTTTCCTATCCCTGTTGTTGCCTTGAAAGCAAAGCCACAGCACCCATATGAGGCCCAAACCCGTGTTCAGAAGTCAAGGTCTAGGATGCATCCACCATGGGGCGGCACGCGGGGAAACCTTTTCCTAAACGCTCGAATTCTTCCATTGGATAAAAACCATTTTTATAACTCTATTTCTTTTTATTATGCAGAAAAGCTAAAAAATAAAAAAAATAACCTCAAAGAAAAGTAGATGCCCTGTGGTGAAGGGACAGGGAGAGGGTGGGTATGATTACAAAAGAGTAACAAGAGGGATCCTTGCAGTGTTAGAACTGTTCTGTACCGTAACTCTGGTGGGGGACACACAAACACGCGCCTGTGAGAAAATTGAGTGGGACTCCTACAGACACACATAACACTCACACATTCACGAGCACCAGTAAAGCAGAGGAAACCTGACCACGATCAATGCCAATCATCTGGCTGAAATGTTGTCCTGTCGTTTTTGCAAGATATTATTATCGGAGGCAACTGAGTACAGGGCCCACGGGATCTCTATTATTTCTTACAAATTTCTTACAATTACCTCAAAATAAGAAAGGTTAACTAAATAATAGATGCTCCAGACTTTACAACAGGCTCTGCCTTCTTCGGGGTGGTCTTCTTCCTAGGATGGCAGAGCTTCAACTTTCTCAGCGAGTGAGAAGAGATGAATGGCTTACCCTGTTTTATTAACAATAACATGACTTGGCCGGGACTGGAGGGAAATGATTCTTGATCACTGTCTGTGTGCATTACAATAACCTTATCACAAAGATTTTTCCCACTGACATTTAAGAGAGAATATAAATATGGGGTGTGCGTGCTTAAAGCGAGCCCCAAGAGGCAGGAGCTGGAGATTACAAATCTTCAGAAGTGTTTTAATAGTCTGTCAGACTCAGTTGACAATGTTTTATCAATTATGGAAGCTATTTCCATAATGATAAAATTAATGGTTTAGAAGGAGACAGAGAATTTCTTTGACATCTAAGCACAAAAGTCTTCCCAGGGGTTTTGCAGATAAATCAGAGCCAGCACTCTCTCTGTGAATGAAGAGAACCCATTTCAAGAGCATCTTTCAGTTCCAGAAACATCCTTAGCAGAGAAGAAAATACGGGAGAATGTGTCTGGGTATCAGATAAAAGGCTGTCCGGATGAAGAAAATATTAAATAGCAACTAAAATAAAGTCAGGCATCACAGAAAATGCATGCCACCGTGGTGGCTGGGGCTGTGGTTTGCACGCTCTTTGTAGCTCAGTTTGTAGAGAGGACTTCAGGGGCAGAGAGAAACAGCCCCCAAAAGGAGAGTGTGTAGTATCTCGTCTCCCTTCTTCGCGCTCCCACAACTCCATATTCAGCTCGTTTTTATTATATAAACTCTTAGGCACATAAGCCATAAGCACCTCTGAGAGAGTATTAACAAACTAATTTTTTTAACTTTAATTTTTCCCATTACAGTTGACATTCAATATTATTTTATATCAGTTTTAGGTGTACAGCATAGCGGTTAGATATTTCTGTAATGTACAAAGTCATCCCCCTGCCCCCCCCCCCCCCCCGATAAGGCTAGTACCCACCTGGCACCATTCCTCGTTATTACAATATTATTGACTATATTCCCTGCGCTGTACTTTGCATCCCCGTGACTATTTTGTAACTAACAACTGTACTTCGTCCTTCACCTGTTTCACCCAGCCCTCAAGGCCCCCTCTCATCCAGCAACCATCAGTTTGTACTCAGTACCCATGAGTCTGTAAGAAACCAGTTTTTAAACGCTGTTTGTGTACCACCATACTTCCCTCTTCACTTCTTAGGGAAACTTAAGGATGAGCCCTGTTATCCCTTAAATATATTTGAAGTTGAATAAATACACTTTAGATGAAATAACTTTTTTTTTC